>NC_137056.1:24270473-24892973 GCF_032717465.1 Coenobita brevimanus | reverse complement strand
TGTACATCTAACCGTATTGTGCATGTATGGCCCACTTTAAGGACTCAGGGCTGTTCGGCCAGACGGCCATGGGAACACCAACAACTACTACTATTACCACAGAGTTATGGCCTGGATTAGCATCAACATCGGAGTTCTGTTATGGCATTGATAAGATATAGACTTTCATTCTACCTTGTAAGGTCTACAGACCGTTGCATCTGGGAAACCGCATCATCCACCCTCAGGTCCGTATCTCTGGCTGACGTGGACTGTGAAACAGCTGTGATCAAAAACCTCATTGATCAGAGGTCAGATAGATGAAGTTTTTTCCCTTAAGTTAAAAATTAAACTTGTAGTAATAATAGCAGCGTATGGTTGGTGACCACAGTCATTGACGTATTTGGTGCCAATTGTGCCAGTGGACTGCATAATATTATAACTCACAGCAGCAGCAAGAACAATTGCATTTTTTCAGATTGTTTGTAGTGGTCAATTGTGACGGAGGGGTAGACAATGATAATGATGAGGATGATGATAAAGATCATGATGATGATTGTGTGTGTGGGGGGGGGGGTTCCAGAGTATTGTGGTTGGCTTAATCACTTCAATCTCGCGATATGGTCTTCATGTTCTTGTAGCTTCTTCCAAGCGATACTCTTCAGGTTAGGTGAGACCTTTTGTATGGAAGTAGTATGAAGGTTATGCTTTAAATTTGTTTGAAAAGTTTCTCCTAATCACAAGTCATCTTTATGTATTAAACATTTTATAATTAGTATGTCATCGGAAGCAAACCGTTAAGTCTTCTCAAAATGATGAAATGACGTCTTTCTACCGGCAAATGATTGCTTTTCAACTTGCAGACTCTTCAGTCTGAAGGGATTATATTTATCCTTCATTAAACCCTTTAATACGAAATCTTTCTTAACAAGTAAAGTTGTCTGGAGTGTCAGGAGGTGGCAAGAATAAACTACAGACATTCATCATCGAATTGAAGGTATTAAGAGAGACACAGCAACATTTCGAGGTGGATAAATGGGCAGTACGATTAGGTTTGCTGAAACTGCTATTGTTAATGCTTCTGCTGCTGATGATGATGATGATGGTGATAATAATGATAATAGTGGTGACTGTGGATCAGGTGACTGGTGACTACGATGATGTTCTTTTCCTTTCACTACAATTTTTCTCTCACGATATAGTGCTGCTTTCATCTTCCATTACCTTAGAAATATTTTTTTTTTGTATTTTCCCTCCTCTTTTCCAGTTACTCCTATACAGTCCATTGCTTTTTTTTATTTCCACGTCAGGTGTTTCTGCCCTGAGTGACAAGCCTTACTTATGGTTTCCTTTAAGCCAGGAAACCATTTATACCGCTGGGTGGTAATAAACTAACCAAATAATTGTGCAATGTGGAGTCCGCTATGGTGTCCCTATCAACGGAGTGGAAAAATTTAAATGCGCTTCCATCCGAGAAACATGTCTCAGCATTCTTTCCCAGACATTGTTGTGGCGAGGCGCTGCAAACCACAAAGGAGCATCGGTTCCCTGCACGGAAAAGCCCTATAGGCAAGGCTGCTTCCCTGTGGTTACGGAGACTGATCGGCCTGTCAGACTGGGGTTGCTCGATAACAACGACACTCGTATTGGTACAGATAATAGTATACTTGCACTTGTATAAAACACATTCGTTGTCCTCATTTCTGTTCCACGCAAAATTCTGGTATCGTCCCCCATCCTATATTTTTCCCTTCTAACTTTTCATTCTCTAACGTTGTCGTTTCTCATGTCTTCCTACCATCCCTGCCTTTGTTTTTATCCCACTTTCTTTTCATGCTTCCTTCACACACACACACACACACACACACACACACACACACCTCTCTCTCTCCCTGATAGATTTCTCATATTGTCTTACATTCATTTTTCCTTGTTATCCTTACCTAATGAAATCATCCTCTGCTTATGTGTGCTTCCCAGCACCAAAAGATTCATGTTACTCATCTTTCAGTTCTCCTTGATCATTGTATATGCTCGCATGGAGGAGCTGGTATCCTCAGGCAAGAAACTGTTTACCTTCACCTACGAGAAGAGGATCAACGTCTTACTTTACAAAACAACTGACGATTTTTTCTTTTTTCAGCATACCAAGATAAGTGTGTATAATCGGATGTGGGAGTTTATGTCGTCACGCAAGCATGTGTTCACGTCCACGTACGAGGAGGGCATCGAGCGGGTGCGGACGTCGAAGGGCAAGTACGCCTTTCTGCTGGAGAGTGTCAAGAACGACTACATCAACGAGCAACTGCCCTGCGACACCATGAAGATCGGACACAACCTAAACTCTAATGGATACGGCCTGGCTACTCCTCCACACTCACCGCTTAAGTGAGTACAGTACATGTGTGTGTGTGTGTGTGTGTGTGTGTGTGTGTGTGTGTGTGTGTGTGTGTGTGTGCTTGTGTGTGTGTGTGTGTGTGTGTGTGTGTGTGTGTGTGTGTGTGTGTGTGAACTACCCTACAACGCCATGAAGATCGGACACAACCTAAACTACAGTGTAATGGATATGGCCTGGTCACTCCTCCACAAGCTCCCCATTAGTAAGCACGGAAATTTTCTTAGCCAGAAATGTATTTACCTCCTTCATACACAAGGTAACATAATTAACTTTTATTCTTCCCGTATCCAGACGATTATATTTTGCACTGCGATGATTTTTTGTACTGAACAGGATTTTGACGACCGTGTCTAACTCTTCCAGCTTCTAAAATCTCTCCTAAGCTGAATATAATTGTCCGGAGATATGGGGAGTAAAAAACAGGACTCCAAATTCTAAAATCATAATTCGATTTTCCATTTTTTTTTTCTTTTCTATATTATTTGATTTCTTTTTTTGTTTTTTGAGTTGGGTATTGAGTTGGCCATGAGATACATCAATCCGCTTGCGTGCCATACACCTTCAAATGTCACCACGTCGGCGCTAATAATCTTCTTCCATTTTGTCGCATTTTTTTCTTTACTCCCTGAATCCAGTGAAATTATCTATCTTAAACCAGCCACCAGATGATTTTATAAAGCTTAAGGTAGACCCTTTGCAGCCAAGGAATAACGAAAACTACAGTTAAAAGACAGGTCAGGTCACAGGACGAAAATAATCCTTAGGCGACAAAAAGAATGTACTGAAACTATTATATGGTTATTTTTACTAGGATTTGTTGGTAGTTCTCCCTGTTCGTGCCTTCTCCTTCCATGTTTCTGGGTCCAGTCTGGCATAATCTTCAGGTAGGAGAACGAGGTCAGTGGAGGCGTATTCATAAACATTTCTAAGCAAAAGTGTGTTGTAAGACGGCACTACCGCAACTGTAAACAAAGTAGCCACACTCTAGTGAACAATGAAATATTCAAATCATACCAAAGAGCATGATATCTGATAATTCACTACTAAATGAGACTTTCACTATTGAAAAAATTGTTTAGAATATGGTATGAATGCAGGCTCAGGATGATGAATATATAAGCTATTGAAGAGGGTATATATATCGGTTGTTGCTGAGGCCACAATTGTTTTAAACCTCAGTATCTGTGGTCTCTAATGTTCAGTTAATCAGGCATGTTATGTAACCCAGAATTGTAAAGCTGAAAAAAAAGGACTACAGAGTAACTCCACAATCAGGTGACGTTTTCTGATGGCTTACTGTTGCTGCCTCCAGACGATGACATTCTTCTTAGGAGCAGGCCCTGCGTAGTGAAGGGATGATTGAGAGGTATAATCTTGCCTCCTCGTTAGAAATTTCACATAAATGGAAGAAAACCATCTGCAGTTTGCAAGAATGAAGTAAAGAATACGTCATTGAACCAAGAAATCTGCGTATATGCTATGAGGAAATCAAATATATTATATATATATATATATATATATATATATATATATATATATATATATTATATATATATATATATATATATACCTTGGCTCTTACCCCATGGAAAGGGAGTTAGCCGAGACAGGACGACACACTCCCCATTTACTCATCCATTCAAACACATTCATTCGCATCTTAGCCCCAAAGGGGAGAAGGGACAGATCCTCACCGCACCACACCGCACAAGGGTCAACTGCGCAGTGCAATCAGTGACATTAGCAGCAGGGCCCGACAGCAGAGCTGGTTTACCCCTGCCACATCATAATAGACCCATCCCCTTACCTGCACCTGACCTGACTAGCTGATCAGACCAAATGCGGGAGAATATCCCCTCAGGGCTGCGTCATCATTTGTTCATTCACAATTTCTCTCCATTTATTTCTGTCATGCACAGCCACTCTTCCTTGCTCAACAGACATCCCTCTCACATCCAGCACTCTCTTCACACTGTCCATCCATCCTATTCGTGATCTCCCTCTCAACCTTACACTTCTCACATCAGATCTAGTTATCTTTTTCACCAATCGCTCATTATTTATTCTCTCCATATGCCCAAACCATCGCAACATCCTCTGCTCAACTCTATCAGCCATCTCCCGAACAACTCCAGTTCTCTTTCACACTTCATCATTTCGCACTCGATCCATACGCATCACTCCACAACATACTCCTCAGACACCTCATCTCCATTACATTCTAACTTTTCCTCTCAGCTACACCCATATTCCATGTTTCAGCCCCATATAACGCAGTCGGTACCACAACACCCTCATACAGCCTTTTCTTTACATCCAATCTAAGCAAACGACATCTAAACACCTTTTTCATTCCTCCCAGCACCTATCCTACTTCATTCATACTAAACTTCACTTCTGCATCTATTCTTCCATCCACAGCAACATGTGACCCTAGATATTTAAAACACTCTACCTCCTCAAGCAACTCACCATTCAAAACTATATTCATCCCCCTGCCATCTACCAACCTCGTACACTTCATCACTTTACTCTTATTTTCATTTACTTTCAATTTCCTCCTTTCACACACCCTCCCAAACTCCACTACCAACTGTCTCAATCTCTCCTCTGAATCAGCCACCAGTGCAGTATCATCTGCAAGCAGCAACTGCTTCAGATTCCACTTCCTACCATCAACATTCACCAGACTCAGACCTCCACCTAAAATTCTTGCAATCACCTCCCTTACAACACTATCCATATAAATATTAAACAACCAAAGCGACATCACCCATCCCTGTCGTAGCCCCACTCTCACAGGAAACCAATCACTCACAGCATTTCCCACTCTTACACACGCTTTGCTATTTACATAAAAACTCTTCACCCTTTTTAGTAACCTACGATCAAGCCCATACAATCTTAAAACAGTCCACAAAGCCTCCCTATCAGTTCTATGATACGCATTCTGTAAATCCATGAATGCCCAAAACACTTCCTTGCTTTTCGCTAAATATTTTTCACACACTTGTCTCACAGCAAACACCTGATCCATGCATCCCCTCCCTCTCCTAAAACCACACTGCTCATCACCAATCACTCCCTCTGTACCCTCTCTACCTCTCATAATTAACACTCTACCATACACCTTACCTACAACACTCAAGATACTTATACCCCTAAAGCTAGTACATTCATACTTATCACCCTTGCCTTTATACAACGGGACCACACAAGCACTTGCCCAGTCAATTGTCACCATACCTTTTGCAAAGCACACATTCAATAATCATACTCACCAGTCAACAATAGTCACTCCACACCACCCTTCAGGCATTCCACAGCACACTCATCCATACCTGCAGCTTTCCCTGTTCTCATCTTCTTTACTGCCTTCTCCACTTCCTCCTTCGTGATCAAAGAATCATTCAGCTCTCCCAACACATTTATGCCTTGCACCCTTCCATCCGCCACAATCTCAGCCACCCTTTCCTCCTCTACATTTAACAGTCTTTCAAAATACTCTGCTCATCTCTTCCTTACTGCATCCATCTCAGTTAACATCCTTCCATCCTCTGCTTTTACTCACTTTTCCTTCCCAGACTCTCCCTTTCGCACCCTATTCACCTCCTTCCAAAACATTTTCTTATTCTGTTGAAAATTCTCAGTCAGCCGCCTAACCCACCTCTCATCTGCTGCCACTTTAGCATCACGCACAGCCCTTCTCGCCCTATTCCTCTTATCCTTATACCTCTCATATGACACCTCATATATATGTAAAGTATGGTGAGCACATCACGAAAAAGTGGAATCATCGACATGCATTGGTCCACATATCGTCTTGAATCCAGTGATGTTTAGTAACTGTATTCGTGCCATTTCTAGACATCTATATTGGACTTGTGAATGGCCTCTAGTATAAGAAAGAAGGTAATTACATCTAAAAATCTTTTAAGTTGGGTAGAGAAGCTAGCAAAAATAGAACGAATAGTAGCTCATTAGCGATGTATGGTTAATATTTTGAATATATATTGCTAATTGTATGTCATTCTCTAAAAACCATTAAGATATTTGATTCCCGGCCTGTACAGATGTGGAGGATAATAATGTTTCTATTTATAATAATAATAATGAAACTCTAACATGATTTTCTGAGGTTTGTTGTTTTATGAAGATTGCATCACTGGGTTATGAAAGTCATTGCTCACTTTCGTATAATTATTCATTGCACTGAACTGGACCAGTAAACAACTGTACATACTGGGTGTCACAGGAAAAGTGTGCTTCCAAACTATGACAGTAATTCATCCGCTAATTCAGAGTAATTATTCAAGTTAATGATCGAGCGAGTAGACACGGACATTATGCTACTTGTAATTTGGTGGTTGATAGCTTTTCACAGAATACGAGTAGTAGCAGTTTTATGTATAATTATGAGGATGTGATGTTAACCTTTATCTATTCAACATTAGAGCACAGCACCATAATGGATTATTTTGGCGACAATCAAAGCTACAGCAGATCTTTGCATATCGCTAGATAGCTTATGATATCGTAATACGTGTGTTAAAGTGATCCTTCTGAGAATTCGCTATGATATGGATTACAATAATACCTGAGTACCTGCACTGGATTATTGTCGAAACTATCAAAGTTAGTGTAGACCTACAGATATTGCTGACAAACTTATGGAACAGGAATAGGTATTGCCGTACTTGGTTATAAAATGCCACCATATTACTGACAAAAGAGCCATATTAAGCACTGAAACTATTATCTCTGAAATTATTAAAACTACTGTGAGTCTTTGCACACAATTGGAGAGCAAAAATAACGCCATTAGCATGCTTGCACGCTCGAACACGTTCCACACTTTCAATTGTGGACACCATTTACTTATCAATATATTGTCAACTTGGGTCCAGTCCTGAACCGTTGCGATTACCGATAACCATATAAGCGAGTATGTCTTCCCTTATAATATCCATAAGATCATTAGTAACTGTTACTTCGTAACGGTGGAGAATTATACCCATATTATTCTAACAACTTAAAATGAGACCCAAACAGGCAGCTTTCCTGAGGTCAGGTACATTTCCTGGCACACCCTGTATTTTGTGCATTGACTCTGGCCGTAGACCTGATGATTCTTTCCCTTCATTCCAAGTTAATTCACTTATACCCAAAATCCGTATTTTATACTAGGGTTGTCTCGCCCAGCACTGGAAGTGATAGCATTTGCAAACTGTTTTTATGACATCCTGGATTTTTTTTTTTTTTTAGACGAATTCAAAAGTATGTGTTACCATAATTCAAAAGATCATCCTTTTTTTTTTTTTTTTTTTAGACGAATTCAAATGTATGTGTTACCATAATCCAAAGATCATACTTTACTCAGCCCAACCTTAGGACCGATCACGCCCTTTAAGAATCAAAACACTTCTCTTCTCATCAGAACGACAGTTTGTGTTTTTAAGTTTTCAGAGTAGATGAGAAAATAAAAGGGTTTTAGGGAGCTAAAGGAATTTTAGCTTTATATGGCTTTATTTATTTTAAGGTGAAAAACTGTACTGGGGCAGTTTCGTTCGTTCGTTTTTTTTTTTCCTTCTTCTCCTCCTCCTCCTCCTCCTCATCATCATCATCATCATCATCATCATCATCATCATCATCCTCTCTCTCTCTCTCTCTCTCTCTCTCTCTCTCTCTTCCAAACATTTTCAACTAGGTTTCATTCCTTCAATCGTAACCAATGGATTTCGAACCACAGTTGTTCCTATAGCTCCAGACACCTTGTCATATAATAATTTGATATTTATTTGGACTCTTTAGATAATTTTATGGGGTCAAAGGTCAAACCAAGCAAACACAAATTTGGGAAACCTATGCTCTTGTATGTAAATTAATCATCACGTCAGTTTCCTCAGAGGAATGTCAGTGTACTCGCACTGCAGCTTTGTAAAGACCATCCTGCATTCCCTTGGCAAAGTTGGCAGTCTTTAATTTTCATGTAAAATTTGCCGACATACCTCTCTCTCTCTCTCTCTCTCTCTCTCTCTCTCTCTCTCTCTCTCTCTCTCTCTCTCTCTCTCCTGCTAATCTTCATTTCTACATAATTTCTGAGCGTCTCTCCTACCGCCACTCCTACCGTCTCCATGTCCTGCCTCAAGCACTCTCACTCATTCTTCATCTTTTCTCTCATTCCCTCTACTCCCAGTTCCTACCCAGTTACTAATAATCCCCTCTACATTCTGTTCTCAGGGAAAGTCTAAATTTGGCCATACTTAGCCTGAAGGAGACTGGGGACTTGGCCAGACTGAAAAACAAATGGTGGTTCGATAGATCGGAATGTGGCAAAGATACGCAGGTTAGTACCCACTCTTTTGCAGTAGTAGTAGTAGTAGTAGTAGTAGTGGCATTTCTTCTTCCTCTTCTTCTTCATTTCATTATTATTTTCTTTATTGTTTTTTTCCAGCGGCGATAGCGAAGCTAGTATTGGTTTCAGTTTGAGTGTGTGTGTGTGTGTGTGTGTGTGTGTGTGTGTGTGTGTGTGTGTGTGTGTGTCTGTGTGTGTGTGTGTTAGCACAACTTCGCAACCGCTCAAGATATCATAAAAAAATTTTACATGTGTGTAGTAGGGGAAAAAGCGATCATGAGTTCGAACTCTGGGAAAGTAGGTTAAAGTCTGTCTGTCTGTTACTACAATAACTTTGCAACTGCTCAAGATATCCAAAAAATTTACAGATGTATAGTAAGAACGAAAATCTCGTAAGAGTATTGTTTTCAGTTTGTTTGCCTCTCAGTGTGTCTATCTGTTAGTACGATAACTTTGCATAAAGTCAGGATATCATCACAAAATTTTAAGGGTGTGCAGTAGGGGTGAAAGTCTCTTACGAACTTGAAATTGGTGAAAAATAGGTCAAGGTCTGTGTGTCTGTTACCAAAATAACTTTGTAATCACTCAAGATATCATCACAAAATTTTACAGGGGTGTAGTAGGGATGAAAATCTCCTACGAGTTCGAAATTGGTGAAAGTAGGTCAAGGTTAGGGTCATATTCTGAGCCGCGCTAGATATGTATTGGCTCGTGGCTGTAGTGTTTCTCCCTTGGGGTGCCCTCAAATTATTAATATTATTATTATTATTGTTGTTGTTGTTGTTGTTGTTGTTGTTGGTATTATTATTATTATTATTTCCACTACCGTTATTATTATTATTATTATTATTTTATTATTATTATTATTGTCACACACCTTTACCAAGGTAGAGCTATAATGTATTTGCCCACGTGTGTGTGTGTGTGTGTGTGTGTGTGTGTGTGTGTGTGTGTGTGTGTGTGTGTGTGTGTGTGTGTGTGTGTGTGTGTGTGTGTGTGTGTGTGTTCTCATTATGTCTCATCAACGGCTTGAGCTATCCACATGAAACCGTCAGGGTATCAAGATATGACCAAATTCTTGGCTGAGTTCGAAAATGAGGACTCAGTCAAGGTCAAGGTCAGCAAAACTGCTGCCAAATGTCAGCTAGTTTTTTCACCCATCTTTTGCACCACTATATCTCATGAGCGGGTTGAACTATGAATATGAAACCTTCAGGGTATCAAGATATAGGCAAATTCTTTGACGAGTTCGAAAATGGGCATTCGGGGTCAAGGTCAGCAAAATGGCTGCCAAAGGTCAACTAGTTTTTATTGCCCTCTTTAGTGCCAATATGTCTCATGAACGGCTTGAGCTATCTACATGAGATCTTCAATGTATCAAGATACGGCCAAAATCTTCCCTCCCCCGGGGGTGATGTTCCCCAGTCCCACCAAGGAGGGGCGCCGCCTTCAAGCCCCCCCGGAGAGGCCGCCGCCACCCGGGTCCCCTGGGGGGACTAAACATTTGGTCCCTTCCCAGGGGTCCCATGACCCCCGGCCCCCCCAGGGGGTGCTAAAGGCGGCCTAACAGGGTTGGGTTGGGGGGGGGCCAACCCAACCCAACCCTGTTAGGCCGCCTTTAGCACCCCCCTGGGGGGACGCCGTCCCCCGGCCTCCCCTGGGAGATCTGTGCTTGGTACTTGGCCATTATTATATGCTCGCGAGCGATTAGCATTCAGTTCCTAAATGCTTTTCTTTCATTTTTTATATTAATCTCCACCAATTGGTGGTGATCTTTGTATACGTCATTATCAAGCTTCGCCATATAAATTAAGTTTCGCTGTATAAATGGCGAGGCTCCATGTTTTCATCAGCATTATTTAGCTTCACTATGTAAATGGCAAAGCTTCTTTATTTCGTCAATATTATTAAGCTTTGCCATATAAATGGCGAAGCTTCTTCTTTTCGTCAGTATTATTATTATTTGCATTGCATTTTTTCCGTCAGTGTTGATGATATTATATTATACATGACGGTACCCTAGGGTAGCTAAAGTCCTTGTGCCAAATATAAATAGTCTTGACCCATTTTTGAATTTGATATACTAATTTTTATTCTAAAAACTGCATATTATAAATTGAAAAATCTCAGAAACTGGTTGTGATACAGCTATTTAGCTGAAAATCTTATGATGATAATGTTTGCTCCATAGTTTCGGCTTAATGTTTGCCATTTAGTCTAGTGGGAAGCACCGAATTCAAATCTGCTCAGTTTTTTCTTTGCAACACATTTTAGAGAAAACTTCAATAGCTTTAAAGCTGATACTTTCTAGATAGATACCTGTGTTCCCTCTTATGATCTGAAAGAAATATGGTGACAGTTGTGCTAACAGTTAGCTAGATACTGAGACAAACGTAAAATCTGCACATACGTTTTTCGACTCCTTTGTTGCCAGATCTCTTATTCATGTTACAAAAGAAGTTACTTTACAGTCTCATAACTTGTTTATTGTACACATACCTTATATATCATCAATATATAGGGCAAAGCTTTCTTGGTGACTGAAAGATAGGAATGGATGACTAATTATTATTATTATTATAATTATAATAATTATTATTATTATTATTAAAGCTTTGCCATATATATGGTGAACCATAATTGTTTTGTTATTATTATTATTTTTCTTTGCCCTTTTCTGTTAGAGCCTGATGATATTATATAGAAAAGTACCCAAGGGTAATTCAAGTACTTGTGTCAAATATAGATGACCTTGGCCTATTTTTGAAACTCATATACTCATTTTTGGAGGAAATAGTACATATTTCAAACTGAAATACTGTATCTCATAAACTTACTGAGATACAGCTATTTGGACGAAAATCCTATGATAAAGTCTGGTGTGCATTTTCGCTGAATATTTTGCCATTTAGGCTAATGGAAAGTACCAAATTCAAATCTGCTCAGTGTTTTCTTTGGAAAACGTTTCAAAGTACACCGGAAAAGCTTTAGAGCTGAAACTTTACGGAAATATAGCTGTCGTCCTTTCATTTCCTGAAAAGAAGATAGTTACAGTTAAGCATGCAGTTAGCTGGTTACTGAGAGAAATACAAAACGTACCCATGCTTTATTTATGATGAAGCTTCATTACTGTGGCTACACAAAAAGTAAATAGGTAACTCATTATTATTATTATTATTATTATTATTATTATTAATATTATTATTATTATTATTATCTCTGATTTTCACCATACCCAGGACGTTATTGTATTGACACATTTTCAGTGACCTTGACCTACTTTTCACAGCTGCAGGTCCAAAAATGTCCAAAAATTATGAATTTTTAGCCTTAGTTTACTCAAAAACTATCATGCATACATGAACATAGCAGTAAATCTCGTGATTAAAATGTTTTCCAAAAATTTATGTAGAAAAAAATGGAAGGTCATTCATGTGTGACACCACATTTTTTGGAACACCCCATTTTTCAATCATTATAAATTGTTCTTCCATACAGGAGAAACCAAAACATAAATGAGGCACTTCTTGGTGCTATAAGTTTTGTCTGGTCTTCGACTAGGTCTGCTTACTTCTTTATGGCATTTTGAAGGACGTTTTCTGAGGTATTATATATATATATATATATATATATATATATATATATATATATATATATATATATTCTAATAGGTGGAGATCAGTAACTATCTCTCTGAGCGTTCCAGTCTCCTAGATTTTATTATTAAGCTTTGCCATATACAGTATATGGCGAAACTTATTGTTATGGTAAGTATTACGTACTGATATTTTTCTTTGGGGCTAAGATGCGAATGAATGTGTTTGAATGGATGAGTAAATGGGGAGTGTGTCGTCCTGTCTCGGCTACTTCCCTTTCCTTGGGGGAAGCAGCCTAGGTATATAGATAATAGATAGATTTTTCTTTGCCCTTTATTCTCTTAGATCTTGATCAAATTATACAGGAAGATACCCTACGATAACCCAAGTGCTTGTGCCAAATATATATGACCTTGACATGTTTTTGAAAATCATAATATATACTCATTTTTGGTGCAAAAACTGCTTATTTGAAATTGAAATATCTAAGAAACTAATTGGCATACAGAGATTTGGATGAAAATCTGATGATAAAAAAGTTTTCTGAGAATTTTGGCTGAATATTTTGCCATTGAACCTAGTGGAAAGTATCGAATTCAAATCTGCACATTTTTTTTAACTCATTTTAGAAAAAAAACATAAAAGCTGTGAAGTTGTAACTTTATAGAAGTATAGCTAAGTTTCCTCTCATTATTGTATATATGATTACAGTTAAACATACAGTTAGCCGGTTAATGAGACAGATGTAAAATGTACCAATGTTTCATTAATTTCTTCCACAGCTTTGTCTTCAGAATTTGCTGTTATTACACAAGAAGCTCCTTAGGTAAATCTAAGTGCATGTAACAAATATGAATGACCTGAACCACTTTTAATGGCTAAAGTTCATATGAAGTTTTTAAGCAATGAACACAAAAGCAGTATTTACATAACCATAAAAACAACCAATACCATAAATACTCATGGCAAAGATTCCTTACCGTGGCTACAAAATAAGGAAATAGGTAACTAGTTATTAAGCTTTGCCATAGAAGTAGCGAAGCTTCTTGTTCTTGTCAGTATTATTCGTTTTCTTTGAACTTTTTTTCATCGATCTTGATGATATTACACATGAAGGTATCCTAGGGTAACCCAAGTCCTTGTGCCAAATATAAATGACTGCCCTATTTTTGAAGGTGAAATATTAATTTTTATTCTGAAAATTGCAAATTTTAAATTGAAACATCTCAGTAACCAATTGAGATAATATGATAAAAATGTTTGCTGAATAATTTTGACCAAATATTTTGCCATTTAACCACGTGAAAATTTCAAAATTCATATCTGATCAGTTTTTTTCTTTGCAACACGTTTTAGAGAAAACAACAAAAGTTTTAAAGCTGTAACTTTCGAGACATATACAGTAGCTGTTGTCTCTCTTATTATCTGAAAGGAATATAGTTACAGTGTAACATACAGTTAGACAGTTATGGAAACAAATGTAAAATTTCAACATGCATTTTCAACACCTTAGTCTTCAATCTTGTTGATGTTATGCAAGTTACCCAAATGTGTTCAGATCTTGTTTGTATGAAACATATATACCAAATGGCGAAGCTTCCTTATTGTGGCTACACAATAATAAATAATTAGTTATTATTACTATTATTATTATTATTATTGTTGTTGCTGTCATTGTTGCTGTTATTATTATTATTATTAATATTAATATTATTATTATTATTATTATTATTATTATTATCATTATTATTATTTTTATTATTATTATTATCACTTATTATTATGATGATTATTTTTTTTTCAGATTTTTACATCCTGTTTTTTTAATAACTGAAACTTTTTTTTTTTTTTTTTTTTGGTGCTGCAGGTATTACAGCGATAGAAAATTCAGTCTCCTCTCAAAAAGTTGCTTTTGCCAACATCCCTAATTTTCTGTTTGCTCTTCCTGAGACTGACTTTTTCGTCATATTCATTTATCACTTCCATTTTATTTATCTTTGAGTACTTTCTCAGTGGAGCAATTAAAGGAAGATCGTCTCTAACTCCATTCACGGCAAGAGAGGGCAAGTTAACAAAAGTTTATGCCTTCATCCCAAAGACGTATTTCAAAGTTAGATTCTTGCTATATATAAATAAAGCAAAAGCGTTCGGGGGCTGAATGTTAATCACCCTCCAAAATATGTTGTTGGCTAAGGTACAAGCTACCTACAAACCAAATTTGAAGAATAATCGCAAATCTCTACGGAATTCAGTTACCGCGTTTCACAAAAAGCCAAACTTTATTAAAATATGAAACAAACGTTTTCAGGGGCCGAATCCTAATCGTCTACCAAAATATGATGATGGTTAAGGTACAGTCTCCAGCAAAAATTGAGCGACCGGCTCAACGAGCAGGTTGGTATATGTGGCACCACCGCACCCCCAGTTTCAACCCCTCCGCACCCTCCCTCATTCCCATTCATTCGTCTACCCTCCACCCTCCCCACATCCAAGGGCACGAGAGTAAAGTAAGGCCTACTCGCATTGTCTCAATCACTCATCCGTCATCCTGTTGTCCTGGGAAATAGTGGTTTTGTTATGATAATGAAGAAAACAAACATATTACATAGTGTTTAACTCCATAGTGTAGTTATTTATACACCACGATCTGAATGCAGAGTGATATAAAGTACTGTAGTAATTTATTCGTATTATAGAGAGGTCTGTAATCATACAATTTATCATTTTGACAGTTGTGTGTAACATTAAACAGTCGGAAGCTATAAGTAAATGTTTGTAGTAGTAGGTGGTGTGCTCCTTCCCTTACTCGACGTAATCACTGTTACTTTACAAACTCTGTTATATGTCAGTACCATTAGTTACTACTAATACCTCACGTGTGATAACAACAAAGTGTTGCTTATAAGTAAAAGACATGATCAGTAACATCTTGGTTACTGATGTCTTAATACATGATATCAGATAACGTTGGGCAACAGGGACTGGATGACAGTTTGTCTGGTGGTTAAGGCGAGGCCATGACGTGGTTGCTGGCATTACCAAAGGTCAGTCAATATTTAGATGCCATTCACTGCTGCTGACATAAGTATCAAGGTCAATTTCACACACGAGACAGCCAACAGTAGAGTGAGCCGCGTGGTGTGCTGAACCCGCGCACACCACACAACCAGGGCCGGATTACCAGGTATAGACAAAATGGGCAACTGCCTACCAGGCCACGGCCTGTTACAGGCCACACAGACTTCCAGAGTGGAATATATATATACGCTTTGGGCGTCCAAATAAGTTCACCACCCATCAGGCCATCAAAAAAGACCATATAGATCATGCCAAAATTTCACTGGAAAAAACGGAAAAAAGAGATCTATATGTTGCAGGCCAACCGTCTGCCTTGCCTACCAGGCAACAGCAGGGTTAATCCGGCGCTGCATACAACCAACTCCCTCCACCCCTTGCCTCGCCTACTTATCGCCACTCACTCCAGCAAGGGACCCGCCACCTCTGATAACAACATCAGGAATATAACCTTGCCTTATATAGTTAAAACTGCAATATAGTGTAATTTGCGATTCACACGTTTATAACACGACGTATCTCGAAAAAGGTAACCAATAACTAAATTGGCTGAATGGATGTTCTGCGTGGTAACCAAACAGTCTCGATTGCAGGTTATGCTAATCAACATTATCGTGCCATACAACAGATAATTCAGTTTATTCGTTTTCAGCGAGAACGTGTTCAGCAATGGTTTGACGAGTTACAATTCACACTTGTCAGTGATACTTATAGCAACTTAATGGACGTAGCGGTCAGGTTAACCTTATGATTATTTGCTCTTCAACTTGTGTCCTACAGTATGTCTGTTACTACTTTCCTCTATCTCTGTGTGGCCATGGTTTTTCCCATTAACTATCATCAGCTGAAACGTCAATTGCCTCAGAGAGGGAAGGATTTTAAATGGTTCGCAAAATACCTGGTGTTCTAGCTTGACTTACCCTGCAGAGTTAAAGGCTACGTTCAAACTCTAATCATATTACAATACTGTCCACTGCGCCATATAATAGTGATATCTATAGTTTAACGATATGGAAAATAAGCATTAAATGATCAGTACACAGTAAGACCTTATTTTCTAAATGTTATGCAGTCAGATACCCTGTGCAGATTATAATACATTAGAGTCTAATGTATTATAATCTGCACAGGGTATCTGACTGCATAACATTTAGAAAATAAGGTCTTACTGTGTACTGATCATTTAATGCTTATTTTCCATATCGTTAAACTATGGATATCACTATTATATGGCGCAGTGGACAGTATTGTAATGCACATTTCATGGTGATAATAAAGACGTGTTTATGAGCATTGGTGGAAAACACACACACACACACACACACACACACACACACACACACACACACACACACACACACACACACACACACACACACACACTGTCCACCCCAAGCAGAGCCGTCAACCCCGGGCCCATCTCCTCCCCATGTCCCCACCACAACGTGTGACGGCCAGCTATCCCCCCCCACACACACACCACCGGCCACTACAAACATCTACATACAGCTTCCGACTGTTTAATATCACACACTGACTGGATACAACCGTCACAATGATAAATTGTATGATTACATACCTTCTTATCATACGAATGTATTACTATTTTATATCACCCTGCGTTCAGATCGTGGTGTATAAATAACTATACTGTGGAGTAAAACTGTGTAATGTGTTTTTATTCGTTATCATAACAAAACCATTATTTCCAAAGACAGATGGATGATGGAAAACTTGTTGAGACAATGCGAGTAGGCCTTACTTTACTCTCTTCCCCTTGGATGTGGGGAGGGTGGAGGGTAAACGAATGAATGGGAACGAGGGAGGGAGGGGGTGAGGTGAAACTGAGGGTGCGGCGGTACCACATATACCAACCTGCTCGTCGAGCAGGTCGCTCTATTTTTGCTGGAGGCTGTACATGATACCTAAAACAAAATTTGAAGAAAATTCGCAAATTCTGTAGAATTCATTTACGGCGTTTCACAAATGCCATTCCATATTAAAAAATAAATGGCAGCTGGCATTCGGCCCTCTTTGACCAGATCCTCACCAAAAGTAATAGGTTTCTGCACATCTACATAGTTGCTATTTCATGAAGGTTTGGTGAAACTTCGCCCCTACTTTTTCAAGATATTTTGGCAACAGGAACGTGCACATAGAGAGCCATACACACACAACAAACTATATCTCCTCTGACGCAAAAGGTGGGAGATGAAAATATATGGTGACTGGCATTCAATCATCGTTGATGGAATCCTAACCAAAAGTAATAAGTTTTTGAACATCCACATCGGTGCTACTTCCTGAAGGTTTGGTGAAAATGGGTATACAACTTTTCGAGAGATCTTGGCAACACACACACACACACACAGATATATATATATATATATATATATATATATATATATATATATATATATATATATATATATATATATATATATATATATATATATATTTATTTATTTATTTATTTATTTATATATATACAGTATATTTATTTATTTATTTATTTTAGTATTATTTTATTTTAATCACATTTTCTGTACTTAAAAACTTACATATACAGAATGAAACTTCATCTGTTAACCTAGAACTGATAAACCTAACAGACAGATTGGTAACCTATACTTTAGCCTAAAGATAGAAACAGCTAAACCTACACTAATGTGAAAAATACATTGACCAAGAGAACACCATCGACTGCAAATATACAATGCCTTGCTGCATTACATTCCCGCACTCATCGCCTGCTGACTGTCAGTCGAGGTACAACCTAATATATAGGGGACATCAATATGTGAAAGAGAACGATAGAAGTTTGGGACTATTCCATATACGTCAACTGTCAACCCTAATTAGGATAACTTAAACAAGGTAATTGAAAGCATATACATACAGTATGCACAAAAGGTGAAGTACCTCACAGCAGAACACCATTGACTGAAAATGCCCAATGCCTTTCTGTCCTGCACACTTGCACTCATCACCTGGAGAGTGTCAGGCGAGGAACGTGGTTTAATGCAGAGGACATCAGTATTAGAAAAAAATTCGTCTGAAGCAGGAACCATTTCAAATATGTCAAATGTCAACCCCAACTGCATGATACGATATATACATATTTACAAATGATAAAAACGATAACCGTATAATAGTTACATCACTCTGATCAATCCGGCCTCTCTCAAGAAAATCATCAATTTATCAGTCATAACAATATCCCCATCACCAAGGAATGTGGAATGGGTGAAGGAGGTATCTGCTGTCACGCAGTGATTCATAAGTGAAGCATGTTCATGAATAAATCGCCGACAGTAGATATAACTGACAGGTAACACTACATTACAGATTTCACAATGTGATGGATAACGTCTTTCAATATATGGTTTCATGTGAGTTAAAAGGATGCAGTTTAGCCATAATCGCATCAGCACTCTTTATTTCAGGCGACTGGGACAGTTGTCAGTGCCCTAGTCCCCCGGATACGGCTTGCAATTTGGAATGTTTAGTCTGTTCTACTGACCTTATCACAGAAGATTAACTGATTTCTTTCCGAGGGAGAGACACGACCGTACATCACAAGGAACGTCCCAAGTCTCCTCGAGTTCCGCAGCCGATTGACTTCAAAAGTACGTCAGCCTGCTCAGTGCCGTAGATTCGGCAATGACAAGGAACACAGATCAACGTGAAGGACTTGTCACACATGTGCAATTTATTAACAATGCGGCCCAGGATCTCATGAGAATCCGTAGTGCAAGAAGCAATTCCCTGATGAGCTGATTTTGATTCTGAAAATATGACATTGAGACATGCCTAGAGTTTAATGCATAGTTTATGGCTCTGTCAATCACAGAAAGTTCAGAGGTAAACACAGATCTATGAGTCGGCAGCCAATACCTGAGGGTACGTTCAGCCGACCATACACTAGCACCCACACATTTACTCAACTTGGAGCCATTGATGTATATGGTGGGACCCCAGACGACATATGATGATGTTACAAACAAGTGGTGGACCTCCGCCTCTGGTGCCTTGGACTTTGGTGCTACAGTAGGAGCTATGAAACATCAACAGTAATGCCAAGGTGCTCCCAAAGGGCTGTATTTTTAGACATCAACTTGTCACAATCATGGAGGCCCACACCAAGCTCCTGAGTCAGTAGGTGGAGGCGAACAGTGAGAGGCCAATGAACCTCCTTCATAAGATGGTAGCATTGATGAAGGGGGGAGGCACAGGCTACATTGCTGATATCATTTTCTATACGAGTATGTTCATAAGTCATATGACAGCAGCAGGTGGTCGTGGTAAATACGGAAGGGAGGTGCATTTACCTCCACGTTCATTCAAGCCACACGTGAACACTTGATGGCTCCAAGACATTCACAAACATTTATTCTGCAGCACATCCAATCTCCTCAATGTGGAACTGGATGCCAACACATACACCTTTATCATGGTCTAGCTTGCATCTAATAAGGGACTTTACATCATTATTAAATATTTTCTGTCATCACCCCAAACAGTACCCACTTGTTACTTGAGGACATTGAATGGTTTATTGCAATGATCAAGGACATTATTAATATGAAATTTAAATTTCAAACTACGATCAAAGTGGAGGCCCAAACACTTAACAGAATTTGAAAAGGTACCTCCTGAATATCCAAGGTCAAATGCAAAGCAGGGACGTTACGATTAGTGAAAACTACAGTGGCACACTTAGCGATGGAAAACTTAAATCCCCTCTGCAAGGCCCACTGGCGGACGGAATCAACTGCTGATTGAATCTGCCAAGCCGAAAATTGTGCATTTACGAGACGAGTGCCTTATTGCACACTCGTCAGCATAGAGTGAATATTTGAGATTCCTCAGGATGGAAGCTGATGACCGCATATCATTGATCATAATACTAGACAAGGTGGGACTAAGCATACTTCCCTGAAGCACCTCGTTTTCTTGGATAAATATATCCAATGTTACGTTATGGGCAATTTTACAGAGAGTTCTGTCCCTTAAAAAAAACTGGAAATAAAAGCAGGCAAATTACATCTTAAACCATTAAGCTTCATTAATATACCTTGTCTCCATGTCATGTCGTAGTCTTTATGGATATCCAAGAACACCTCTATAATGAATTAATTATTGGTAAATGCTCCTGAAATGCAATCCTCAAAATTCATTAAATTATCTAGCGAATTTCTGTATTTATGGAACCAACAATGTTGATCATTACACAAATTTTTCGACTCTGAAACAAAAAGTAGTCTATTAGTAACCATTCCTTCCATGACCTTACATGGAGAAGAAGTCAACACAACAGGACGAAATGAAGTGCGATTCATAAGACGCCCAGCCTTTTCAGGTATTGGTATTACGTGCTCAAAGTGTTATGTGTTTGGGATCGTTCGGGATGCATAAAGCTCATTGTGCAATGCTAACAGCTTAATCAAGTTGTTCTGATTTAAATGCTGGATCACGCCGTATGTGATAGTATCTCGTCCAGGACTTGTGTCTTTACCGGATTTAATGGCAAGGAGCAGTTCATCTATAGTAAACTCTTGGTTGTATAAAGAGTCTGCGTCTTCTGTGGCAAAGTCTATTATTTGTAGCCCATCCACGCCTTTATGATGTTGAAAACGTGGGTTATAATTGGCTGAACTACTAACATGAGAAAAACTCCTGGTGAGGGTGTTAGTTACGTCCACAGGATCGTCACAGATGGTACTATTCACTTACAGGGTGGTCACAGGAATATAAGGGCTTTTATTATTTAATAATTTAATAGTAGGCCAGACTTTACTGATTGGAGTAAAATGATTCACCATGGACTCAAAAGACCGTCAGGAGTCACGTTAAGCCCTTCTTATTATTCTCCTTGCATAAGCACATGTCTGCTTGTATGCAATACAGTTTTCCTCAGAAGGCTATCAAAAATCCTTTATTACCCATTGCATTTTCTTAATGCTTATCAGCAATCCAGTGACCAACAATGAGCTCTATGTTTCGCATGAACTGTAGAAATCTTGGGAATAGGAGCCTCAGTTGTGTGTAATATGAAAATGGTTAATTTTCAACTTTTACATATATTGTCTCCCCAGATGTATGTAAATTGATGATCCTTGAGAAGGAACCTCAATCTGCATTCTTTTACTTAAAGTTTGGGGGTGAAGGGTCCAAAATAATGTTGCATGTATAAAATGACAAATGGGTAAATGATTGCTTCCCAAGGAATCGTCAAATGGGTCCCACAAGTAATCTTGCTATATACCTGGGGAAGCCAAAGATAAGTCAATAGCCGAAAAGTTACCAGTACAAATCATCTACACGAGTTGCTCTATCATCGTTCAGATGACAGCGGTGGACTGTAGTATTAGGTCAGCTTCTTGCTCCCCACGAGCATCGATCCTCAAGTTACCCCACTGATAGTGATGGGCATTAAAGTCTCCCAACACTAACTTATTCACAGGAAGATATTCAGATAATGAATTCATAGCAGCACTATCAACGTGGCCATGTAGTGGACAGCAGAGAGAGCAAATACACAAACAAATGTTATTATATTTTACTCTACATGCGAAAGCTTCCAGAATGGAATTTAGAACAACATCTATTTGTAGGTGTGATTTGTTTGTGTATATGGCAACTCTGTGGCCATCATATCTTCTGTACAAGTGGCAGTGTTTGAACTGTCAAGAGTCAGGGTGATTCACCATGCACGTCTACTGTAAACAAATAACGGCTTGCCTATATATTGATAGCAAGATTACTGAATTATGTAATTTATTCCCAAGAGTCCTACAATTCCACTGCAACACAATGAATGCGATGGTTTAAGATTTACGAGGGTGTCCAATGTGCTTAATTTTTTTATGCTGCCAGCCACCAGGTGAGTGGCTACAGGGTGACCTATACCGGTACTTGCTGACAAAACCTCCATATGGTCATCATCAATAACTAGAGTCCCACACTCCCCCGTGGAAGAGCTAACTCCTCCCTCCCTTGCTGGAGCAGGAGCAGGTAAGACATAAGGACGTGACCTGGTGGGAGGATGGGTGAAATTTGTCTTGACAGTCTTGCCAGGCTCCTGTTTCTGCTTTGTAGATGTAAAGGCAGCAACTTGAGAATAAGAAGCAGCAGTTGGGGTATTAGTAATAGAGCTAGACTTGACCGGTGGAACAGATATGGTAGGAGAGTAAATGGAAAGATTGCTCGAGATAGGGTCGGTCGAAGTCTCCACTGTGCACATCATGGGACGGGACACAACTGCTGATGCATAGGAGACATAAGGCTTGGGAGTCACATGCAACTCCTTCACCTTCTTCCTAGCATCATAATAGGATATGCCTTCCATCACCTTCACTGTGCAGACCTCTTTCTCCTTCTTCACTTGGGACAAACGCTCTAGGAAGTGGAGTGTGAACCCTTGCAGTGAAAGCAACTCAGACTCGCATGTACAGTGGTATGCATCATGACCAGCAGCTGCACATTTTCCATGCACTAAGTTAGTAGCCTAATAAGTCTTTTCATCTATCTATCTATCTATCTATATACCTAGGCTGCTTCCCCCAAGGAAAGGGAGGTAGCCGAGACAGGACGACACACTCTCCATTTACTCATCCATTTAAACACATTCATTCACATCTTAGCCCCAAAGGGGAGAACGGACAGATCCTCACCGCACCACACCGCACAAGGGTCAACTGCGCAATGCAATCAGTGACATCCGCAGCAGGGCCCGACAGCAGAGCTGGTTTACCCCTGCCACATCATAACATACCCATCCCCTTACCCGCACCTGACCTGACTAGCTGATCAGACCAAATGCGGGAGAATATCCCCTCAGGGCTGCGTCATCACTTATTTATTCACAATTTCTCTCCATTTATTTCTGTCACGCACAGCCACTCTTCCTTGCTCGACAGACATCCCTCTCGTTTTCATGATGCATGTAAATCTGACATTTTGAGCAATGAAGGACGTTTGGGATGTAGGGTCGAACATTAAAACAATTTTGTAATGAACCTTAGCACTGGAAGGTAGGGAAACTTTACCGAAGGTCAAAATATCAGTGCCGGTCTTTGTCCGCTTTCCCTCCGAGAAACTGGTAATAAATTGAGTATCTGTTACATCTCGCTGAGCAAGTTCATGTACAATATCCTCCTCCTCCATAACTTTTAGATCCCTGCAGATGGTAACACCCCTGCAGGAATTCATGGAATGCAGGATCTTTGTCTCAACATCGTAACAATGGAATCTGTGCAGTTTAAGCAAATCCTTGACCAGAACGGAATTGAATGTCTTTACAAGAAGGTCGCCACTGGCAAGTTTTTTCAGTAGTTCCATCTCACCAGTACAGCCATCAGTTGATGAAAGGACTGAGACAGAAGAGGTGAGTACTGTAGAACCAACCCAATGAAGTAGCACAAATGATGCATTATAATATTTATGTCTAGTGGGGTGCGTGTCTGGGACTGTTCAGCCTGGGGACAGTCAGTCCATAAGATGGTCGAGGGTCAGTCAGGACCACCTCCCCTCCTTGGGAGGGGGAGACAGCGGAGTGTCCAACATAGTAATCACTTTCCCCTCACGGAGGAAGTGGGAAGAAATAAATAAATGGGCAAAGGACAAATTAACTTGGGCAGAAACACTCAAGCCTGAGATTACCCACTTAAACCACTCTCAGGAGGATGCATCAGTGTTAACTCACCCCAGGATGATCCGTGCGGGGTACACTCCAAAGTAAAGTAAGCAAAGGCAAGCACAAAGGAACAGACACCTATTGTTCCAAACTATTAGGGAAGGGAATTAAATGAAAACTATCTAAGCCTAGCAGTCAAAAGAAGGTCAAAGAAAATATAACTAATGCTGATGGCACAACGCTACAAGCTGAAGGAGAGAGCAACAAAAACACGTCTGCACTCTGTGCGACCATGCATTACAGTCCCTGATGGTTCTGTCGTTAGTGACTGCTTACATATGATTCAGGTGAATCAGGTGGAGACAGGTGAGCGGAGCTCATCGGCTAAGCTGGTCGCTCATTGGCTGCTTCATTGGCTAAGCCACATAAGCTTAGCCAGTGAGGCAGCCAATAAGTGATTGGCTTAGCTGATCAGCTCCACCCACCTGTCTCGACCTGATATACCTGAATCATCTATAAGCAGCGACCCATGACAGACCCATCTTGGGAGGAGAGGACTTGAGAGAGTATGACCGATAGCCATGGCAAACACATCTGGTAATGCCTGCGACCCATCGAGAAGGGCATCCAGCAGACCACAGCCTCCAGCAGCCCAGAAGATCAGAGGGACCGTGGTATGGTTTAATGCCAGGATGGGATTTGGAATCATCAAATGCCAGGATACTGGGGTTGATGTTTTTGTGCACTGCCAGGTAGTCATTAAACCAAACCCACGGTACCTCTAATGCTCCCTTGAGGATGGAGTGATGGTGGAATTTAGTCTCTTTGGGACTTGTCAGGGTCCTTAGGCTTGGGATGTTATTGGGCCGGGAGATGTGGCCATGCAGGGTTCTGCCCATGCACAGCAACGTCTCATGATCCGGGGATGCCAGGCTAGGAATCCTCTGAGTCTTTGGGAGCTAAACACCGTCATGGAGGTGTCCAAGGCTTTTTACGGGGGTGACAAGAGGGCTTTGCGCATTCTCCTACCTAAGATCTTTGAGAAGAACAGGCTGCCTCGCCTTGTCATCCCCAAGTGCTTGCCTGCAATGTACACTCAGCTCCTCGCCGATGAGAGCGCTGGGCCAAGCAGCCACAACCTGCTGCCCCCCACACAACACCGCAGAAAAGGCTACAGCTGGATGCCCCTCTCAACAGGCAGTGTGCTACCCCTATCACTTACCTGGCTCTGGAAATGGACAGAGTAACAACCATGGCCAACATACATCATCTGCCTTCAGAGACTGAGGAGGGGCAGGACTTCTCTGACACCACTTTCATGGCCTAGGCAGGGTCGACCGGCTCCTCAGCATAGGAGGAGGTTATTGAGTCCTCCCCTCCTCCGGCAGAGGAGGACACGGGATCAGCTAGACATAGCTTCCTACTGACACTTCCTGACCCTCATCGCCAACACCTGGTCGTACCAGGTCGGAGCTAGCATCTACTCCAATCTCTACAATCTGGTCTGGGCTGCTGACCAGGATGAGGCAATCCAACCAGTGTTGATCATCAGGGGGGAGATGCATCTATCTGATTTGAGAGCATTCTATCATATGTTCCCTCTATGCTTGGCCCAGTAGATTGGCTGTCTCATACAGTACAGGAGTGAGTTTTATTACTGAGACTGAAAAGGTTGGCCTAATACCCCTCATTGTGGGTGATGGCCATTAAGCCAAAAAATAAAAAAATAAATAAAAATAATAAATAAACATCAGACAGGAAAGCAGAGAGAGAGATTACTTTGCAAGGAGAGGACGATCAGTGATGATGGCAGCCACATCCCCTACTGCTGCCCACGACCCATTGAAGGGGGCAAACAGCCGACCACAGTCTCCGGCACCCCAGACAAAGATCAGGGGGCCTTGGTTTAAATTAACATTAAGGCGGGTTATGGCTTCATCAAGCACCAGGACACTGGTATTGATGTTCTTGTACACTGCTAGGATGTCGTTAAACTAAACCCACGGCACCTCCAATGCTCCCTTGGGGATGGTGAGACGGTGGAGTTTAGTCGCTTTGGGACTCATAAGGGTTCTAAGGCTTGGGATGTCACTGGACCAGGGGGATGTAGCCATGCAGGGTTCTGTCCATCCACGGCAACGTCTTGCGGCCCAGGGGCGCCAGGCCAGGGGTCCTGGGAGTCCTAGGGAGATAAGCACCATCGTGGAAATGAGCATCGCAGTGGTGGGGGCTTTTTGTGGGAGTGATAAGGGGGCTTTGCATGTGCTCCTCCCCAAAATTTTTGAGAAGAACAAGCTGCCTCACCTTGTCATCCCTGAGTGCTTCGCCCGCAATGTACATTCTCCTCCTTGCTGCCGGGAGCATCGGGCCCAGCAGCTGCAGCCTGCTGCCCCCCCTCACGACACCATGGAAGAGGCAAAGGCTGGAGGCTTCCCTCAATAGCAAAACTGCCACATTGATCATTGACCTGGATCCAGACCTGGCCAAGATACAGACTGCTGTCGAAATACACCAATTGCTGTCAGCGACCAAGTAGGGGCATATTTCATCTGACTTCATCCCCATGGCTATGGATGTGTCGACTGGCTCCTCGGCCGTGGAGCAAGTCGATGAGTCCTCCCCTTCTCAAGCAGAGGGGGCCAGTCCATCTCACCCTCTTATCGTGAACCTCAGAGATCGGCTAGACATGTCCTCTTTCCATGTCCTCCTGACACTCGGCGCTCACACCTGGTCGTACCAGCTCGGAGTTTCTACGTACTCCACCTTATATGATCTGCACGTGGCCAACCTGGGTGAGGGGATTCCACCTAGTCTGATTGTCAGGGGGGAGGAGGTTCGTCTGGCTGATCTTCGAGATTTTTCTTCCAGGCCGTCTACATTATTGGCCTAGTAGGCTGGCGGTGTTGTGCAATGCACGAGCTTTTTTTGCCCTGATTTTGTTCCTATAAATTTAATTGGCCAAATGCCCCTCACAGTGGGTGATGGCCGTAAAACCATTAAAAAAAAAAAATCAGATCCAGACTGAAGCTGCAACAAAACAGTTCTGAAACGCTGCTGTCCTTTGGGGAACTCCTGAAGAAACTTCAAGATCTCCAAAAAAGCGTACAGCAAATAGAAACTGTACATAAGAAAGTCAGTAAAGGAGAGTGTGCCATAGCTGTTAACATCATATGCCCCCAAGAAAAAGTATATATATATATATATATATATATATATATATATATATATATATACAGTATATATATATATATATATATATATATATATATATATATATATATATATATATATATATATATATATATATATATACAGTATATACTGTATATAAGTATATATATATATATATATATATATATATATATATATATATATATATTGTTACATAGCCTATGATTTCATCATCCTTTGTGTAATTTTAACGCACAGTATGCTGCATGTTTGATCACGAGCGTGTTCTGCCTCAGTTCCCCCCTTCTACCGTTATAGTAGAGTAAGTCGTCATTTCTGTTGTTCAGAGCGGGATTGTCAACTCTTTGTCCCCGTAGCTTCATTTGCGCGTCCTTCTTACAAGTTGTATCAAGCTCTGCTGGCCCCTATATAATGAGCTCAGTCTCTGCATCATGGCCACTTAGATCTGCTCCTCATTTTGTTCACATCTCTGTCCTCCCCTGTACAGTTATTATTGTGAGTACTCAGGAAGTCTCCAACCATCTAGCAGCTGTGTAATTTGAGTATAACTGTTATTGCATTTTTTCCTTGTACTGTATAGCATAAGGTGTTGATTTGTGGGCCTAGTGAGGTTTTTTTGTAATTTATGTAAAGGTTCTTTATGTCAGTCATCATTAATAATAGTTTGTATCTGTAATAATTTATCTTGCATTAACTGAGCATTACCCAGTGTATTTTCATTTTATCAGGGCTGACTTAAGTAAATTTACTCTTGCTAATTTCGTGTTAATAGAGGCTATTGCAGTTAACCATATATTTAACCTGTTTTTTGCCATTACATTATCCTTATGAGTCCTGAATGTTTTGTTGTTAGTTTGAGCATTAAACTTTAACTTGTAATTTTACCTAACTCTTTTGTTTTGAACCTGGAATTTTACGAGACAGTAGTGACTCTTAGTATTCTCACTTAAAGTGTACGTTATCTTTCTCTGTTCCGTAACATAAATTTGGCGACCTCATATCAGGATATTCAGGCTTTTATCATAAGGATATTGCTTGATATTTTGTGACTGTTACTTATTCATGATGTCTACTATTACTACACTTGATGAAGCCAAAGATTTTTTGTCAAATGTGCAAACAGTGTGTGATGTAGAAAACAGAACAAAGAATGAACTTAAGCTTGTTGCTCAACAATTGGAAATTCCTGTTCGCTCTCATCATTCTAAAGATCAAATTGTTGACATGATTAATGAAAGCTTGTTTAATGTAACTCCTCCAAATGAGCAAACGCAGATTGAATTAGCTAAGTTACAGCTAGCCCTGCAGGAGGCTCGTGTGAAGGAAGCTGAATTTCAAGCAAATGCTAAGGAGGCGGAGTCTTAGGCTCGTATTCAGGAGGCTGAATTTCAGGCAAATGCTCGTATTCAAGAGGCACAGGTACAGGCTCAGGCACAAGTTGAAATTGCTAGGATTCAGGCAGACCATGAGTATCGCATGAAACAAGGTGGAACTGGATCATCTAGCTCTGATGATTTTGATGTGGCTAAAAATGTTAAACTTGTCCCTCCTTTTAATGAATCTGATTTAACAAAGTATTTTCAGTTGTTTGAGAGGGTAGCTACAGGTTTTAGTTGGCCCAAGGAGTATTGGCCAGTACTCCTTCAAACTGTTCTCACCGGTAAAGCTCAAATAACTTATGCATCTTTGCCTCAGGATCAATCTGATAATTAAGATGTAGTTAAGAGCTTGATTCTTAAGGTCTATGAGCTTGTTCCTGAAGCCAATAGAGTAAAATTTAGGACAACTTACAAGCAAGATAAGCAATCCCATGTTGAGAATGCAAAAATCAAAGAAGATCTGTTAGAGCAGTGGTTAAATTCTAGGAATGTGGATTCTGATTTTGGTAAATTTAAGCAGATGATTTTGCTGGAGGACTTCAAGAGGTGTATTTATAAAGATGTAAGCCTATATCTTGATGAGAGAAGAATAGATAATTTGTCTGATGCTGCAGTTTTAGCTGATGAATATGTTCTCACTCACAAGAGATATTCTAAAGAAAAAAGGAAAGCTGAGAGTAAGTACGTTGCCTCTACTCTGAGTACAGGTAACAGGAAAGAGAATAAAGATGATGTTTCTCAGGAAGTAAATACCAGCTTCACCTCTAGATTTCAGAAAAGTAAATGTACTTATTGTAGTAAGCTTGGTCATACTACGGAGAGATGTTTCAGGAGACAGCGTGATGTGAACAAATAGGAGTCTTTAAATATTCAGTCAATTGGTCTAGTGTCCACTCTTGAGAGTTCCCAGAATTCTTTAACCGAGTTAACTGAACCTGCTTTGAGGGGTAACTTAAATTCTCATGATGGAGCTCCTCTTTTGAGCAGTAACGTGGGTGACACTCTCAAGAGTTCATTTGCTAATTTCCTGTCTGATGGTTTTGTCAGTCCTCTGGACAGTAATGACAGGAAATCAGTTAAAATATATCGTGATACAGGTGCTTGCCAATCCCTTATGCTGACCAGTGTTCTAGGCTCTAATGTTAATTCCTCTGATGAAACTGTAATCTTACAAGGTGTAGGGAATAATTACTTCTCTGTCCCTCTGTGCAGAGTGAATTTAGAGTCTGGTTTTGTTAATGGTTCCGTTATGGTTGGGTTGGTTGAGACACTCCCAATGTCAGGTGTAACTTTCTCACTCGGAAATGATATTGGTGGAAGTCAAGTGTGTCCAGCTCCTCAGTTGTCTAGTGAGCCAGTGGCTGCGGCCCAGGATTGTGATGTCCCTGATGTGTTCCCTGCATGTGCTGTCACTAGGGCTAAGTCTAAAGTTACTGGTGATTTAGAGGATAATGATGATGATGATGTTATCCTAGCTGACACTTTTCTTGCTAATTTGGACCACTCACCAGATGAGGCAGTACCCCGTAGTGTTGATAATTTGTCTCGTCAAGAGTTGGTTGAGTTGCAGGTTGCTGACCCTGAGTTGAAAGGTCTAGCTAACTCTGCTCGCAGTGAGGAAGAGTCAGCTGGTGCTTCTACATGTTATTATATAAAGTCAGGAGTACTTATGAGGAAGTGGAGACCCCCAACAGCATCAGCTGACTGTGAATTTTTTTTTTTTTTTTTTTTTTTTTTTTATGTGCTCGACTCTGGACATAGGCTTCTCAGCCTGGTCCCAAGGCCCAGTAGTCCTCCTACATATCGTACACCTCTACATGTCACCACTTCGGCGTTAACACCCACCGTCCATATTGAATACATGCTAGGGCTGTCTCATACAGGACCGGTGTATTGGTATTAGCGGGGGTATTTTTACGACATGTCGGCGGGTCTTCTGGTAGATCGGTAAAGTCTGCCGTAATGAAATTCAAATCCTTAAACTGTTCCCTGCCCCAGCGGGGATTTGAACCTGGGTCCTGTAGGACCGCAAGCCACCTCTCTACCCTCGTGTTTGTAGGCAGGATATCATTAGAGTGGCTCATGATTCCAGTTTGGCAGGACACCTTGGAGTGAGGAAGACTGTGGCACGCATTTTGAAACACTTCTACTGGCCAGGTATCTTCAGGGATGTTTCCTGGTATTGTAAGTCTTGTCACACCTGTCAAGTTGTGGGGAAGTGTAATCAGACCAAAAAGGTTGCACCTCTAGTTCCCATTCCTCCTTTTGAGGCGCCATTCACCCGTGTGTTGGTGGATATTCTGGGCCCTCTTCCTAAGACTTCTTCAGGATTTTCTTATGTGTTGACCCTGATTGATATGGCTACTCGTTATCCTGAAGCCATTCCACTTAGAAATATCTCAGCAAAGAACGTGGTTAAGGAAATGCTAGGGTTCTTCACAAAGTTTGGTCTGCCCAAGGAGGTACAGTCAGACCGGGGAAGTAATTTCATGTCAAATGTTTTCAAGCAGTCTCTGAAAGAGTTGGGCATCACCCAGATCACGTCTTCAGCTTACCATCCCCAGACCCAAGGAGCGTTGGAGAGATATCATCAAACACTCAAATCGATGCTCAAGAAATACTGTTTGGAACATCAGAAAGACTGGGACAAAGGTCTTCCATTTGTTGTATTGCTGCAAGAGAATCTCCAAATGAATCACTGGGCTTCTCACCTTTTGACCTACTGTTTGGCCATGAAGTAAGAGGACCCCTTAAGTTACTCAAGGAATGCTGGCTGTCGGAGGAAGATGACGTCAACCTGCTGGAGTATGTGATGAAGTTCAAAGAACGGCTGTCCACTGCTTTACAGCTGGCGAGAGAGAATTTAGGAGCTGCTCAGGAGAAGATGAAGACTTGGTATGATAAGAAGTCCAGGTTACGCCACTTTCAGCCAGGAGATCAGGTTTTGATTCTGCCACCAGTTCATAGGCAACCTCTTCAGGCCAAGTTTAGTGGTCCTTATTTTGTGGAGAAGAAACTCAGTGAGGTCAACTATGTCATCGCCACACCGGATCGTAGAAAGAACAAGCAACTATGTCGCATCAACATGCTAAAGTTATATCACAGGCAGGACGAAAATAATCCAGTCTGCACTGTAGCTGTTCCACCCGAGTCTGCAAGTGAAGCTCTCCCATGCAGCATGAGCCTGAGTGATAGTTTGGGGAAGAATCCTGATATCATGAATGATCTCCAGTCTAAACTTTCTCATCTACCTCCCGAGGAAAGGCAGGAGTTTTCGGCATTACTGCAGGAGTACCCGCAAGTGTTCCGTGCTACTCCAGGAAGAACCACTGTGTTGATGCATGATGTCGATGTTGGAGACGCAAAGCCAATTAAACTGCCTCCTTACCGTATGAACCCAGCTAAAGTTCCTCTCATCCAGAAGGAGCTTGGCTACCTGTTGGACCACAAGATGATTGAGCCCTGTCAGAGCGAGTGGAGTTCTCCTGTCACTCTAGTCTCTAAGCCAGGTGGGTCACAGCGGCTTTGCATTGACTACAGACGTGTTAATCAGATAACCAAAACAGACACTTACCCTCTCCCTCGTGTGGAAGATTGCATAGACAAGATCGGAAAGGCTAGGTACATAAGTAAGTTTGATTTGTTAAAGGGATACTGGCAAGTACCTATGACTGAACGTGCTAGGGAGATCTCATGTTTTGTAACATTAGGAAAGACTTTTCCGTGTTCTGTAATGCCATATACAAATTGTTTTAGAGTAATAAGAAATTTCCTTTGTAAATTTCTTTTTCTTTGTGGGGAGGTGTTACATAGCCTATGATTTCATCATCCTTTGTGTAATTTTAACGCACAGTATGCTGCATGTTTGATCACGAGCGTGTTCTGCCTCAGTTCCCCCCTTCTACCGTTATAGTAGAGTAAGTCGTCATTTCTGTTGTTCAGAGAGGGATTGTCAACTCTTTGTCCCCGTGGCTTCATTTGCGCGTCCTTCTTACAAGTTGTATCAAGCTCTGCTGGCCCCTATATAATGAGCTCAGTCTCTGCATCATGGCCACTTAGATCTGCTCCTCATTTTGTTCACATCTCTGTCCTCCCCTGTACAGTTATTATTGTGAGTACTCAGGAAGTCTCCAACCATCTAGCAGCTGTGTAATTTGAGTATAACTGTTATTGCATTTTTTCCTTGTACTGTATAGCATAAGGTGTTGATTCGTGGGCCGAGTGAGTTTTTTTTGTAATTTATGTAAAAGTTCTTTATGTCAGTCATCATTAATAATAATTTGTATCTGTAATAATTTATCTTGCATTAACTGAGCATTACCCAGTGTATTTTAATTTTATCAGGGCTGACTTAAGTAAATTTACTCTTGCTAATATCGTGTTAATAGAGGCTATTGCAGTTAACCATATATTTAACCTGTTTTTTGCCATTACATTATCCTTATGAGTCCTGAATGTTTTGATGTTAGTTTGAGCATTAAACTTTAACTTGTAATTTTACCTAACTCTTTTGTTTTGAACCTGGAACTTTACGGGACAGTAGTGACTCTTAGTATTCTCACTTAAAGTGTACGTTATCTTTCTCTGTTCCGTAACAATATATATATATAGATATATATATATATATATATATATATATATATATATATATATATATATATATATACTGCCACAGGGGGCAAGGTCAGGCAAACGGAGTGGATGGGGAATGACTACCGTGTTCGTGGAAGCCACAAACTGCCGAACAACAAATGTGTGGGCAGTGGCGTTGTAATGATGCAGGACCCAGTCCCTATTCTTCCAGTGTTCTGGACGTTTGCGGCAGATGTTCTCCTCAGATGCTGCAAAACGTCACAGTAAAACTTTCCGCTGACAGATTGACAGGATTGGACGAATTCCTTGTGAACAATCCCTTGGATATAGAAGAAAACAATCAACATTAACTTGACATTGCTGGGAAATTGACGTGCTTTTTTCGGCCTTAGTGAATTGGGAGACTTCCATTGCAATGACTGCTGCTTTGTCTGCGGGTAATAACCATAAACCTGTTATTCATCACCAGTTATGTCCTTTGAGATGAAGGTGGCGTAATCTCTGATCAGATTCTTGAACTCCATGCAAACTGCAGCACAATATGACTTTTGCTCATCACTAAGCAGTCTTGGCACAAATTTTGCAGCAATGTGTCTCATGCCCAACACGTCTGACAAAATGCATTGCACACTCCTGTATGACAGTCCATTGATATCACAAACATCATGGATAGTTCGTCTACGATTTGCAAGGATAGCATGACGAACATTTCCGACATTTTCTGGTGTTGTTGCCGTTGACGGTCGTCCAGAACGGTCATCGTTTTCAACGGATGTTCATCCTTCCTTGAAAAGCTTATACCAGAAAAAATGTTCTCCTTTGGGACATGATATTGTCACCAAAGGCTTGCTGATGCAACTGGTGAGTTTCTGCAGCTGTCTTGTTGGTCGATGCAGGTTCTTTCTTCCATGAGGTCCACCAATGCAAAATTGCAAAACCACCTACACACCACGTTACAATAGTAAGCGTAGCTCAACAACATGTACACTCACAGACACGGCCAGGGCCACACTGATGCACAAGGGATGCTTCTGACTCCTCCTAGCGGCAAAAGGCAAAAGGTTGGCTTCCTCTGTTCAAAATACTGGAACTTTTGGGTAGCACGTCATATACTGTTTGTGTGTGTGTGTGTGTGTATATATATATATATATATATATACTGTATATATATATATATATATATATATATATCAATGGTTGATGATGACCGGATGTTATATTGTGAACTATATATATATATATATATATATATATATATATATATCAATGGTTGATGATGACCGGATGTTATATTGTGAACAGTGTGTGTGTGTGTTCTTACCTTACCAAATTGTTCTTACCCAATTGTATATTAACCCACCGCATGCCAGTGCCTTTTTAAAAGGGTCTGACACAATTCTGCAGCCAGTGCCAGTGCCGTTTTAAAACAGTTTAACCCTTTCACTGCATAGGTCTAATAATTAGGCCTACTTTCCTGTGCGGCAGGCTTAAATAAAAATTTTCTTTATAATATATTGCATATAAACTGCCCAAAAGAGTGGGATGCTCATTCAGTGACATTAACCCCTCGTCTCTACTTCGTGGAGGCACCCAGCCAAGTGAGAGAGTTACGTCAGATCGTGGCAACAGGGCCGTGACCGCGCTGCCACACGGACAATGAAACCATGTGCTTCTCTACATAACACTATTTATTATGGTACATAAATACTTCCTTGACACTGCTTTTTTTGTTATTTGTTTGTGAATAAGTAAAGTTTACAAATAAACCAAGAATTAAAATGCACTAATATTTGTGGCCACGCATAGGAACAAGTTAGGAGTGGTAGATACGGTACTGTCCTCTGAAGGTCGCTGGTAATATCACAGTACTCACTCACACACACACACACACACACACACACACACACCATTTTTTACTGCCTCTCCACACTTGCACTGTTACTTCATGCTTAGTTTTACGTCAGTTATTATCAGTGACATGTGATTTACATATTACTGTACTGTGATATTAGGGGGGAGAGAGAGAGAGAGAGAGGTGGGGAAGGAAAGGGTGTGGGAGAGGAAGTTTTGGTAGGAAATCTGAGGTAGTTTGAGGTTTCTTTCCTGTCCTTGTCTTATTATTCTGTTAGATTTCACAGCCTCTTCAAATTCTATGCTCTTCATTACATTTCCACTATATCATTCAGAAGTTTTTCTGTGTATGGAATGCCTCAAAGCATGGGTACACACAGAGAGGAACATAGCACTCTCTGCACTTGTACGTTGTTCGCTGATGTTTTCTTGGTCCCCTGACTGTGTGCGAACATACATGGCACCTCCTGCGTCCTTGCAGAGGCTCAATAAAGTGCCTTTCCACTAGACGTAGGACATGTACACCAATTTGGCCATTGGTGTTCGGTCGCCCATGATAGTACTTTTCGATCATCTGGTGGACAATATTTTTGCTGAAATCAAACAGTGGCTGTGTACTACCAGTCTTTACCTGAAGCAAGTAGTAACTGTTAAGCAGCGACATATCCAGCATATGAAAAAAGAACTTTATGTACCACTTAACACTTTTTCGTAGACATTCCAAACTGCTGAGTAACATGTCACTTTTATCGACCAACCTCATTTTCTTGTTGTATTCTATCACAGCTATGGGCTTTTTCACAACCTGTCCTTCTCTGTCTCTGTTATTAGTGTCACGTATACCTTGTTCGTGAACAGTGGACAGCATGTGCACCACTCTCTTATCACACCACTTCAGGCACATTATGTTGTTGCTGTGCTGTACCACATGTTCACCACGCCTTACCACAGGGAGCTTAGGCATGTTTTTTCTGGTTGCTTTCACAGTTCCACATGCACCAGTATTTTCATCAAGCAAGTACTGAAATAGGTTAGGGCTAGTGTACCAGTTGTCAACGTACAGTATATGTGCTTTTTGTAAATATGGGGTCAGTAATGTTTTGACAACAGAGCCACTGATGCCTAGATGCAAATCTTGCAATATCTCAGTTTCTTTTCCAGTGTACACAATGAAATCTAATAGGTATCCACTATCACAATCACACAACACAAACAGTTTTACTCCAAATCGATTCCGTTTCTGTGGAATAAACTGTCTGAAGCTAAGGCGACCTCTCCACTTCATCAAGCTTTCATCCACGCACAGTTCTTGGAAGGGCCTGAACTTGGTCTTGAAAGCAGTCTGTATTTTCTCCAAAACTGGCCGTATTTTCTGAAGTTTGTCACCTTCAACATGTGTATTGTTGTCTTTGAAATGGAGCACCCGTAATATTTGCAGAAATCTGTCACGAGGCATCAATTTTCCAAAAATTTTCTGTTCATAAACTTCGTCTTTCGACCAATAGTCATTGATTCTGTTCTTGTTGTGGGACATGAGTATCATTATGCACAAGAACAGATACATTTCATCTCTCGTTGTATTAGTCCAGTTTGCCAGTCTACTACGAGGAGTGTTAGCAGGCAATGCTCCACGGACATACTCAGCATAACGATTAGCTTCCAACACAATCATGTCCACTAAATCATCATGAAAGAATTCACAGAAGAAATCAAGTTCATTAGAATTCTCTGTGACTGAACATGCATCAGTCAGGCCACATGATGTTCTGTCAAAATCAAACTGCTTTGGAGTGAAGGGAGTTGAAGACCATTCCCACCTCACAGCTGACTGCCTCCCCTCCCCCCCGCATCGCCCCTTGCCTCTGCCACATCCCTATAGGAAATAATGTTCATTAGACTTTCTGTGACAGAGCATGCATCAGTTAGGCCAGATAATGTTCTATCAAAATCAAACTGCTTTGGAGTGAACGGAGTTGAAGACTAGACCCACCTCACAGCTGATTGAGCCCCTGCATCCTCGCCCCTCGCGTCTGCCACACCCCTCCCTGCTGCCGCAACCGCCTGGCCACCACGCGTCCGTTTCCTTTGTCTGCCTCCACGTGGGTCATCTGCTAGGTCAGGCCTATCACTGGAGTTGCTGTCTTCACTGCTTTCTTCCTCTTCATCAAAGCTAGGCCAGTCTCGATCACTATCGAGATCACTCAACTCATCTGGTTGATATTCATCAAGGAGATGGCGAAAATTGTGACTGTTTTGTCTCGCCATTGAGGCAGAGGGTACGGGAGCGTCGACACGTCGTACTTTACTCCTTGACAAAATCAGCCACACTGACTCACTCAAGCAGAAAAAGAGGTACTATTGTATGGCAGCACTTGAGTGTTGCCATACAAGCCTCTCATAGCTATTATTTACCCACTATACCATCGAGTGCGGAATTTGAATACAGAAACCGTATATGTTTCAGCCGCAGTGAACCCTCACAGAGCTGAGAGACCATATATGTACAGGCTGCAGTGAAAGGGTTAAAATAAAAATCTTCACTGTGACCGCATTTTACAAGATTCCTGGGTAAAAATTGGCAGGCATGTAAGGTAACATTTCCTCTACCATCCCCCAGGCTGTCAAGGCCATACACTCACTCGCTCCCCCCCTCACGCTCGCTCTGCCTCACTCGCCTGTGTGCCTCACGCAGTGTTGTACATAGTGAAGGCATTATGTAAATATTTTCATGTAAGTGTAATTGTAAATATTTTCTTCTAAGTGTAAGGACTATATATTGAAGTCAAGTTGTAAATACCTTCTTGTAAGTGCCAGAACTGTACGTAATGAAGTCAGGTTGAAACTATCTGCAAGTAAGTGTAAGCTAATGCTTTCACAGTGAGAAAGACACGCAAATTGTGATAGATGCTGAAGTAATAAGTAATCAGAAAAGTGTACTGAACATTGCTATACCTTCCCAGCATAAATATCTGAGTATACCTTACATAGAAAACGTCTTTCTCTCACGTACGTGGTGAGCATGAGAGAGTGGCTATACTTGTACATGAGTATTCAGGACTCAGTAAAACTCATTTCTGAGCCTCGGTGAGCAGTTTAATGGCAAAGTTCGTTGTTTCCACATCATAATCTATCATTTTAGCAAAAAAGGAAAAGGTCGAAAAATGCCTGGCACTGGGGTGACCCATAGGGTTAAAAATAGCCGGCACTTGGTGGGTTAAAAGGAATGAGTCAAACTCATTGAGTCCTGTGTATTAAATCACTTTTATGATACATATCTTTAAATTTATGAATTGTTTTGGGACACACTGTTTCATTCGGTTGTGCATTCCACTAATCATTTGCCATATTTGGGAAACTGAATTTCTCTACGTCTTTATCACCTCTCTTTTTATGCAGTTTTTTGCAGTGTCCTCTTGCTGATGTTTCCCCATAGGTTATATATTCATTTATGTCTATTTTCTCTTTCCCTGAGACTCATTTATATAGCATAATCATGTCTCCTCTTTTCCTTCTCTCCTGTAGTGTTGGCAGATTCAAATTTTCTAGTCCTTCTTCATAACTTAGATCCCTTAAGCTTGGTACCCATCTTGCAGTGGCCCTTTGAACTTTTTCAGTCATATCAACGTGTTTCTTGAGATGAGGATTCCAGACTACTGATGCATACTCCAGGGTTGGTCAGATGAAAGATGTTATTATATTTCTCAGCATGTCTTGATTAATGTATATGAATGCTATTCTCATATTACCAAGCAATGTATACATGTTCCCTACCTTCTCACTGATGTGATCAGCCGGAGATAGTCTCTCATTAATAATCACTCCTAGGTCCTTCTCCTTTTCTGATATGTGTAGGGTTGAACTTCCTAACCTATAATCTCAGTCTGGTCTGTTTCCACATTTACCAAACTTAATTACATGACACTTGTCCACATTAAATTCCATTTGCCATTAATCACTTCATTCATGAAGTTTATTCAATTCTTCTTGTAGCTCTCTACAAGAGCCTGTGTTAGTAACCCTTCTTTGTATTTTTGCATCATCAGCAAACATATTTAGATAGCTTTCAGTTCGAATGTTACTACTTATGTCATTTATATACACTAAAAACATAATTGGTGCCAGCATCCTGTGGAGCTCCACTAGTCACTTCCCTCCATGAAGAGCAATTCCCCCTTAGCACTGTTCCCATTTCCCTTTTTTCTGAGAAAATCTTGCATCTAACAGTACAGGTTGCTTTGGATTCCTCCTTGATGGTGCAGTTTCCATAAAAGTCTTTGGTGTGGTACTCTGTCAAATGCTTTCTTGAAATCTAGATAGATACTGTCCACCATTTCTTCTCTTTTCTGTAACGTTTCTGCAGCCCTGTCATAGTAGCTTAACAGATCAACAACACATGATCTTTCCTTTCTAAAACCAAAATGCCTTTATGTTATCTTCTTGATGGTTTACCCAAACTTTTCTTATCAGCTTTTCTAACATCTTACTTACAACACTGGTTAATGGTACTGGTTAATATTTGAGTGGATTTTATCTATTCACTTTCTTGAATAGGGGAACAATGTTTGCTTTCTTCCAAATATCAGGTAGTTTACCTTGACCCAAAGATTCCTTGAATATGAAATGTATTGGTCTTAACTATTTTGCACATTCATGTAACACCCAACATGTGTGTGTGTGTGTGTGTATAATAACTAAAGTATTCACCTGATCGAAAGTAAAGTCAGTGTATGCGTTAACGTTAAACAGTAACTCTTGTTTTTCAGAACAATAGCTCATATGTCAAGGTGAAGAGCAAGGTCAATAGCTGACCCAGAAAATCCTATCCAGTGTAAACCAAGGTAACAAATGGCCTCAAACGTAATCTTAGGAATTTTGCCAATTGCTTACGTTGTACATTTTTCTTCTCTCTGCCTCTTTCATTCTTCTCATCCCATCCTATACCTACTTTTCATGTAATTTCCATCTGTCTTATTTTTCTTTTTCTAACACAGGATGCCCACACAACTGCCTTGACGCTAAGCAATGTAGCAGGCATTTTCTACATCCTTACTGGGGGCCTGGTACTTTCAATGATTATGGCCTTCGTAGAATTCTGCTGCAAATCAAAAATAGAAGCCAACCGAGCCAAGGTAAAGAGATGGATTCAGTTGTACTGTAGAGCTGTATCGTAAAAACTGAATGAAAGAATGTGTATGCATGCCCCAGTGTATGAGAGTCAATTATGGGATGCTTATGCTTTTCAGGATGATGCCTGGGTGTGGAAGGTCATTAACTGGAAGGGTGACTTTAGCTTTGAATTGAATGTTGATGGATCGAGTCCCAGATGTGAGATATTCAGGGCTCATTTTGAGGTTGTTTTGAATCCCCCTGACGTGGTTGATCAGAGTGAGGGTGAAGTCAGAACACAATTATGTCACCATCCCTGTTCTAGACGAGCCCATCTCCCTCACACAGGTGCATCAGGAAATGAAACAAAATTAATGAAGCCTGGTAAAGAGTACGGGATGGACGGGCTACCCCCGGGCGTGTTTGCACTCCTGCCAGAACAGTGGATATTAACCATAACAACCCTTTATAACAATATTTTTTCCTTTAGGTTTGTACTCATGGTCATGGATAACAGCTAGAGTTTGTATAATATTTAACCCGCCGCATCCTGGCACATTTTTCACCGCTGACCCCCCTCAATCCCAGCAGATTTTTGAAATGTTTTTTCTTGGCTAAAACCTCTGCTTTTTATGAGAAACATCGAAAATTCTGAGAGAAAGTGCTCAGTTGCGTTTAAAAATACAGTAGAAGCAAGAGTACCTCTACCTTGTTACTGTGTTCTCTCAGGCTAGGCTCAAGAGAAAATGTTTTCTATGGGATGGGTAGCTATTCCAAACCATTCATAACTGGTTAGTTATTTATTTGGTATGAATTTATATGTAGTACAAGAGTACATTGGTTTTCAGACAATAATATAGGTGATATAAAGGTTGTTCACTCACCAAAGACATCAACATATGGCACCTTCTTTTACGATGTTACCATCTCGTCACTTCTGCTTGTTTCTTCCTCTGGCTTATTTCATCCTTTGTCCTCCACCTCAAGAATCACTTTCGCCTTGAATTTTGTCATTGGTGAGACCATGGTGCGACATGTCTTTATTGGCCAGGTCACTGCTAACAGTTGAGTTGGCGAGAAAATGTCGTGCAGGGGGAGGGGGGGTCAGGTGAGGCCAGGCATTATCCCCGCCTAGCGTCAGGTAGAGGAAGGTCTCCCACATATTTGTGCCAAAAATCACCCTTGAAACTTGAAAAATGTGCAAATGACCGACTTCGCAATTGCACAACGTATGGATACGTCGTCGGGTGTCACCGTGACAGAACATGGTGACATATCCATACGTTGTCAGGATGCCTCACGTTAATAATGGCGATAGATCGAACACCAGTAATTATAGAGGGATCAGTGTAATTAACCAAATTTCTGTGATATGACATGGTGCTTTGCAAGCGGTTGAACCAATGGTTTTGGCCATTTAGAAAGCAATCAGGGACACAGAAAAACCGAGGTTGCTTGGAGCACATTGTTACACTGCACCTCCTTACAGATACAACGAGAAGAAAAAAAAATTATACTATTTATAACTTTTCATGATTTTTCAAAAGCATATGATCTAGTCCCCAGACCCAAGTTATTCATGAAATTAACCCGTACCATCCCAGGCATTTTTGCAATTTTATACCCACCCAATCCAGGACCAAACACAGAAAAAAAATTTTATTGCATAAAACAATCCAAAAGGACATATAAATCAAGGAAAAGCAAGAAAAGTACTTCTTATAGGAGAAATAAGAGCAGGATGGCCATCTGTCGTGTTTTTAACCCAGTTTCCCAAGCTGTGAGTGACGTTTTCCCACCCAACTGGGCGGGATGAGAGAGAATGGGGAAGTCAGTATCGTTCTCCATAGGTTCAGATTCCTCCCCAGAAGTCATCCAGGTCTTCCTCTTCTGAAGAATCACTAAATGAAGGGACAGAATGGTCCATGTGACAATTTCAACAGCCTCCTCCAGCCCAATGAGGCAGAAAAATGGCATGGTTTTTGCGACATTCTGACGCTTTGACGGACAGTAGCAAACTGATGTTACGCAGCCATGCAGAACCAAACTCGGTACTACAGCTGCTTGGACACAGTATTGCCAATACATTAAGCTACTCTTTAGCAAAAAATTAGCTAGACTGAAGCAGTTTGAGACGTGCTACAGTGCTCAAATTTTGCTGTCGGCATCATCATGTCGCTGGGATTAATGGAGATGTTTTGTATTGTCGGCACCATGCCAACTGCAGGATTGTACGGCTTAAAGAATTTGGGGTGTGGGATGTTGATGCTGGCAGCAATAGTGGCAGTGTACCATGTGACTGAAAGTATAGTGGATGATGCTTTCGTGACAGCCACACCGGGGGTCAGACAAGGTTCACCAACTTCGTATTTCTTGTTTATAGTATCTGTGAAAGAGTTAAAAGTGATGAAAGATTTCTTTCAAGTTGCAAAGATTTTCAGAATGGTTGCGCATCTTAGTGGTGACAGGTGATACTATTTTACTGCCGACAAGTAGACATAATTATGATTTAAAAAGTAGGGCTATTTCAACAGTTTTGTAGAAATTATGGCAAGGTAGTGAACAAAAATAAGTCTAAAATTCTTTGCAGTAAACATCAGAGATGGGAACACCAAACAAGTGGTGATAGCACTGTGCGAGTTATGTTTATATAGGTTTGCTGTTCAAGAGGGATGGTTCCGTGTTCTCTGCCACCAAAGTATAGTTAAAGAATAAGATGTGTCATCTTTTAAAATTTGTATCGTTTGTCAATGTAAACAACATTGTACTATTTATTGTCAGGCGACTCATGTGTGACGCAGAGCTAATGTCGTCCCTTATGTATGGGTATGAGTCTTGGGCTGGAGTTGATATCAAGCTGGTCATCAGACTGTACAGCTGGGCATTAAAGTAACATTTAGAGTTGAGAAGGACCACATCATACCCTATGTGTTATGCAGAGTCAGGCTACCTGTCGTTACCAGATTCAGTCAAATTCATGCAACAAATTTTTTTAGCAAGATATGGTCCAAAAGGTCTGCAGTGTACACCCTCCCCATAAAGTATCGGCCCCTGTGGGTATGACGGTTGTGAAAATGAGCAACTTCTGCAGACACACATGAGTCTATAAACGTGGCACCTCAAAACATATACTACCCAGTAAGTGATTTTTTTTTTTTCAGTTTTGAATTCTAATAATTACCAAACATAATATTTCCACTTATAATTACAGAATGCCCCATATTATCACAATGTTTCAGAATGATATGTACAGTAAAAGTGCCGATACATTTTGGGAGGGTGAACGACGATTCACTGTCACTTGCCATTAGAATTTCGACTGGTTTTAATACCCATACAGGGAAACTGATGAAAGAGTTCATCACAAATGATGTTCTACATAAGTTAACGTTTTTCAGAAATGTTCACCACGCTGTTGCAAACTCAAACTAGTCAAGATGTATCTATATAAAGAGGTAAACCCAAGTTTCTTCGTTCATGACATTTAATAGAAAAAACACTTAATGAGTTTCATTGCATGTCATTCATGCAGTTCGTGTGTCTGGACATAGCCTGATGGTGAAGACGGGATGATGGAATAGCCACGGGTGTGGATGCCTCACACCCTAGAAACGTTTGCATATTTGTGGCCTCGCACAAACCGAGAGGCATCTGGTTGAAGCATGTCCATTACCAATAAAGAGCAGGCAATTCTACAATATTAACAGACTGGAAGATTTATTCACTGATATTCTTTCCCACGACATAACTTGTAAGATAATTCACGAAATACTGGACTTGTTCAAATAGTGTTTTGCTCATTTGTTATTCAGTATAATTTCATTTGAATTGTATAATTATCTGTAATAGTTTATGGAATACTGTTTCCTTTCTATGCAGTTCATCATGCTATGACATGTACTGCAATTACTTTAACCCCTTAACCGTGGGTGTCATTCCAGAATGACATTGAAAAAACTGGACCAAACCGCAGGTGTCATTCTGGAATGTTTGTGAATATTTTGAATACTGCGCATTTTTTCCACATGCCAATTGTTTCAAGGGAGAGTAGCTATTAAGTTCTTTCACTCTAGCCGACCCCCACCTCCCTCCTCCCACCCCCTGGTCCCCCCCCATCCGTGCCCAAACGCGCATCAGTCTCTGTCCAGCTTTGTGAGTGACAATATTGGTGACGTGGCAGTGAAGTGCAGGCAATTACAGTGCCTTTTACCTGCTTCCATGACCACAGAGTGGGTGTTCATCATATATACAGTGTTCATATATGTTTATAGTATTATTATCAGAGTGTGGTTGGCATTTGGTAATGGTGTGTGGGATGAAAAATAGTGATTTTAGATTGCTCAATTCTAATGGCACTGCCTGCCCAGTGAAAGTCCACAAAGTAATGAAACATACATCATTGCAAAGCTGAAGGTTAGTACTTTCTAATGGCACCTTATTTTTTGCTCTAGCATTATTCTGTGCAGAGTTATGGTTTAAAGTTTGTTTACATTTTGACTGGAACCCCCACATGGGGGGGGGGCCAGTCGGGTCAAAACAGTGCCTGCAGTTAAAGGGTTAATGAATGCATGTAATATATAAAGTGTAGCAATAGTCAATAAGTTATCTATCTACAGTATTGATCTATCTGATGGTTTAGCGGTTAGAATGCCCGTCACCTCCCCAAGATTTGACTAGAGTTTTTTTCGGTCAGTGTAACTTCACAAATGGGAGTATGCTGGTCATCTTCCTTTGATTGTAATTACTAGACTTTGTTGGGATTGTCTGTCTCCATCAGTGCGAAAGGAATAATATGGGATAGGCTTACTGCATACATTATTTCTGATAATGAAATTTGATCAGTTTATATCCCACTTTATTAAGTGCAGTCAAAAGTGATTTTGAGAAGCCATGCACCTAGTCTTCATCAGGTGCTTCAGATAATGTCGTAGAAAAAATAAGGGTTGCCAAATGCCTTTGTCCTACAAGTTTAACTGATGTGGCTGATACTCACTCCTCACTTTAATTCAGTGCTAATCCAAATAAGGAGAACATTTTCTGTAACAGTTAATACTATGAATTATGGGAAAACTGACATATCTCCTTTATATGCAGCAAAGGAACATGATGGGTATATTTTGTGTTTTAATGTGAACTGAATGTCAAAAATGAATAATAAGGAGTCTGAGGACTGTTAATCTGACATAGGACATCCTGTATGTCAAGCCGTGCTTCTCTGTATTGTGAGTTTATTACAGCGTTAACAAGGCTTACTGGTATGAGTGGTATAAGTGGGACGTTCTCAGCCTCTTTATCTGCGTATCAAGAAAAATATTCCACGAACCTCCTTAGGGCTTACAGCCAAAACAATGGGTTTTCACCCTGGCTAAATTTCCAGAATGGAGTAATGTTTCGTTTTCTATGGGCTAACGGAATATCACGATCTTCACTTCTTGCCTAACCTTCTTTACTATATTCATACGGGATGAAGAAAACTGGAGCAAGGGCCTTTCATTTCTTTGGAGGCATGAATCAGAAATTTAAGGAAGCTGCTAGTATTATCTCCCCCTCTCTATTCTGTGGAAAGAATTAAGCAGCTTTGCATGTGACACAAGAGCTGAGCGATGAGAGCGCAGCATACAGGAAGGTGAGAGTTCAGTCTCCAACTCCTGCCCGTTTTAGGCCTAATCGTCTTTTTGAACATGCTTACAGGAATTTCGTAGGCAGGTTGTTTCTTCTATATTAAGGCAATATTGCCGTATTCGTAGGCATATTTGATGTTTTATTTTCTACCTGTATACAACTGTGTTGTTCCTGTTTTGGTTCCAAGAGTTAAGCTCCCATTGCACTTTAAGGCTATCAGTTATGGAAATGCTTCCTGGTCATGTGGGACACTGGATCAGAGAAGACGTGTCAAATGAGACAATGGGCAGAAAAAAAAGTTAGAACGCCAGGATAAGACCTGGATAATTATACTATGACATTGCCTTTGCCATTCTCATCTGCTACTAGGTATAATCTATATGTGTGCTGGTATATCAGGTTTGGTTGGTCAGCAGAAAAATCTTTAAAATGTCGTGGCTAATTAGCTTGCTTAGGAAAATAACTAGCAAATCAGACAAAAGCAGTGACATACTAATGGCTTACTGGTTTTATAACAGAAAACTTTATATATACCGGTATTTCTGTCTCTGTCTGTCTGTCTCTCTCTCTCTCTCTCTCTCTCTCTCTCTCTCTCTCTCTCTCTCTATATATATATATATATATATATATATATATATATATATATATATATATATATAAAACCAGTTTTCTGGCACCCTTGGTTACTGAGCCTTGCCAGACTGTAACATTTAATAATTCAACAGGAATGATCTGAGATCACATTTAGTAATTCAACAATTCTCTTCTGACCCACTGTCCTTCAGTTTAATCACGCTTATTAAAATGCCGGCTGTGGCAACTCAGTTCGCCACCACACCCCCAGGAGGAGGACACAGAGGGCAAGACAACACACGGACTGTGTCCGGGCAATACGGACATAAGTTCACCCAGGCTGCGCGCCCCTATTCCCCGGAGCTCACCCTCCACCACCACCTTAGTCAAAGTACACTACCTCCCGGGCGAGCTGACCACCGACAGGATTGGGGTGGAACTGGCCTAACAGTTCCAAGCAGCACCCCAGCAACGCCTGTAGCCACTCTGAATTAAGGGCCACGACCTGTAGCTGGGCACCACTGATGGCCTGTAACTGCACACAAAAAAGGCCATGGCCTGTAGCCGGGCTGCCAAGTAGGAGACAGCCTGTAGCCGCTCCGCCAAGTGCTGCTAACACCCCCTGCAGAAACCAGCGATGGCCTAAAGCCTCGCGAGTGATGGCCTGCAGCCACACTTCGTCTGTGTTCCCATCAGGGAGCCGGGCCCTGGGAACAGCCTGTAGCCAGGCCAACAGTGAAGGGATGGCCTGTAGTTGCCCTCTGTCTGTTGCCCAAGGGAACCCAGCGATGGCCTGTAGCCGCGCTGGGGAGAGACGCCAAAGTCTCTCGCCCCCTGTGACACCACAGCAAGGTGAGCTGCACTCAGTCCTGCCCTCCGGCAGGAGTGCAGATTACCTTCCTGTCCACCTAGACCGAGGCAACCTCCAGGAGGAGGACCACTGCCCCGAGGACTGGTGGAGAGGCCCCGTACTGTCCCTGGGGTTGTTCTCCCTCTGTCCAGAAGGAGGGCACCCACTTGATGGACTCCAGCAGGGAATAACCCCGCAGCCCATCCCTGACGGCGGTGCCACCAGCAGGAGATCGTAGCCGATGCGCCTCCGAGGATGTCTCCAGGACCCCCAGGTGGGCCCTCTCCCCTCCCCGATGCAGGTGATGCCCATCCTTCACCCGGCACCTGAGTGAGCGCCTGTTTGACCTTAGCCCTGAAGGCCAGACTCCAGTCCCCAGCCCTGACAGCGAGGGCCCTTCGCCACATACAGCCCGAGCCCCAGCCCAGAGATGACGCCCCTGAGAGTGGTCCCGTGGCTGCGGGACGAAGGGACTCCTCAAGGGCCTCCGCCTACCCCAGGCCGAGAGTTGTGAGCCATGGACCTCCCCTTCCCTCTGTCTCACTCATGATACAATAGTGAACATAAAAGACAGTTAAATACTAGTGAACAGTGAGGCCGGCACACGAGGCATGAGAGTGAGGGTAATGTAATGTAAGTGTACAGTGAGGCCAGGAAAGAATGCATACTAGCGAGTGTAAAGAACAGAAGTCTCAGTGATATCATGCAGGGAATATTCAAACAGTGCCACATCATCCCCTGTACCAGAACCTGTAACATAGTGTCAAAACCTACTCCCCCTCCTTGTGCAGAATCAATAACTCCCTCCCTCCACCCCCTGTGCCCACTCTACACTTAGTGCCAGAACAGTGTGAGCCTCACGGAAATTGCCTCCTCACTACAGACAGTGAAATAATGTCTTGCCTTCCTGTACCAGACGTAGACTCCTGTACATCTAGTATCCTGTGCGATACTCTACTGTACCCACTAATACCAGCCTGTGTATTGATTTTTGTCTAGTACATTGTCTAAGACTGTCTACCTGTTCCACAGCATTGAATCTGTCAATATACATGTAAGGTTGTTGCCCTGTGTTTTTATGCCCTGGCCCTCTCTTGTTTGTCTAAGCCCTGGTCTAGAAAGGGAACCCAGCTGCACTCTAGGTGTTCTAGGGACGGGAAGCCGCCCCTTAAACACCTGGCATAACACTGGTGGACAGCGGTGGTTCTTGACCCAGCCAAATACAGAGAGGACCAACAGGGAAATCGGTAAAAATGGTAGCGAAACCACACGTACAATTGCCCAAATTCGACCCAGAACAGTACGACGTCCACTCATACCTAGCACTAATCAAGTCATTGCTGGATATTGGGTCTGAAGAAGACAGGCAGAAAATAGCTGTCACAGTGCCACGACTGGGCAAAGCCGCGGCCAATATTGCACCAAAAGTCATCCCCAGGCTAACATGGGCAAACTTTACAAAATTAGTAATCCAAACCATCACACCCTCACTGGGAAGCGTAGTGGCACTATCCCAACTGGATAGTCTAGCATATGACGGTAACCTGGACGACACACTGATCCAGCCCAGGCAACTCGTCACCGCCACTTACCCATAAGCAAATGACGAAACCCGGGAACAACACACATTCAACAGTCTCATCAGGATCCTCCCGTTTCATCAAAGAACACTTTATAATACATGACCCGACGGGAGACCTGGATAAAGATATTGAACTAATAAGACGCCTTCTAGCCACCCACCTCACTCCTCAACACATCGGCGCAATCAATAAATTCCCCACTAACGTCATCGCCATTAACCCGTGGGAATTTTCTGCCTGCAGCCACAAATGCCCTATCCAGGTCATCCGTGAGCAGCTAAGAGCTGTGCAGCACAGAGAAACTACCCAGGGGTGCCCACAAGCCTCCCCACCACACAACGAAGGCACCGAGGATGATGCCTCATACGCCAATCACTCCCGAGCTTGACAAAAAAGACGCAGAGCTCAATGCGGAAGACACCCCACACTGCCCCCGCACCACCCCATATTGGCGGGGGCCACCTCACAAACACATCACCCTCCAGCCTACGATAGGGGGAAACGGAATGTCTCTTTTTCCTCTATATCTTTTATTTTACCTTCCCTTATTCCTTATCTTCCCGCTCCCCTACACACCCATTTCTCTGTTACCATTGCCCCCTCCCGTCCTGTTCTCCCTCAACACAAGGCCTGCCTTCCTCTTAACAGGCCCCCCAGAACCCATACTTTGTCCTCCCCTAACCTACTTCCTAAAACCATCTCCTCCTGTTTACTGCCTCCCACTCAGCACACTTCACCACCACTCACCTTCGCTGCCAACATGACTAACCCATACACCTGCTCTGTCACACCCTCCTCCCCCTCCCCGTTACCCACCTCATTTTCCTCGGTCACCTCCCCTACCCCACCCTCAACCTCACCATCCCCACGGACCCCCTCACCCTCCCCGATTCCTGACCTTCCCACCTCTTCTACTCCTAATCTTCTTGCTCCCTCACCCACCACTTTCTCCGCTACCATCATCTCCTCCTGTCCTGTTCTCCCTCAACACAAGGCCTGCTTTCCCCTTAACAGGCCCCCCAGAACCCATACCTTATTCTCCCCTAACCTACTTCCAAAAACTATCTCCTCCTGGTTACTGCCTCCCACCCAGCACACTTCACCACCACTCACCTTCCCTGCCAACACGACTCACCCTTACGCCTGCTCTGTCACACCCTCCTCCCCCTTACCCTCACCCACTTCCTTTTCCTCAGTCACCTCCTCTACCCTACCCTCAACCTAACCATCCCGACGGTCCCCCAACTCATCCCCAGTTACCTCTCTGGACGCCTCACCATCTGCCACACCCCTCACCTCAGTTCCCACTGCCACCAAAACAATCACCTGACCTAGGGGCCCCAAATCCACCCCCAGCCACCCCACCACGAGCACAGCCCCCTGCCGCCACCTACACCACCCCATCACCAAACGTCTGGATGACACCACCAGGCCGCACTTCCCCCTCATCACCAGTTCCTTCACCATCCACACTTCGTGCCACCTCACCTCACCTCACCTCTGATGCTACACACCACCCACCACACCCCACACCTCAGCTCCCGTCACTCCACCACCGCCAATACAACCACCCAACCCGGGGGCCCTAAATCCAACCCCAACCATGCCACCACGGCTACAGCACCACACACCACCTGCCACCATCTCAACACCCCCACCATCCCCTTGCTCCACACCCACCGCCCACCCCACACTGTGAGCACAGAACCCTGCCACCACCCGAGCCACCTCATCACCAAACACTTGGATGGCACCACAAGACCGCACTGCCCCCCCACCACCCACACCTCACGCCACCTCTCCTGCCATCTCACCACTGCCACAAATTCTTTTCCCCAGCCAGTCTCCCACCTCCTCACCTGCAGCTCCTTCACCCTCCACACCTCATGCCACCACACCTGCTGCTTCGCCACCGCCACAAATTCGTCTCCCCAGCCAGCCCCCTACCCCCTCACCCCCGGTTTCTTCACTTCGCACACCTAACACCACCTCACAAGAGTATATTGGTTTTCAGACAGTAATAAAGGCGATATAAGCATTGTTTCACTCACCAAAAACATCAACATACCTCACCTCCCTTTATGATGTTACCGCCTCATCACTTATGCTTGTTTCTACCTCTGGAACGTTTCTTCCTTTGTCCTCCACCTCGGGAATAACTTTAGCCTTAAATTTCGTCAATGGAGAGACCATGGTGTGACATGTCTTTATTAGCCACGTCACTGCTAGCAGGTGAGTTGCCGAGAAAATGGCTTGCAAGGGGGAGGGGAGGTCAGGCGGGGCCAGTCAGTATCCCTGCCTGATGAGGGGTAGAGGAAGGTCTCCCACATATACCTACCAAAAAGCACCCACAAAACTTGAAAAATGTGCAGATGACGGACCTCGCAGTTGCAAAATGTATGGATACCTTGTCGGGTGTCACTGTGACAAAACGTGGGACCGTATCCATACATCGTCGTGACGCCTCGGGTTATCTTGGCGTTTACAGAAGAATAGCTTCAAACCATATTTATTATATTTTCCGACACCCGTAGTGAAAGAACAAAAGTGCTGTAAGTAGCCCAGTGTGGAGGGGTTAATAAAGTATAGTTAATGCATTTTGTAAGGCTGCAAATTTGGTACATAAATCTCATCAATTATGAATTCATATGACTATTGACATCTCTTTCCCTGGATACCCCTGTATCTGGAGAACATGGACTACTATGATCATTTCATACATACATACATACATACATGCATACTTAAATGAATACATACATGCATACAAACATGAATCAGGGCAAGATTCTAGTGCAAAGATATTACTGATGGGCCAACTAATGTGCATACTGCAATCATCCAAATCCTTTTTTTTTTTTTTTTTTTTTTTTTATGTATCCGACCCCCCTGGGGGTAGGGGGGTCTGTCAAGAATACTCCCCCAGTATCCCTGCTTGTCGTAAAAGGCGACTAAAAGGGTTGGCGGAGGGTTAGTGCCCCTCCCCGGAAAACAACTAACTAAAAAAACAAACAATAAGCCTCGGACAAGGACTGACCAAACGTTGACGACCAAGGACCGGACAAAAGACATTGCAATTGGAACGTGGAATGTAAGAGGAGCAAATGATGAGGTGAAAGAGAGAGAGATTGTCCAGGTGCTTGAGGATGCGAAAGTGGATGTATGTGGAATAACTGAAACAAAATGGAGAGGAGAAAGTGTGAGAGAATGGGAGTACGGATGGGGTATATGTGCAGGAGTAGGTGGGAATGAGAGGGCAAAGGAAGGAGTGTGTATAGTTGTGAGTAAAAGATGGAAGAGGAGCATAAGACAGTATGGATCAGTTGGATCAAGGATTGTGTGGGTAAAGTTGAAAGTTGGAATACAAATGTGGGCGATTGTGTGTGTGTATGCGCCAACACAAGATCATGCTAGAAGAGTGAGAGAAGAGTTCTGGACAAATGTAGAAGTATGCATGGAAAAGTTTGGAAGGAATGATAGAGTGTTTTTGATTGGTGATATGAATGGTAAATTTGGGAATGTGAAGGTGGATGGAATAGTTGGTGAGTGGGGTGTGCCTGCTGAGATAGATGAGAATGGGAGTACGTTAGTGGACATTTGTGCTGGGAGGGGGTTGGTGATAGCCAATACCCTCTTCAGGCATAAAATGATCCACAGGTATACATGGCGAGTGATGAGAAGGGTGGGTGGTGAATTGAGTGAAAGGAAGGCAATGATTGATTATGTGTGTGTGGATGAAAGGATGCGAAGATGTATATTGGATGCAAGAGTTTATAGAGGTTGGGGGAGTGGACTTTCTGACCACTACATGGTGGTGGCCAGAGTTAAAGTTCAAGTAAGATGGAGGAATAGAAGAAGGGAAAGACGAGAGGAAGGAGTAGTTGCAAGGAGAGTGGAAAGGTTACAAGAGGATGAGAAAAAGGCAGAGTATAAGAGAGAAGTGGAGGAACGATTGGGCAAATATGAGTTGGAGCAAATGGGGGACGTGGAAGGTGTGTGTAGAATATTTACAGAAGAAATATGTGCAGCATGTGATGTGGTGTGTGGAAGGAAGAGAAGACGGAGGGGGGTGCAAGGAACAGCGTGGTGGACTGAAGAGGTGAAACGGGCTGTGGCACAAAAGAAGAAAGCATACAATGAATGGATGAGAAATAGGGACGTGGAAGAAGTTGAGAGGCGGAAGAGAGAGTTATATGTAGAAAGGAAGAGAGAGGTGAAAAGATTAGTAAGAGAGAGTAAGAAGAGAGTGGATGAGGAATTTGGAAGGAATTTGAGTGTAAAGTGGAGGGACTGTAAGAAAATGTTCTGGAAAGAGGTGAAAAGAGTAAGACAGGGTGGAAGTGAAGTTAGCAGGGGAGTGAAAGATAAAAATGGTAGATTACTAGTGGAGAAGGGAGAAAAAGTGAGCAGATGGAGAGAACACTTTAAGGAATTGTTGAACGTGGAGGATGGAAGTAATGCAAGTATAAGTGGCTGGGGAATGGCTGGGAGAAGGAGGGAGGTGAGAAGACTGGAAGAAATCAGTAGGATAGAAGTTGTGGAAGCAATGAAGAAAGTTAAATCAGGGAAAGCCCCAGGAATTGATGGAGTGTGTGGTGAAATGTTGAAGCATGGGGGAGAGAGAGTAGTAGAATGGATGTGGAAGATGTGCAGATTGGCCTGGGAGGAAGGTAGAGTCCCGGAGGATTGGAAGTCAGGTATAATTATTCCCTTGTACAAAGGAAAAGGGGAAAAAGAAGTGTGTGGTAATCATAGGGGCATTTGTCTTCTTAGTATAATAGGAAAAGTGTATGGTAGGATACTTATTGACAGAGTTAGAGAAAGAACAGAGAAATTAGTTGGAGAAGAACAGGGAGGCTTTAGGAAGGGAAGAGGTTGTGTAGATCAGATATTCATTCTCAGATCTTTAGTGGAAAAGTTTCTAGAGAAGGGAAAGAAGTTGTATGCGGCTTTCATGGATTTGGAGAAAGCATATGACAGGGTGGATAGACTAGGATTGTGGAAAGTGTTAAGAATATATGGAATAGATGGGAAGTTGTTGAATGCTGTGAAGAGTATGTACGATGGTGCGAAGGCTGCAGTGCGTGTGGATGGTGAACTAAGTGAATTTTTCTCTTTGAAAGTTGGTTTGAAACAGGGATGTGTCATGTCTCCATGGTTGTTCAATCTGTGCATGGATGGGGTAATAAAAGAGGTACAAGGTAGGGTAGTGGATGTTGGAGTGGCCCTGGTGAGAGAGGATAGTGTTTGGAAACTCCCTGTACTGTTGTTTGCAGATGATACCGTGTTGTTGAGTGAAGACGAAGGAGAGCTGCAAGGCTTGGTGGATGAGTTTGAGAGAGTATGTAGGAAACGGAATCTAAAGGTGAATGTAGGGAAGAGTAAAGTGATGGTCTTTGAGAGAGGTGAAGTCAGTGAATGTACAGCGAGGTTGGATGGTGAGGAATTGGAAAATGTGAGTACGTTTAAGTACTTGGGTAGTGTGATGAGTAAGGATGGAGGTTTGGAGGGTGAAGTGCTTGAAAGGGTACAGCAGGGAAGAAAGGTTGCTGGTTCTTTGAAAGCAGTGATAAGAAACAGGGAAGTGAGCATGGAAGTGAAAAAGTTACTACATGACAGTATTGTGATACCAACTCTAACGTACGGAAGTGAAGCGTGGACGTTGTTGGAAGGACACAAGTCAAGAGTGAGAGCCGTGGAAATGAGTTATTTAAGAGGAGCCTGTGGAGTCACATGGAGAGACAGGCTGACGAATGAGGATATAAAGGAGCGTTGTGGTGTTGATGTGGATGTGATAGGAAGCGTTATGAGGAACACACTGATGTGGTTTGGCCATGTGGAGAGGATGGAGGGTGAAAGACTGACGAAGAGAGTGTATGTGAGTGAGGTGGAGGGGGAAAGAGGGAGGGGGAGGCCGAGGATGAGATGGAGAGATGGGGTGGAGAGGTATATGAGAGAGGGGGGTGTGAGTTGGGAGCAGGGGAGTGAAATGGCGGGGGACAGGGCGACTTGGAGGCGATTTGTTTGTGGCCACCCCAAACGGGATTGAGGCTCTGGGCATAGGCTTCACAGCCTGCTATCAAGGCCCAGCAGTCCTCCTACAGACCATACACCTCTACATGTCACCACTTCAGCGGGGGTATTTTTACGACATGTCGGCGGGTCTTCTGGTAGATCAGTAAAGCCTGATTTAATGAAATTCAAATCCTTAAACTGTTCCCTGCCCCAGCCGGGATTTGAACCTGGGCCCGTTAGGACAGCACGCCACCTTTCTACCGGTTGAGCCACCGCCTCCTCTTGCTACCTATATTCTAGTTAGGTTTGAATATACGAGTAATATTGGCTGGCCAGCCAGTATTACTGGTTCATCACTAGTTGCTCATGCATCTGTTGTCCAGTTATTACTTTTAACTTGCGGTTAAGTTCTATCGCATCCTAAATTTTGATAAACTTCACACAGCTTGCCTAGGTCGAAGCATTGGCAACATTGTCTGAAAGCTATAATTACATGTATTTCCATTGTCATTTTATTAATATCTGCACAGTAGGAGAGATATAAGAAATTAATGTCATGCAATCTGTTTAATGTGAATGGTAATTAGAAAATAAGTTTAAATATTTCCAATATACGCTGCAGGTGAAAGAAAATTAAGAGAGAAAAAAAAAAGAGGCCTGATCAGTTAATAGAGGCATAATAGGTTAATCTTAAAAATCAGAATTTATCCTCAACCATTGCTTGAACCCCTATCAGTTGCCTGGGACCTCCTCAGGGTCTCCGAACCCCTGGGTGAGAAACGCTGATGTAAGTGGCTGGGTGAATATGGCGGGTGGGTGGTGGTGGTGGGAGCGTATTGTGGATGGGAATGTGGTGGTGGATGGTGTTTATGGAGGGTGGTGTGGGTCGGAAGGTGATGTAGATGTGAGGGTGATGTTGCTGAATGGGTGGTGTAGGTAGGTGAAGGTCTCACACAGACTCCCTAATTTAAACACTCATTTCCATTGCCACTCACGTTTTTTAATAAACTACTAAAAATGTCGTATTCATTTCATTCTTCTTTTTCTCTCTCCTCCAGCTTAGCCTGTCGGATGCAATGAAGGTCAAAGCACGTATGTCCATAACAGGAGGGAAGGACTTAGACAACGGACGAGTGAGCACACAGGTTTATATCAGTTTTTACTGAACCATTTTTTTGTTATCATTTTTTAAGGGTCATTTATGTATGAATTATTTTCCTAATCGTTTATTCACAGTAGCTGCTGGCGTTTATTTAGGATAGGATATTGTTTAGTTGTGCTTGTCTGTGTCTGGCGGTTTGTTTGTTTTCAGATGTGTGGTTGTATTTGGATTTGTTTCTGCTTAGATCATTAACTCCCACTTAATGTAAATGTGCTTGTTTTTGTGCTTAGGTGTGTTTTTGAGCTTAAATGCATTTTTGTGCTTTGATATGATTATTTTTCCTTAGCTGACTGGGTGAGTTGATGGTTGGCTGACGGTTGACTGGGTGGGTTGATGGGTGTCTGATTGTGGCTGGTTGACAGGATAGGTGAGTAGACTGCCCATTGGCTGGCTGGCCGGCTAGTTGGGTGTCTGATTGGTTGGCTGAGTTTCTGTCCATCAACCTGTCTGGGTTACTGGCTGTTTCAAAGGCTAGGTAACTGATAAGGTGATTTTTTTTCTGGCTCTTGCCATAAGATTGGCTGGGTGGCTGGTGTGGCTGGCTGTTTGGATGGCTCATTGGGTGGTTGCCTTGCTCGTTGAGTGATTGGATGATTCATTTGCTGGGAGACTGACTGGGCAGGTGACTGGTTAGGTGGTGGGTGGCTGACTACCTGTCTGCATGGCTAACTTTCTGACCGGATTAGTGGATAGCTGGATGTGTAAATGAGTAACTTCTTGCTTGGCTGACTGGTTAGGTGACTGACTGACTGCATGGCTGGGTGGCTGGAGTGAGGGCTGGTTAAGTGTTTAGGCAGGCGAGTGGGTGTATGGCTGGTTGACTGGATAGATAACTGGCTGGCTGGCTGGGTTGGCTGGTTGGCTGCATGACTGGCTTGCTAGGTGGCTGGCCAAATAGTTGACTGCCTGAGTTGCTGGTTATGTGGCTGGCTGGGTTCATGGCCGTGTGGGTTGTTGGGTTAGTGACAGGTTGGTTGGGTAGATGACTGGCTGGTTGGGTTGGTGGCTGGATGGATGGATGGTTGATTGGTTGGTTGGGTGAGTGAGTGGTTGGTTGGTTACATACGAGTCCGGCTGGCAGGGTGAACAGGTTGTTTTGTAACTGGCTGGCTGACTGACTGACTGGAATTATGGATGACTGGCTGAGGTAGCAGGTTGGTCTGTAGCTGGCTTGCTGGCTGGGTGTATGACTGGCCAGCTAGGTGAAAAAGTTGTTTTGTAGCTAGGTGGCTGCTTGGGTGAACGGGTTGCTCTGAAGCTGGCTAGCTGGCTTCATGTCTGACTGGCAAGCTGGGTGAAAAGGTTGTTCTCATCTGTAGCTGGCTGGCTGATTGGGTGAATAGGTTGCTTGATAACTGGCTGGCTGGCTGTCTGGATGGCTGGTTGGGTGGACAGGTTCCTTTATAGCTGACTGACTGGTTGGGTGCCTGGCTGGCTGGCTAGGAGTAGGACTGGCTGGATGACTGATGAACTAGTTGAGTAATTTGCTGGGTGTCTGAGTGGCTTGCTGGTTAGGTGGATGGGTGGCTGAATGACTGGTAGTGTTGTTGGATGGGTGGTTGGACTTTGGGTAATTTTTGGTGGCCTGGTTGGTAGGCCTGCCGGATGGAGGGATGGATGGGTAGCTGGATGGCTGATTGGCTGAGATGATGGGGTTGGTGTGTGGGTGACTGGCTGGGTGGGTGGCTGCGTAGCTTCAGTTTAATTGGCTGGGAGCCTGGCTGCCTGAGTGGCTGGTTTAGTGGCTGGCTGGCTGGGTCGATGACCAGTGGTTGGTTGATTGGGTGACTGATTACCTGAAGGTCTCATTGGCTGGGTGGTGGCTATCTGTCTGGGTCAATGGCTGTTGGCTGAGTGATTGTATGGTCAGGTAGTCTGGCAATTGGCAGGATGGCTGTGTGGGTTGTGGGGTGATTAGCTTAACGGGTGGCTGGCTAGCTGACTGGGTGGGTGGGTGGCAGGCTGATTGGCAATTTGGTGAATGGATAGATGAATGACCAACTAAATGGATCGATGAATGACCTGCTTGCTGACTGGCTTTCATACTGGGTCGTTGGGTGGCTTACAAACTGAATAGTTGTCTTGCCGGGCAGTTGGCTGACTGATGATTGGCTGGATAATTTGTTGTCTTGGTGGCTGGTTGCTTATCTTTTTGACTTATTGTTTGGTCGGGTGGATGGGTGGGTGGGTGGCTGGCTAACTAACTATAGTCACAGCGCACGAGACTGAAAGTTTCTTTATCGTGCCCTGGCAACCTACTGGTAAGCAATGTGTCTGATTTCATGTATAATTATAATACACATAGGAAACAGTTGTCACTATTATTTCAAGGCCAGATATGCAGGCAGTAATGAAGTCTATGTTTAATTCACTCTGTTTTAAGTTTAAGATAATAAATACTGCAGCAGACAACAATTTTTGTTACTCTAAAATGTAGCTCTAATACTACAGAGAGAGAGAGAGAGAGAGGTAGCGCACCCAGCTGAGTTACGGCATACCAACATACCATATAGGGAGATTTGTGGTAATGTAATAAGGCATCGGTTTTGATTCTTACTTTATATGATGCATTTACCATGACAGTGTGTGGATAAATGAGTGAGAGTGTGAGAAAGATTCGAAGTTGAGGGGTGTCATAATTACCAATGTTACAGTAAGAATATTTCAGTGCCACATATTTTGCAGATAATAATCCTGGAAATAGGCAGAGCTGGGCAGTATTTAAATATGTTTGTATTTAAATACGCATTTAAATACATTCGTGTATTTAGAATTGTATTTATAAATGCATTGGTTTTCATATATTTAAATATAGTATTTAGATACCTTAATGGGCATTTCAATACAATGTATTTATATCCTTAAAATTAAAAAAAAATAAATATTTTTTAAACAGTTAATTTGGCCATAAACCTGTCCAACTATGTGGCAACCCTCAACAGTGAACCCGGTGTGAGTCACGAGTTCAGTTCCATCAGTCAGGGTTGCCAGGTCTGGCATAATTATGCCAGTTTGGCTTATTTCTGGAGCAGTTGGCATGAAAATATCTATTCCATATGCCGGGTACCGGCTGGTTATATCTCTGGCATAATTTCGGTGTGAATAGCAAACTATATTTTTTACTGTTGTTCTCTTAATTTTGGTATTTTACCATCTTCGGCACTGGTTGAGTGACTATTCTTATTTGCAGGATCACTCTGACTCCCAAAAGAAACTCTCTTGCAGACGAAACTTTTGAAAGATTAGTTTTCCGTAGCAACCGTGAAATACAGTAAAGAGAATTCATAAAATTTCTTATGTTAGTCTTATATTTATTTCCGTCTCATCTACTCATTAACTGTTAGTTACGGTACTCATTATGCAATGTTATATTGAGTATAATACGTCACTGGATGTACATTGTAAATTCTAAGTTCATTTGTTTTTGTTTGTTCAAAAAAGGGAAATATATAATTGGAAAATGGGGTGGAGAGGTATATGAGAGAGGGGGGTGTGAATTGGGAGCAGGGCAGTGAAATGACGGGGGACAGGGCGACGTGGAGGCGATTTGTTTGTGGCCACCCCAAACGGGATTGAGGTGTCTGGCAATAGATAGATAAATAAATTCACAAAATGTATTTAGTATTTAGTATTTAAATACATTTCTCCCATGTATTTAGTATTTAGTCTTTAAATACATTCAATGTACTTAGTACCCAGCACTGGAAATAAGGTACAAGGTAACCTACATACTGTAATATGGTATGTCAGAATCCAGCATAGATATTTTGTTATTAAGTTAAGGTGGATCAGCTGGGTGCACTACTTTGGTCTGCTGAGGGCCAGTGTTTGAGCACTCTATAAATTATAATCAGCGACTTATAAATTAACAGAACAGCTGTTTGCTACACTATTTATTCTTTGAAACTCAAAACCGACTAAAAACTGTATTCTTCATTTCCCCCTGCATTTTTGGCCATTCAGATAATACTGACAACTGTTTCCTATGTGTATCATATTTTACATGAAATCAGATGCACTGTTTATCAGTGGGTTACCATGACATGATAATGAAAACTTCAACCTAGTGCACCGTGACTAGAGCTATGTGGGTAGACTGCCCACTCACTGGATGGCTAGATGGGTGTTGGACTGGCCTGCTAAGTGTCTGGCTGGTTGGCTGAGTTTCTGTCCAACTGGCTTACTCGATGGCTGGCTTGCAAAGTGACTGGGAAGCTTGCAGCGTGGGTGTCTGCTTAGCTCACTAATAGGTGGGCTGGTAGAGTTGGTGGGTGGCTTGGAAATTGGCTGCCTTGCTGGATGACTGATTGAGCAACTGGCTGCCAGATGGTGGGGTGGTTGGCCAGGTAGCAGGGTGGCTGACTGTGTGGCTACATGGCTACAAGACTGGGTGGGGTGGGTGAGTGGTTGGCTTGCTGGCCTAGTGGCTAGCTAGCTGGCTTGTTAGCATGTTAGCTGCCTGACTAGATGGATTAATTACTGACTGAGTGGCTGGTTTGGTGGTTTGCTGGGTATCTGTTTAGCTGGTTGGGCAACTGACTGATTGGATGCGTGGGTGGGTGCACGACTAGTTGGTTGTCTTGCTGGCTACCAGGCTGGGATGACGATTCACTTGCTTGTGTGGTTGGAGATCTAGTGGCTGGCTGGTTGAGTTACTGGTTGGCTAGCTGTCTGGTCTGCTAATTGACTGACTTGCTGCTTGAGTGGCTGGCTAGCTAGCTCAGTTGCTGGCTAGATGGCTGACTGGATGTCAAGATAGCTAGCAGACTTGGTTGGTGGCTGAATATTCGTAGGGGTTACCTGTGTGGTTCACTGACTTGGTGGCTGCTTTCTGAGTGGCTGGCTGGCTACCTGGTTATGTGACTATCTGGCTATGTGACTGGGTAGTTGACTGGCTCTGTGAGTGGCTAGTTGAGTATCTGGCAGGCAGACTTATTGGCTGGGTGACTGACTTCTTAAGTGACTGGATGTCTGTGTGACTGACTGGTAGCCTTGCTGGATGGGTAGCTGGTTGCATGACTTGTGCGGTAACTGGTTGGCCAGCTGACTTCCAGCATGGCTGAGTGGTTGGATGGCCAGGTCTGTGACTGGCAGCTTGGCTGGTTAGATGGGTGGATGGCGGGCTGCCCGCCTGCCTGCCTGGCTACCAGACTCGAGGGTTAGAAGGGTGGCTTGCTGGATGACTGGCTAGTTAAGTGGATATGTAGATGACTGGGTGTCTGGTAGCTGGTAAAGTGGCTGGCTTCCTGGATTGGTGATTGGCTGGTTAAGTTCATGATTAGCTGGATGGTTGAATGGCTAATTGCTTGGCTGGGTGATGAGCTTGGCAGCTGGCTGGGTGGCTGACTAGGTAGCTGGTCTTGCAGGGTGGTATTCTGAGTGGCTTGCTGACTTGGTGTGTGGGTGGCAAGGTTGGTGGGTGGGTGGGTTAGCTGAAGGCTGGGTAGCTTGCTGATTGGCAGAGTGAGTGGCCAATTAACTTGGTGTCTAGTTGGCTGGCTGTGTAGGTGTGTAGATTTTTAGCTGGATGGATGGGTAACCAACTGGCTGACATGAGTGGCTAGCTGCCTGAGTAGCTGGCTGGCAGGCTTTATGACTAACTGGTTAGGTAGCTGGCTGACTGGATGCGTGGCTGGAGGCATGACTGGCTGTTTAGATGGTTGAGTGGCTCTTGGATCTTTGACTGGGTGGATGAATAGTTAGGTAGTTGGGTTGGGTGCTGAGTGTTCTGCCAGTTGGCTAGATGGTTTGGTGGGTGAATGCATGTCCTAGTTGGCTGAACTGATGGTTGGCTATCTGAGTGAGTGACTGGCAAGTTTGGTCAGTGGCAGGCTCACTGAGTTACAGACCAGCTGAGTGAGGCCAGATGGAGGAGTGGTTTCCTGATTGGGTGGCTAGGTGGCTTTCTTGCTAGATATACGTCTCTGTCTGTGTGGATGTGATGGTGGTTGGCTGGCTGCCTACATGGATGGATGATGCCTGGCTAAGATGGTTGAGCAAAAAAATGAATGGACATCTGGCTTCCTGACCAGGTCGCTGAGTGGGTGGGTGACTGGTTTGCTGGCATTGTCTGGCCGGTGTTGACTGGCTGGTCTGATTGTTGGCTGAATGGATGGTTGGCTGATTAAGTCACTGCCTGAGTGGATGGAATTTTGGGTGGATGGGTGACTGGCCTGTTGGCTGGTTGGCTTTTTGGTTGGCTGGCTAGTTGGCTGGTCAGCGAGCTGTTTTGTTGGTTGGCTGGCAGACTGGCAGGATGGCTGTTTTGTTGGTTGGCTGTCTAGTGAGGTAGCTGAAGGGCTTGGTAAGGTCTGGGTGGGTAGGAAAGAATGGAGGTGCTTGACTGGTTGGTTGAGAAATAGGTGGGTGGGTGGGTGGGTGGCTGCGTGGATATCTGCCCACCTACATACTTCCCTGGCTGGTTGGATGGGTAGCTGGGTAGTTTGCTAAGAGGTTGACTGAGTGGGTGGGTGGCTAGTTTGGTGGCTGGCAGACTGGCTAGTCAGGTGGCTGACTGATTGACACCGTGGGTGGCTATGTGGCTGTCGGGATGGCTGGCTGGCTTATGGGTGTTTGGCTGACTGGGTTCTTGCTTGATGGCTGGTTGAGTGGGTGACCGATTTGCAGATTGGATAGCTAGCTGGTTGGCTACCTGTGTGACTGATTCTGATGTGCTATATCCGTAGTTGGTTTGTTGTCTTTGTGGCCGTCGGGATGTCAGGCTGGCTATGTGAGGCTAACTGGCTGGCTGGCTGCATTAATGGATGAATGAATGGATGGATGGATGACTCGCTGACTGGCCGGCTATCTGGCTGGCTATCTGGCTGAGAGTTGTTAGCGAGGTGGGTAGGAGGATGTCTGTCTTAGTGGCTGGCTGGTTGGCTGGCATGATACCCAGTTGGCTGACTGAATGGATGGATCATTAGCCAGCTGACTCATTGTGTGACTGGGTTGCTGGCTATTTGGCTGGGTTGCTGGCTGAATGGCTAACTGGCTCACTTTCTGATTGGGTGGCTGGATTGCTTCTTGAGAATCTGGATGGCTGACTGACTTGGTGACTTGCTGAATAGGTGCAATGCTGCCCATGTGGTTGACTGACTAGGCAGCTGATTGAGCAGGAGGCTAACTGACCAGGTGGTTGACTGACTTGGTGGCTGACTATGTGGTTGGTCATTTGGCTAGATGGGTGAGAGGATGGGAGAGTGGCTGGGTGGGTGGCATGCTGATTGGGTGGCTGTTTGGATGGCTTCTGGAGTGTGTGGCTAGCTGGGTGGCTGACTGGCTGGGTGGGTGGATGGGTGAATGGTTGGTTTCCTGGTATACTGGATGGCTGCTTAGATGGCAGGCTGGTTGGCTGGTTGCTTGGCTGGTTTGATGAGTGACTGTCAGGTTGGATGTACGGATGACTGGATGGCTGGGTGGTTGACTTACTGGCAGACTTGGAGAGAGGCTAGTCAGCTGGGTTGTTGCATGGGTGTGTGGGTGGGTGGATGGTGGGTGGATGGCTGTATATACGGATGGAAGCTAACTGTGTGGTTAGATGGCTGCCTAGGTGTGTGGCTGGAGAGCTGGGTGACTGGCTGGGCGGATATATGAATGGATGACTTCTGGGGTGGCTTGTTGGATTTGGTGGGTGGCTGGCTTCTTTCCTGGCTAGGTGACCAGTTGGGTGGCTGGCTGCCTGGGTGGATGGGTGGCTAGTGGATGCATTGTTGACTGGTTGGCTGGATGTTTGCCTGGCTAGCTGATGCAGTGGATGGATGGATGGGTGGCTAGAAGCATAGATGGTTGAGTGAAAGGATGGATGAATGAAATGGTGGTTGACTGTGTGGCTGGTTTGGTGGATAGATGAATGGATAGATGAATGTGTAACTAGGTGGCTCTCTGATTTGCAAGTTGGGTGGCTAGTTGGCTGGGTGGGTGGCCAGCAATGTGTCTGACTGGCCGGCTGTCTGGCATGCTGGGTTACTGCTTGGCTGGCTGGCTGCCTGGCTTACTGAGTGGCTGTTTGTCTGGGCAGCTGACTTGCTGCCTAGGTGGCTGTGTGTTTTTCTGGCTGGGTGGCTGGGTGACTGTCTAACTGGTTGCCTTTCTGGCTGGCTGGCTGCGGGTTTGACTGGCTTTGTCTGCCTGGCTGGTTGTCTGGATGGCTGCTTGGCTGGATGGCTGCTTGGCTGGCTGTTTAGTTGGCAGACTGGCTCACTAGTTCAGTGTCTGGGTGGGCGGCTGGCTGTCTTGATGGCTGGCTAGCTGAGTTGCTGACCAGGTATGGGGGTAGGTGGGCTAAAGTCTGGCTGGCTGGATGAATGAATATTTGGGTAGGTGGGTTGGAGGCTGGATGTGTGGGTGGGTGAGTTGGAGATGGGCTGTCTGGATGGATGGATGTGTGGGTGTGTGGGTTTGAGATTGAATGTGTGGGTGGGCAAGTTGGAGACTGGTTGGCTGGATGGATGAATGTGTGGATGAGTGGGTTGGAGGCTGGATATGTGGATGGGTGAGTTGGTGGCTGGTTGGATGGATGGATGGGTGTGTGGGTGGGTGGGTTGGAGTCTGGCTGGCTGACTGGCTGGTTGCCTGGTTGAGTGACTGATTAGTTGGGACTGGCTGGCAGGCAGGCTGGCTGTGTGATTGGTTAGATTGCTGACTGGCTGGGTGGCTGACTTGCTGCCTGGGTGGATGAATGGATGGCTGGCTTTGTTCCTAGGAGGATGGTTGGTTGGGTGGTTGTTGTGATGGCACTTAAGGAAGGCTGTATCTAAATCCTTCAGTTCAGAAAGTTTATTCAATGATGATTGAAATAAATTGGAGGTAGGAGCATACTGAAGAATTTCGCTGGATTGAAGAGGATACTATTAGGACACTCAGTGGTCTTCGAGATACCATTTCGTATTCACCTTACTACTACTACTAGTACTACTACTACTGCTGCTACCACTACTACTACTACCACCACCACCACTACTACTACTACTATTACTACTACTACTAATAATAATAATAATAATAATAATAAAAAAATAAATAATAATAATAATAATAATAATAATAAATAATAATAATAATAATAATAATAATAATAATAATAATAACTAGTTGCCTGTTTACTTATTGTGTAGCCACAATAAGGAAGCTTCCCAATAATTTTTTATAGTACTGATGTCTTTGTAGTCATGCAAATGCTGTTTTTGTGTTCACTGCCTAAAAACTTCTTATGAACACTGACCTTTAAAATGTAGTTCAAGGTCATTCATATCTGGAACATCTATCTATCTATATACCTAGGCTGCTTCCCCCAAGGAAAGGGAGGTAGCCGAGACAGGACGACACATTCCCCATTTACTCATCCATTCAAACACATTCATTCGCATCTTAGCCCCAAAGGGGAGAACGGACAGATCCTCACCGCACCACACCGCACAAGGGTCAACTGTGCAATGCAATCAGTGACATCCGCAGTAGGGCCCGACAGCAGAGCTGGTTTACCCCTGCCACATCATAACAAACTCATCCCCTTACCAGCACCTGACCTGAAATAGCTGATCAGACCAAATGCGGGAGAATATCCCCTCAGGGCTGCGTCATCACTTATTCTTTCACAATTTCTCTCCATTTATTTCTGTCACGCACAGCCACTATTCCTTGCTCAAGAAAGCTTCTTTTGTAAAATCAACAAGATTTGAAGACAAAGTTGTGGAAGGAGTAAATGAAGCATGGGTAAATCTTACATTTGCCTCAATAACTGGCTTACTATATGCTTAATTGTAACCACATTCCTTTCAGATAATGAAAGGTACCACAGCTATATTTCTGTGAAGTTACAGCTTTCCAGCTTCTGCGGTTTTCTCTAAAACGTGTTCCAAAGAAACCACTGAACAGATATGAATTCGGTACTTTCCAGTAGGATAGATGGCAAAATATTCAGCCACTATTCTCAGCACACTTTTTAAAGATAGGATTTTCAACCTAATGGCTGTATCTCCATTAATTTCGGAGATATTTAAATTTCAAACATGCAATTTTTACACCTAAAATGACTGTATGACCTTCAATAATAGGTCAAAGTCATTTATATTTCAATCAAGTAGTTAGGTTACCCTAGGGTGCTATCCTGTTTAATATCAAGATACACGAAAAAAGTGCAAGAAAAAAATAATAATACCAAAACAAGCTTTCCTATATATATATATATATATATATATATATATATATATATATATATATATATATATATATATATATATATATATATATATATATATATATATATATATATATATATATATATATATATATATATATATATATATATATATATATATATATATATATATATATATATATATATATATATATGGCAAAGCTTAATAATAATAATAATAATAATAATAATGATAATAATAATAATAATAATAAGAATTATGATAGTACTAATAATACATAGTTTATTATTGACAGTTTTACCTCAGTAACATAGAGTACAATAAAAATGTTGAAAATGAACTGCTGAGGAGGAGGATTCAAAGCCTCATATGCCTCCTATGCCCGCATTCTCGTCGACTAAGGAAACTCCCAAACACCTCTTCTAATAGCTGTGTATTTTTGGATATGGCTGGTAAATTTCATTTTGTATGTTATTTATGCAGACTGTGGCCAATTAAGAGGATTTATATAACACAGAATAAGATAATATCGGTGTAATAAGCACAGTAAATCGCTTAGGAAGAGATGTTAGGAAGCGTCCTTAACGGACGGGAATATGGGCCTAAGAGTTCGGCCCTAAGTATGTAATCTCTTAAGGAGCCGAAGGTAGTGACTGTTTTATAGTCAGGGTGCGGCAAGGGGACTGGTTGCTCGTTGTTTAACTCCTTGAGGCAGGTGATGTATTTTTATAGTTTAATCTTACAACCACCGTACGATTTTACTGAGCTGAGGAAACATTTATAACATGCAAGTTAGAAATAACCTACACTAATAGCCTGAATCAGATGACTTCGTTTATACTCTATTCTTCATTCTTCAAGTCGATTTTTAAACGCTTATACAAGTCCTCTCCTGATGCAAAGGTTTATGAATTGTGTATCAAACCCCTCCAATGAGAAAAGTCTGTCCAGAAGCGAGTTATATAGTAGGATTATGTCCCCGGGCTCAGCTGATTAACTGATATAATACACCAAGTTGTTCCTAAGCCGACTTAAAGAGTCTGAAGGTAACAAAAACAAAGGAAAAAAGAAGTCATCTAATCAGATGACTTTACAGCTGTTTAAAACAAAGGCATATGGTGGACTGACCATTTAAAGTTTACTAATTTTCTCTCTCTCTCTCTCTCTCTCTCTCTCTCTCGTCGCTAAGAAATATGTTCATAAAACACAACAAAATGGAAATTAGCTCCATCAATCTAATGAAGTATTCTAAATTTTAATATAGTTACCTGCAGGCACTTGTATTCAGATTAGGGATGATTTTTCGAACTAAATGTGTTTGATATAGCCTTTGCCATGCCTTCCATATCGTGTGTTAGGGATAATAGTTGATAAAACTATTTTTTTGGTAGTCTAAATAATATAAAAATGCGTCTTCAACGTGAAGTGGTAAATATCTCGACATACAGAGTCTGGAAAGAAACTTCACTTAATACTTTGCTTCTACAGTACATCTCACTTTCCTCTGCTGGCTAATATTCATCAGCTTCCGGAGGCTTGGTATATATTTTTTGTCCATATATGATTGTGTTTGGCAGTTATGCATCAGGAAAGAAAGTGATTGTCATGCCGTTAGAGTGAAGTAGATGCCGTACACTATTAAGCCAACTTTTGTCTCTGACTATCATTCCCACCTCTAAATGCCAGTTTTCTTTCCGAAGTCCTACGCCCCCGCCAGCCACTACGTCGCTAAATACAATACCGTAATATGTGAAGGTGTTGCACAGTGAAATAAAGATTAGTTAGATGTAGTTTTGACATTTTTTTATCTGATGGTCTCATTTTTCTTTCATCTTACCATCTGCAGCTTTCATTCAGGAGAGGAGAAAATTTTCTAACTGAAGATATTAATTATGGCCATTAAAACAAGACACATTTCTATGATGAATAAGATTGCCACGAACTAGCTTGAATATATTTAACAGTACCAAAGGATTTTAGCCGTTAGTCTCTAAAATAATTCTTAGCCCACAGTTCTAACCCCTGCTGTACCAGTTTTACTCTAACTTGGCCAAAACTCGCCACCTTGACTGTTGAGTTGTAGAAATAAAGTAACATTAGAAGTCCCCAAGGGAGGAATCACACCAGTCATGAGTCGATACATATCTAGTGTGGCTCGGAATATGACCTTGACCTGGACCTAATTTCACCAATTTCGAACTCGCAGGAGATTTTCATCCCTGCTACACACTTGTCAAATTATCTGATGATATCTTGAGCGGTTGCTAAGTTATCACGGTAAAAGACACTCAGTCCTTAATCTGCTTTCACTAATTTCGAACTCGTAGGAGATTTTCATTAATACCACACACCTGTAAAATTTTGTGATGATATCTTGAGCGGTGGCGAAGTCATCGTGCTAACAGACACATAGACACACAGAGAGACAAACTGAAAACAATGCTCATAGGAGATTTTCATCTCTACTACACACCTGTAAAATTTTATGATGATATCTTTAGCGGTTGCGAAGTTATCATGGTAACAGTCACACAGACCTTGACCTACTTTCTCCAAATTCGAACACGTGATCTATTTTTTTATTTATTTATTTATATATATTTTTTTTACGTACTACAGACCTGTAATATTTTGTGTTGATATCTTGAGCAGTTGCAAACTTATCGTGCAAACACACACACACACACACACACACACACACACACACACACACACACACACACACACACACACACACACACACACACACACACACACATTAAAAACAATATGAGCTTCGCCATTGCGGCTGGTAATTGGAATATAATAGTAGCCAGGAAGACGTGTTATGGAAAGTATGTAGCACTGTCTTTTCTGCCACTGAGTTACGCGAAATGAGCTATCGAAGGACAAAATTCTGGGACAAGTTAAAATGAAAGATATATAGTAAGAAAGTCTCTCAAAAATTGTTAACTGATGGTAAATGAATTCTATGAGCTGTTAATTTGTAAGAAGAAATTATTATCATCATATTGAACTTCTAAAAAATCTTTTTCGTACAGTTCCCCTTTTAAGTGTACCTCCTCTTCCTTCTTCCATCCATTAAAAAATATAAATAAATAAATAAAAAACATCAAGTTCAATTCACATTTTTTTTTTTTTACGATGGCAACATTCCCTATTCCCTCCCATCCCTCATCCCTCTTGTTTTTATAAAAGGAAGAAACTTAAAGTGAAGCAATTATTTGAGCACCAACGTTAAAGCTGCTAAAACTTCACCTCTCCTCCCACAGTTCCACGACCCAACTAACCAGATTCTTGATAGGGAAACAGTGCACACGAATGTTTTAAGTCAATGAAATTTGGTAAATATTCTATAAAAGTGCCACATGAAAAGAAATATATCTAATGTCACTCAAAACCTTTAAATTGTCAACTTTCCCCCCCACAGTTCTACGCACCTGCTAGCCAGATCCTTGATGGGGATGCAGTGAATGTCAACACCCACACCCAAGTCTGACGACAGCCACGTTCATCCCACTACCCCACCCGACAACTCCAGCTGCTGCAGACCGCCACGCAACCACACCCATACCATCAACATTACGCACAGTCATTCAGGCACTTTTATAGTACGCCTGATCAGAGGAAGCCATCACAAGCATCCCCAAACAAAACCTGCGACTCTCAAACATCTCAGTCATTCATAGGACAAAGATCTCCAACTCAGTCATTATTAGTTTCTGAAGCTCAGACTAACACAATGGTGACTTCCCATAGCTGCAGCAACCATACATCGTTGACCACCTCCCACTCTATGAGGTCCTCCCAAGGCTCCATAGAAGTGTCGCAGGTTTACTGTGACTCAAATGGATCCCAGTCTCCACTAAAAATCCCTACTCACACACCCCAACCAGTCACAGCACAGACACACACCTCAAACATCAGTGCAGACTACCTCTCCTTGTGACCATATTCTCTTTGTTTAAAAACTCACTAAAAACTCATCCTTACCAGCATGCTATGCTATTATTGTTGTGTATTTTTTTTTTGTCCAGTCGAAATACAAGTATTTAAATATCAAACGAAATAATAAACTGAAAATATGGTATATTTCTGCATAAGACATTTTAATACCTTCAGTACGGTATTTTATTAATGCAAACTATACTGTTATTAGACAAACAAATATAACTAACACAGTGGATAGTTAAATAAGCTCATAAATAAATAAATAACAAGAAGGAGCGCTTTTCTTTATACACTGAGGTAGAAATCAAAGGCTAAAAGGCAACAACTTTGTTCTTTACAGGAAATAGAAAATACCAGAGCCAAATTAAAGATCAATTCTTTTCGAGATGCCTGTACACATTGCATTTATAAGACTGAAAGTCATAGGCAGTAGGAAATGCAGACAGAGGAAGATGGTTCATTAGCTGACCTGTTCCATCCACGAAGGATTGGGCGTAACAGTTTATTCATGCATTATAGAGTTAGGCAAAATAGGTTTGAGAGTTTTCTGCCAGACAAGTGCTACACACCCACTGTAGTGGTGGTGGAAAGATGCAAGCAGATTGTTCAGAGGAGTACTGACCACTAGAGAAGTGCAGCGAAGAGACGGAGGTTGAAGGGATCCAGTAAGGGGAGGAAAGTTAATAAGACGAAAAGCCTTTGCCTCCACCTTCTTGAGAAGAGCTGCATGTGGAGAATCTCCCCACACATGACAGCTGTACTCTACACAAGGGCGAATAAAAGCCCTGTATAAAATCAACAGTTGCACAGGAGTAAAGAAAGCAAGGAGTAGCCTCAGCACACCAAATCTCTTGGAAGCAGATTTTAACGAGAGCCAATATGATTGTTCCAAGATCAATCCCGAGAAAAAAAAAAAAAAAAAAACTTGTCTTAAAAGATGACACAGAAGTGTGTTGGATATTGATAAAAGTTAGACGATACTCCTGTGGAAGATTTTAACAGGTCAAAAGATGTAAGAACTAAGTTTTTGATGCATTAAAAACAAGATTATTTTAATCACAGTTAGAGATATGAGCCAAGTCACACATTAGATGTGCCATAGTCTCAGCCCATGTTGCTTGGAGTAACTGCTGAGATGGATGCTGCAAGAAACAATGGAAAGGTGAAGAGTGTAGTCATCAGTGTATGAAGGGATAAGGCTGGATGTACAGCTTTGAAAGTAAATGAGGAATAGAAGGAAGAGACCTGGTAATGCGTCAGAGTCCTGAGGAACACAGTCATTGATAGCTCTAGGAGAACAGTGGTGTTTACAAGAGATGCTACAGAACGATCAGAAAGGCAGCTAGAGATGACGGTACAGATAGAAGACTAGGCATCGCAAGAGGAAAGTTTGGAAATTAAAGATATATGCCAGAATCAACCTACGTCAAGTACAATAGCAAAGCTTTCGCCAACGTGTCGAAAAGAGGATGGCCAGGAGTCTAAACGGAAGGTGATATGATCGCCAGAGGAGATCTGGCGGAACCCATACAAGTGATCAGAAAGAAGGCTATGATAGGAAAGATGTTTTACATTTTTTGTTAAGAACACATTTAAAAGTTTTAGAAACACAGAATGTGAAGGTAATTGGGCGATGTTAGAGGACTGGGAATGGTCATCCTTCTTTGGGACCGGCTGAATGAAAGCAAACTTCCAGCATGAAAGAAAGGTACAAGTCGACAGCCAAAGGCAAAAGAATTTACCTAGGTAGGGTATTAGCACAAGAACACAGTTTTTGAGAACAACATGAGGGACTCCATCAGATCCATGTGGCTTGTTATTACCGAAGCTAGTGAGGGCAGAAAAAGTACATCAACTGATGAAATTGTGATGTCAGTCATGAGGAAGTCGGAGAAGGGAAGCCATAGAGGAACAGCACCATTATCGTCTAAGATGGAACTGCAGGAAAAAGTCTGAGCAGAGTTCTGATTCTCAGTAGAAGAAACAGCTACAGAGCCATCAGAGGGGAAAAGAGGAGGGAAGATGGAGATGTAAAATTATTATTTTTTTTTTTTTTCAAAATGGCAGAAGGAACAGGAAGAATCTGAGCTGGAGAAATTAGAGTATATGGAATGAATAAAACTATTCTTAGTGAAGTGGCGAACAGACTTAGTACAGTTCCAGGCACAGATATAATCGGGATGGGATCAGCGGTGGTTTGGCTCTGGTACCATTTTTTAAGCTTTCTCCTTGTCGTGGACAGTCTTGGAACAAGCATGATTAAACCGTTTTTATTTTTGTGTTATTCACAAGATAAGAGAATGGACTGTATGCTTCCATGCCCAAGAGAATAACTTCCATAATGCAAGAGGTGCGCTCAGATGGCTCTTGGCTATGGAAGCAATAATCATTCCTGGGAAAGCCAAGGAAGTACTACCTGTGGGACTCCCAGTAAGCAGTTCCAAGTGCCACAGTCATTACTACTAGGGAGGGTCCACAGGCCTTACTGGAGTGATAGGACTGGCTAAGGTGATAACGTTATGATCAATGAACCCAATGGAAAGGAGAGATTAACAGAGTAAGCAGAAGAATTAGTTGTAAGAAATAGGTCAGATATGCTGCAACTCTCTTCAAGGCGGTCATGGATATAGGTAAGGTGCTGTACAAGCTGCTCTAGGTCTAAGAACCAAAAATTTAACTCAAACCTTTGACCTTGATCCTTGACAGTTACTCTCATAACAAAAGTCAAACTTTCTTGTTTAACTCTGAACCATTCCACCAACTATGGCTAAGATCAGATCATAATTGTTTACATTGACTTTGTTCAGTGTCCTTGACCTTTGAACTTTGGTTGTAACCTTGACCACCAATTGGTTCTTCAAAAAAAAAATCTCTTTATCATTGCTATAATGAGAACTTTTCACAAACTTTAGTTTGCATCAAATAAAAACTGTTTAGGTTCACTTTGCCATGTGACCATGACCTTTACCTATTGTTCTAGAAACAATAGCTCCGTCTCAGGCTATCCTCAACTCATCCACCAAATTTGAGTCAAATCAGGTCAAAACTGCTTAGATATTTTCACACTCAGCAACACATGTCAGACTTTGTGCCCTGTCACCTTGACCCTTGATTAAGTATTCCCATGAATCCTTTTGCTTTTGCTTGATTACTTTATTACCCTTTCATCGGTCTCGGATCAGTTCAGATCGACACCTTGGTGACAGAGCTCTGTGATCCTGGAATATAACCGTTCCCTGTGATTTGACCTGGCACTCATATTATCGATTTCCCTAATTAGTGCCTCATCCCTAACCTTCCCACAAAGTTTGGTTTAAATCGAATGAAAACTAACGGTAATTTGAAGTAGCCCTATGGCAATGAGATGTGACTTATTGCTCTCAAACACAAATGTGACGCCACTCCTGATCCTCAATCATTCTTCCAAGTGTGGTTAAACTTAATGAAAACTGATTTATTTTGTTAGCGAACACAAATTAATCGAATTTTGAACTGTCATTGTAACACTAACATATGACTAAGCATTTTAATATTTGGATCATTTCAGTCTTGCCTTACCCTTACCCTTCCCCCTGATTTTGTCTGAAATAAATTAAAAACTAGTTAGGACAACTTTGCATAGTGAACATTTGACCTAAGTATTGACCTTAACTCTTGACCTATTGCTAAAAATATACAGGTTTCCTCACTGACAATTGCATAACCTTTTCACCAACTTTGCTGACAGTGGGATAAAAGCTGTTGGAGTTTTTCTTCCCCCCCCCCCGCCCCACACACACACGAGTGCACACGCTGCTCAGATCATAATATTTGCTCTCACTCCCCGAGCACAGGTGTGATATATAAATCATATACAAGAGCATATAACAGTATACATGTAGTATGCAATTTGTCGCCAAGGAAGGAGAGCTAAAAAGCCTTCAGGTATCACGTGAGGACTATTCTGTTGCCAGTAGTCTCGTCGGATAAGAATGCATGCTACCAACTCCTCGTTACCAATTAATTTTCTCCTGTAGGCTACTGCTGCATATTGTTCATGCAATCTATGCTGACAGAAGTAAAAACACACAAATAACGTGCAGGAGTTATATTACAAGAGGTATTAACACATTAAGGAAGAGATGGTAGAATGCTTCCCAAGGTCAAGGGAATGTGACACCCGTTGTCCAAGGAAGACAACATCACACTAAATAGATTGTTGTATTAGCTGAGAGTTAGTACTTAGGTACAGCCACCACGATACCAAGGCGAGAGAAAATTACGGCTTTGATTATAACACTGAGCTCAGAAAAATGTAACCAAGCTAATAATATATGATGATCTGTTTTGAAATGCCTACAATGATAGGATGTCGTTAGACTTCATTCTTTACCAAAGAGATGTATATATTTATTTACTGATAAACAGGGTGATGTGTTTGCTAGCAGAAGGTAACTAAGGTAATGTGCATGTACTAGAGAGGACTCCCAAATTCCCTGAATTGTTAGGAAAAAACTTCATTACACACCTTACAGTAAATTTATGTTAGTTCCCTTCAAAGTACTTCCCTTGAGACGCAATGCACTTATCCCAGGGCTTTTCCCATTTCTGGAAACACTTTCTGTAGTCATCTTTTGTCACCTAGTTTAGAAACTCCTACCTAGTTTTTTCCTGAATTCCTTCTAATTTGACAAATTTTCTGCCATTCATTTCTAACTTTTGGGAAACAAGAAAAATAATAACAGGGAGAGAAATATATCGAGTACAGAGGATGCAGAACAACACTTTTTGTTGGGGGGGGGGAGGAGCAAAAGTTGCTGAACTGACAATGCAGTGTGTGATGGGACGTTGTCGTGATGCAAAAACATTTGTGGCTGCGCCACTTTTCTGGATGTTTGTGCCTGATGCTTTCCTGTTTCAGAACTGTAATGTAAAACTACTGGTTCAAAGTCTGTCCATGAGGAAACAATTTTTATAGACAACTCCATCAGTAAAAAAAGACAAGCTCATCATTGTCTTGATTTGGACTTGACCACATGTGCTTTATTTTTTTTTTGGGGGGGGGAGATGTTGGTGTTTGCCATTGACTGGGCTGCTCTGTGGTTTCAGGGTCATACCCGTAAACGCAGGTCTCATCGTCTGTTATGACATTTGAAAGAAATCCTCGGTTATTTCTTTACTGTTCTTTCAAGTCCTGACTCGTTCACGCGATATGCTTTTTGATCTTGCATTAGAGGATGGGCGACAAATTTTGCCGAGACTCATTGCATGCCAAGATCTTGTGGCAAAAGCCATTGGACTAAACTCCGAGAAACGCCTGTGGCTTCTATTAGTTCCTCTATAGTGCGACGACCATCTTGCAAGAATGCCTGTCGAATTTTCTCGATGTTTTTATCCGTTCCAGAGCTTGGTGGAGGGCCAGGACGTGCAGAGTCTTACATTGATATACTGCCTTAACTGAAATATGCGTACCATTCACGATTTTTTTTTTTTTTTTAATTCACTGTCTACTCCTTGAAAGTTTGCCCAAGCATTTCCACTGCCTCAGCCGCAGTTATCCCAAACAAAAAAACAAAATTTAATGCACACTCTTCGCTCATTCAAATCTGCCACAGTGGTTCGAGAACGAAAATCGCAAAAGTCACGTGTACAAAGAAAAAAACGCCAGAAATAAGCACTCGACCCTATCAGTGCGTTGCCACGTGGCAGAATGATTCAGTAGACGGAAAGCAAGTGGTGGCTACTGGCGCAACGGGAAACTTTCTTTTTACCATGCCATCAGTCTATTCCGGTAATTTGGGAGTTCCCCCTCCTAAACGGAAGTTATTCAAAGGGGTGCATGTGTTAACAAATGGCCCATGAATTATAGACTATACATATTGTTGTTACCTCCTGTCAACATATACACCTCGCTGGTTACCTTCTGTGTACCTGCACATGTCACCTGGGTTATCTTCTGTTTTTATAAACAAATCTTTTTTATAACTTTTTTCTTTTAAACAAGTGCACCACTTTGGTTACCTTCTATTTTCATGGACAGATCACCTTGGTTGCATTTGTTAACATATTAATCATCTGGTTACCCTATTTTAACATACAAGCATCTCTTTTGATAACCTTGTGCCAACATAAACTTCTTGTTTACCTTCTGACACCATAAATACATCTTGGGTACCTCCTGTTGACATACATATTTCGTTAGTTACCTCCTGTTCACATATACATCGGCCACCTTCTCCTTACCCATACACTGCTTCATGGTTAATTTTGTAAACACACACAGATCTCCTTAACTCCTGTTTACACAAACACATGACCTTGGTTACCTCCTGTTTACATATTCACATGGAAACACATCTGATAATTTATGTCTTAAGCTAAAACACTCCTTTTGTGCAATTGCTAATTTTATGAAGTGGGCGGAGAATTTGTCCATTGTATGAAATGGCCAGTTCTATTGCCCATTTCATGAAATGGGCAGATTCTGATGTATTAATCCAGACATCATCGACATGCAAGACTACACTTGCTGAAGAGAACTGCCCACGTAACACTGCAACATACCCAGCAATGCGATCACTGTTACAAACTGCAGCAGGAACAGGCACGATGAAGTCCGATGATGCTCCCAGAAGCAATTATCGGCGATAATTTGGGAGCAATATTCTCTTTCTAGTTTGATAAAAACAAAGGTGATTTTCCAGACATCATTAGTGCTGTGTGCGAGAGTGATAAGGAAAAGAAACTTCTAAGTATAGGTTCAAAATCCGGAAAATAAAGATCAAATTATCAAGGAACCCAATCAGTCTTCTGAAACTCTGAGGACGGAAAACAGAGATGCCTAATAAGAAGCTAAGTTAAAGGAAGGTTGTGAGACTAGGAAGTATTTGCGGAGGACAAAGCTTTAAGAGATGCCACTGATAAGTGAATTATTCGAGGAAAATTTGCTCCAGCTTCACAGACTGAACTGCAACAGTGCTTGCCACCCCTATGTCTATTGTGAGAACCACGATTAATGTTACTGCTGTTCACTTTTATACCTGACTGTAAAGCCATTGTATGTTTGATCAGTTTTAAATGAATAAAAGACATATAGTATACTTATATAAATCATCTCCTTTCTTAACTGTTATTTCTTCCATTTGTTTTTTACTAAAGGTTACAGTATGAAAGAAAAAAATCCATACACAGACCTGCTCATTCCATGAAATGTGTACGGCCTTACTGCTTGCTTGTTTCATGAAATACACAATAGTTACGCCGAATTCATGACATGGTTAGTTTTTCCACTCACTTCATGAGACGGGCATTTTCTCACAGACTAATATGAATATATTTTTGATTCCTGCTTTCATACATTGTATGAATTTTTGTGCTCCTTTCTGTTAACACATACACATCACCTTCGTTACCTTCTGTTAAACTACAGTATAAGCATATGTTTCTTTCCTCTTGTTTATTTACACCCGTACACCGATTCTCCTCAGTCTGGTGTTGGTGAGGGATGCATTCACACGGTGACACCACTGAGCCTTATAGTATGGAAAGTCTTTCTCATAGGTAGCACCGAGTAATTCATGTAGCCGATCCCTGATGTAGCGGCAGCCATGTTGCACCACGCCTGATGCGCGCGTTTTTGTACTGAGCTGCTTTGTGGGTTGTTGAAAGCAGCTGATGATTCCGGAAAATATAGGGCCATGGTCCATTGTGCAGCTTACGGATACAAAAATGGGCACAGGAATTCATCGAAGAGAGATGGCGTTACATTTCACAAGTAAGAAATATTGCAAATTCTATAACATTCCTGCCCCCTGGGGTGGGGTGGGAAGATTCTTCCCAGTATCCTTGTTTTATACTCATTGGCTAAATGTACCCGATATAATTCGTTGCACTAGGCAGAAAAAAATCATAATCCATCTATGCTTTTGTGTTATAAGCCACGAGTGTATCTTTATTAATAACCGCTGCTCAGTGGAAATAAAGTATTTGAATTTGAATTTGAGTGTTGGTGCTCCAACATGGCGGCCAAAATCACACGCTCACGGCGGAGATAGCCTCTCCATACTATAGAGCTCAGTGGGTGACACATATTTGTCTGAAGATTTATGGCAAATTCGGTATTTTTACTTAATTTTCTGTAATTACAAGTAAGCAATGAAGAAAGTTAAATCGGGGAAAGCCCCAGGAATTGATGGAGTGTGTGGTGAAATGCTGAAGCATGGGGGAGAGATAGTAGTAGAATGGATGTGGAAGATGTGCAGATTGGCCTGGGAGGAAGGTAGAGTCCCAGAGGATTGGAAGTCAGGTATAATTATTCCCTTGTACAAAGGAAAAGGGGAAAAAGAAGTGTGTGGTAATCATAGGGGCATTTGTCTTCTTAGTATAATAGGAAAAGTGTATGGTAGGATACTTATAGACAGAGTTAGAGAAAGAACAGAGAAATTAGTTGGAGAACAGGGAGGCTTTAGGAAGGGAAAAGGTTGTGTAGATCAGATATTCATTCTTAGATCTTTAGTGGAAAAGTTTCTAGAGAAGGGAAAGAAGTTGTATGCGGCTTTCATGGATTTGGAGAAAGCATATGACAGGGTGGATAGACAAGGATTGTGGAAAGTGTTAAGAATATATGGAGTAGATGGGAAGTTGTTGAATGCTGTGAAGAGTATGTACGATGGTGCGAAGGCTGCAGTGCGTGTGGATGGTGAACTAAGTGAATTTTTCTCTTTGAAAGTTGGTTTGAAACAAGGATGTGTCATGTCTCCATGGTTGTTCAATCTGTACATGGATGGGGTAATATAAGAGGTACAAGGTAAGATAGTGGATGTTGGAGTGGCCCTGGTGAGAGAGGATAGTGTTTGGAAACTCCCTGTACTGTTGTTTGCAGATGATACTGTGTTGTTGAGTGAAGACGAAGGGGAGCTGCAAGGCTTGGTGGATGAGTTTGAGAGAGTGTGTAAGAAACGGAACCTAAAGGTGAATGTAGGGAAGAGTAAAGTGATGGTCTTTGAGAGAGGTGAAGTTAGTGAATGTACAGCGAGGTTAGATGGTGAGGAATTGGAAAATGTGAGTACGTTTAAGTATTTGGGTAGTGTGATGAGTAAGGATGGAGGTTTGGAGGGTGAAGTGATTGAAAGGGTACAGCAGGGAAGAAAGGTTGCTGGTTCCTTGAAAGCAGTGATAAGAAACAGGGAAGTGAGCATGGAAGTGAAAAAGTTACTACATGACAGTATTGTGATACCAACTCTAACGTACGGAAGTGAAGCTTGGACATTGTTGGAAGGACACAAGTCAAGAGTGAGAGCAGTGGAAATGAGTTATTTAAAAGGAGCCTGTGGAGTCACGTGGAGAGACAGGCTGACGAATGAGGATATAAAGGAGCGTTGTGGTGTGGATGTGGATGTAATAGGAAGCGTTATGAGGAACACACTGAGGTGGTTTGGCCATGTGGAGAGGATGGAGGGTGAAAGACTGACGAAGAGAGTGTATGTGAGTGAGGTGGAGGGGGGAAGAGGGAGGGGGAGGCCGAGGATGAGATGGAGGGATGGGGTGGAGAGGTATATGAGAGAGGGGGGTGTGAGTTGGGAGCAGGGCAGTGAAATGGCGGGGGACAGGGCGACTTGGAGGCGATTTGTTTGTGGCCACCCCAAACGGGATTGAGGCGTCTGACAATAGATAGATAGATAGACAAGTAAGCAAGAGAAGCAATTGAGAGATGTTTACGCTCAGTTAAGTTTGGAACTGAGCAGCCTGGCCTGACCCGGTCCAACCCGACCCGACCACCAGGCTAAGCAGAAGCTAATAACTTTACTTCTATTTATTTATTTATTTTTTTTTTATGTGTCCGACTTTGGGCATAGGCTTCACAGCCTGCTCTCAAGGCCCAGTAGTCCTCCTACATACCATACATCTCTCTACATGTCACCACTCCAGCGCTAACACCCACCATCCATATTGAATACATGCTAGGGCTGTCTCATACAGGACTAGTGTATTGGTATTAGCGGGGATACTTTTATATGTCGGCGGGTCATCTGGTAGATCAGGAAAGTCTGCTTTTATGGAATTCAAATCCTTAAACTGTTCCCTGCCCCAGCCGGGATTCGAACCTGGGTCCATCAGGACTGCAGGCCGCCTCTCTACCGACTCAGCATTAGAGGTAAAATTCTTTCAGCATGTGGTACATTCATTATATTTCGTTACCTACTAAAAACTCACCTTTACAGGTGTAGGAGCTCCTTGTAAGCTCGAGTTTTCAAGGAGTGTGTTCGACTCTACTCGGTGAATGTCTCAACTTCGAGATCAAATTAAAAGAAAAAAAATTCTGTCCAAATAGTGTTTTTTGGCATGACTCTAGCAGTTAAATATCAGAGATTCAGCCTATAATTTTATATTACTGTTTTTTGCTTTGTTTTGGTGGTGGTGGTGGTGTGTGTGTGTGTGTGTGTGTGTGTGTGTGTGTGTGTGTGTGTGTGTGTGTGTGTGTGTGTGTGCGTTTCAGTGTCTGTGTGGGTGTATTTGAGAGTCTTTCAGTCCCGTATATTTTTCATTGTTCAGCTACCATCATGAAGAAATAATATATCAGAGAGAAATTATGATAACATGGTGCTAGCTTGCTCGTCACGCACTCAGAAAGCGCACTAACTGTTATTTTCAATTTATGTATTATATGTAGGTCAGTATTTGTTATTTACACACTGTGCTACTGATAGGGTGTAGTAGCATGACAATTTTTCTAATATTATAATAAAAAATCTGATGCTGAAAGGCATACTTTATCAGGGTTATAGGCAAAATCAATAACAGACTCAAAAGTCACACTACACCACTAGGTGTTATACACTGTGGCACTTTAGGTCCAGTGGGACCACCACTGAGTTCATTGTTTGAAACGACAGTATGAGCCTTTTTCTGAGTGATATCCATACACATATTCCTGTCTTAATAAATATAATTATATATTATACACATCGGTTTCTCTTGATTCTGGTTCCAATGTATTATATATGTAACTGATAGTTACGTCATTCAGTAGTATCAGCTTCCAAATGTGACATGCTGAGCTATGAATCTTCTTCAATATTTACAGGACTTCAGACATCAGGGCATATTGTACAGTCGCCCCAAGAAGTGATAGCAGAGTTTCAGATTCTTTCGGTCACTCTGCACTATGTTCAATGAAAACTTAGTGAATAAAAGGTAAAAAAATGTACCTTCACGTCATATATATATAATAAAAAAAACTTATATTACGCTTAGAATGATGTAAAATGAATAACACGAGGAATAATATATCAAAAGTTAACACTACATACGTTTCCCGATTTCAATGAATGTGAAATGTATTACTCTGTGCGGCGGGCGCAGTATGACCCCATGTTCCTGACGTATTTGCTTCCAAGGATTTCAAATACAGATGCTCGAGTTTCGAAGACCAGTTAAGGAAAATTCCTGCAACTGCAATACACTGTCTTATCTTCAAATTATATGGTGATTATATAGCAACAGTAATGATGCCACAACAGCGGTATTATTCCTAGTACGGGTTCTTTACTGCGGTGGCAGCAAGACCATTCTCCGTTTTATTCTTGTCTTCCCTGGCTTATAATAATTATAATTAGCTGCTTTATTACGAAAGGATGTAAAAGAAAAAAAATAGTTGTAAGGAAGTATGACATTTTTTACCTTTTTCCCTTATACTGGCCAAAAAAGCGGACTAAAACATGCGTTTATAAACTCTTGCAGTGAAAAGGCACATACTTGGATCTATTTTTTAATCTGAAATATCTTTCTTTTTAAATATACTGCTATGTCCTGCTTAACTGAAAATGCTGATCTGGAAGTTTTGAGCTCAGTGGTTTATTTTTGAACCTCTGCATTTTGTTACTCTTGTCAATCGTTTAGGCACTGAGGATCATAGATATCACTAAGCGTAGATGCAGCATGACACTACTTTCGATGCGTCTGCTCGGCCGCCATCTTGGAGTGGTCAAAGTAGACGATGTTGTGTCCCTGGTACAGAGCAAAACTGACCACAATTTACCTAGAAATGCCACAACACTGTGCTGCTTATGGAGTGCAGAAAGCGTCGAAATATATCTATGGTGGCACCGCTAGCACGATCGGCTCAACTGTCTGGTTATGCAAGCGCCCCTCATCTATTTCCGTATCCCCTGACAGGAGCATGGTAGTTTACGGAAGGGAAACTTAAGCCTGCAATCCACCGAGTTCACGTTTCAAATGAACCAGGAACCACAACCACCACCACCACCACAAGAACAACCACCACCACAACCATCATCGCAAGCACAACCACCACCACAACCACCACTACAACCACAACCACAACCACCACTACAACCACAACCATCACCACAACCACCGCCACTACAACCACCACCGTCACAACCACAACAACCACCATCACCACAACAACTACCACAACCACCGCCACCATGCACTACCATCACAACAATAACCACCACCAACACCTCATCAACAACCACCACCACCACAACCACCACCACTGCAACAACAACAGTCACCACAATCATAACAACTACAACCATCACAACAACAACAATCTCCATCATCACAACCACAACAACAACCACAACAACAACTACAACAGCAACCACAACCACCAATACAACAACTACAACCATCACAACAACAACAACAACCATCACAACAACAACAACCATCACCAAAACAATAACAACCCTTACCACTACAAGTACCACCACCACCACCACAATAGCAGCAACAACCACAGCAACCACCACCACAACAAGAGCCATCAAACAACAACAACCAAACTACCAGCACAAAAACCACCAAACCACCACCACACCAACCGCCACCACCATAACCACAACAACCATCACCACAATAACCACCACCACCACAACAACAACCACCACCAAACAACAATAACCACCATCACCACCACAACAACCACCACCACAACAACAACCACCACAACAACAATAACCACCATCACCAACACAACAACAATAACTACCATCACCACCACCACAACAACAACAATAACTACCATCACCACCACCACCACAACAACTACATTCACTTTCATAGTCTGGTTTCACACTAAAACAAGCGCCACTATTTCATGTTTGACCGGTCCAAGATGGCGGCTGCATTTCGATTGCCGTTGTACTACAGAATGGACGATGCGGCATCTAGGCTTATTCATATCAATTCTGAGGATGCTAGGCTGACACAAGTTGGCATTCTCCAAGGAGCTCCGACTCTCGGCAAATTTTCGAGGTTCTTGCTTATCTTTCATTCACTGATAGTCCTTTGGTTAATATTTAATTTTCCAGCGATTTTTCCACAGGGAAAACATGCCAAATGCAGTGTAATAACAGCATGTTTTTGAGTAAAAGTTGTCTCCTTACGTGCTTGTTGATCGAGTCTTTTAAAGTAGTCTACCAACTTACACTGCCTTCCCGCTTTCTTATGTCGTCCATGAAGAAAAGAGAACGGAAACAAATGACTTTAAATTATTCCCGAGTATGGTGACGGAAAGTATTTTCTAAATTAAAATAACTCATTTTACTTGTTTATTGATGGTATTTTCTTTTCAGTCTCAGTCTACTAAATAATTATTGCTATTGAACTCGCAAATTATCCCTTGACTCCCTGAGTGATAGTTGTAAAATTTCAATTGGTTCCGGTAATGATTTCCTATTATCGTAACTAACAGACTGCTTCCCACAATTCTGAAATATGCCGGTACTTTGGCATTTACTTATTGTTTTTTGCGACAGTTTTACATATTAGGTGTCACATTGTATGGATAAAAGGAAGAATATAGGCTTTGTGCTTTATCGCTGCCCGAAATCTTCTGGATACATTGCCGTCATTTCTTAGGCCGACTGTACAAATCTTCAAAAACATGTGGTGAATGACGTGAATGATATGAAACAAAGCTTCACATCATCATCATCATCATCATCATTATCTTTATCTCTAGCAGTGGGGGCTTTTGCTGTAGGCAAATTGGGCAACTGCCTAGGACCCCTCCCTCCTTTCACAAAGGGGGTCCTCAAATTTGGCTAACATCACAATATTAATGAACGCTACTGAAATACAGCTTTAGTTTTGATTCTCTCATTTAGCATTACAGTTAAGTAGAAATATTATAGAACCTGGTCTCGTCTGTAGAATAGCTATTGGTATTTTAATGCTGGGATATATGAAAATCAAAAGTTGTGCTGAAGGACCCCATGTGATTCTTGCCCAGGACCCCCTGAAACGTAAGGTCATTGCTGACCTCTAGTTTCAAGCAGTTACAGAAAATAAATGAGGAGAAATCGTCAAACTGAATCCATCATCATCATCATCATTATATTAATAATAACAACTAAACAGAAAAAAAAAGTAAAAGTACGGATACTACGGGGGCTAATGGCCAAAAACAAGGTTATTTATTGAAAAATGACAATTTTTAATGGGACCTAACCAAATGTGTGAGATACTTGTATAAGGACCGAAAAGACAATGGCTTTCCCCATCCGCCACATCTTGCATCAAAAAAAGGGAAAACATAGAAAAACACCATAACTGTTAGAAACAGCTTGTTAAAAAAAAAAAAAAAAAAAAATGGAAATTTTCATATGAAAGGAGGAATGAGATAAGTTATGACTTATGAGGTGCTACCCAAAAGTTCCAGTAATTTGAACAGAGGGAGCCAACTTTTTGCATTTTTTCCTTTTGCCACTAGGAGGAGTCAGCAGTACCCCTTGTGCATCAGTGTGGCCCCGGCTGTGTCTGTGAGCGGACGTGTTGTTGAGCTACACTTACTATTGTAATGTGGTGTGTAGGGGGTTTGGCGGTTTTGCAATTGCAGACCTCAGGGAAGAAAGAACCTGCATCAAGTTCTGCTTCAAGATCAACGAGACGGCTGCAGAAACTCACTGGTTGCTTCATCAAACCTTTGGTGACAATGCCGTGTCCCAAAGCAAAACATTTTTCAGTTACAAGGTTCAAGGAAGTACAAACGTCCATCGAAGACGATGACCGTTCTAGATGACCGTCAATGGCAGCACCACCAGAAAACGTCAAAAATGAGGTCAGGCTACCCTTGCAGATCGTAGACGAACTATCCATGATGTTTGTGATATCAGTGGACTGTCATACAGGAGCGTGCAACGCATTTTGTTGGACGTGTTGGGCATGAGATGCATTGCATTGCTGCAAAATTTGTGCCAAGGCTGCTGAGTGACGAGCAGAAGGCACATTGCGTTGCAGTTTGCAGGGAGCTCAAGAATCAGGTCAGAGATGATGGCACCTTCATCTCCAAGGTCATAACTGGTGATGAATCTTGGGTTTATGGTTATGACCCGGAGATAAAACAGCAGTCATCGCAATGGAAATCTTCCAGTTCACTGAGGCTGAGAAAAGCGCTTCAAGTTCACAGCAATGTCAGATCAGTGTTGATCGTTTTCTTCGATATGCAAGGATTATTCACAAGGAATTCATCCCACCTGGTCAGTCTGTCAGCATAAAGTTTTACTGTGAAGTTCTGCAGTGTCTGAGGGAGAACATCCTCTGCAAACGTCCAGGACAGTAGAAGAACAAGGACTGGGTCCTGCATCATGACAATGCCCCTGCCCACACATCAATTGTTGTCAGACAGTTCCTGGCTTCCACTAGCACGGTAGTCATTCCCCACCCACCCTATTCACCTAATCTTGTCCCCTGTGACTTTTTCCAGTTTCCCAAGCTGAAATTATGACTGAAAGGGAGTCGATTGGACTCGATTGAGGAGATCCACTCAGAACCGCAGGAGGTGCTCAAGACCATCACGGGTGAAGCCTTCCAGGGATGCATGGACTTGTGGAAAAAACGCTGGGACCACTGTATACATCCCCAAAAGGACTACTTCAAAGGCGACAGTGAGACTTAGGAGTTAAGGTAATTTATTTTCCTACAATTTTCAAATTACTGGAACTTTTGGGTAGCACTGGGGAGGCAGTAGCTCAGTCGGTAAAGAGGTGGCCTGCAGTCCTACTGGACCCAGGTTCAAATCCCTGCTGGGACAAGGAACAGTTTAAGGATTGAATTTAATAAAAACAGACATTACTGATCTACCAGAAGACCTGCCGACATATAAAAATACCCCCACTAATACCAATACACCAGTCCTGTATGAGACACCCCTAGCATGTATTCAATATGGATGGTGGGTGTTAGCGCCGAAGTGGTGACATGTAGAGGTGAATGGTATGTAGGACTACTGGGCCTTGGGAGCAGGCTGGAAAGCCTATGCCCAGTGTCGGACATGTTACGAGATGGGAGTAGGCAACACAAGATAACAATCTGACTGTGTAAACACTGAGAAAGAAACAAAGTGGAAAGGGAAATAAACAAATGGTTAAGTGATGAAAAACAAACTAACTCCAATCTCGCAATGCAGGTTCGAAAGTAAATAAAATTAGTTGACATTAGCAGGGGCAAAATAAACACAATGAAAAATATGCCTAATATAATACAAGCTAATAATATTTACAATATTTACAGAGAGGTAATGAAAAACACAAGAGAATGAGGGAAAAAAAATCAACCTGATAATACCCTGAATAATCACACTAAACTCCAGGAACAATAATAATAATTGCGATAGGATGCTGATACGAATGGGACAATCAGCGATGAAAAAAAGTGATGGTATTAACCACTACTGCCGAGGAATCTCGAAAGCTCACGTCTGTTTTGTGGTACCTGAAAATTCTTTATTGCCTCCACCTTAGAGTCAGGGGGACATACACAACCATGACCAACCACATAACCAAGGTAACGAACTTATGCACAAACACACTCGCGCTTCTTTAAATTCACTACAAGGCAAGCCTCGGTAAGCCTGGACAGCAAAACCCCTAGTTCTCTTAAGTGGCTTTCCTATTCATCAGTAAATACTACTACATCATCCAAGTATACCACACAATGCTTCATATCACTGACAACCATGTTCATCAATTGCTGGAACATTGCCGGGCATTTTTCATACCAAACGGCATCACATTACACTGATATGTTTGTCTGTCTGCCACAAAACATGAGACTTCCTTAGCCCGTTCGGTCAATGGCACCTTGCCAGAAGCCTTTCTGGAGATCTAACTTGGTGATATAACTAGACGAGCCAATGCGATCGATGCATTCCTCAAGCCAGGGCAATGGGTATAATTATATCAGTTTTGGTTAGCACGTTCACCCGTCTGTAGTCTATGCAAAATCTTGCAATGCCATCGGGTTTAGGCTGCAAAGTTCCAGGGGAACTCTGGGGACTAACACAGGGGATATATATAAGCCCATGATCCAACATATATTTGAGATAATGAGCTCCTGACGCAGCACACCAACATGCTGAGGACTGACTTGATAAGGGGGCAACTTCACAGGAACACCATCAACCACATCCACCTCATGCTGAATCCAATTGGTCTTCCTGGGGGTACTGCTGAATACTTCCTTGTAAGTCGACAAAAGGGCAACCAACTGAGATGCTTGGTCCTGAGGTAGATGTGCTAACTTGGAGTTGAGAGTGGACTCCGCCTCATCATTCTTCACCCAGCTACAATCTGGAAACTCGCAGCCCACCTCAAACAAGCCACTATCAGCACCCTCCTCAGCAGCAGCAGCAGTAGCGGAGGCAAGGTGTATGGGAACTGGAGAATCTGGTGCATTGATGGTACGGCCTCAGCATGTTCACATGGGACAGTTGGTGCTTCTTCCTTCTGTCGGGGGTCTCCATCAGGTAGTCAGTGATTCCAATACACCGCACTACAGGGTAAGGACCACTAAACTTAGTGGCCAGCGGCTGACCTTGCAGTGGCAGCAACACCAAAACCTCGTCGCCGACCTTAAACTCCCTCAGCCTGGCCTTTCGATCGTACAACACCTTCATGTTATCTTGAGCTTGCTTGAGATTTTCCCGGGCCAGCCCCAGGGTCTCACTCATACGGGTCTTGAAGTCCTGCACATAACGGCGTAAGCTCTTGGTCTCAGCGAGGTTACTGCTCCAAGTCTCCTTAACCAAGCTCAGGGGACCCCGAACTCGATGGGCAAACACGAGCTCGTTAGGACAAAACCCAAACTCTCCTGGGGAACTTCCCTCGTAGTGAATAGGAGGAGCGTCACACCACAGTCCCAGTCCTTAGAGTGCTCCAGACAGTACTTGTGGAGCATATTCTTGAGAGTCTGGTGGTAACACTCCAAGGCACCTTGCATCTCCGGATGGTAGGCACTGCTCTTGATGTGTTTAGTGGCAAGTTGAGCTAATGACTGCTGGAAGATGTTGGAATGGAAATTAGACCCTCTATCTGACTGAACCTCATGGGGCAAACCAAACTTTGTAAAGAAATCTAGCAAAACTCTAACCACTGACTTCGCCTTAACTGATGGTAAAGGTATTGCCTCAGGGTACTTCGTGAAGGGGTCAATGAAAGTGAGCAAATATGAGTTACCACTAGAAGTTGGGGGCAAGGGTCCCTCCACATCAATAATCAACCTGTCTCTGGGCCACTTGTTACCCGTAGCGATCTTCTCAAATCGGTCAAAGAACTCCAAGACTAACCTCTCATCAAATGGGAGAACTAATTTAGTAGGTTCAACTGCTCTAAATTCTGAAAAAGAATGGGGAAAATTAGTTGGGGCACTTGGGCAATTTATAAGGATTTCATAGTCAAGCTTCATCTGCTCCAGTTTTTCCTCCTCCTGTAGTCTACTATTCTCCTCGTCCTCCTTCTTCTCCCTCTGAAGCTGTAATTTAAGCTGTAACGTCCTGTTCTCCTCCTCCTTCTCCCTCTGTAGCTGTAGTTGAAGCTGTAACATCCTATATTCATGATCGCACTTAGCCTGTTCTGTATCAACGGATTCTTTCTGCTGGATGACAGTGACCTCAGCTAAACTCTCATGACATGAATGAACTGATGTAGAAACTGATTCAAGGTCTGGTATGGATCCAGGCATTTCATATGGGTCTGAGACAAACAGTCGGTGGCAGATTTGGTTTACTTGAAGGCATTACAGTAAATTTTTACAAGTGAACAATACACCCCGCAGGTAGTGCAATATATTTTTCTGGTAGTTTTTGATGCGATTCGAATGTTTTTGACTTTCATTTTTGTCGGAAATGCCTCATTACCCCTCTTTTCCAATCATGAACTTTGATTGGACAAGTAAGTGAAATGAAGCGTTTTCAGAAAAAAAATGAAGTAAAAAAAACAACAACAACTCAAATTGCATCAAAATCCACCAGAAAAATATACTGCACCACCGGGTAACATAACGGAACAGACGAAACCTAACCAAACAGACATAACGTAACCTCACCAAACCTAACAAAACATAACCCAGCATACCTAACCTATCCTAGAATACGTAACGTAACCTCACCCAACACACTAAACCTAACCAAATATACCCCAACATACCTAACCTATCCTAGGAGAATACGTAACGTAACCTCACCCAACACACTAAACCTAACCAAACCTACCCCAACAAACCTAACCTATCCTAGGGGAATACGTTACGTAACCTCACCAAACACAGTAAACCTAACCAAACCTACCCCAATATACCGAACCTATCGTAGGGGGATGCTTACCCTTGAGATAAGATTGTCCAGGACGAGGGTCGTCTTGCAATAACTTCGTGGTTCCAGAACCTTTGAATCCAATGGTTTATGAACAATATAATTTTTCAAGCCAGGTGTGTGTTGTCTAGAAAAGTTCCCTTGCAGTTAGAAACAAAAACTACACTGTACCCGTTTCTTGGTTTTAGCGTACTTTTTGTACCAACCACAGTACGACTGATGTCTGTCTTTTCAAAATTTACAAGATTCCTGACACTCTGGGCAATAAACTTCCGAAGGTAATACACCGTGTCCTCAGATTTCGAGTAATAATATCACACCAGGGACACACAGCACGTCTTTCTTCTTCCGAGGCCATAGCGAGAAGGATTTGAATTTTCCATCTACATTGAATCAAGAAGCGCGATTTAAAATCACTGGCCAAATTCCATCACGTGACCTAAATTAGGCATGTGAGTGGGTGATACAAACCTACGAGACGCATGCGCAGTCGTAGGGAGGAGAAACAAACGTATGAACGGACGCATTTTTTACCCGGAGTGGCCGAGCGAAGATCTAAGGTAAGTTTATTTGGGAATTTTAAAATAAATTCATTATCTCTGAAAATATCAATTTCCGAATGGGGTAATGGGGTTCTTTGTGATCCTTAGGGACTATACTATACGTTAATGGTGCAAAAATTCCAAAATGCATATTGTCCACTTGTAAAATAATACCGGCATTACTTGACTCACTCTAAATATCAAGAGCTTGAGCAACTAAGGCTAACTCCTGCATCTGCAGCCTTCTAACGTTATCCTCCGTTGGTCGTGAGTCAATAAAGTCAGCTACATCTTGCTGGCTCACAATATGTAAGGAAGCCACTGTAACATCACTAGCTTTAACCTCCATAATGGCACACTACAATGACAATAATAATAATCCAAATATCAGGGTATTATCGTGGCTAGGTAAAGTCAATTTATATGTTACGAGATGGGAGTAGGCAACACAAGATAACAATCTGACTGCGTAAAAACTGAGGGGGAAAAAAAAGTGAAAAGAGAAATAAACAAATGGTTAAGTGACGAAAAACATACTAACTCCAATCTCGCAACTCAGGTCCGAAAGTAAATAAAATTAGCTGATGTTAGCAAGGGCTAAATAAACACAATGAAAAATATACCTAATATAATACAAGCTAATAATATTTACAATATTTACAATGACATAATGAAAAACACAAAAGAATGAGAAAAAAACAACAACCTGATATACCCTGAATAATCATAACTCTGGGAACAAACTTGCCAAACGAAAGAAATAAAATTATTCAAAAAATAACTAAACTGCACTCAATTGCCACAGATAATAATTATAATAATAATAATAATACTTGCGATAGGATGCTGATACGAAGTGAAAAAGATGTACAAAACTGTCTCTCCTGCCTCTCTTCTCCACACTGACACACCCTCTTTCGACGTCATCTCACATTTATATAACTGTCCCCATATACTGTATATATATATATATATATATATATATATATATATATATATATATATATTTTTTTTCCTTCATGACCAGGGGCTCCGGCCTCAATGGTCGATAGGCACAATATATATATATATATATATATATATATATATATATATATATATATATATATATATATATATATATATATATATATATATATATATATATATATATATATATATATATATATATATATATATGCATATGAACATACACACTTTCATGCACACGTACATATATATATATATATATATATATATATATATATATATATATATATATATATATATATATATATATATATATATATTTAATTTTTTATTTTATCATTTTTTTGTAGTTTTATTTTTATTATTTTTTAATATTTTTATATTTTTAACCTTATATTATTTATAAACTAAAATGCCTACTCTAAAGACCCTAAAACTATTCACCTGACAGACAAATCGCTAACCTATACTAAATCCTAAGAGACAAATAACTAGACCTACACTAATGATAAAAAAGCCTCGACCAAGAGAACACCATCGACTGCAGATATGAAATGCCTTTCTACATTACATACCTGCACTCATCACCTGGCGACTGTCAGTCGAGGCACAACCTAATATAGGGGACATCAATATATGATAAGGGAACCAGACGAGTCAGGAACATTTCCATATACGTCAGCTGTCGGCCCTAATTAGAATAACTTAAGCAAGAAGGTATAATGTATTTACATAATTTGTACAAAAAGTGAAGAACCTCGCCCAGCAGACCACCATCGACTGCAAGTGCCCAATACCTTTCTATATTGCACACTTGCACTCATCAGCTGGTGACTGTTAGTCGAGGAACGGGGTTTAATGTAGGGGACATCAGTATTAGAAAGAGATCAGTGGGTGGAGGAACTATTTCAAATATGTCAACAGTCAACTCTAATTAACAGTACAATACATACATATTTACAGTTGATAAAAACCATAACCATACAGTAAAAAAGTCACATCACTCTGATCAGTCCGGTCTCTCTCAGGAAAGCCATCAATTTATCAGTCATAACAATGTCCCCATCACTCAGGACGGTGGAAAGGGTGAAGGGGACGTCTGCTGCACCGCAGTAATTTATAAGTGAAGCACGTTCACGAATAAATCGCCGACAGCGCAGGATGATATGACTAATAGATAACACCGCATTACAGATGTCACAGTGCGGTGGGAAGCGTCTTTCCATATATGGTTTCATGTGAGTTAAAATGGTGGCATTGAGCCATAGCCGTGCCAATACTTTTTCTTCAAGGCGACTGGGGCGGTTGGCTGAGTCCCAGTCGCCCAGGTGCGGCTTACAAGTTGGAATATTTAGTCTGGTCCACTGACCTTGCCACAGAATATTTATTTATTTCTTTCCGAGAGAGAGACTCGACCGTAGATCACGAGGAACGTCCCAAGTCTCCTCGGGCTCTACAGCCGACTTTGCAAGTAAGTCAGCCTGCTCATTGCCGTAGATACGACAATGACCAGGCACCCAGATCAGCGTGAATGATTTGTTGCATGAATGCAACTTATTAACGATGCGGCCCTGGATCTCGTGAGAGTCCGTTGTACAAGATGCAATTGCCTGAAGGGCTGATTTTGAATCAGAAAATATGACAAATGAGTCATGCCTAGAATTGAGAGCATAGTCTATGGCTTTGTCAATAGCAAAAAGTTCGGAGGTAAACACAGATGTATGAGTCGGCAACCGATACCTAAGTGCACATTCAGGCGACCACACACTTGTACCCACACATTCACTCGACTTGGAGCCGTCGGTGTACAACTGATAGGACCCCAAGTGACGAACGATGATGTTACGAAACAAGTGGTGGACCTCCGCCTCGGCCTTTGGTGCCGGGAGCTATATAACATCAACAGTAAAGCCAGGTGGCTCCCAAGGCGCTATATTTTTAGGCACCAACTTGTCACAGTCACTGGGGTCCACACCAAGCTCCTGAGTCAGTAAGTGGAGGCGAACGGCAAGTGGCCGATGCACCCCCCGCATGAGATGGTGGTATTGACGCAGGGGGGTACAGGCCACATTGCCGATATTACTTTTCCTATATGTTCGTATGCCGTACGAAAAGGCCAGGTGGTCATGGCAAATACGGAGGGGAGGCACATTCGCCTCCACTTCCATACAAGCTACACGGGTACATTGGACAGCTCCAAGACACATCCGCAAACATTTATTCTGTAGCACATCCAATCCTTTCAGTGTGGCATCGGATGCCGAGCCATACACCTGTGCGTCATAGTCTAGCTTCGATCGAATAAGGGACTTATACACCATTAATAAAGATTTTCTGTCGGCTCCCCATGTAGTACCCGCTAGGTACTTAAGGACATTTAACGGATTATCACAACGAGCAAGCAAAAGTATTAACATAAAGTTTAAAATTCATTCTGCGATCAAAGTGGAGGCCCAAAAACTTTACAGAATTTTGAAAAGGTACCACTTTATTATCCAAAAAAAAAAAAAAACACAAATCAGGGACGTTACAATTAGTGAAGACTACAGCGGCACACTTACGGACGGAAAACTTAAACCCCACTGCAAGGCCCATTGGTGGACGGAGTCAAGGGCTGCTTGAATCCGCCCAACCGAAAATTGTGCATTACGGGAGGAGTGCCATATTGCACAATCGTCAGCATAGAGTGAGTATTTAAGATTTCTGGGGATGGGAGCTGATGACAGAATATCATTGATCATAATACCAAATAAAGTAGGACTAAGCATACTTCCCTGCGGCACCCCGTTTTCCTGGACGAATATATCCGATGTTACATTACAGGGCAATTTGACAGAGAAAGTCCTGTCCCTTAAGAAATTTGAAATAAAAATAGGCAAATTTCCTCTTAAACCATAAGCATAGAGCTTCATTAGTATACCGTGTCGCCATGTCGTCATAGGCTTTATGGATGTCCAAGAACACCCCTGTCATGAATTCTTTATTGACAAATGCCTCTGCAATACAATGCTCCAAATTCATTAACCCGCCCCATCCTGGAGACGTGAATTCACGTCCTCACATGATGTGCACTCATATCCCGGAGACGTAAATTAACGCGGCAACATTGCAAGGTCCCTAATTTGCACAATTTTCAATTTTCACGAGGGATTTTTGGCACGTATACACAGGACACCTTCCTCTACAAGATGCCAGGCAGGAACAATGCCTTACCCAGCATGACCTCCTCCCCCCTGCATGACCTTTTCTCAGCAATTCACCTGTTATCAGTGACCTGGCCAGTAAAGCTATGTCATGCCACGGTACGAAATTCAGGGCCAGAGTGATTCCCCAATCGATGACAGTGTGGAGGACAAACATTAGAGGAAGAAACAGTCAGAAATGATGATCAGGTAATGTGGCAAAAAAAGGTTAGGAATGGTGATGAGTAAGTGAGTGAAACAATCCTTATAATGTCTATATTACCGTTTGAAAACCAATATACTCTCGTACTACATATAAATTCGTACCAAATAAATAAATAAATACCATTTATGAGTGGTGTAAAATAGTTATCCTCCCATATAACTCGTTTTCTTTGCAGCCAGCCTGATAGAAAACCCTGTAAGGTAAGGAGGTTCTCCTACCTGGATCGAGTATTTTAAACCTCAGGTGAGCGATTTCTCTATGAATTTTCGATGTTTCTCACCAAAAGCGGATGTTTGAGCGAAAAAAAAAAAGGTCCAAATATGTCAGGACTGGGGCGTACCACTGCCCAGAAAACGTCGGGATGGGGTGGGTTAAATGATCTAGTGAACTTCTGTATTTTCGGAAGCCACATTGTTGATCATTTAACAAATTCTTCGACTCTAAAACAAAAAGAAGCCTATTGTTTACCATTCGTTCCATGTCCTTACATAAACAAGAAGTCAACACAGTAGGACGAAATGAAGAGGGATTCATAAGACGACCAGCCTCTTTGGGTATTGGTATGATGTGCGCAAAGTGCCATGAGTTTGGGAACGTTCGAGACGCCCAAATCTCATTGTACAATGCTAACATCTTAATCAGGTTATCCTGATTAAGATGCTGGATCATACCGTACGTGATGGTGTCTGGTCCAGGGCTGGTGTCTTTACGGGATTTAAGGGCAAGGAGCAGTTCATCTAGTGTAAACTCTTGGTTGTACGGGAAGTCTACGTCTTCTGTGGCAAAGTCTAATATCTGTAGCTCAGCCATGCGTTTATGATGTTGAAAATGCGGATCATAATTGGCTGAGCTACTTACATGAGAAAAACTCCTGGCGAGGATGTTAGCAACGTCCACGGGCTCGTCATAGATGTTATTATTTACCTGAAGGGTGGTCACAGGGATTTTTGGGCCTTTATTATTTAATATTCTAATAGTGGACCAGACTTTACTTAATGGTGTTGTACGAGTCACCGTGGACACAAAGGACCGCCAGGAGTCACGTTTGGCCCTTCTTATTATTCTCCTTGCCTCAGCCAGTGCCTGTTTGTATGCAATAAAATTTATCTCAGTAGGCTGACTGTCAAAAATCCTGTATCTCCTATTGCGTTTTCTTAATGCTTGTCGGCAATCCGGCGTCCACCAATGTGCTCTATGCTTCGCATGAACTGTAGAAGTCTTGGGAATAGCAGCCTCAGCTGCGTGTAATATGGATTGGGTTATATTTTCAACCTTAACATCTATGGTCTCCCCAGATATATCTAAATTGGCGATCCTTGAGAAGGATCCCCATTCTGCTTTCTTATAGTTAAATTTTGGAGGTGGAGGGTCAGAAATGATGTCGCGTGTATAAGAAAGACAGATGGATAAATGATCACTTCTCAAGGAGTCGTTGTAAGGGTCCCATGAGAAATCTTGATGTATACCAGGGGAGGCCAGAGATAAGTCAATGGTCGAAAAGTTACCAGTTCGATCATCTACACGAGTCGCTCTACCATCGTTCAGAAGACAGAGGTTGGACTGTAGTATTAGGTCGGCTACTTGCTCCCCACGACCATCAATCCTCAAGCTACCCCACTGATAGTGATGGGCGTTAAAATCGCCCAGCACTAACTTATTCCCTGGCAGATGTTCAAATAATGAATATAAAGCATCACTATCAATGAGGCCATGCGGAGGACAGTACAGAGAGCAAATAGACAGATATGTGTTATTAAATTTTACTCTGCACGCAACCGCTTCCAGAGTAGAATTTAGAATCACTTCCGTTTGTGGGTGTGATTTGTGTGTGTATATGGCTACTCCGTGACCTTCATATCTTCTATACGGATGGTAGTGTTTTAACTGTGGAAGATCAGGATGATCCTCCAGGCGCGTCTCCTGTAAACAAACAATGTCTGGCCTGTGTATAGAAAGCAAGATTGCTATATCTTGTAATTTATTCCCAATACCTCTACAATTCCACTGTAATATAGTGAATGCGGCGGTTTAAGATTTACGTTGGGGGTCAGTGTGCTTTGTCTTTTTCTGTCGCCCGCCAGCAGGTGAGTGACTACCGGGGGACCTATCCCGGTGCTTGTTCATGGAAACCTCCTTATTGTCGTCAATTACTAGGTTCCCTGACTCCCCCAAGGAAGAGCTAACCTTCCTCTCCCTCGCTGGAGTGGGAACTGGAAGAACATGAGGACGAGACTGTTTTGTGAGGGTGGTCATGTTACTTTTACTAGACTTGTCGGGCTTCGCTTTAGGCCGTACTGATGGAAAGGCAGCAGCAGCCTGAGAATAGGTTGAAACCTTAGGGATGTCAGTGAGAGTTGGAGCGGACGGGAGGCCAAGATGAAGAGGTGCTGTGAGTGGCAGGACGGAGAAGGACAAGATGAGTCTGCGTCTCTACTGAGCACATCACAGGACGGGACATTACTGCCGAAGCATAGGACCTACTCGGTGTGGGAGCTGCATGCAACTCCTTTACCCTTTTCCTAGCTTCGTAATAGGAAATGCTCTCAGTTGCCTTCACCGTGCAGACTTCCTTCTCCTCCTTCCACTTGGGACAGTCCCTAGAGGAAGTGGAGTGAGTGCCCTTGCAGTGAAAGCAACATACCGTCTCAGATGTACAATGGTTCGCATCATGACCCTGGCTTCCACACTTGCTGCACACTGGCTGGGAAGCCCAACAAGTCTTTGCACCATGCACATACAGCTGGCATTTCAGGCAACGCAAAGGGTTAGGGATGTAAGGCCAAACATGAACAATTTCGTATCCAACTTTGACAGAACTTGGAAGAGACACTTTGGCAAACATCAAGACAATGGTTGCTGTCTTCGTCTTTATGCCGTCTGAGTAACGAGTAATAAATCTAGCCTCAATTACGTCTTGGTGCGCCAATTCACTTACGATTTTGTCCTCACTCATAACCATGAGATCCCTGCAAGTGACAGCACCCTTGCAAGAATTCATGGAGACTGGGATTTTGGCTTCGACATCGTAACAGTGGAATTTACGTAGTTTCAGCAAATCTTTCACTTGTGATGAATTCACAGTTTTAATCAGGAGAACTCCGTTCGCAGGTTTTTTTTACCTGTTCGACCTCTCCCGCACAGTGGTCAATCACCTTCTTGATAAGGAAGGGATTGAGACTGGACAGGGGAGTAGAACCTAGCACATGGAGAGTGACAAAGGTGGCGTTGTCTACTGCGTCAAGTGGGGCACGAGTCTGGCGTTCGTCCATCTGGGGGTGGTCAGTCTAGTCATGCCTATTGTCGTCAGGACTACCTCCCCCCCTGAAGGGGGGGGAGGCAGCAGGAGCGTCCTTCATAGTAACCCGCCTCCTAACGGGGGAAGTGGGAAGAAGGAGAAAAGACAATCAAGGGGCAGACAACCAGGGGCAAAACACCTATATCTGAGGTTGCCCTTTCAAACCACTCCAGGGAGGCCCGACCGTGTCCGTTCACGCCCCAGAGCGATCAGTGGGGAGGACCCTCCGTGGGCGATAAGCAAAGGTAAACTCAGCAAACACCTATTGTATCTCTAACAGGGAGGGGAGGAAAATGAGTACTATCTAACCTAACTTTATTTAAAACGCCTAGTGGCGGACAAAACAAAGCCAACACTGGTGAGGCAACCCTGCAGCTAGAGGAGAGCTCCATCACCATACAAAATCTTCGGCCTTATATACGCTCCGATAGCACGCACGCTACTCCAGACGAGAACCATACACAAAAGGACTAAGCAATTCAATCCTCCCCCACTCCAAACATCATAAATATCACTGGTGAATACGAATCCCTATGTCGCGCCACTCCAAGCTCCACCAAAGATGGATCTTAAAAATAATTTTAGTCACACCCCACGTCGAGAGAGAGCAAATACAATTAACTAAGACTTTATAAATGCTGAAGCAACGAACAGAAAAACACGTGTACACATACACCCTGGTAACATGCACACACTATACATAATATACAGAAAAATATATACATATTCCCACACACGTAACAGACAAAAAAGAATCTCATATACAGTATATCTAATCGACATACCTGAACAAAAAAGCCTACACAGTCGCAGAATTTTCTCATATTTAAGCAATCATCTCCATGTCATCAACATGTATGTCAGCCTGCTAATATACAGCAAACTCTCAGGTATCCATTGTTATTCAGCCAAACCCTACACCAGTTTAAGTGAAATGCCGGATACTGGAAATCCGGCGCAACATTCGGCTTTAAACTGGGGACTGTGATTCTGTCCTTCTCGACCCTCTATCCTAAAAACTTTACCATGAGCAACAGATGAAAACTAAGCGTATACAGACAATACAATACAGTAATGATACAGTACTGTACATAGTGAACTATTTTATGTAGTGTACTCACCAACTGTTGGCATCGATGGAGGGTAGAGTTGTACACCGTGTTGCACAGTCCTCAACTATGCTGTACAGTACACAAAATCCCATGTGGTCTAGTGGCGAATGTCTTCCTCTAAGATTACCTCACCTCCACCACCTTAGGCTCCATCTCTGCCAAGGGTGCTAGACTAGGTAGAGGAGATGCAGTGGCAGAGGGAGTCAGGTGGACATCCAGTGAGGCCTCTTACTGAGGTCAGACCTCAGGTGGTGGTGCCATGATGGAGATGCATGGCTGAGAAGAACAAGAAGTGGCCATGGTAGTGCCTGGCTGGGGTAAATAACAAAAATATGAGAAAGTAAAGGGGTGGGGTGACAAGATGCCAGTACCAGGAGGTCGGCGGCTGGGTTGACAGAGGATGATGTGAGGAGGTTGAGGTCTGTGGTGACAGAGTGGTAGGTGTCATGGGGTGGACATGATGTAGGACTGCCTGGGGGGTAAGTGGCAATGGCATAGGCAACGATAGGCTGCCGATTAAGATACTTGCAGTAGTCGAGAAGGGCATCCAATGCATCACGAACCTGCAGGAGCCTCTGGATTTCTTCCACTTCGTCGTCATCACCGTCCTCCTTTTCCCCTTCCACTTCAGGCTCTGTGCCCCCTGCATTCATGAACTCCTCAGTTTCCCTGTTGGACAGAGTCTGGTATCCGGGGTCCCCCTCATCCACTTCCAACCAATCATTGCTCATCTTCTCAGTTACCTGTTCTTTTTCTTCCATACACCAGACAAAGTCTTGAGCTCTGAAGCCGGTAAAGTCAGTAATGGCCTTTTCACCCTTGAGGAGCTTGTTCCAACCATTCCAACCATTTACAAGTCCACACTAGTTTGTTTTGGTTTGGCAATACAGTATACTTTTCTGGTGCATTTTGGTGTAATTTGAACGAATTTACTTTTATTTTCGGTGCTTATGAATGGTTTTCAAATTAACTCCCCTTCCCAAGTGTCTTGGGGGACTGGTGGGATTTCGGGGTTCTGGGTGGGAAGAATGGCAAAAACGAGCATTAGGGGATGAAATATAGTCAAAATCGGTATGACCATCCAAGATGTATTCATAGGGTCATTACTGACTGCATGAATCCACTTTTGAAGCTGTCTGACACCGAATTTTCCCTATGGTACAGGTTCTCCAAAGCCTGTATGCAAACTCTTATACAGAATATTCAAGAACAAATGGCAGTCTTTGATAATAAAAGAGGTAAGAATTGCTAAACAGTAAGAGAATATATTGTATGTCAGTTTTAGAAACTGTCAAATGCCTTTTTTAAGATTATAAATTTTAAAATTAATCATTGTTATCAACTGTTTGCCGCACCTACCCACACTAAGGGGTGTGCTCTCACACTTTCAAGATTATCACTTACATTGAAGGTTTGAGCTTCCACTCCAAGTGGGGTGCGAAGAGGGTAACTTCTGCCCCCAGTTTCAAGACTACGGGCGTCAGTCCCATGAAGGATGGTAAAAAACAAATAGCCTCCATGTCGCCTGGTCCCACGTCATTTCACTGCCCTGCCCCCAGCCGACACCCCCCACTCTCATATACCTCTCCAGTCAATGCCTCCATCTCACCTTCGGCCTCCCCCTCCCTCTCCCCCATCCATCTCACTCACACGCACACTCCTCGTTAGTCTCTCCCTCTCTGTCCTCTCAACATGGTCAAACTACGTCAGTGTATTTCTCCTAACACTTTCTATCACATTCACAGCCATACCACAACAGTCCTTCGCTTCTTCATTTGTCAGTCTGTCTCTCCATGTAACTCCATATGCTCCTCTCAGACAATTCATTTCCACTGCTGTCACCCTTAACTTGTGTCCTCCCAACAAGGTCCAAGTTTTGCGCCCATGCGTTAGGCTTCTTATCACAGTACTATCATGCAGCGAGTTTTTTACTTCCATGCACAGTTTCCTATTTCTTATCACGGCTTTAAAAGAACAGCAACCAACTGTACTCTTTCAAGTGCTTCATCCTCCAAATATCCATTGTTACTCATCTCAGTACCCAAGTACTTAAATGCACACACATATTCCATCTCCTCATCAGCCAACAATACTGTACATTCAGTTACTTCATTTCTCATGAAGATCATAATTTTCCTCTTCCCCACATTCACCTTTAGATTCCATTTATTACACACTTTCCCGAACTCATTCACCAAACAGTAGAGTATCATTTGCAATCAACAAGACAGGAAGCTTCCAAACCCTGTCCTCTCAGTAGTGCTGCTCTAGCATCCACTAGCCTACCTAGTATCTCTTTTTATTACCCCATCAATATACAGATTGAACAACCAGGGAGACATGACACATCCCTGGATAAGTTCAATATTTAGATGGAAAAATTCACTATCCACACATAGTGCAACCGTAGCACCTTCATACATAATGTTCAAGGTATGCAGCAGTTTCCCATTTACTCCAAAATATTTTCCACATTCCTTGTCTATTCTCTCTGTCATATGGTTTCTCCCAGTCCGCGAAGGCCGCATACAGCTTCTTTCCTTTCTCTAGAAATTTTTCCACTAAAGATCTAAGGATGAATATCTGATCTACACAATCTCATTCCTTCCTAAAACCTCGGTGTTCTTCAACTAATTCTTCTGTTATTTCCCTAACCCTGCCAATAAGTATCCTTTCATAATTATACTTTTCCTATTACACTAACAATACAAATGCCCCTATGGTTACAACACACTTTTTTTTTCCCTATTTCCTTTGTACAGGGGAATAATTATGCCTGACTTCTAATCCTTAGGGACTCTACCTTCCTCCCAGGCCAATCTACACATCTTCCATATCCATTCGACTGCTATCTCTCCCTCATGCTTCAGCATTTCACCACACACTCCATCAATTCCTGGGGCTTTCCCTATTTTGACTTTCTTCATTGCTTCACCTACTTCCATCTTACTGATCTCTTTCTCCATTCCCACCCCCCTCCTTCTCCCAACCATTCTCCAGTCACTTATACTCGCATTACGTTTGTTCTCTACATTTAACAGTTCCTTATTGTGTTCTCTCCATCTGCTCATATTATCTCCCTTCTCCACGATCTATCAATCATTTTTATCTTTCACATCCCTACTAACTTCTTTATCACCCTGTCTAATGCACTTTATCTCCTTCTCGAGCATTTTCTTGCATTCCCTCCACTTTACACTTACATTCCTTCCAAATTTCTCATCCACTTTCTTCTTATGCTCTCTTACAAATCCTTTCACCCTTCCCTTCATCTCAACTTATAACTCTCTCTTCCATCTCTCAAGTACCTCAATGTCTCTGCTACTCATCCACTCACTATATTCTATCTTCTGCGACTCAGCTTCTCTGACCTCTTCATTCCACCATGATGTCCCATGAACCTCCTTTTCACCCCATACACCAACTCACATACTTCACGGAGTTGTGCTGTTTACTTATCCCCTAATTCTCCTGACTATGAAAAATTCTTCGACTATCTTACTTATACGATGGAACACATCTTATCCGTTTTTCCTTTCTGTGATATCTCAATTCTAGATTTCAGTGTTCACCACCAGCTTTGGCTCTTCTCTCCTTTCACAGATCCACCTGGTGAAAACGCCTACATCTTTTCCATCCTTAATGACCTAGAGCAGCTTGTACAGCATCCTACCCATATCCCTGACCGCCTTGGAGAGTTTCAACATACTCGACCTCTTTCTTTCAACTAATCCATCTGCATACTTTGTTAATCATTCTTCTCCATTGGGCTCCTCCGATCACAGCCTAATTACCTCAACATGTCCTATCGCTCCAGTATGGCCAGTGGACTCTCCAGAGAAATGTTGGTTGTGGCACTTTGGAGCTGCTGATTGGGAGGCCCTCAGGCAGTACTTCTTTGATTTTCCCTGGAATGATTATTGCTTCCATGGCCAGGAGGCATTGCAGTATGCCTCGTGCACTACAGAGGTTATTCTGTCAGGCATAGAAGCATACATTCCTTTCTCATATCATCTGACTAATGCAAGAAAGCCTTGGCTTAATCACGCTTGTTCTAATGCTGTCCACAACAAGGAGAGGACCTATAAAAGGTACCGGAGCCAACCCACTCCTGAATCACACCTTTTTTATGTTTCTGCCCGGAATCGTGCTGAGTCTGTTCTTTGCACTGCTAAAAATAATTTCATCCGTACTAAATGCTCTCATAACTCGAACTCGAATTATTCTGCTCCTTCTGGCACCTTGCCAAAAGCCTTTCTACTTTCTTTACCTCATCATCCTTCCCTCTTCGTTTCTACTCTGATGGTTCTGTAGCTATTTCTTCTACTGATCAAGCAGATCTCTTCCCTCAGACTTTCTCCTCCAATTCCACCTTAGATGATTCCAGTGCTGTTCATCCATGACTTCCCCCCTCTGACTTCCTCATGCCTGATATTAAAATTTCGTCAGCTTATGTATTTTCCCATCACTGGCCTCAATACTAACAAGGCATATGGGCTTGATGGGGTCCCTCCTGTTGTCCTCAAGAACCGTGCTTCTGTGCTTACTCCCTGCCTAGGTAAACTCTTTCGCCTTTGTCTGTCAACTTATACCTTTCCTTCTTGCTGGAAGTTTGGTCTCATTCAGGCAGTCCCAAAGAAGGATGATCATTCTCGACTCTCTATCACCCAATTGCTTTGATATCCTGTGTCTCAAAATTTATCGAGTCAATTCTTAATAGAAAAATATTAAAGCATCTTTCCTATCACAACCTTTTTCCTGATCGCCAGTATTGGTTCCGTCAGGGATGCTCCACTGGCGATCTTCTCACCTACCTTTCAAACTCCTGGTCATCCTCCTTTCGAGACTTTGGCGAAAGATTTGCCATTGCACTTGACATCTCAAAGGCTTTCGACTGTGTCTGGCAAAAATCTTTAATTTCCAAACTGCTCTCTTATGGTTTCTATCCTTCTATCTGTGCCTTCATCCATAGCTTCCTTTGTAGTCGTTCTATAGCTGCTGTTGTAGATGGCCACAGTTCTCCTCCTAAATCTGTCAACAGTAGTGTACCTCAGGGCTCTGTCCTATCACCAACTCTTCCTTTTATTCATCATTGACCTTCTGAGCTGTACATTTAACCCTATCCACTCATACGCTGGTGATTCCATCCTTCACCTTTCCATTCAGTCCCTGCAACATCCGTCCCAGCAGTGACTTCAACAAACAAGGATTGAGGCTATGGCACACCTAATGTCTGACTTGGCTCGTATCTCTGACTGGGGTAAAAGTAATCTTGTTTTTAATGCATCAAAGACTTAGTTGTTACACCTGTCAGCCCGACAAAACCTTCCACAGGAGTACTCACTAATGTTTAATAATATCCAGCCAAATCCTGCATCATCCTTGAACATGCTTGGGGTTCCATTCTCTCGGGACTTATCTTGGAAAGATCATATTGCATCTCTTGTAAAATTCCTTCCGTGAGATTAGATGTGCTAAGCCGACTCCGTACCTTCTTTACCTCTGCACACTTGTTGACTTTGTACACGGGTTTTATGTGCCCCTGTGTAGAGTACAACTCTCATGTGTGTGGAGGCTCCCCACACACAGCTCTTCTCATTAGGATGGAGTCAAAGGGTTTTCGTCTTACTGACTCTCCTCCTCTTACTGGCTCCCTTCAACCTCTATCTCTTCATTGCACTGTTACATCTTTATATCTTTTCTATCACTACTTCAATGGTCACTGCTCCTTTGAACTGTCTGCTTGCATTCCCCCACCTCAGTGACCGGTGCGTAGCACCCGTCTAGCAACAAACTCTCATCCATTTTCTGTCCAAGTCTCTAATGCAAGAGTTAACCGTTATTTCCAGTCCCTCAATTATGCATCAGGTCAACTCTGAAACTCTCTCTCTCTGTATTTCCTACTTCCTATGATGTCCAGTATTTCAAACGCAGAGTGTCCAGGCACCTCGAAATGAACGGATCTTGAATTTGGCTCTCTTTTGTACTGCTTTTGCTTTTTATTTTTCTTGGAAGGAAATGTTTGTGGGCTCTTAGCTTTTGGTTCCTTATTTCTTGCATTAAAAAAAAAAAAAAAAAAAAAACACCTTCCACCTCCCCTATCTGCTCCATATCATATTTACCCAATCGCTCTTCCATTCGTCTCTTATATATATTTTTTTATCCTCTTACAACCTTCCTCCCCTCTTTGTATGGACTACTGTCTCCTGTCCTTCTCTCCTTCTGTTGTTCATCTATAGCATTTGTAACTTGACTTTCACAACCACCAACTGGTGGTCAGAAAGTCATCACCACCACCTTTTATATGGTCTTCGATCCATTACATAATATTTCCATTCTGTCAACCACACTCACATAATCAATCATTGCCTTCCGTTCATTCAGTTCACCACCTACATTTCTTATCATTCGCCATGACCTGTGGATCACTTTGTGCCTGAAGATGGTACTGCCTATCACCAACCCCCTACCTGAACAAATGGCCACAAGAACACGGCCATTCTCATCCACTTCTGCAGGCAAACGCCACTCACCAACTACTCCATCCAGCTTCACATTCCCTGCTTTTCCATGTATATCTCCAAAACACTGTCCCATTCCTTTCAAACTTTTCCATGCACACTTCCACATTTGCTCAGAAATCTTCTTTCACTCTGCTTGCACGATCTTGCGTTGGTGCATACACACATGCATTTGCCCACATTTCTTTTCCTACTTAGAAGCTTTCCCACACAATCCTTGAACTAACTGATCCATACTCTTCTATATTCTCCCTATATTTCTTGCACACAATACCTCTACACTCTGTTGCCCTCTCATTTCCCCCTACACCCGTGCATATAACCCATCCATACTCCCACTCTCTCACACTCTCACCTGCCTATTTTGTCAAGGTCATTCCTCATGTGCCCACTTTTGGACCCTCAAGCGCCTAAACAATCTCTCTCTTTCACCTCATCATTCGCACCTTTTACATTCTATGTTGCAATCCGTACCGTGTCCTTTGTTCGGTCCTTGGTCGTCACCTGTTGGTCTCTCCTGGTCTGAGACATTTTGTTTCTATTTTTAGTTTGTTGTTTTCCAGGGAGGGGCACCAACCCTCCGCCACGCCATTGTTGGACAAGTAGGGAACATTTTATGGTTGGTTATAAGGTTACCACCCAGCGCATTAAATGATTTCATGGTTTACAGAAACAACACTCTACTGAGTGAGTGGATACACACACACACACACACACACACACACACACACACACACACACACACACACACACACACACACACACAGGTGTGTGTGTGTGTGTGTGTGTGTGTGTGTGTGTGTGTGTGTGTGTGTGTGGTACGTGGGGACACACATCATCCACCCACTAAGTGTAGCGATACTCTGTTTTGGGGGTTGCTGTACACTGAGTGGCAAGCCAAATGATTTCGTGTAAACCAGGAAATCATTTACAACGCTGGGTGGTAACCCGATAACCAACCAACAAATGTTCCCCCACATGACAACAACTGGGCTGGCGGAAGGCTAGTGCAACTCCAAAGAAAAAAAAAAACGAACTAGAGGCCTTGGACCAGGACTGACCAGCAGGTGACACTAAGGACCGAACAAAGGACATCGTACGGATTGCGACATGGCATGGAAGGGCTGCAAATGATGAGGTGAAAGAGAGGGAGATTGTCCAGGTGCTTTAGGGTGCAAAAATACGTATATGTGAATTAACTGAAATTAAATGGGAAGGTGAGGATGTGAGAGAATGGGAGTATGGATGGGGTATATGTGTGGGAGTGGATGAGAATGAGAGGGCAAAAGAAGGAGTCCGCATTGTTGTGTGCAAGAGAGGGAAGGAGAATATAAAAGCGTATGGATCAGTTGGCTCAAGGATAGTGTGGGTAATATTGAAAGCTGGACTACGAATGTGGGCGATTGTGTGTGTGTGTGTGTGTGTGTGTGTGTTCTTACCTTACCTCACCTAATTGTATCTTTACAGGAATGAGTCAAGCTCATACTGTCCCGTGTCTTAAACCATATTTATCGTACATATCCTTAAATTTGTGAATTGTTTTGGCACACAATATTTCATTCGGTAGTGCATTCCATTGATCAGTTGCTCTGTTTGGGAAACTGAATTTCCTTACGTCTTTATCACCTCTCTTCTTATGCAGTTTTTTGCATTGTCCTCTTGCTGATGCTTCTCCATATGTTAAGTAATCATTTATGTCTATTTTCTCCTTCCCTGATATGCACTTATATAGCATTATCATGTCACCTCTTTTCCTTCTCTCCTGTAGTGTTGGTAGATTCAGTTTATTTAGTCTTTCTTCGTAGCTTAGGTCCCTTAAGCTTGGTATCCATCTTGTAGCGGCCCTTTGAACTTTTTCAATCTTTATGTGTTTTTTTTAGATAAGGACTCCAGACTACTGATGCATATTCCAGGGTTGGTCTAATGAATGATGTTATTATCCTTCTTAGCATGTCTTCATTTATGTATGTGAATGCTATTCTCATATTTGCAAGCAGTGTATACAAGTTCCGTACCTTCTCACTGATGTGGTCAGCCGGAGATATTCTGTTATTAATAATCACACCTAGGTCTTTCTCTCTTTCTGATGTGTATAGGGTTTTATTTCCTAACTTATAATCCCAATCAGGTCTTTTTCCACTTTTACCAAACTTGATTACATGACACTTGGCCACATTGAATTCCACTTGCCATGTATTACTCCATTCATGAAGTTTATTTAATTCTTCTTGTTGCTCTTTACAAGAGTCTGTGTTAGTATTTCTCCTTTGTATTTTTGCATCATCTGCAAACATATTCAGATAGCTCTCATTTCCAGTGTTACTGTTTATATCATTTATATACACTAAAAACATGATTGCTGCCAGCACTGAACCCTGTGGTACTCCACTAGTCACTTCTTTCCATGATGAGTAGTTTCCTCTTAGTACTGTTCTCATTTCTCTTTTTATGAGAAAGTCTTGCATCCAACAAAACAGTTTACCTCGAATTCCTCCTTGATGGTACAGTTTCCATAAAAGTCTTTGGTGTGGTACTGTGTCAAAAGCTTTCTTGAAATCTAAATAGATACTGTCCACCCATCCTTCCCTTTCCTGTATTGTGTTTGTTACTCTGTCATAGTAGCTCAACAGATTAGTAACACATGATTTTCCTTTTCTGAAACCAAACTGTCTTTCTGTTATCATACTGTGTTCTTTTAGATGATTTACCCAAGCTTTTCTTATAAGCTTTTCTAATACCTTGCTTACAACACTGGTCAGTGATACTGGTCGGTAGTTGAGTGGATTTTGTCTATTTCCTTTCTTGAATAAGGGGACAATATTTTTTTTTTCCAAATATCAGGTAGTTTACCTTGACTCAAGGATTTCTTGAAAATTAAAAATAATGGTTTACTTAACTTCTTTGCACATTCTCGTAGTACCCAACATGAAATTTCATTAGGACCACTTGCTTTTCCTCTGTCTAATCTACTTAACTCCTCCTGTATTACTTTTTCTGCTATTTGTATATCTGGTAGTACGTGTGGACATGCATATTCCACATAGTCCCTCTCAAAATTTTTTTCTTCTGTAAAAACTAATTGGAAATTCTTATTTAGTGCTTCACAAACATCTTTCTCTTGTGTATAAGTGATTCCCTCGTCCGTAATGGATTGTATTATATCTTTTACTTTGGTTTTGCTTCTGATGTACCTGTAAAACGGCTTTGGTTGATCGCTACTTTTATTTATTATATCCTCCTCAAACTGTTTTTGGGCTTCCCTCCTTATTCATGTATAATCGTTTCTTGCCTGTTTGTAATTATTACACGCCCTTTCACTATTGTGTCTTCTGTATCTATTCCACAACAAATCTCTTCTTTCTTTTGATTTTTTACATTCTGTATTGAACCATTTCTGTATTTTCTTATCTGCTTCTTTGTGCTGTGAGATGTACTTCTGGACTCCTATTTCATAAAATTCACAGAATTTTTTATATACAGCATTTAAATCTTGTCCTCTAAGCTCATTTTCCCAATCAACTTCTAAGAAATACTTCTTTAGGTCTTGATAATTTCCCTTTTTATAGTTTAGGCTCTTTTTGTAACTGTCATTACTGTTAACTATGTCATATGCTATCCTAAAGTTATAATTTAGTACTGCATGATCGCTTTTGCCGAGTGGAGGGTGATATATTAAACTGTCAATATCATTTTCTTGCCTAGCAAATATTAGATCTAGCACTGAAGGTACATCAAGTCCTCTTTTTCTGGTGGTTTCCCTCACGTGTTGCGTTAGGAAAAACTCTTGCACGAGATCCAGGAGCTTTTGGTCCCAACAGCTTTCTTGGCTAATTATATCTAGAGTATTCCAATTTATATTTGTATTAAAAGCCCCAGTTAGTTTAATTCTTTCCGATTTCTCTTCCGTTTTATGTAGTAATAATCTTAAACTCTGAATTGTACTCTCTGCCAGGTCCTCATATTCATCTCTTTCCCATGTGTTTGATCTGGGTGGCATGTACAAATTGGCTACAATTACTTGACCTTCAGATGTGTTGATCTCTACTGCAATCAGTTCTACTTGTGATGGTATATCTAGTTGTATTTCATTGACATTTAGATTTTTCTTAGATAATATTATAATTCCTCCTCCTTTTTTTAAATTTCTGTTTCTTCTCCATATATTGTATTCCTCTAAGTTTACTATCTCATTGGATATCCTTGGTGTTAATTTTGTTTCAGTTAGGCATATTATTTGTGGTTCATTTTCTCTGACATAATCATTCATCTCTAGTAATTTAGATACCATTCCATCCACATTTGAGTACATCAACTTTATCATCTTGTTTATATACTTGTCATGACATGGTTTTGCTACATTCCTCCTTTTTATTCCATCCTGTTTGTGTACCACTTTCGTACCTGCAATCCTATTACTTTGTAAAAAAAATTCTTCTTCTCCCCTTCTGATCTTCCCTCATTTTTTGTTTTTGCTTCCTCCCTTTTCTCTTTCAGTAATTCCAGTTCCTCTTGTGTTAGGCATCTTTTTATCCATACATTTTTGAACTCCTCTTTTTCCATAAGATTCTTTGCATTTTTTAGTATCTCTTCCACTATGTTTACACTCTGGAAAGTCACCTTTAGAGGTCTTGTCTTGCTTTTCTCGTATTTCCCTAACCTTTTGTGTTCCTCTATGTCTTTACTACAGATTTCCTCTGATACTTCTTTTAGTAAGCTCATTACATTTGTCATCTCCTTTTTATCTCTTGTGATCTTGTTTTTTACTTCTTCCTCTTCTATACCAGTGATTACTATAGATTTGTTTATATCTACTGAATCTCTGACTAACTTTGGATTGTTTTGGATTATTCTTTTCACTTCCTGTTTAATGCTTTTTTCCTCCACCCTTGTTTCTAAGTCTTTCTTTACTTTCACCATTTCAGCATACGTGGTTTCCACAACATTTTTGTAGCTTTCCACAGCTTCATTCACTTGTGTTATCTTCTCCTCAATATCACTGCTCTGGTCAATAAGACTGCTAACTTGCCTAATTGTCTCTGTGTCATTTTTGAACTCTTCCATAACACTCTCGTGATTGACTACTGTACTTGCCATTTCACTCATTTTCTTCCTAAGTGTACTCAATTCCACTGTTAGTTCACTGATGGTTGTGTCTTTCTTGTTGGCCTTCCTTCCTAGTTTTTCTATTTCTTCCTTTTGCAAGTGCATCTGCTTCTTTATTTCATCAATTTCATTTTTGAAAGCCATTTCTAGTTTGTGTACACGTTCAGCCAGTCTATTGTGAGTCTCCACTTCAACCAGTTCTTGGTAGAAATCATCATTTTGCTTTCTACCTTTATCCTTTTTCTTTTCCAAATTTGCTTTACTAAAGTATGTATCCATTTTGCGATACTAAAAGTACAGAGTATGTACTTACATTCCCCGTGCTGCTGTAGTCTAAACAAACCTCAGCTGACTCAGCGCATTCTTTCGTCTCGGTTCTCTTTTCTGTTTGAACAAGTCTTGTTTAAACTTATTTTTTTTTCTTTTAATAATGAGAAATCATTTAGTCTAACCTGGTACAGAGCTTGACTCATACAAAGATACTAATTTAGGTAATGCCACTGGTCGTGTTGGTTCGGTACGGAGCCCGATGTCGCACGTCTGCCTCGATTGACTCCCTTTGTGTGTGTGTGTGTGTGTGTGTGTGTGTTCCAACGCAAGATCCTACAAGAAGAGTGAAAGAAGAGTTCTGGACAAATGTGGAAGCGTGCATGGAAAAGTTTTAAAGGAATGAGGGACTTAGAGATATGGATGGAAAAGTAGGAAATGTGAAGGTGGATGGAGTAGTTGGTGAGTGGAGTGTGCCTGCATAGGTGGATGGGAATGGCAGTGCTTTAGTGGACATTTGTGCCAAGAGGAGGTTGCTGATCGCCAATACCCTCTTTAGACACAAAATCAGCCACAGGCATACGTGGCGAGTGATGAGAAGGGTGGGTGGTGAACTGAATGAATGAAGGGCAATAACTGATTATCTGTGTGAGGATGATAGGATGAGAAGGTGTGTAAAGGATGCAAGAGCATATAGAGGTTGGGAGAGTGGATTTTCTGATCACCACTTGGTGGTAGTCAGAATCAAGGTTAAAAAAAAATGGAGAAATAGAAGAAGGGAAGGACAGGAGGAAGTAGTTCATATAAGGAGGGTGGAAAGGTTACAAGAGGATGAGGAAAAGGCAGAATATAAGATAGAAGTGGAGGAGCGATTGGGTAAATATGGACTGGAGCAGGTAAGGGACGTGGAAGGTTTGTGGAAAATATTCATAGAAGAAGTCTGCGCAGCATGTGAGGTGGGGTGTGGGGTGAAGAGAAGACGAAAGACGGTGCAAGGCACAACATGATGGTATGATGAGGTGAGACAGGCTGTGGCACATAAGAAGAAAGCATAATAGTGAATGGATGAGAAACAGGGGTGTGGAAGTTGAGAGACGGAAGACAGAGTTATATGTAGAGGGGAACAGAGGTTAAAAGATTAGTAAGAGAGAGTAAGAAGAGAGTGGACAAGGAATTTGGAATGAATTTGAGTGTAAAGTAATGCAAGAAAATGCACTGGAAAGAGGTAAAGAGAGTTAGACTGGGTGTCAAAGAAGTTAGTTGGGGAGTGAAAGATGAAAATGGTAAATTACTAGTGGAGAAGGGAGAACCAGTGAGCAGATGGTGAGAACACTTTAAGGATATGTTGAATGTAGAGAATGAAAGTACTGCGAGTATAAGTGGCTGGGGAATGGCTGGGAGACAGAGCGATGTGAGAAAAGACGGAGAAATCAGTAGGATGGAAGTTGTGGAAGGAATGAAGAAAGTCAAAATGGGAAAAGCCCCAGGAATTGATGGAGTTGTGGTGAAATGCTGATGCATGGGGGAGAGACAGTAGTAGAATGGATGTGGAAGATGAGCAGATTGGCGTGGGAGGAAAGTAGAGGCCCGGAGGATTGGAAGTCAGGTATAATTATTCCCCTGTACAAAGGAAAAGGGAAAAAGGAAGTGTGCGGTAATCTTGGGGGCATTCGTCTTCTTAGTGTAACAGGAAAAGTAAACGGTAGGGTACTTCTCGACAGAGTTAGGGATATAACAGAGCAATTAGTTGGAGAAGAACAGGGGGGTTTGGATGGGAAGAGGTTGTGTAGATCTGATACTCATTCTTAGATCTTTCGTGGAAAAGTTTCTAGAGAACTGAAAGAAGTTGTATGCGACCTTCATGGATTTGGAGAAAGTATATGACAGGGTGTATTGAAAAAAATTTTTGACAGTATTTACTTTAGAATATATGGAGTAGATGGGAAGTTGCTGAATGCCGTGAAGAGTATGTGAGGGTACTAACGCTGCAGTGTGTGAGGACAGTGAACTGGGTGAATTTTTCTGTTTGCAGGTTGGATTGAAACAGGAATGTGTCATATCTCCATGGTTGTTCAATCTGTATATGGATGGAGTTATAAAAGAGATACAAGATAGGGCAGTGGATGTTGGAGCAGCCCTAACGAGAGAGGGCAATGTTTGGAAACTCCCGGTGCTGTTGTTTGCAGATGATACTATGTCGTTAAGTGAAGACGAGGGGGAGCTGCAAGGCTTGGTGGATGAGTTTGAGAGACTGTGAAAGAAACGGAATCTAAAGGTGAACGTAGGGAAGTATAAGGTTATGGTCTTTGAGTGAAATGAAGTCAGTGAATGTACAGTGAGGTTGGATGAGGAGTAAATGGAAAATGTGAATGCATTTAAGTACTTAGGTAGTGTGATGAGAAAGAATGGAAGTTTAGAGGGTTAAGTGCCTTGAAAGGATACAAAAAGGAAGAAATATTGCTGGTTCCTTGAAAACAATGATAAACAGGGAAGTGAGCATGGAAGTGAAAAGGTTACTGCATGACGGCATTGTCATGCCAACTCTTATGTATGGAAGTGAAGCTTGGACCTTGTTGGAGGGACATAATTCAAGAGTGAGAGCAGTGGAAATGAGTAATTACAGAGAAACATGTGGAGTTACATGGAGAGACAGACTGACAAATGAGGAAGTGAAGGAGCATTGTGGTGTGGATGTGGATGTGATAGGAAGCCTTAGGAGAAACACACTAAGGTGGTTTGGGCTCATGGAGAGGATGTAGAGCGAGAGACTGGCGAGCAGAGTGTATGTGAGTGAGGTGGTGGAGGGGAGAGGAAGGGGGAGGCCAAGGATGAGATGCAGGGATGGAGTGGAGAAGTTTATGAGAGAGGGGGTGTGAGCTGGGAGCAGGGCAGTGAAATGGCGGAGGACAGGGCGACATGGAGGTGATTTATTTGTGGCCACCCCTTCTGGGACTGAGGTGTCGGGCAATCTATTTATCCATCCATCTATCTAGATCTGTCTATCTAATTATCTCGGTCATTCTATCTATCTATCTATCTATCTATCTATCTATCTATTTGTGTGTGTGTGTGTGTGAGAGAGAGAGAGAGAGAGAGAGAGAGAGAGAGAGAGAAGAAGGAGGTGCACGGGGTTTATGAGATTGAAATCTCTGTTTTTATGTGTGTGTGTGTGTGTGTGTGTGTGTGTGTGTGTGTGTGTGTGTGTGTGTGTGTGTGTGTGCTTGTATATGTGTGTACGTATTTTTGCGCGCTTGGGTGAGGTGTGTGTGGGGGGGTAAGGAGAAGGTATGTGTCTTTGGGGAGGGTGAAGTGGATGTGTGTGTGTGTGTGTGTGTGTGTGTGTGTGTGTGTGTGTGTGTGTGTGTGTGTGTGTGTGTGTGTGTGTGTTTATGCAAGGAAGAAGGAACCAAAGGACAGAATCTCGCAGGAATCTTCCCTAAAGAAAAATAATACGACAGCGAGCCAAATTCAAGACCCATTCATTTCGAGATGCTTGGACCTACTGTTTGAAAGACTGGGTCACAGACAGTGGGAAACTAAGACAGAAGATATATCCAGGGCTGACCTGTTGCATACATGAAGGACTGGGAGTAACTGTGAACTCTTGCATTGGAGAGTTGGACAAAAAGGATGAAATTTTGTTGCTAGAGGGGTGCTGTGCTCCCGCCGTGGAGATGGAGGGATGCAAACAAACAGTTAACAGGAGCAATTACCATTGAAGGGAGCGATAGAAAAGAGATAAAGATGAAACAGTGCGGCGAAGAGACAGAGACTTATGGGAGCCAGTAAGAGAAGGGAAATTTATGAAATGGAAAGCCTTAAATCCACCTTATTGAGAAGGGAGCTATATATGGGACCTTGGGAAGCCTCCCCACACATTAGACTTGTACTCTGTTCAGGGGCAAATAAAACCCCTGTATGTAGTCAACATCTTTGCAGGGGTAAAGAATGTACGGCATCGACTTAGCACATCCAATCTCTAGGAAGAGAGGAAATGATCTTTCCAAATCCAGATTAAAATGAAACCCCACATCTGTGTGTGTGTGTGTGTGTGTGTGTGTGTGAGAGAGAGAGAGAGAGAGTAGCCTATGCGCGTGCGAAAATGATGGGTCGAGGGTATTTATAGTCTAATTGCTGTCCATTCTGCCTCAAAATAAAAAGACTTGGAACCCTGGAGTTAATGGGGTCGTGCCTTTCCCTATAAACCGCTTAATTACTCCATCGCTTACTCTCTGCCTTACCAAACAATATTCTTCCGTTTATGAATCTCCGTCAGTCTCTCAGTTATTTATCCCATAAATTCCCTCATAAATCTGTACTCAGTCGAGCACTTACTACAGTGTAACCCTCACTCCCTTCTCTCTCTCTCTCTCTCTCTCTTTTATATATATATATATATATATATATATATATATATATATATATATATAATATTAATTATCTAGTTCTGTCTTGCTCATGAAATTCAGTTTTTTTCATTCTCTTGCTCACTGAAGCACTTTCTTATTAACACTCATTCACTGAAGCACAAACGGTCAATTACTCTTCTCTCCTTACCACACACATCGTCTCACTCCCCTGTTCCTTCATGTGGTGAAGTTTTAGTCCCTTGAGTCGGAAGAGATGAGTTATTCATTTATTTGTTTAATGTCTTTGGTTTGTTTTTCATAGTAATCTGCGATTTTCCTCAGCCTAGGGAAGCAACCGAAACATGAAGGAATTAATGAATATCTAAGAATCTCCTCCAGTTGGAAACGTCTCCTAATCTAGAAAAATAATGTCTAGATTGGAAAAGAATATTTTTAAAAAGCCATAAAAAAATTCAAGCAGTAAGAGGTAAAAGTTGAGCAGTATAAGAGATTTAAATTAAAGTATCATACTGCGAAAATTATTTCAATCGAGCGAACCGATGCTTCCTCCACATTCAACTGAGAAATGAGCGGCCCGACATGACCCGACCTGGGCCGGCACGACACAGCTCGACCGCTATTGTTTTCAGAGGCTAATAACTTTTCTACTGTGGAAGATAGAGATTTTTTTTTTTTTTTAAGCAGGTAGTAGATACTTTCAATAAATTTTGCTTTTAGATCTGCATTTACTCAAGAGACTAAAGAAACCCTATCAAATCCCAGCTTTCCAAGGGAATATACCAAGGGCTTCATTTGATATTCTCCGCTCTGAAGTCGAATTGAATAAATTTCCCTGTTGTAACACTATGTTGTCTAGAATTCTAACAATTAAATATCGGATATTACGGTCATGAACGTTTCTTCTATGTTTAGGGGGTGAAATTAGCAAAGGAAAGTTCCACAGGTCTACATAATCACACTTTTATCTCTCATCAGGTATAAAATATAAAATTTCTATACCTATTTTTGACGGCGATCACGAATATGCAGTCCATTTTAGCGTAGCACGTCATAATTTTATGGAAACTACCTCTTCATTTTTGTTGAATTTTACCGCTGGACGCATATGCTTACTTATAAAAACTAAGTTTTTCTTAGTAGCTGTGAGGTTTTGAAGTTTTTTGAAGTATGTTGAATCCTCGTATAAAATCAGTGTCTCCAAACAGTCCACATGTTCATTGTATTTTCATCTAAAGTGAAATAACAAAAAAGTAAACTCTCCTGCAGGACATATAACAAAGAAAGAGTTTCAGTGCCCTTTGCAAAGGTGAAACTACTCAAAATCGCTGAGCTTTAGACTTCCTTCGATGCTGTGTTCCAGGCTTGTCCCTATACAGCATCCAGTAGTAATCCGCGAGCATACTTTCATTCCAGAAGCCTTGATAGCGATGCTCCATTGCACTGTTATCTTGATGGAAGCGTTCTCCCTCTTCGTCAGACATGCCTCCCAGGTTCTGCTCGAAAACTTCAAGGTACAATTGGAGAAAGTGAACTATCAGCGACATCCGACACCCCATAGGAACAAATGAATTGAGAAGTCTCTCAACACCATCTTCATAATCCAGTGACCTCTTGTTTTCCAGGAAATATTCACATATCCACTTGAATGAGGCCCAGGCAGCCACATCCACATCAGCCAGATAGGTGCTGAAGTTGTGGTCTCTCGGAAGTTCCTTTATCTGTGGGCCGATGAATATTCCTTCTTTTAGCTTAGCTTCAGTGATGCCTGGGAATTGCTCATGACATATCCGAATGCTTCAGTGTTTCTTCTTCCCAGTGTCTTCACGAACTGCTTCATTAAGCCGAGCTTTATATGAAGTGGAGGAAGAAGAATGTCACCGGAAGCAACCAGGGGCTCATTCACGATGTTCCAATATCCTGGATCCTATGTTTTTTAAGGTGGCCATGTCGACTGCACGTAGTGTTTGGAACTTGCATTGCTATTCCAGAGGCATAAGAAACAACAGTGTTTTGTGAAGCCTGATTGCAGTCCCATCACCAAACTCATCACTTTCAAGTTTCCACACAACTTCCATTTGTATTCGGCATATTTTATGGCAGCTAAAAGGGCCACAATTTTTTCATAGTACTTTTTCATATGCACTGAATGTCCTACAGGCATAGAAGGTTTCGTATTCCCATTGTGCAGCAATGCCGCCTTCAAGCTTTTCTTCGATGAATCAATTAATAAACACCATTGTGAAGGATCATGCTCCTGTGAAAGGCAGCTGAACAATCATCAATGTCGTTGTAAAAACATAGTGGTCCACCAAGAGAAAAATAAGAAGAACGATCTTCATTTCGTTTTCTGAAGTATGTTATTCGAACATCTTTCTTGAACAGACATTTTGCTTTCAAATGAGATGCCAAAAATTCAGCCTTGCCCTTCGGTAGTCCCAAATCTCGACCTAAGTCATTCAACTCTCCTTGAGACAACTGTTCAGGTGTGTCTTTATTGTCGGCTAAAAACTCTGCACCCTCAGCTGCTTCATCTGACTCAGTTTGGGCTACATCTTCGCCCTCATCGTCGTTACTGGCGATACAATCATCTGGTGATATTGGAATGGGTAGATCTTCATCGTTGTGTGGCACTGGTCATATAACAGATTCCAAACTTGGGTAAGCAATCTTGTGCTTGTTCTTATCAGAAAACCCAGATATGTTGACCGTGCAGAAGAAACAATCTGTAGCATGATCTTTTGGCTCCCTCCACATCATAGGAATGGCAAATGGCATTGCCTTTTTTCTCTTATTCAGCCAATCTCTTAGTCCATTCGGGCAATGTGTACAATTTACATGCAGTGCCCATTTTCTGTATTGATCTGCAAGAGCACAGCCAAAGTACAGATGACAGACCTTCTTGATATCATTCATGATGTTGTGTTGCTGTGTTGGAGGTGAACGAAGCACATAGCAGAAATAATCTGGGCTATTTTTGCATTGTCTTGACATTTCAACTTATTCAATAAACAACAATAGCTGCATAAATGCATAAGTAGTGTTACACAGGATTATATGTGAATATTGTTAACGTTTGAACACTAACCCCCGATCCGACTTTCCCCAACACTAACGTGGGGCTGACTGAACCCCATTTTCAAAAAATGAAAAAAAAAAAAAATAGAATTAGAATTTATTCAATTCCTTGGCATACATAGAAAATATGGCCTTTGTACTTCAATCTGAGTGAAAAACCAGTGACTTGAAACTGAATGTTAACACTAAGGTGGATAACTAAAAAAAAAAGTGTAAAAATTATAAGATTAACTAATGACTATCCTGAAGACCATGCTATACGGAGATGACTGCAGCTGCGGGCTTGGCTGTGGGCACACAAACACCCTGACCCTGGTCGTGGGAGCCTCTGCTAACATACCCACAGCCTTGGGACAGCACTAGGAACTGTGTGGGAGAGGGACAAAAAAGTTTTTTCTTTCTTTAAGGGTCTAAGAATGACTAGTGTGCAATGGATTTTTTTTTTTTTTTACCTATATTTACCCCTGTAAATGAACAACAACTACTTATTATTGATCACCAAGGCTATAGCCACTGATTACAAAAGAATTCTTACAAACTATTTTTTTTCATTGAAAAACGAAAAATCTTCCGTATGCAAAATGAAGACTATAATCTTATGTTACACCATATATCCTGTACTTGAATATTAAGTACAAGTGTACATAGGAGTGTACAATGTATGTACTGGTGTACAGATGTACTAATCTCAAAATAATTATATTCCTGTCAATTATTTCCCCAAAAAAACTAACACCTATAAACTCTAACATAGAGCTGAGCCAACCCCAAGCATATTTTTCAGCACACAAAATACAAGCGAGCTGCACCACACTGCCTCCTTTCAAGAGCGGCTGTAGTGGCATGAAGGTACTGGGAGACCCAGCACCCTGGGCCCCTTATCTCCCAATGATATCACCTCCTGGGGGGAGGGGGATCACCTGAAACCCACGTTAGTGTTCTAGGGTTAAATATGGTTTCAACATGAAAGTTCATAACTCATCATAAACCTAGACGTGGTAGGAAAAAACGGATGGGATTTTCGGAATCAGCACCTAAAACTGTGTCAAGAGCACCACAAAACTTTAATGACGATTTTTTTGCTGTTGACCAGTGAATCGCCCCATTTCTGGGTTTCATCATTCGATCAATAGCCAAGGGTTTACCGATGCTATTCGTTGACAAGGCAAGTCGGGAGCAGAGAACTGAACATTGCACGTGCGATAAATGCTACCGCGTCTCGCTATATGCAAATCCAGAGAGAAAACGTGAGGAAGTCAACACTTCAGCCCAATTATTCTTCTGTTATTGTTCAACTACATCTCCAGAAGTGTTGAAAGTTTACATCAAGATGAAATTATGATGATAGGCTTATGTACAAACGCTCACTCACTCGCCACGCCCTCACAATGCTCTCTTTTCAGGTACTGCCTATTTTCACTTAATCTCTCTTATGAAAGATACGGTGCAGGAATAGCATACATAAATCATGTTCACAGCCACTAATGTTTCAGTTTTAGTAAGAGGATAAACCTAAGGAAGCAGTAGTAGATCAACCCCAGTCTGTCTGATCATGCGGACTCATCAACTGCGGGCAAGCAATTGGCCCTGCAGGACTGGTTCATAAAATGTACCTATGTTCCCTTGCTGCAGACAGAGCCTCTCTGTGTCGAGGTGCGGGGTAGAGTATGAAGGTTTAGTTAATGAAGGGACGGTGCATTTGTTTTTCTCCACCAGTCAACAGTGGCAACATACCACCCTGTTATTTGGTGTTATGGTTACCACCCGGCGATGTGAATGGCTCTTTTGGGTTACAGGAAAAACATTACCCTTCTCATGCAGCATGGAGTCACTAACAAGAGAAGAAGGCAGCACTACGTCAATGAATGGATGATGGTCACCATCGAATTTTACTTAAGTTGTTGCTGAGTTACCTTGGTTTATCTAGCCGAGCAGACCCACCAATCGTTGGAAAGAAATAGCCCTGCAGGGCCATCCTGTGCACATTGGTAAATGAATGATGGTCGCCACCACATACCACTTATATTATTCTTGTTGTTTAACCTTGCTCTGTCTGGCCGAGAAGACCAACCGTAAGCAAGAAACCGCCCTGCAAAAATATCCCTTGCAGTGAACCTATGTTCCTTTGCGGTGGCGAGGTGCGGGGAAGAGCGTGGAGGTTTGGTTCCCGAAAGGAAATCGCAGTTGTCTTTCAACACCAAGTTAACAGGGAAGCCATACAAACGCTCTTTCTTTACCCAGAGCTCATGTGTTTATATATATATATATATATATATATATATATATATATATATATATATATATATATATATATATATATATATATATATATATGGAGGGACTGAGTTATGTGCGTGGATGTAGTACGATTGAGGCTAAAAGGGAGGAGATTGGGAGAATGTTTGTGAGAAGAAAGTTGGATGTGTTAGCTCTGAGTGAAACGAAGATGAAAGGGAAGGGTGAGTCTATGTTTGGAAGTGTGAATGGAAGATTGTCAGGTGTTGATAGAGGAAGGGCAAGAGAAGGTGTGACCTTGTTAGTGGGTCCGGAAGTACAGCAGTGTGTGATTGAATGGAAGGAGGTGTCATCGAGACTGATGTGGGTGAAAGCGAAATTTGAATGTGAGTTGTGGGTGTTTGTGAGTGCATATGGGCCTTGTAGTGAGAGGGACGAAGAGATGGAGTCTTTCTGGAATGATGTTGATGAGTGTCTGCAGAGTTTTGGAGCGAATGTGAATGTGGTAATGATGGGAGATCTGAATGCTAGAGTGGGAAATATAGCAGTTGAAGGTGTAGTTGGTATGCATGGTGTGCCTGGAAGAAATGAAAATGGGGAACGAATGATAGGGATGTGCATTGAGCGAGAGATGGTGACTGGAAATACCCTGTTTGAGAAGAAAGATATATATAAGTATACATGGGTGAGACAGGAGGGTGGAAGGGTTGTTGACAGAGCATTGATGGACTATGTGGTTGTGTCCAGGAATGTAATAGGAAGATTGTTGGATGTGAGAGTTCTGAGAGGGGAGGGTGGAGGTATGTCTGACCACTACCTGGTGGAGGGAAAGTTACGAGTAGGTAAGAGATGGGTGAGAGCTAGGAGAGTTAGGTATGGCAGGGAGGTTTTGAAAGTGAGTGAGTTGGATAAAAGAGAGAAAATGATAGAATATCAGGAGAAATTGAAAGATGAGAAGAACGCAGTGAAAGATCAGGAAAATGGCGGTGTGGAGGAGGAACGGCAGTTGTTTAAGAACGCTGTGGTGGGGCATGCGGAAGAGGTGTGTGGTGTGAGATGTGTGGGTGGTGATGTAAGAAAAGGAAGTGAATGGTGGTACGAGGAAGTAAGTATGACCATGGGTGAGAAGAGACGTGCATATGAAGTGTGGCTGCAGAGTAATGATGAGGTGTCATATGAGAGATATAAGGAAAAGAGGAATAGGGCGAGAAGGGCTGTGCGTGATGCTGAAGTGGCAGCAGATGAGAGGTGGAGTAGGTGGTTGACTGAGAATTTTCAACAGAATAAGAAAATGTTTTGGAAGGAGGTGAAAAGGGTGCGAAAGGGAGAGCCTGGGAAGGAAGAGCGGGTAAAAGCAGAGGATGGAAAGATGTTAACTGAGATGGATGCAGTAAGGAAGAGATGGGCAGAGTATTTTGAAAGACCGTTAAATGTAGAGGAGAAAAGATGGCTGAGATTGTGGCAGATGGAAGGGTGCAAGGAATAAATGTGTTGGGAGAGTCGAATGATTCTTTGATCACGAAGGGGGAAGTGCAGGAAGCAGTAAAGTAGATGAAAACAGGGAAAGCTGCAGGTATGCATGGGTGCGCTGTGGAATGCCTGAAGGATGGTGGAGCGACTATTGTTGACTGGTTAGTAAGATTGTTGAATGTGTGCTTTGTGAAAGGTATGGTGCCAATTGACTGGGCAAGTGCTGGTGTGGTCCCGTTGTATAAAGGCAAGGGTGATAAGTATGAATGTACTAGCTTTAGGTGTATAAGTCTGTTGAGTGTTGTAGGTAAGGTGTATGGTGGAGTGTTAATTAAGAGAGTTAGAGAGGGTACAGAGGGAGTGATTGGTGATGAGCAGTGTGGCTTTAGGAGAGGGAGAGGATGCGTGGGTCAGGAGTTTGCTGTGAGACAAGTGTGTGAAAAATATTTAGCGAAAGGCAAGGATGTGTTTTGAGCATTCATGGATTTGGAGAAAGCGTATGATAGAATAGATAGGGAGGCTTTATGGAATGTTTTAAGATTGTATGGACTTGATGGTAGGTTACTAAAAGGGGTGAAAAATTTTTATGTTAATAGTAGGGCGTGTGTAAGAGTGGGAAATACTGTGAGTGATTGTTTTCCCGTGAGAGTGGGGCTGTGGCAAGGATGTGTGATGTCGCCTTGGTTGTTTAATATTTATATGGATGGTGTTGTAAAGGAGGTGAATGCAAGAGTTTTAGGTGGAAGTCTGAGTCTGGTAAATGTTGATGGTAGAGAGTGGAATCTGAAGCAGCTGCAGTTTGCAGATGATACTGCACTGGTGGCTGATTCAGAGGAGAGATTGAGACAGTTGGTAGAGGAGTTTGGAAAGGTGTGTGAAAGGAGGAAATTGAAAGTAAATAAGAATAAGAGTAAAGTGATGAAGTGTACGAGGTCAGTAGATGGTAGAAGGATGAATATGTTTTGAATCGTGAGTTGCTTGAGGAGGTAGGGTATTTTAAGTATTTAGGGTCACATATTGCTGTGGATGGAAGAATAGATGCAGATGTGAAGTTTAGAATGAATGAAATAGGAAAGGTGCTGGGAGGAATGAAAAAGTGTTAGATGTCGTTCGCTTAGAATGGATGTAAAGAGAAGGCTGTATGAGGTGTTATGGTACCGACTGCGTTATATGGGGCTGAAACATGAAATATGGATGTAGCACAGAGGAAAAGTTTGAATGTAATGGAGATGAGGTGTCTGAGGAGTATGTGTGGAGTGATGCGTATGGATCGAGTGAGAAATGATGAAGTGCGAAGGAGAAGTGGAGTTGTTTGGGAGATGGCTGATCGACTAGAGCAGAGGGTGTTGCGATGGTTTGGACATATGGAGAGAATGGATAATGAGTGATTGGTGAAAAAGATAACTAGATCTGATGAGAGATGTGTAAGGCTGACTGGGAGACCACGAATAGGATGGATGGACAGTGTGAAGAAAGCGTTGGATGCGAGAGGGATATCTGTTGAGCAAAGAAGAGTGGCTGTGTCTGACAGAAATAAATGGAGAGAAATTGTGAATAAATAAATGATGACGCTGCCCTGAGGGAATATTCTCCCGCATTTGGTCTGATCAGCTAATCAGGTCAGGTGTAAGGGGATGGTCTATTATGATGTGGCAGGGGTAAACCAGCTCTGCTGTCGGGCCCTGCTGCAGATGTCACTGACTGCACTGCGCAGTTGACCCTCGTACGGTGTGGTGTGGTGTGGTGAGGATCTGTCCCTTCTCCCCTTTGGGGCTAAGATGTGAATGAATGTCTTTGAATGGATGAGTATATTGGGAGTGTGTCGTCCTGTCTCTGCTACGTCTCTTTCCTTGAGGGAAGCAGCCTAGGTATATATATATATATATATATATATATATATATATATATATATATATATATATATATATATATATATATATATATATATATATATATATATATATATATATATATATATATATATATATATATATATATATATATATATATATATATATATAGTGTGTATGTGTGTGTGTGTAATGGATATATATATATATATATATATATATATATATATATATATAATATATATATATATATATATATATATATATATATATATATATATATATATATATATATATATATATAGTATATTCACGATATCTTTCTATATATTTATCTATCTATATCCATTACACACACAGACACGCTGTATATATATATATATATATATATATATATATATATATATATATATATATATATATATATATATATATATATATATATATATATATATATATATATATATATATATATAGTATATTCACGATATCTTTCTATATATTTATCTATTTATATCCATTACACACACAGACACGCTGTATATATATATATATATATATATATATATATATATATATATATATATATATATATATATATATAATTTCCTGTGGCACCCCACGGGATGCATAGGGCCTCGATGAACTCTCTCCACCAATATTTGTTTCTTGCCATCTCCTTCAGGTCCCACCAACACTCCTCTCCAGCTTCTCTTTTCATTGTCCTGAACCAGGTCTCCCTCGGCCTACCTCTGCCTCTTCCTCTAGCAGTCCACTCTGGCAATCCTGTATTAAACTGCCTTCTTTTCTAGATATGTGCCCAAGCCATTTCCAGCGAGACAATCTCACATATTCATCAAATGGATCCACTCGTAACATCTCTTTCTCTTTCATTTGTAACTCTTTCTTGCCACTTTTCCCCAAGACTCCTTCTCAGTATTTTATTCACAAATCTTAATACTTTCTGATCTGTTCCAATTGTACTGTACCATGACTCATGGCCGTAAATTATAATTGGTCTAACCATGGACCTGTAAATTTTTACTTTAGTATGTACCGAGAGCATATTATTATTCCTCTCCTCAATTTCATTGTTTAATGATCCATTAGGTGATACAATGGTTCCCAGATATTTAAAATTTTCTACGTTCTTCACCATATTATTCCCAATTACACAACTGATTTGGTTCTCCACGTCCATATTAATAATTTCAGTCTTTCTACAATTTATTACCAATCTCACTTATTCTTCTTCCACCAAAAATGCAAGCACCCTCTGCATCTCGTAAATACTTCCTCAAATCAGTACAATATCATGAGCATAGTCCAAATCCATCAGCCTCTTATTTTCTTTCCAGTTAATTCCTGCACCTGTTCTCCTTACATCCTTTCTCATAACATAATCCACAGCCAAAACAAACAGCAAAGACGGAAGAACTCCTCCCTGAATCACTTCTGACCTAACATCAAATTGATCACTCAGAGAACCACCGACCATTACCTTACAAAAAGTACCTTCATGCAGGCTTCTAATAATATTTACAAACTTTTCTGGTATACCATAGAATCTTATAATTTTCAACACAGCTCCACGTGAAACACTATCTAACGCCTTTCCAAAATCCACAAAACACATTCGAAGTGGATTTTCATCTCATTAGCTTGTTGCATTACATGGCTTACAATAAAAATTTGATCATTACAACCTCGACCCTTTCAAAATCTCACTTGTTCTTCTCTTAAAATTTTATCAATTACTGCCTCTATTCTGTTCAACAAGATTTAGGAAAAAACTTTTACAATTACCGGTGTCAAAGTTATCCCCCTCCAATTTCTACACACACTTAAATCTCCCTTTTTTGGTATTTTTATGATCACTCCACTTTTCCACTCTTCTGGAATTCCACCATTATCCCAAGCCACATCAAAAAGTTTCAAAAGTGCATTCATCAACTCATCATTTTCCACCTTAAGCATTTCAGGAAATATTCCATCCTTTCCGTGGACCTTAAAATTCTTTAATTCCTTTATTAATTTTGCTACCTCTTCCAAGGTTATATCCCCTGTTTCTACCTGCAAATATCTCTCGGCTGGCAAAATGTCATATATTATATATATATATATATATATATATATATATATATATATATATATATATATATATATATATATATATACATTGTTACATAGCCTATGATTTCATCATCCCTTGTATTATTCTAACCTATGATACAGTTTTGTTCATGATTGCATCATCCTTTGTATGATCTTAATGTACAGTATGCTACATGTTTGGTCACAATTCGCCACGTGGCTTCCATAGTGGCCAGGCATGCGTGTTCTACCTCACTCCCCCCTTCTCCCCCTTATAGTAGAGTAAGTCGTTCTTTCTGTTGTTCAGAGCAGGACTGTCAACTCTTCCCCCCCTATGCCTTCATTTCCGCGTCCTTCTTACAAGTTGAATCAAGCACTGCCGGCCCCTATATAATGAGCTCAGTCTCTGCATTAGTTGCCACTTAAATCTACTCCTCATTCTGTTCACATCTCTGTCCTCCCCTGTACAGTATGTTATTTTTGTGAGTGCTCAGGAAGTCTCCAGCTATCTAGCTGCTGTATAATTTGAGTATAAGTGTTATTACCATTTTTTTGTACTGTGTAGCCCAAGGCGTTTGTCCGTAAGCCTGGTAAACTTTTTGTGATTCATGTTGGTTCCATGCTGTCAGCCAGTATTGGTAATATTTTGTATCTGTAATAATATTATATCTTGCTTTAACTGAGCATTATCCGGTTTTCTCATTTATCAGGACTGACTTAGATAAATTTGCTCTTGCTAAATTCATGTTAATAGAAGCTATGACAGTTAACCATAAATGTAACCTGTTTTGCCATTACATTATCCTTATGAGTCCTGAATGTTTAGTTGTTAGTTTGTGCATTAAACTTTAACTTGTAATTTTACCTAAGTCTTTTGTTTTGAACCTGGAACGTTGCGCGACAGTAGTGATTTTAGTATTCTCACTTGAAGTGTTCATTATCTCTCTCTGTTCCATAACATAAATTTGGCGACCTCTTATCAGGATATTCAGGATATTATCATAAGGATATTGCTTGATATTTTGTGACTGTGATTTATTCATGATGTCTACTATTACTACTCTTGATGAAGCCAGAGATTTTTTGTCAAAAGTGCAAACAGTGTGTGATGTAGAAAACAGAACAAAGAATGAACTTAAGCTTGTTGCTCAGCAATTGGGAATTGCTGTTCACTCTCATCATTCTAAAGATGAAATTGGCATGATTAATAAAAGCTTGTTTAATGTAACTCCTCCAGATGAGCAAACGCAGATTGAAATAGCTAAGTTTGAGCTAGCCCTGCAGGAGGCTCGTGCTAAGGAGGCTGAGTTTCAGGCACGTGCTAAAGAGGCTGAGTCTCAGGCTCATATTCAGGAGGCACAAATTGACCTTGCTAGGATTCAGGCAGACCATGAGTATCGCATGAAACAAGGTGGAACTGGATCATCTAGCTCTGATGATTTTGATGTGGCTAAAAATGTTAAACTTGTCCCTCCTGTTAATGAATCTGATTTAACAAAGTATTTTCAGTTGTTTGAGAGGGTAGCTACAGGTTTTAATTGGCCCAAAGAGTATTGGCCAGTACTCCTTCAGAGTGTTCTCACCGGTAAAGCTCAAGTAACCTATGCATCTTTGCCTCAGGATCAATATGATAATTATGATGACGTTAAGAGCTTGATTCTTAAGGCCTATGAGCTTGTTCCTGAAGCTTATAGAGCAAAATTTAGGACAACTTATAAGCAAGATAAGCAATCCCATGTTGAGTATGCAAAAATCAAAGAAGATCTGTTAGAGCAGTGGTTAAATTCTAAGAATGTAAATTCTGATTTTGATAAATTTAAGCAGATGAATTTGCTGGAGGACTTCAAAAGGTGTATTAATAAAGATGTAAGCCTATATCTTGATGAGAAAAGAATAGATAATTTGTCGGATGCTGCAGTTTTAGCTGATGAATATGTTCTCACTCACAAGAGATATTCTAAAGAAAAAAGGAAAGCTGAGAGTAAGTACGTTGCCTCTACTCAGAGTACAGGTAACAGGAAAGAGAATAAAGATGATGTTTCTCAGGAAGTAAATACCAGCTCCACCTCTAGATTTCAGAAAAGTAAATGTACTTATTGTAGTAAGCTTGGTCATACTACGGAGAAATGTTTCAGGAGACAGCGTGATGTGAACAAAAAGGAGTCTTTAAATATTCAGTCAATTGGTCTAGTGTCCACCCTTGAGAGTTCCCAGAATTCTTTAACCGAGTTAACCGAACCTGCTTTGAGGGGTAAATTAAATTCTCATGATGAAGCTCCTCTTTTGAGCAGTAACGTGGGTGACACTCTCAAGAGTTCATGTGCTAATTTCCTGTCTGATGGTTTTGTCAGTCCTCTGGACAGTAATGACAGGAAATCAGTTAAAATATATCGTGATACAGGTGCTTGCCAATCCCTTATGCTGACCAGTGTTCTAGGCTCTAATGTTAATTCCTCTGATGAAACTGTAATCTTACAAGGTGTAGGGAATAATTACTTGTCTGTCCCTCTGTGCAGAGTGAATTTAGAGTCTAGTTTTGTTAATGGTTCCGTTATGGTTGGGTTGGTTGAGACACTCCCAATGTCAGGTGTAACTTTCTTACTTGGAAATGATATTGGTGGAAGTCAAGTGTGTCCAGCTCCTCAGTTGTCTAGTGAACCAATGACTGCGACCCAAGATTGTGATGTCCCTGATGTGTTCTCTGCATATGCTGTCACTAGGGCATAGTCAAAAGTTACTGGTGACTTAGAGGATAATGATGATGATGATGTTATCCTAGCTGACACTTTTCTTGCTAATTTGGACCACTCACCAGATGAGGCAGTACCCCGTAGTGTTGATAATTTGTCTCGTGAAGAGTTGGTTGAGTTGCAGGTTGCTGACCCTGAGTTGAAAGGTCTAACTAACTCTGCTTGCAGTGAGGAAGAGTCAGCTGGTGATTCTACTTGTTATTATATAAAGTCAGGAGTACTTATGAGGAAGTGGAGACCCCCAACAGCATCAGCCGACTGTGAATGGGAGGTTGTACATCAAGTTGTCATCCCTCGTGTTTGTAGGCAAGATATAATTAGAGTGGCTCATGATTCCAGTTTGGCAGGACACCTTGGAGTGAGGAAGACTGTGGCACGCATTTTGAAACACTTCTACTGGCCAGGTATCTTCAGAGATGTTTCCTGGTATTGTAAGTCTTGTCACACCTGTCACGTTGTGGGGAAGTGTAATCAGACCGAAAAGGTTGCACCTCTAGTTCCCATTCCACCTTTTGAGGCACCATTCACCCGTGTGTTTGTGGATATTGTGGGCCCTCTTCCTAAGACTTCCTCAGGATTTTCTTATGTGTTGATCCTGATTGATATGGCTACTCGTTATCCTGAAGCCATTCCACTTAGAAATATCTCAGCAAAGAACGTGGTTAAGGAAATGCTAGGGTTCTTCACCAAGTTTGGTCTGCCCAAGGAGGTACAGTCAGACTGGGGAAGTAATTTCATGTCAAATGTTTTCAAGCAGTCTCTGAAAGAGTTGGGCATCACCCAGATCACGTCTTCAGCTTACCATCCCCAGACCCAAGGAGCGTTGGAGAGATATCATCAAACACTCAAATCGATGCTCAGGAAATACTGTTTGGAACATCAGAAAGACTGGGATAAAGGTCTTCCATTCGTTGTATTTGCAGCAAGAGAATCTCCAAATGAATCACTGGGCTTCTCACCCTTTGAACTGCTGTTTGGCCATGAAGTAAGAGGACCCCTTAAGCTACTCAAGGAATGCTGGCTGTCAGAGGAAGATGACGTCAACCTGCTGGAGTATGTGATGAAGTTCAAAGAACGGCTGTCCCCTGCTTTACAGCTGGTGAGAGAGAATTTAGGTGCTGCACAGGAGAAGATCAAGACTTGGTATGATAAGAAGTCCAGGTTACACCACTTTCAGCCAGGAGATCAGGTTTTGATTCTGCTACCACTGCATGGGCAACCTCTTCAAGCCAAGTTTAGTGGTCCTTATTTCGTGGAGAAGAAACTCAGTAATGTCAACTATGTCATCGCCACACCAGATCGTAGAAAGAACAAGCAACTTTGTCACATCAACATGCTAAAGTTATATCACAGGCGGGACGAAAATAACCCAGTCTGCACTGTAGCTGTTCCACCCGAGTCTGCAAGTGAAGCTCTCCCATGCAGTATGAGCCTGAGTGATAGTTTGGGGAAGAATCCTGATATCATGAATGATCTCCAGACTAAGCTTTCTCATCTAGCTCCCGAGGAAAGGCAGGAGTTTTCGGCATTACTGCAGGAGTACCCGCAAGTGTTCTGTGACACTCCAGGAAGAACCACTGTGTTGATGCATGATGTCGATGTTGAAGACGCGAAGCCAATTAAACTGCCTCCTTACCGTGTGAACCCAGTGAAAGTTCCTCTCATCCACAAGGAGCTTGGCTACCTATTGGACCACAAGATGATTGAGCCATGTCAGAGTGAGTGGAGTTCTCCTGTCACTCTAGTCCCTAAGCCAGGTGGGTCACAGCAGCTTTGCATCGACTACAGACGTGTTAAACAGATAACCAAAACAGACACTTACCCTCTCCCTCCCGTGGAAGATTGCATAGACAAGATCGGAAAGGCTAGGTACATAAGTAAGTTTGATTTGTTAAAGGGATACTGGCAAGTACCTATGACTGAACGTGCTAGGGAGATCTCATGTTTTGTAACACTAGGAAAGACTTTTGCATGTTCTGTAATCCCATATGGTATGAAGAATGCACCAGCCACTTTTCAGAAGCTCATGACTGTTGTAACAGAGGGTTTGGCAGGGTGTGTTGTTTATATTGATGATGTATTAATCTTCAGTGACAACTGGAAAGATCACCTATGCCTTGTTAGTAAATTTCTTGAGCATTTGGTTCAGGCTAATCTTGTAGCTAATTTATCAAAGTGTGAGTTTGGTCAAGCTAAAGTTCAGTACCTTGGGTACGTAATTGGTGATGGACATGTTGCACCACCAGGAGCTAAGGTTCAGCTTATAAGTGATCTTTCCAGACCTAAAAGTAGGAAAGAGCTACAAAGATTTTTGGGAATTGTAGGTTATTACAGGAGATTTGTTCTTAACTTTTCAATTCTTGTATCACCACTTACAGAGCTACTGAAAAAGGGAGTTAAATTCGTCTAGACCGATAACTGTGAATCCTTTTTCAGTAAACTTAAAGGTATCCTATTGAGTCAGCCAGTGGTCGGTACTCCAAATTTTGCTAAGCCTTTTAAGATGGCTGTTGACACAAGTGATACAGGAGCTGGGGCTGTTTTCCTGCAAGAGGATGATCAGGGTATTGAACACCCTGTATCTTATTACAGTAAGAAGTTCACTCCACCTCAAAAGAACTATTCAACTATTGAAAAAGAGATTTTGGCCTTGATTTTGGGTTTACAGCATTTTTCATTTTATTTCTGTTCTGGTTTTGACCCCATAGTCATTTATACCGATCATAACCCACTGAAATTCCTTAGTAAGTTTAAAGATAAAAATCAGAGATTGACAAGATGGAGTCTACTTCTTCAGGAGTATTCATTAGACATACAACATGTCAAGGGGAAAGAAAATGTTATTGCAGATTGCTTATCTAGACTTTAGACAGATTGTTTTAGAGTAAAAAGAAATTTCCTTGTGGGGAGGTGTCACATAGCCTATGATTTCATCATCCCTTGTATAATTCTAACTTATGATACGGTTTCGTTCATGACTGCATCATCCTTTGTATGATCCTAATGTACAGTATGCTGCATGTTTGTTCACGATTCGCCACGTGGCTTCCATAGTGACCAGGCTTGCGTGTTCTACCTCACTCCCCCCTTCTCCCCCTTATAGTAGAGTAAGTCGTTCTTTCTGTTGTTCAGAGCAGGACTGTCAACTCTTCCTCCCCTATGCCTTCATTTCCGCGTCCTTCTTACAAGTTGAATCAAGCTCTGCCAGCCCCTATATAATGAGCTCAGTCTCTGCATTAGTTGCCACTTAGATCTACTCCTCATTCTGTTCACATCTCTGTCCTCCCCTGTACAGTATATTATTAATTTTGTGAGTGCTCAGGAAGTCTCCAGCTATCTAGCTGCTGTATAATTTGAGTATAAGTGTTATTACCATTTTTTTGTACTGTGTAGCCCAAGGCGTTGGTCCGTAAGCCTGGTAAACTTTTTGTGATTCATGTTGGTTCCATGCTGTCACCCAGTATTGGTAATATTTTGTATCTGTAATAATATTATACCTTGCTTTAACTGAGCATTATCCGGTTTTCTCATTTATCAGGACTGACTTAGATAAATTTGCTCTTGCTAAATTCATGTTAATAGAGGCTATTGCAGTTAACCATAAATGTAACCTGTTTTGCCATTACATTATCCTTATGAGTCCTGAATGTTTAGTTGTTAGTTTGTGCATTAAACTTTAACTTGTAATTTTACCTAAGTCTTTTGTTTTGAACCTAGAACGTTGCGGGACAGTAGTGATTTTAGTATTCTCACTTGAAGTGTTCATTATCTCTCTCTGTTCCGTAACAATATATATATACAGTATATTATATACTGTGTATATATATATATATATATATATATATATAGATAGATAGATAGATAGATAGATATAGATATATATGTATATATATCCAGGGGCAGAATCCCACTGCTATCTGGCGGGTCCCCGGGTGGCAGATAGAGGAATGCCTTGTAGATAATACGAGGTACCGTCTTGGATGGTGCAGACCAAGGGAACCCCTATAGATATATAGATCCCCACCGAATATACTGAATAAGGTGGTGCAAAATTTACACCTCACCATAAACTACAGTATGTGGCAGGGAGGTGAGATTATTTGCCACAATCGTCCCAACCAAACATGAATTCTGCAGCAAATGATTTGACAGAAGATCCTGTTGGATCATCGTCTACATAAGGGCCAACTGCACTGCCCTCTGTTCTTGCGGGCAGTGTGCCACCGAAAGTTGGTAGGCACTATGTCGGCATGTTAGAGACTGGGATATTAAACAAACAGAAGTCCATGAAGATCTATACATACGATATAAGAGGCCTTGCAGAAGATTACAAAGTTGATAATGACTGAACTGGAAAACATTAGTAGGGATATTGTTGGTTTGACTGAGTTTCAATGAGAAGAAAAAGTAATTCAGCTAAAAGACAAAAACCACATATTCTACTACAGAGAGAGGTATATTGAAAGAATTAGTGGTGTAGGGTCTCTAGTTAACAGAAATCTTGCAGACAACATTGTTAAATTCAGCAGTGTATCTGACAGAGAAGCATGGATTGTAATTAAGCAAAAAAATATATATATACCCTGAAAGTAATGCAAGTATATGCATTGACTTTTCTAAGCTCAGATGAAGAAACAAAAACATTCTATGAGACAATCTCCTAGATTATGAAAGAAGAAAAGACCACATATACTATACTCATGGGTGACTTCTGTGCAAAAGTTGGGAAATCAGAAAACGTAAAATCATGTGTGGGAAAATTTGGGGTGGAAGAAAGTAATGAAAGAGGAAAAATGTGGAAAAATTTGCTGAAATGTATGACATGAGAATAATGAAGTCCTTCATTCACAAAAGAACAGGGAGAATGTGGACTTGGAGAAGTCCAAATACAGAAACAAAGAATGAAATCGACTTCATTACAGCAGATAAAAATAACTGGACCACAACTGTCACAGTTATCAACAAAGTAAATATAGAAAGTGACCATAGAATGGTGAGTTGACAGCCAGATTCAATTTCAGAAGTGAAAGACGAGATTAAAAATAAACAGATATGCCCAATGAATGTAAACGAAAACAAAACAGCCTTTCACTTGGACATAACGAACAGATTTCAGCTTCTAAGTAATGCTGAATGTGACATTGATGAGTTAAATGACAGACTAACAAAAGTGCCAAGAGAATCAGCGGAGGAAGTAGGGAAACCTAATTCAACCAAAACCAAGAATATTCGGAAAAGACACTTGACATCATGGGAAAAAAAAAATGAAAGTAAAAACAAAAGCTGAAATAGAACAAGTGGAATTAAATATGCTCTGCAACAAGATACAACGAGAAGAAAAATGAAAGGGAAACATGGATCACATATGAGAAACCATCAAAAAAGGAGAAAGCATGAAACAGGTCCGAAGCAAAATGGCACAAGGAAAGCAACAAATTATATCACTGGAAGACAAAAATGGTAAAATTATTAAATGCAGAGATAAGATGATGAAAAGAGTTGAAGAAGATTACAATGAACAATATGCATCAAAGATAGTAGTACCAGTAGCTAATTTTTCAGCTGACACAGGTGAAATACCTGAGGTAACACCAAACGAAGTAAATATTTCTCTTAAAATCAGGAAATGAGGGAAGGCTCCGGGTGAAGATGGAATAATAGCAGATTTACTGATGGATGCAGAAGTGCAAATCAGGCTCACCCACTCATTTACTCAATGTATAAAAAGAATATTCTTAAAACATGAAGTAATGCAATAGTTACTTTACTTTACCACAAAGTCGATTAAAAAGATCTTAGTAACCATCGACCCATTTGCTTACTATCAGTCATTTCCAAACCCTTCCCTAATGTAGTAGCCATGACTCAGTGGGTTAGAGCGCTCCGCTCTGACCGAAGGGTCGGAGGATCGAATCCACCCAAGGGTCATTGGTAGACATCAGGAAGGGCATCCGGTCATAAAATGCTACACGCTCCAATCCAAAAGTCCTCTACCCAGAGGCAAAGCCTTAGCCCTTCGGGGATACCTGGCGTAAGACAAATTATTTTTTATTTTTTATTTTTTCCTTAATGTCCTTACAAACAGAGTAATGTTACGTCTCCGTCCCACAACACCACAGGCTCCAACAGCAGTAGTACAGTCTAGGAAGGACGTTGCCCAGCGAGTTGTTCTTCCTATGGTCAGCCTCAGGTGTCAGTACACAAGATTAGCTGAGGCGTTGGAAATAAACACTGGCTTCTTAAGTTCACTGTCTTTATATTCCAGATAATTACACTTAATGCTTTCCAACTTCGCTTTACTGTTTTCACAAGCACTGGAGCTATACACACTTTACTAATTGCTATTATACTTAATGCTTGACAACACTTCACTGTTATTACACTTAATGCCTGACAACACTTGACTGTTATCACACAAGTACCGAAAATATACAAACTTCACTGACACTGCACTGCACTTTCCTCAACCTGAACTGAAAACCGACTGAACTTGTTCTAGTCTCTTATCCATCCTTATATAAGCTTGCATTGTACTAGAAACTTCCACATTTTTCCTCATTCCTGGTGTATTCTAGAAAGATAGAGCACAGTTACCAATTCAGAGACAACCAAAACATGGCAGTTTTCTTACAGTACATAACACTATAAATTATTTAGCATACAAATTTGAATTGCATACTTTAATAAACATTTACATACCGGTAAATAAATCATTATAAAGAAAATGAGCACAAGCTTTTATGTACAACTTACGAAACAACTACGCTCACAAACAACAGGCAAACAGGCAACTATGATTTGTACCGAAACCACTGTTAATATCGGGAAGCAGGAAGAAGTCTCTCCAACACCCAATTGGGAAATCTCGCTTCTTAACACTATCCCCTCCCTAGTTCTTTGTCATTCCGACAAAACTACACAATATATACGGACATAATTTATCCTAATGAAACATCTAACTATACACAAAATAATCCTTCAACTTATCAGGTCTTCTTCTATGCCGCTTCCGACGATGTCCTTGTTCTGCCACACAGTCCACTCCTCCTGGAAGGTCTTGGTCCTCTTTTCGATTTGCTTTCTTAGGAAACTGTCACCATCCTCTTTCACCTCAGCTCCTTGGTCCTCCTCAACATTCTCGGCTGTGGGTGAGCACGATTCCTCCGAGGTGTCCTAGCTGTACTGTCCTGGCCCATGGTACTGCCACAAATGATTCATGTGTACCACCTTTAGCGAAACTTCCTGACTCCCCGAATCCGATATGTTACATCAGATAGGTGGTCCAACACAGTGTAAGGCCCGTCCCATGGGCTCTGCAGCTTTGGTGACTGTCCCTTCTTTCTCTGTGGATTGTATAACCAAACCTGGTCACCATCCCTGAAGCTCACCTCACCTGCCCTGACATCATATTTGCACTTCATCACCTCTCCTGAAAACTTGAGGGCTCTTTGCCAGCCTTTCCTGAAAATGCTTCGCATAGCTAGAGGTGTCTGTAAGCAGCTCTTTACCAGGTGGTCTTCCCATTAACAAGTCAACGGGGAAATGTAACCCATGGCTCAACATCAGTTTGCAGGGGTGAAGCCGGTAGACTTATGGGATGCAGACCGATATGCCATCAGCAACGCAGGTAATTTCTGGTCCCATTCTGTTTATCCCTCTATGCAGTCCTTGCTCAGTTCTTGTCCCAGGGTCCAATTGAATTTCTCCACCGTCCCATCTGACTGTGGCCTTAGTGGATTGTCTTGGTCTTCTTGATCCCCAGTATCTTGCAGCACTCACGGAACACAGCACACTCAAAGTTTCTACTCTGGTCTGAATGTAGCTCTTGTGGCATCCCAAAACGACAGAAAAACTGATCAACTAACACCTGAGCAACAGTTGCAGCCTCTTGATCAGGGATAACATAGACTTCTGGCCACTTTGTGGAGTAGCCCATGGCAACATATATACGAGTATACTGGTTTCCTCTCTCAGTGAGTGGCAAAGGTCCAGCAATGTCCATCGTGACTCTTTCCATCGGTGCACCCATTTGGTAGCCTACAGCTGGAGAGGGATGCAATCATTTCTTGGATCCCTTCTTGGCACAGCACACATCACAGGCCTGACACCACTCTTCAACATCCTGACACATGCCAATCCATTAGAACCTCTGTCGCAGCCGGCTTAGGGTTTTCTTCACTCCCAGGTGCCCACTGGTGATCTGGTTATGGGACTCTTCCAAGATCTCGGACCTCATTTTCTTCGGAACCACCAGTTGCCAAAACTTGCTGAGGCCACTGATGCTCCAGTAGCCCACTGTTCAAACGAAGGTCCCATTGACACCAGAAGCTCTTGGTCACAGGGCTTAACTTGGAAACTTCTTCCCAAGATGGTCGCACTGTACTCCGCTGCAGCCACTCTGGCACTGGTTGTAAATCTGCATCCTCTTCAGGTCTTCATCTGATGCTGTTCCTGTCAACCGTACATCAGCATTTCTTGTGAAGATTCCCATTCCTACTACTCTCCTTGCCGTCTGTTCTTCCATCTTCTCGCATGCTATCCATCAAGACTCTCCTGCAATTCATCACCATTCCCTGACTAATTGTCTTCAACTGGTCATTTACATGCTGTCTGCACTCTGTCACTTTCTTGCTTACCTCATACTTGTGCTGCCGTAGCTCAGAGTATACTTCCTCCTTCGATTGTTCCTGTTCTTCCTTTACTTCCCTCATGAAAGCATCTAGCCGTCCCTGCATCCCCAGTTGTAATACCCTCTGTTGCTCCTCTGATGCCTCTTGAAGTTGTTCATATCATTCTTTTTGCTCTTCACCTGGTGCCTCTAGTTGTTCACTCTGTGGCTTCAATTGTAACGGTTCTTTGAGTTCTTTAGTTTGTGCTTGTAGTTCTTTAGTTTGTGCCTGTAATTGTTCTTTGAGTTCTATAGTTTGTGCCTGTATTGGCTCTTTGAATTATTTGTGTCTTTCCTTCTGTGCCTGTATTTGTGCTTATAACAGTTTCATAATTGTAGTCAATGACATCTCCTCCTCCTGTCCAACTCGGAATCTTGTCTGCACGCCCCCTTGCTCCATTTCAAAGGTTTAACCACTGCAGGACTGAAATTATCCCACTCCTGACACCAGTGTTACGTCTCCGTCCCACACTGCCACAGGCTCCAATAGCAGTAGTGCAGTATAGGAAGGATGTTGCCCAGTGAGTTGTTCTTCCTATGGTCAGCCTTAGGTGTACAGTATGCAACTGAGGCGTTGTAAATAAGCACTGGCTTCTTAAGTTCACTGTCTTTATTTTCCAAATAATTACATTTAATGCTTTCCAACTTCACTTCGCTGTTTTCACGAGCACTGGAGCTATACACACTCTACTAATTGCTATTACACTTAATGCTTGACAGCACTTCACTGTTAATACACTTAATGCCTAACAACACTTCTCTGTTATCACACAAGTACCGAAAATATACAAACCTCACTGACACTGCACTGCACTGCACTGCACTCAACCTGAACTGAAAACTGACTGAAGCTGTTCTAGTCTCTTCTCCATCCTTATATAAGCTTGCATTGTACTAGAAACTTCCACATTTTTCCACATTTCTGGTGTATTCTAGAAAGAGAGAGCACATTTACCAACTCGGAGACAACCAAAACATGCCAGTTTTCTTACAGTATATAACGTTATTATTATTTAGCATACAAACTTGAATTGCATAATTGAATAAACAATCACATACCAGTAAATACAACATTATAAAGAAAATGAGCGCAAAAATTAATGTACAACTTATGAAACAACTATGCTCACAAACAGCAGGCAAACTGGCAACTCTGATTCGTACCAGAACCACTGTAAATATCGGGAAGCAGGGAGAAGTCTCTCGAACACCCAACTGGGAAATTTCACTTCACAACACTAACAACAAATCTGGAAGAAAACTAGCCTCGTGAACAGACAGGATTCCAAAGTGGGTATTCGACAACTGATCATCTACATACAGCGAATCCGCTGAGAAAACTACAGAATATGATAAACCACTGTGCTTAGATTTTGTTGATTATGACGAGGCCTTTGATTCAGTGGAGCACATTTCACTTATAAATTCACTGTGAGAACAAGGGGTAAATGAGAACATTGTAAAACTGTTCAAAAACAAATATAAAGAGGGAACTGCTAGAGTTAAATTACAGAAAGACTTGGAAAAAATTTAAATTGAGAATGGTGTACAGTACATCAGAGATATACAATTTCACCAAAAATTACAGCATGCCAAGAAAGTATTATCAGAAAACTGGACTGGAAAAACAAAGAAGTAAACATAGATGTAGAAAAGCTAAAGCATTTGAGATTTGCAGGTGACATTGTCCTACTCTCAGAAACAGCAGAGACATTGCAAGAAATGTTAAATGACCTGAAGAGAGAGTCACAAAGTGGGTCAAAAGATAAACCAGAGTAAAACTAATGATTCATCCCAGTGCTGGGCAGGTGCGCAAATACTTATGCAAAGCGCAATTATGCACCGTTGTGCTCCCGTGAATATTGTTTGCGCATTGCACACTGCGCGAGACCATGCACAATATTGTGCTTTTGCACATGAAAATGCAGGTGCACAAACGCAAATTTAGTTGTGCTTGCACACCTGCCTTGTGCACCTGTCCTGTGGATTGCACACAGTGCGATCCAAGGGACACGTGGTCTTGGGTGCTTCCCGTATGTCTGGACAAGGGATGGGGGAGGCTCGGGCGGGTAGCGAGGGTTCTACTGGGGGGAGGCGGGAGGGATGGAGGGTAGTAGCATTTTTTTAAATGCTTCAACAGAGCTAATGTATTTCAATATTTTTAAAATTATTATTATTAGTAAATAATAATATATTAAAAATACATTATTTATTAAGAGTAGCATATGCAATTCCTTACAAAAATCATCAAAACATTTTATTTAAATCAAATAAATTATTAGGCTGTGGATATTTGATTTAAATAATATGTTTTAATGATTTTTGTAAGGAATTACACATGCTATTGTGTATCTATATTGAATTATTAACCCACCCAATCCCAACGTTTTCTGAGCTTTGGTCTGCCCCAGTCCCGGCTTTTTTGGACCTTTTTTTTTTTTTTGCTCAAACATTCGCTTTTGGTCAGAAACCAAGGAAAATCACAAAGAAAGGTGTCCCTTGGGTCCAGAAATGGCTTACCTGGAGCATGTAAGTTTGACAGGTACTGCCATGCTCTATGAGTAGTCATTTCGCCATACGTTTTCTGTGGTGGCACGGGTACTCTGAACTGATGCAGTATATGTTTATTATCATGTATTCATATGTTGGAAATATATATACCAGAAGTATATTGGGTTTTATACAGAAAAAAAATGAGAAATAAGGTATGTACCATTGTGCGACCCTAGCAAAATCGGTCGATTATGTCACCGATGGATAACAAACATCGTTATTTCATCAGCTATTGTATTTTTTCATGTTCCATATTACTTCCACAATAACATCATACCATTTTCAACTTTACATAATTGTTTGTACATATTTTGAGGCATTATGACATGAATTAGCATAAAAGTAGCGCTTATTTACCAAGTGAGATCATTTTATTTCATGCTTTTTTCAACCCAGATTCTATTTTTTCACCTTTTAAATTACTTATAATATATAACCCACTTACATGTTATACAATTAGTTTTATAGATGTACTTGCTTTACGAAAAGAATTAGCATAAGAATAGCGCTTATTTACCAAGTGACAACTTGGTCTTTCATGCTTTTTTCAACTCAGATTCTATTTTTTCACCTTTTTGATTACTTATATCATAACATATTACCCATTTACATGTTAGACAATTGCTTTTACAGAAGTACATGTTTTATGAAAAGAATTAGCATAGAAGTAGCGCTAATTTACGTAGGTAAATCATGTCATGTCATTATTTTTTCACCTCTGAATTTATTTTCTCCCCCTTTATAGTACTTCTCACATTACATTCTGGCCTTTTCCATGTTAGACATTTGCTTTCACAGTAGTACACGATTTACAGTAAGCCTAATCCTAATATATATATATATATAGAGAGAGAGAGAGAGAGAGAGAGGTGGGATGGTGGTACACTGGGAGACAGCTTATCCCATAATTAGTGGCTAAATTTAGAGCTCTTGGGGAATTTCCCACTCCTCTTACACCGTGAACAGAATTACTGACTGTATGTTCTATGACTTTCAACTTAGACTATTTTTCAACTTACATACTAACTTTACAGTAACTATACCTTTCATGCTTTTTTCAACTCAGATTCTATTTTTTCACCTTTGTGATTACTTATAACATATAACCCATTTACATGTTAGACAATTGCTTTTACAGATGTACATGCTTTATGAAAAGAATTAGTATAGAAGTAGCGCTAATTTACGTAGGTAAATCATGTCATGTCATTATTTTTTCACCTCTGAATTTATTTTCTCCCCCTTTATAGTACTTCTCACATTACATTCTGGCCTTTTCCATGTTATACATTTGCTTTCACAGTATTACACGATTTACAGTAAGCCTAATCCTAAATATATAAATATATATATATATATATATATATATATATATATATATATATATATATACAGAGAGAGAGAGAGAGAGAGAGAGAGAGAGAGAGAGAGTGTTGCCTCCCCCACACCACTCTCGCTTTCATGAATCTGTCTGCGCTCTCCCGCCCCAACACTTTCACTTTCTGCTGCCCTAACCATCCCCACACTACTACTTCCTGCCACAGAACACATAGAAGGAACACACCTGTGGAACAGTCGCGATGTGACGTCTGTCCCAGTCCCACGTGGCGATATCTTTTCCTTCACCAGCCAGGAAAATACGCCACCATGTACAGCTTCCTCGTCCTCGTCCTCATCTGATGGTATGTGTTGCTGCCTAGATGCAGCACGTGGTGCAGGCTGGCCGTCCCTTGCCCTCCTATATGTTATATATTTGAACTTCCTTGGGGAAGGGACCTCCTCATCACTGCTGCTGGTAACCTCCTCAGGCTGCATGTAATCGACATCGAGGGTGTCGTCGTCCAGTGGGGAATCACTATCCCCTGTAAAGGTATCCAGGGCGACTTGTATCTCCTCGTCTGACAGCCCACGACGCGCCATGTCTGACCTGGGTGACTGCTGACAGGTAAGTGGAGGATCACAGGGTCAGGTGGGGTTAATCTGGGTCTAGGGGATTATCCGCCTGGCGGCGAGTAGGTGAGGCTTGCGTAGGCGGGCGAAACAAAAATTTTGAAAAATGTGACAATTATGCAACTTGCAATGTTGCCGCATTAATTCACGTCGCCAGGACATGAGTGCACATCATATGCGGACGTTAATTCACATCGCCAGGACGGCGCAGGTTAAATAAAACGTCTTGCGAAAATGCAGACAAAAGTAAAACAGGCAACATCACACCCTTTGTTTCCCTGTCCCTTTTCCTCCGCATCGCACTTTTTCCAGCCTGCTCACTCCTCTGTTTGAACTTCCACGAGTGAAAAGTTACTACATGACAGTATTGTCATACCAGCTCTAATGTATGGAAATGAAGCTTTGACCTTGTAGGAGGGACAGAAGTCAAGAGTTAGAGCTGTGGAAATAAATGTGTTATTTGAGAGGAGCATGTGGAGTTCCATGGAGAGACAGACTGACAAATGAGGAAGTGAAGGAGCGTTGTGGTGTGGATGTGGATGTGATAGGAAGCATTAGGCGAAACACACTGAGGTGGTTTGGTCATATGGAGAGGATGGAGAATGAGAGACTAATGAGGAGAATGTATGTGAGTGAGGTGGAGGGGGAGAGAGGGAGGGGAAGGCCAAGGATGAGATGGAGGGATGGAGTGGAGAAGTATATGAGAGGCAGTGGTATGAGCTGGGAGCAGGGCAGTCAAATGGTAGGGGATAGGATTATATGGAGGCGATTTGTTGCTTGTTTGTGGCCAGTGGCCACCTCTTACGGGATTAAGGCATCTGCCAATAGACAGATAGAATAATAATAAATAAAAGTAAGTATGCAAATTTATTTAAAATCTCAATATTTTACAGTAATTCCCACAAATATATGCAAATGGTTTGTGCTTGCGCTTTGCAACTTTGCGCAAGCTAAATATTTGTCAGATTGAGAACTTGTGCTTGTGCAAGGTAGTGAACTGTGGATTCCGCATTGTGCTTGTGCAAGGTCCTTCTTTGTTTGCACTCCCCACCACTGTTTAATCCACATACACCAAAGAGCGTCATCAGAAAAAATGAACAAATTCTTGAGGTCAAGGAGTACAGTTACTTGGGGCAAATACTAAAATTAACGAAAGGGCCGTGGTGGGGAAACAAAACGATTCATTACAACTGAATGGGAAGCTCTCGGTAAACATAGAGACATTATGAAAAGTAGCTTCCCAATATGTATGAAATGAAAAGCATATACCAAATGTATAATTGCAGCTATGATGTATGGTTGTGAGGCCTGGAAACTGACAAAAACAAAGGAAAATAGACTAATCCATTCTCAGGGTGCAATGGAAAGGTCAGTGTTGAGATTATCCTTAAGAGACAGGAAAGGATCAACTTAGGATGAAAGAGCAGACTAAAGTTGAAGACATTGTAAAAGTTAATTTATTGCCACTCCCATTTCAGTATAAAAAAAATATATACAAAGTAAATACAAAATAACATTCCTATGGCCTAGTCTGTTAAGCATAAACTTTAACCCCTCTGTGTCCATGGGTCCGGAATTTTACGTGCACCCCTGGCCAACGCTGGGGCCATTTTCTTAAATTTCGGATATTTATTTATTTATTTTTTTGCCATCTTGACGACGAAGCTCAGACGCACGTAAAAGTGCAAATCCCAGCTTCCTAGACCCATTCTGTGGCTTGCAACAGAGTGCAAAAGTCGCAGAAGTATCGGCAACCGATATCCACCGGCACAAGGTGCTGCTGGGCTGCAACATCGCACGTGTTGTTATAATTTTCTTTTACCCCCCAAAACAATGTGAATGGTGCTGATTTTTGTGCATATATTAGATATGATGATATTCAATGATTTCAGTACATATTATGTTAGGATTGGCTCGGAAAAAAATTATGAATATTTTTTTCACCTTTTTTATATAAAATATGTTCACGGTAGTGGCTAGTTATTTTTTACGTTATCTTGTGAATATGCTTGGGAAAGGGAGTGAAAGTGTTGAATTTTCAGTCCCAAATGAGAAAATCTGCCTGGTTAGGGAAAAAAGGTAAAGCTGGATGTTTCCCAACACTTTATGTGGTCAGAATATGATAAACTCGGAGTATCGCGCAGTAACTGTGTGTGATATCATACCTACGCACAACTATATTGCTTTCTAAGTGATTCTGCAATGATTGCGGGTAGTTCACAGTCATAAGTAGGAAAAAAATACGTGGATAACAATTCAGGAACATACATTTCTACTGGCAAGACGGCAGGGTAGGATGGAAGGGGCTAGATGTTTGTTAGGGCTATCTTCACATGGTCGAAATGCGATAAAATCGGCATATCAAATGGTTGCCTTGTAGGACAGCATTTTCAATACACTTTGCCTGTGCACTTACATTTCAAACAGAACCTGCAATGATTACCACTCTATCTAGGACAAAAAAGACTGTAATAAGCATACTGTACAATATAATGAAATAGAAGGGGGCTGCCATCTGAGAAATAAATACAGAGAAGAATACTCAGCTCAAGTGCATCAAACCAACTATTTAGATCATATTGTGATATAGATTTTGTTTTAAATCTTATTTTTGCATATTGTGTATCATTATACTGTTTTAAAAATCACAAAGTGTAATTTCCTGTGCGTGTTTACCTGACAAATGAGATATGAGTCCATTTGTTATTTTTTTACTGATATTAAAATTTATTGTATGTTATTATTATAAATTAATAAACACCACCTACAAGGCATTCAATCTTTTCATTAGTGATTGCAGAGATATGCTGAAGCGGCAGTATGAATATATTTTACATGTTAGTAACACTACATGTATTTTTGTATTTGGGTGTTGTAACACCCCACCAGATTAACCACGTTTGAATATCCCACAGGACTAATGAAGGGTTAAGAGCATCAGGCAGAGTGTTCCAGATTTTCCTCCTGAATATATAATGTGTCATTGACTTTGTTCTGTAGTTACCAGAGGTAGTGCTAGTTTGATATTATGATCATGGCTTAAATAATTGAGATTTATTAAGGTTTTGAAGTGACTTACATATGAATAAAAAAGAAACATGAATATCTTGAAGTTTTAATATTCTTAAATTTTATATATTCTCATAAAATTTATAGTTCTTATGACATGTTATGGGTTTTTATAATCTGATTATTTATGTCATAGGTATTACCCCATAGTGTAACAGCATACGAAAGATGAGGATACACTACTGTATAGTATATAGACATAAGAGCTTCCTTAGTTAACATTTCCCTTGTTTTACATAAAGCACCACATATTTTAGAAATTTTCATATTAATATTACATGTAATATTTTTCCATATTAATTTACTATCTATAGTTATACCCTAAAATTTGGTACTACATGAATGATATACATCAAAAGTACCAATACCAAGCCTAGGTAAACACAGTTCATTGAGATGGAAGTAAGTTCAGCTTCAGTATCACTACCTAGCAAGAAGATTGGTGGTCATGTCGAGTTTCTGAGAGCACTATCAAAAAGCTTATGATATTTTATGTGCATACATTGAGTAAAAAATGAAAATAATAAAACCTAGTGAGCAAAAATATGCAGGTGTGGGTGAGGCAGGGAAAGGGAGTATTTTTATCTCACTTGCGGGCGAGGAGGAGTATTCTGCGTTTGTCGTCCATTTACTCGAAAACTATTGGATGTAACGATTTCCTGTAAGAACCAAGATAGAGATCAGTGAATTCTACGTATGTACAGGACATAAAAATGTAATATCTCTGATGAAAAGTCGTTGTTACGTAGGCGGGAATATAAAGGTTATTGTGTGCACATGACGGAAGTCCAGCACGGCCGTGAGTACCCAGTAGTATTTTGCAATTTACTCGGAAACTATGAGGCCTATCAAAAATCAACGGGGACCATGAGAAACCTCATGAAATTCTACACAAGTTTATGAAATAAAATTATAACGTTTGTGAGAAAACTTTTATGGAAAAGCTCCCTGCACAAAAATCTTTTTTTTTTTTTTTCAAAAAATAACTTTCAGTTTTTGGCTATTTTCTCGAAAACTACAAATCATATCATAACCGGACTTTCCCATTAGCAAGCTGATGAAATTCTCTATCAAAACTTTAAATAACATTTTTCCGCATGATGGAAAACATTCGAACTAGGATGTTGGGAAGTGAAATTGACGTTCGGAAATGTTTATTCACGGTGGCCTAATGTACTTTTATTCGCATTTTTCTGATTTTTTTTCGCTTATTAGCTAGAACAAACATCGGCGAATAAGATATGTAGGTTTCATGGCAATATATAGAGGTTTGGATGGCGAAAATAAGGCGAGAATACGTGTTTTCAGTGGCGCACAGGCAGGCTGGCGGGGAAGGGATGGATTAAAATCGTGTCAGTAAAACTTATAATACTTATGCGTGCGTGAGAGGGTTAAGAAAAGCTGCTTCAGAAGGGATGTAGAGGTGTTGTGTTTTATCCTGTCAGTAAGCTAGGAGAAATAAAGCTGGATGAACTATAATAGGCCTAGTTTGGTTTCTTCACTTCAGTGCTCTCTCTCTCTCTCTCTCTCTCTCTCTCTCTGGGGGCGCGGTGGCACAGTGGTAGCGCGCGAGCTTGCGATCGGGAGGTCGCAAGTTCGAGCCTCGCCCGGACTACTGTTGCCGGGAGGGGTAGCGCCCTCCTGTAACCCAGCGGGACTATATGGCCTTAGTTGCCTAGCTCAGGGAATTCATTTCTCTCTCTCTCTCTCTCTCTCTCACACACACAGTATGTAAGTACTCACCTTCGCATACTTTATACCAGGTTTAGAGTTCAATATCTAACGTTTAACTGAGGTACAAAGCAGCAAAGCTGAAAATGTGGAGTATTGAAAGCAACTTTTTATGATGAATGATAGGCAGATTAAAAACATCCAGCTGTCTTTCATTAAAATGAACGTAACCCAGTAGTTTTTTTTTTATTCTTTTTTATCGGTTTCACTAGACAATCCTTTTTTTGTATTTTTCAATAACTTATGTTATTGCATTTTTCTTTTTTCGCCACAGAGAGAGAGAGAGAGAGAGAGAGAGAGAGAGAGAGAGAGTAAATAAGCGTCAAGAAGACTGCATGAAAGTGCGTTTGTCATTACATCATCTTAAGGGTGCATGATCTTCACATGGTATTGTTTTGAGGTGCAGAGTGAGAGCAGTGGAAACGGGATTGCTAATGCCTTCCATCCAGTTATTTTTTCAGTTAGTTTATCCTTCTTACTTTCAGACGATTTTATTATTTTTAGGATAGGCCCCTTGTTCTGAAAGGGGTCAATGGAGGCTATACGTAACCCTTCCAATTAGTAAAGGATATTCCAGGATGACTGATATTCTTTGAAGATAATAATAAGACGCTAAATACGCCACAGGAAAAAAAGGGGAAAGGGAATACATGTAGGCTGCTTGGTTTTGACAGAATATCGATAGACAGTTCAGGACAGTCGGAGAGTAAGACATTTTAATGATTATCAGATAGTAAAAGAGAGTTTGCTTAGATTGTGTGGTCAAACATAGGAAAATTATAAGAAAATGGAAGTGGAGAGAACATTTGTATATGCAGGTGAGTTTGAGGGTAGGAGGAGGCATGAAGGCCCGAGATGATGGTTTGATGTGGTCAATGAACGTGTGAGAAATTGAGGAACAGATCCTGATGAAACAAAAGAAATAAAAGAATAACATATACTTGGATGAAGTAAAGCACTCTATGAATGGATATGCGTATTGCAAGAGTTACGCGCTTCGGATGTAGGCATTCTGAAGAATTACGAAGACGAATTCCTTAACTCATCGCTAGCCCTTCTCTTCGCCATCTTTCGTCCCTACCATGTTTTCCTCCCCTGTCTTTCTCCCCTTTCACAATAATCGCCACCTCATCCCTGTCACTTTATTATTCAAACCATCTCTCTCTCTCTCTCTCTCTCTCTCTCCATTGCTGTGGATGTAATACTTTCTCTTCAGGATGAGGTGTCCTCTACTCATAATTAAGTGATGTGGTGGGATGGATGAAACTAACTTAAGAAGGTGTATATAATATGACATTCACAAATAACTCCAACATTATCTATGTTTTGGTAAGCTGTGTAAGGTGGGGTAAGACGAAACCCCTAAGGAAAAAGGTTCATATTATCTAAACTATTATTGTCATCAATGTGTGACGGGTATGTTAAGAAGCCTTTCTGCAATGGCTATGTGTGCTGCATGTTATATACGTATGCCCTCCCTTTCTTTTGATGGAGAAAATGTCATTAAAAAAAAATCATAAAATGGGCCGTTTACCTCATGGTTAGGGCAAAACGCCCTTAGTGGAGGCCTTGTATCCTACTATATAAATTCTATGTTTTAATTCTAGGAGAGGTGTTAAAAGAAAGTCACTTAAACAAAATTAAAATTTATTGATTTCTGTATCAACAACATGGCTCAGTTTTAGCCGCAGCTGAAAAATATGCAATTGAAAAACTTACATACTGGTTGAACTTGATTGTTATATAACTTTGAATGAATCATAGATGTATTTTCATTGTAAGAAGCTATGATTAGTGTAGTTTCCGTAAGGAAATAGGGCTAGTGGGCCAAAAATTAAATGTAGGCCTACTTAGACATCACCAGATTCACAGTTTTGACATATGTACCATTCATAACCAGGTGTGCATTCTTCATGTGCCCATTTTCTACAGGAGGTGCACTGTACCCATGTCTCAGAATGTTTCCTCTCAGTAAATGGTGCTCGACACACTAGACAAGGCCATTCCTATTCACTGAATGAACCTCGAAAGGCTAGGCTCTGCTTATTCTTTGCTGGTTTCTTTTGGGGGCACTAGATACAGACTTTTGTTTTGGAATACTTGCTTTTTGTAAGGTGCTAATGTTAGTACCTCAGCCTTTTGTACTTTTCTTTTCCTACTTCGCTTCTGAGTTGGTTTTGGCTGCTCAGTCGTGTAGTACAACTTTTGCTTCACTCTCTACTGATGTTCCAGATTGTGGACTCAGGGATTGAAGAACTGAGGTTTCATCTGGTGCTGAGATTGCATTAATACTAACGTTTAATGGAACATGAACTGTGTCCACTCTGTTCTCATTTGAGCCAGGACTGTTTTGTGTGATTGTTTCCTCCGGTTTCCTTATTGATAGCTGTTGGTTTCTCTTCATGAAAACTCTCGGCCAGTCTTTTTTTGCCATGTTAGTCAGCTTACAGAATCGGTGAAGAATTTTCATTTCCTCAGCAAAATCAAAGGCATGGTGACATACATCAACACCTGTAAGGCCAAACAGGGTTTATTCCATTTCTTGAATATTGTTCACTAACAAGGACTCAATTTTTTCACCAAATCGGTCTGAAACGGCGAAGTTTTACTGCTCCTGGAGTTTTTACTATTCCATCTCGATGTCATCACAGTATCTTGCAAGGAATGCCGAAGGTTCTTGATGCTGGTTTTAATGGACCACCGACCTGAAATGTTTGAAGACCATCTCTCGGAGCAATTTCCTCGTAAGAAGCATGTTTAGTTCTCCTCTTGTATACACATGGCATCTCGGATGAGAAATAACAGAATAAAAAAGTACAAATTATTAAGTTTATCACAGAGGCGTTAAATGCCCACCAGTGGGCTATTTGTTCCTCGACACGGGGGGGTGGGACATTTTTATGTAAACAAACCCCAACTCTCCCACCACATCAGACTGATGGTTAACTTCTTGCATATTGTGATCTTGAATCCTCATCACAGTCATCCCAAACTATAAAGAAGGTTTTACATACATTTGTAATTTACAAGAGATCACTGAAATGGTTGAACATTTACATTAAATGTGACAAAATCCGAAAAAAACGTGAGTAGATGCCGAAGACTGTATACTGCGTGCCACCATTAGTGTCAGTGTTTGTCGACAGATGGCACCAATACTCTGATCAGCTGATTGGGACTCATTGTTTGCAAATGGACAAAAAACTTGTGGGTAGGCCTCTTAGCCTGGGGGGCAACGTACCCCACTCTACCCCTATATTCTATGGAGATTTTAATTCTTGGATCCTATAGGCACAGTTTGTTTCACCTTAATTTTTGGAATATTATTTGCAGTTAATTTGCTACAACCCTCCACTAAATTGATATTCATCAGTGTTTTGGAGAGCACTGTCTAGAGAACTTGTTTCATCCATGGGCTGCAGCAAGGTGTCGTGCAGACATCCACTGAGGTGCAGCAAAATGGCAGTTTTGGTCAATCTTACAGACTTCCATGAAATATATATCAATGGCGAGGAAATTGCATCGTGCAGCTACCCACGGAATTTGTTATTGAAGTCGGTGCAGTTTTGGAGAAATGTTTGACAGAAATTGCATTTCTAGCAGGAACATGAAAACCATGCTTTGAGAGAGAGAGATTGTAATGCATATGGGAGGCAGACGAGACAGGCTGTAAACAGGTTTTTGGCAGTCTCCCCGCATGCCAGGTGAGTTGCCAGCTCGCTGCAATATGAGTGTAGGGTGCTACTTTTACACCCATTATTTACCACCCTACTTCTGTTCCATTATCTCCTATTGACCTTACAGTTTTTATGTTATTCTAAACAATTCTGACCCACAGTTGCCTTTCCTAGGGTGGCAATATTGTGGAAAATGCGTTATGAAGTGTGTATATTTGGGTCATTGTCGGTGGTGCACTTTAGCAACTGGCTCAAGATTGGGGGTGGGAATGAGAGCTACCAGTTACCCTAATACCCCATAATGTTGTGTCACGCTGATTCTTCTAGAACCTTTCTGGTGCATTGTTGAAAATCTTGCTCATAATAGGTATGTTGCAGCTTTACGTGACACCCCCATGTGAGGTATGTCACAATCCATGGGTTCATTTACATGTTAATATCTGATGGCTTTATTCAGCCTGCATAAACTCTCTCATAGAGAAGGGATTCATGGATTTAACACCTTTAGGTAAGGAAAAGCACATGTGTGTGTAAATAATTTGGAAATAAATTTACACTGATGAACACAACACCTATGTGGATTCTGGCAAAAGCTCCAAGACTATTTCGTCAATTTTCTTGAAATTCTTCCTGTGCATTTCAGCATTACAATTTTGCTTTGACCAACTCCGCTCAAGCAATGGTCACCAAACAATAATGACAACTGGGAGTTTCTCATCAGACTGCAACATTCCTTCTGGAAGGCAGTGAAGGTGGATGAGACAGTCCTTCCGGAAGACCAGAGGAAATTTTTTTATTTTCCCTGCTCAATTATTCACACCTAACTCTCGTTTAAGCTTCATAAGTGGGTCACGTAGGCCCCCTCAGGATGCCTGGAGATGTTACACCACTCTGTCACCCACTGGTCACCCTAGAGTATTTTTTTTTTCCACTACCCCTCTTCCTGCATCATCCATTTGGGTGGGAAGCATGTCCAGCTACTCAGGTGGTGCCACTTACCATCCTATCATACCCCTAATGGCAACTGAAAGGGGGGAAGGTGGAAGTGAAGAGACAAAATGGATAATATTGGAGTACGTGTTACTGTGTGTGCCAATTGGAAGGTCAGCCTTTGTGAGGGAGGGTAATTCATGCCTGCCACTCCTCCAATTGCTTCAAAGTGTCAGAAACCATTGTAAATATGTGTTAACATTCTGGTTTTGTATTTATGAAAATATAAAATTAGTGTAACACTTAAAAAGGAGACAATGGTAACATTGCAGTGCAGTGCACACTAATGAAATTGAAAGTGATACTCGTGACGAAGTGTTTCTGGACAGTAATGGTTTTATAAAACCGAAAGTAAGTACTTACCAGAGCTGGACACTAAATATATTGAATGTACTTAAACACTAAACACTAAATACATGGAAGAAATGTATTTATATGCTAAATACTAAATAAATTTTGTGAGTATTTAAATCCTAAATATTAAATACCTCAACTGTATTTAAATACATTTGTTAATACATTTTATATACATGCACATTTTAACATATGTATTCAGTAATTCATGATTAACAATATAGGCTAAAATGCTTGATAAAGGAAGATTTCCGATTATATATTTCCCTTTTTTTGAACAACACAAGAACTTAGAATTTACAATGTACATCCAGTGAAGTATTATACTCAACAATATGTACCGTAACCAACAATGAGTAGATGAGACAAAAGTTAATATAAGACTAACATAAGGCATCTTACGAATTCTCTTTACTGTATTTCACGGTTGCTGCGGAAAACCAGTCTTTCAAAAGTTTCGTCTGCAAGAGAGTTTCTTTTGGGAGTCAGGGCGATTACCGCAAATGAGAATAGTCACTCAACCAGTGCCGAAGATGGTAAAATACCAAAGTTAAGAGAACAACGGTAAAAAATACCGTTTGTTATTCACACCGAAAATATGCCAGCAATATAACCAGCCGGAGCCTGGCATATGAAACAGAAATTTTCATGCCAACTGCTCCAGAAATAAGCCAAACTGGCATAATTATGCCAGACCTGGCAACCCTGACTGATGGAACTGAACTCGTGACGCACACCGGGTTCACTGTTCAGGGTTGCCAGATAGGTGGACGGGTTTATGGCCAAATTAACGGGTAAAAAGTATTTACATTTTTGTATTTTAAGGATTAAACTACATTGTATTTAAATGCTCCTTAAGGTATTTAAATATTATTTTTAAATACATGAAAACCACTGTATTTATAAATACAGTTCTAAATACACGAATGTATTTAAATACTTATTTAAATACAAACGTATTTAAATACTGGCCAGCTCTGGTACTTCTATCTATCTCTCTATTGCCAGACGCCATAATCCCTTAAGGGGTGGCCATTGAGTTGTTTTACGGGGAGGGACACTAATCCTCCACCAACCCACTTGCTGACACATAGGGAGCACGTATGGTTTGGTTATATGGTTAACACCCAGCGTTGTAAATGGTTTCTTGGTTAACAGGAAATCATTTGGCTTGTCAATGTAAAGCCACCTGTAAAGGAAAGAAGAACAATAAGACGTGACAGGAGAGATGGGAGAAATAGGAAGAGTGGAGGGCACGCACAGAAAAAAAATGATAAAGGCTAAGGAAGAAGTAGGGAGCACTATATCAAGTGACTGGATGATTACAAACATAAAATAATGTTGTAAGTATACAATTATTAATAAGTGGTAGCAAAATAATTAAATGTGTCTACTTTTGGTGGTCCAGTGAAACATTTGCTTTGCTTTATGTGGCAACTCTGCATAAATATATTACTTCAGTGCCTTGTACGTGACTCTGCAGTACAGTTATAATTGATGATAATAGTAATATATATATATATATATATATATATATATATATATATATATATATATATATATTTTACGGTGTTTCAAAATGTTGAATTTGGTGTTTGGTGAACTCACACATGCTAACTGAGTTTCATTTCATGAAATGCCCCCCATTCATGGAAAATACAAGCACAACTGCCTGTTGCTATCCCATCCCGCAAGGTGTGCATGTGTTGCCTCTTATGAGAAATCATTCTTTTTCTGGCTAATAACAAATGCTATCCGGAATCTGAGCTTTGGGATGGGAAAGGTGATGGGAAGAGTGGTATTGGATGTCCTGAAACAGTGGTCGCATGTAGAAGACCGGGTGGCCAGCCTCTGCTTTGATACTACCGAAAACAATATGAATGTCTACAGCAGGCTTGCACTGTCATCTAGAATGCCATTGGGAAATGCTCCTCTTCATGGCATGCAGTCACCATTCCCACGAGCTTTTCGCCTGGGTCTTTGACATGTTCTTCCCCTCCTCTGGCCCAGAAATCCTCCTATTTGGCCAGTTGAACGATTGCTGGGATATCATCGATCAGCAGGTTTCAAAACTGTACAAAACTCTGGACGATCGTTCCAATCCACGACCTTGAGATCAATGGATCTCAAAGCACTGAGATGAGCTGACTTCTTTCATTGTTGCCAAACTTCAGGAGGGCCATGACAGCGACGACTACAGGGAATACTTTGAACTTGTGCTCTGTTTCTTGGGTTATCCACTCCTCAAAACGAGGAAGTGCTCTGACTGGATTCCGCCATCCAGGAGCGTACAGCAGGGCCAGATGGATGGGGAATGGGATCTACTTGCTGAAGATTTACCTGTTCTGGGACCATTTCCCTCTTACCCCTCACAAGGAACGAGCTCTGAAGCAGATAAATGCCTTCTCAGTCACGGTGTACCTTCGATCTTGGTACTCATCTCCAGTTGGAATTGATGCATCCACAAATGATCTGGTTCTCTTCAAGACGCTATAGATCTACAAGAACCAGGTCGATGAGGAAGTGCTTGGTACAGCACTCAAAAAATTTCAGAACCACAGCTGGTACCTGAAGATCTCGCAGACTTTGGCTTTTACTCAAACCTCGTGCAAGAGGAAGAAAACCCTCAACTGCTCCTTTGCCTTCACCAGAAATCTTCTCAAAAGGTGAGGGCGATGAAGGTGGATCCCCAAGTGTTGCAAGACCCCATGGACTTGAAGACTGCTGATTTCGTCACGATCCAAACACAAAAGTTCTTCAAATGTTTGAAGATGAAAGTTCCCAGGTAGCTCAAGGACATTGAGGAGCACAATAGCCAGGTCATGGCAGTCAACATAGTCAACGACTGCGATGAACGTGGAATCAAGCTGGCAACTAACTTTAATGAGGAGCTTATGAGGAGCAGGGAGGAGAAACAGCTGGCCCATCAAAATCATCGCCACAGGAAAGTGGTTCCTCAACCGCAGAAGTCGGTATATGTCTAATCATCATGTGTCCTGCTGTGAGTTTCGGTTGTTTTGTCAGAAAATATCTTCATTTTCTTGGTGGTGATTTCTAAGTTGCTTTCATGAGTTATTATTGTAAGACAAAACACCATTTGTGGATGAAAGGATTTATGGATGAAAGCATGCAAAGGTGTGTAATGGATCCAAGATTATATAGAGGTTGGGGGAATGGACTTTCTGTCCACCACATGGTGGTGGTGAGAATCAAGGTCCAAATGAAATGGAGAAATAGAAGAATGGATGGACAGGAGGAAATAGTATATGCAAAGAGGGTGGACAGGTTACAAGAGGATGAGGAAAAGGCAGAATATAAGGGAGAAGTGAGGAGAAATTGGGTAAATATGGATCGGAGCAGGTGTGGGACGTGGAAGATGTGTGCAAGATATTTACAGAAGAAATCTGTGCAGTATGTGAGGTGGTGTGTGGAGTGAAGAGAAGATGAAAGGGGGTGCAAGGAATAGCATGCCGGAATGAAGAGGTTAGACAGGCTGTGGCACAAAAGAAGAAAGCATATAGTGAGTGGATGAGAAACGGGCTTGGAAGAAGTTGAGAGACGGAAGAGAGAGTTATATGTAAAAGAGGAAGAGAGAGGTGAAAAAATTAGTAAGAGAGTGTAAGAAGAGAGTGGATGAGGACTTTGGAAGGAATTTGAGTGTAAAGTGGAGAGAATGTAAGAAAATGTTCTGGAAGGAGGTAAAGAAAGTTAGAAAGGTTGGCAAACAAGTTAGTCAGGGAGTAAAAGATAAAAAATAGTAGATTACTAGTGGAGAAGGCAGAAAAAATGAGCATATGCAGAGAACACTTTAAGGAATTGTTGAACACAGTGAATGAAAGTAATGTGAGTATAAGTGGCTAGGGAATGGCTGGGAGAAGGAGGGATGTGAGAAGTGAGGAACAGATCAGTAGGATGGAAGTTGTGGAAACAATGAAGAAAGTCAAAATGGGGAAAGCCCCGGGAATTGATGGAGTGTGTGGTTAAATGCTGAAGCATGGGGGAGAGATGGTAATAGAATGGATGTGGAAGATGTGAAGATTGACCTGGGAGGAAGGTAGAGTCCCGGAGAATTGGAAGTAAGGTTTAATTATTCCCTTGTACAAAGGAAATGGGAAAAAAGAAGTGTGTGGTAATCATAGGAGCATTTGTCTTCTTACTGGAATAGGAAAAGTATATGGTAGGATAAATCCTGGCAGAATTAGGAAATAACAGAGGAATTAGTTGGAGAAGAACAGGGAGGTTTGAAGAAGGGAAGAGGTTGTGTAGATCAGATATTCATTCTTCGATCTTTGTTGTATGTGGCCTTCATGGATTTGGAGAAAGCATATTACAGGGTGGATAGACAAGGATTGTGGAAAGTATTATGAATATATGCAGTAGATGGAAAGTTGTTCAGTGCGGTGAAGAGTATGTATGAGGGCGCCAAGACTGCAGTGCGTGTGAATAGTGAACTGAGTGAATTTTCTACTCGAAGGTTGGGTTGAAACAGGGATGTGTCATCTCTCCATAGTTGTTCAATCTGTATATGGATGGGGTTATAAATGAGATACAAGGTCGGGCAGTGGTTATTGCAGTGGCCATAATGATAGAGGGCAGTGTTTGGAAACTCCCTGTACTGTTGTTTGGAGATGATACAGTGTTGTTACGTGAAGACGAAGGGGAGCTGCAAGGTTTGGTGGATGAGTTTGGGAAAGGGCGTAAGAAATGGAATCTGAAGGTGAATGTAGGGATGAGTAAAGTTATGGACTTTGAGAGAAGTGAAGTCATTGAATGTACAGTGAGGTTGGATGGGGAGGAAATGGAAAATGTGAGTGCGTTTAAGTACTTGAGCAGTGTGATGAATAATGATGGAAGTTTGGACGGTGAAGTGCTTGAAAGGGTGCAACATGGAAGAAAGGTTGGTGGTTCCTTGAAGACAGTGATAAGAAACAGGGATTTTGTGTGTGTGTGTGTGTGTGTGTGTGTGTGTGTGTGTGTGTGTGTGTGTGTGTGTGTGTGTGTTCGACTCTGGCCAAAGGCTTCAGGGCCTGTATCTCGGGGCCAGTAGCCTATCCCAAGGCCCAGTAGTCCTCCTACACCTCCACATGTCACCACTTCGGCACTAACACCCACCGTCCATATTGAATACAGGCAAGGGCTGTCTCATACAGGACTGGTGTACTGGTATTAGCGGGGGTATTTTTACGACATGTCGGCGGGTCATCTGGTAGATCAGGAAAGTCTGCTTTTTATGAAATTCAAATCCTTAAACTGTCCCCTGACCCAGTCAGGATTCACACCTGGGTCCATCAGGACTGCAGGCCGCCTCTCTACCGATTTAGCCACCGCCTTCCCCGCATGGAAGTAAAAAATTTACTACATGACAGTATTTTGATACCATCTCTAACGTATGGATGTGAATCTTGGACCTTGTTGGAGGGACAGAAGTCAAAAGTGAGATCAGTGGAAATGAGTTATCTGAAAGGAGCCTGTGGAGTCACATGGAGTGACAGACTGACAAATGAGAATGTGAAGGAGCGTTGTGGTGTGGATGTGGATGTGACAGGAAGCGTTAGGAGAAACACACTGAGGTGGTTTGGCCATTGAGTTTGTTTGGCCATGTGGAGAGGATGGAGAGTGAGATGCTTACGAGGAAAGTGTATGTGAGTGAGGTGGAGGGGGAAGGGAGAGGGAGGGGGAGGCCAAGGATGAGATGGAGGCATGGAGTGGAGAGTTATATAAGAGACGGGGGTGTGAGCAGGGAGCAGAGCAGTGAAATGGCGGGGGACAGGGCGACATGGAGGCGATTTGTTTGGGGCCATCCCTTACGGGATTAAGTCGTCTGGCAATAGATAGACAGATAGATAGAAGACTCCATATCCAGGGTGACTTATTTTCCTTCAAATATAGACTTCATCTGGTTACTTTTCTTTCCAAACAGAAACAAGTAAATGTGTGTGCGGTCATCCATTACCAATCTAAAAAAAAAAAAAAAAATCACCTACAATCATGAAACGCCCATATATATATCCCACTGGATCCCATATTTCCTGTGCGAGGGATTTTGCTGAGAGGATGCTAGGCATACCACCCTCCGTCTGTCGGCTCATAGTCCCGAAGCTCATACGTCCCTACCCCGGGGTTCCCTTCTTTATTACATTTTGAAAAGACCACTTCTGTCCTGTACTAAGGACACTTGGAGCTAATGGTTTAAAGAAACTGATAGATTTGCCAGTGTTTAACCTATTGGATCCCAGATTTCCTGTGCGAGGGATTCTACTGGAAGGATGCTAGGCGTACTGCCCTCCGCCTGTCGGCTCATAGTCGCGAAGCTCATAGGTCCCTACCCCGGAGTTCCCTTCTTTATTAAATGTTGAAAATGCCCACTTCTGTCCTGTATTAACCCGTCACATCCCGAGGTTTTCCGCATCTCCGACATCCCCCAGTCCCGAGGTATTTTCGAAAAAAAATTTTTTAGTTAAAACCTTCGCTTTTGGTGAGAAACATCGAAAATTCATAGAGAAATCGCTCACCTGAGGTTTAAAATACCCAATCCAGGTAGGAGTTCCTCCTTACCTGACTGGGTTTTCTAACATGCTGTCACCAAAGAAAACGAGTTCTGTGGGAGGGTAACTATTTTATCCACTCATAAACGGTATTTATTTATTTACTTGGTACGAATGTATATGTAGTATGAGAGTATATTGGTTTTGAAGCAGTAATAAAGGCATTATAAGCATTGTTTCACTCACTAACTAATCACCATACCTGACCTTTTTTTCCCACATTACCTGATCATTATTTCTGGCTGTTTCTTCTTCTAATGCTATGTAAACATTGTCCTCCACATTGTCATCGATTGGGGAATCACTCTGGCCTTGAATATCTTTACTAGCCAGGTCACTGGTAACAGGTGAATTGCCGAGACAATGGCGTGATGGGGGGAGGGGGGAGGTTATGCGGTGTAAGGGACTGTCCCTGCTTGGGATCTTGTAGAGGAATAGAGGAAGGTGTCCCGTGTATACATACGAAAAATCACGCGCAAAAATTGAAAATTGTGCAAATTAGGGACCTTGCAATTGCACGATGTACTGGTACGTCGCCGGGACTGGCAAATGCAAATCGTTGCAACATACCCATACATCGATGGGACGGGGCGGGTTAAAGACACTGGGAGCTAATGGGATATATATATATATATATATATATATATATATATATATATATATATGTGTGTATATCTATCTGTCTATCTCTCTCTCTCTCTCTCTCTCTCTCTATATATATATATATATATATATATATATATATATATATATATATATATATATATACACACACACAACACCTCTGAATGCTGATTGTAAAATATGTATATATCCTGGTTCAGTATGTACAAAAATAACTGTTTAGTGGGCACACAGCAGTGCACTACACACTAGCAAAAACTGAACGTGACGCTTGCTGTAGTTAGTCTGGGTTGTTATAGTTTTATGGAGGCATAAAATGACCATTTATGTGCGTAACTAGAAGTAAGTGGTAGAGAAGTACTTAAGCGACTAATTATTTTGGTGAGGTCAAGTGCTGCCTCACGTGGCATCTGTGCATCAGTATGTTTCTTTAGTATCCAGTATATGATTCTGTAGTAATATGTGATAGTAATGACAGATATTTAGTGAGAAATGCAAAAATTTTGAGGAAAACCTTGTATTGTCACCTCAGTTACTATGAAGCTCGTGTACACGTTTAGCTCTAAGTGTAGCACTTGTGATTTTGCTCTTGCAGGTTTCATGTATACCTCAGTTCAGTGCAAAAAGTGTCTATACAAATGGGTTAGTGATTATCCTATATTTTAGTGGCATAAAGCACGGAAGTCATCTCCCAAGCTTCAGCCTGCACAAAGCATGAGTGTCATTTGGAACACTGCTTGATGCCTACCTGGGCGACCGACGCTCACCGACCGAAAAAAAAAAAAAATCCTTTTTAACTTGGCCTCCTTCTGGTCCTAGACAACCTATGACCCTCCGGTTTGTCTTTAAGTTTAGTGGAATGATTAAAGTTTTTGTGACAAACTTTACCCATGTCTGGTTAAGTATGAGTGGATTAAAACCGCATGAAATATACCATATTTTTCCCGTACTTCTCGCACCAGTGAGCTAGGTTAGAAAACATGAGCCACAGCTGAAGAGTTTTTAGTTGACCCTCAACATGTTAAATTATTGAACGACACACTCATTATAAACTCAAGGTATTGTCTGTGTCTGCGTAAGCTCCTGCTTCTGCTGGTTTAATGGTTAGAACGCCCAAGTCGGAGTGACGGATTTGCATGGGTTTGATTGCAGAGGAGTGACTGAATGTTTTGTGATCAAGTAATGCCACCAAGGAAGTAAGCTGGAAGTCTACCCTTAAATGTACAGGAAACTGTACCCTAACCTCGGGCTCCTCCATCTTCGAAAGGCTAATGCTGGCAAGAATAAAAAAAAAAATGTCACCCAGGTTCCAAGCGTTAATTGCAACTCCTTTGGTGGCTGCCCTGTACAAGCAGTAGCATACAGTGACAGTAATTATGGTCTTAGTTCTCATTTCCCTTTTATGGAAGGGGCAACTTTAGTGTGCTGTTCTAGCTAACACCAGATGTGCTGATTGACAGGAACCTGGTCATAGGAGCCTGAGCTAGAACACTGTCACCACAAACGATTTTGTGATTGCTTGTTTAAGTAACGCGTTAAAACAGCATTTTATTTTCGAAAGTACCAAAAAGTTACTGAACTTCTTATATCATTATCGAGAACATATTTGTAGAAAGCAAGAAATCAATTGTATTGCTGATAATACCGTCAGAGATAATTTAGGTAATGAGAAGCCTATCTGCAGATAAGAAACCACTGACAGTAATCTAGGAAAGTAACCAATGAAAAAAATAAATACTTCAAGTATATGTTCATTTCACCAACGGTTTGTTAAGAACTCCTTTTGAAAAATTTCGTTCATGTTTTCTTTCAGCGAAGTGCTCCTCTCCCCTTTTTCCAGTAGACTTGCCACCAGGATTTGGGCTACCCAGAGGGAGTAACATGGAACCAAAGACAGGGAGTGATAGAAAAAGAACCAGAGGTAGGGAGTAGCAGGGAGAGAGTCAAAGGTGGGAGTCGTAGAGAGGAAGTCAGATGCAGGTAGTAGAAAGGAGGGAGACAGGATGAGGGAGGGAGTCAGAAGGTGGGAGTTGGAAGCAGAGAATCAGATGTAGGGAGTAGTGAGGAAGGAGCCAGGGGGAGCAAAAAAGCAGCAGGGAAAGAGTCAGAAGGAGGGGGCCATATAGAGGGAGGAAGTGGTAGAGGCACTCTGAGGGAGTCAGCCATAGGGAGGGAGCGATAGGGAGGATGTCAGTGGGAGAGATTAGTAATGGGGGAGTCAAAGGGAAGAAGTGATAGGGAGGGAGTCAGAGGGTGGAAGTTACAGGGAGGAATTAGAGGGTGGGAATTAAATTGAAGGAGTACTTAGGCGGGAGTTACAGGAAGAGAGCGAGAACAGTGGGGTGGCAGGGATGAAGCTTTAGAAATATACAGTATATATACAGTATACAGCATATATATTTATATATATATATATATATATATATATATATATATATATATATATATATATATATATATATATATATATATATATATATATATATATATATATATATATATATATGTTCGTGCTTCTGTATAAAAGCATCAGCAGTCAACAGATGCATGCTCATTAACACCAAGCAATACAAACTTCTGTCCAGTACCATACCTGTGACAGATATGACAGGAGGAGAAGGGGTGGCTGGAATTTCCAGTAGTCCTGAATCATACCCTACACAGATCGTAGGGTCCAGAGATGGTAAGAATAACTTGCGAGAGGCTGTTTTGCTTGACTGATCAGAATTTTGATGTTTGATTGTAGTGGAATCAGGATCAGTTACACTTTCATTTCCCACTACACAATCACTGGCACTTTGGACATTCTCAGAACACTCTGGAGAGATTTTGTGATGCACTGCTAGTGTTCTGACTGGAGGCTGTAACTGGCATCTGACCACTACTATGACAAGTTTCAGAAAATGTTCTGTTAAAAGCAGGACCGATGGTATCTGCTTTCCTCGTGGGAACAGAAAGTGTACCTAAAGTTGAGGACACAGCTATGATAATAACATCAACAGGTCTGACATGGGATGCACCAGAAGAAGAAGGTATATCTATAGTTTTATTTAGTGCCTTACCTGGTGTAACTGAAAATGTTGTGTTCATTGAGCAGTCTTCAGATTCTGTATGATCCAACACTTCGATTGTGTTCATAGAGTCTGTATTAGTGGCACTGACTGCACTTAGGCGACACTTCTGTGATATGCCAACAAAGCCTAGTGACCCAGCTTCTGTTTGGCATTCACTATTGTAGTATGTCTGATGTATGAGGTGAGGGTATTGTAGAGAAAGCTGGGAATAGCGCCGCTACTATTTTAATAGCGATGGTGGTACCGCCAGTACTTTTTTAGCCAGTAGCAGAACTGAGATCGCCACTACTTTTTGGCCGTACTCATGCGTTACTGCAGTCCTCGCTACTCACGTGACGAATACAGGTCCGGAGTTGGTGAGTACATCCAGATATGCTGATGGTTTGGTTGTATTTATTAACCCCTACACCGCGGGGTTGTTTTTGCACTCCTTGCGCGTCCGGCGAGGATATTCGCCCTCTGACTAACTTTTTAAAAATATTTGCCAAAAATCAGTTATTAGTCCCAGAATATTAAAATTAACTATGCATGTGGCACATACCTTCAGCTTTCCCTTGGGATGTTTGTTGAGCCTTCGTCGTCTACCATAGGACTTGTGGAGACTTCTGAAGTTGGGTAATGAAGTCTCCACTTTACACTTCCCGATACCCCTTAATATGGTTACCACTGCCTGATATTATAACTACAAACACTATTCTATGAATTTCAAGTAGATTGGAATCCATATTCCACAAAAAAAAACGCTGTGAAAGCAATGTAAATTACGAGCGCATAAGAGCTTTCCTCCCGTGCTGGTTCCCCGATAGTATTCTGAGGCGGAGCTGTCATTTATTATTTATAAACACACTCACACTTTATATTCCTAGTACTTTATTACACTTATTTATATATACAATATTTATCTATAAGTTTCTTTCAGTTCTAGTAGTTTATTTTCACTCCAGGCATTCACTTTGTCGTCCTGTATACTAGCGTTGAGAGCGAATCTGTCACTTTCAATTTCATTACTCCCAGTATTCATACATGCTAGAGTGAAACTTTCACTTTGATTACTCCTAGTATATATACTCGTATTCTTATATTACTACATATTTACATTTCTATTTACATTCTCTATTTTATTTACATTATTTACATTTCTATTTTATTTACACTGTTGTGCACTGTCACTTGCAGTATCTTATAAAACTATTTTCCACTGTTCAGTTATATTTACATTCATTGCTTTCACTTGCTTTTTACACATTATTTTCACATTATTTACATTTCCACTTGCATTGTTTTAGAGTCACAAGAAAGATCGTAGTCCCTGTCCATCATTATCATTGATAAACTAGCCAGTTCACGTTCCACAGCAGTCACTTAGCCCTTTACCCTTTCCACACGAGGTTTATTAGGGGTATTCACAGGGCCCTTTGCATGGGGCTAAAAAGTGGCGGAATTGGACAGGCACGAATCTGATGTGGTTTCACCTTGAAAGACGACAGTAAACTGAATGCTGTTACCTAAGGGCAGTGAAGGGTTGCCAACGTCAGCGTGGTGACAACTGCTAATATATACGCTGTGAAATGACTGGAAGGAAATCTAGACAATACAAAATAAATAGGTAGATCCACGTGCATGTAAATATCACTTAGGCTTCAACGTTCCTTTCTTACATATATTTTTATTATGAGAACAGGTCATACGGCATATTTCAAGGGGAAATAAACAGGGAAAATTAGCAAACGGGTGCACATGAGGTGTTGCCAGGTGATAATTAGCCCATTCCAGATGTATGGCAGTATCAATTACCTTTTCTCTTTCTTTTATATATTATTTTGTATAAGAATAGGGCAAAGGGCACATTTCAATTGATAAAATGAGTGGAAAAATCCGTCCAGCATTTGTGCAGTACAGCGCAGCTGGTCAGGTGGGAGGAGAGGGTAATGGAGGGGAGGTAAGGAGGGGGGGGTCAAGGACAGGAGAAAAATGGCTAAATTGTCAACAGTGGATGGGAGTACAGATGACATTAGCAGAACTGAGTATAGCTGGACACTGGTAGTACTGATAGATGATACAAGCCACCACTTGAAAGCCCAGGCAAATTCAAAATAACACAGAATCACAAAAGTGACGCCCTGCGGTATGATCCCATGCTCCCGAGCATCACGAAAGTGACGCCCCGCGGTTAAGGGGTTAATGACAAAATATAATACTTTCGTCAATTCTGTCAATTAATGAAGTTTGTTCTACATTACATCAGTAGTTTATTAATTATTATTTACTAGTAATGTGCAATAATTAGACAGCAATTTGCTATTTAATTATCGATCATTTAATTTAAGTAAAGATAAATAAGGATGTCAGCTAGATGTAGGCAACACACACACACACACACACACACACACACACACACACACACATACACACACACACCTCTAACTATCCCCATCTCTAACTCCCGCTCTCTCCCCCACTCTCTCTTTCCGACTTACTCACTGCGTTATTATTTCGTAACAGTATGTTACTTGCAGTTTAAAGTGACGGGAAAAAAAAACATTGGTATTGTATAAATAGCCTTTAAAAGTAAGCCCCAGTTCATTTTTACTTTTGTTTTCATACATATCTTAAATAGGTATAACTGAAAATATAATATATCTATATAATATGTGGTAGGCCACATTTTTTTGCCTTTTATTTATGTATGTTGCTTTCAGTAGGTATACTAGGTAACAGTGTAAATGAACATTCGTTACATTATACAGTAAACAGCTTTTTCCTGTACCTTCAGATCAAAACTTCATTAACCCGCCCCAACCCGACGTTTTCTGGGCAGTGGTACGCCCCAGTCCCGACATTTTTGGACCTTTTTTTTTTTTGGCTCAAACATCTGCTTTTGGTGAGAAACATCGAAAATTCATAGAGAAATCGCTCACCTGAGGTTTAAAATACTCAATACAGGTACGAGTACCTCCTTACCTGACTGGGTTTTCTAACAGGCTGGCACCAAAGAAAACGAGTTCTATGGGAGGGTAACTATTTTATCCACTCATAAACAGTATTTATTTATTTACTTGGTATTTGTCATCTTCAGTATTAATACAATGGAAGAATTGAGAGGTAGGATGGGACTGGAGTGTATTGGTGTTGTGATGAGGAGAGGTAGATTGAGGTGGTTTGGACATGTGGAGAGGATGGGGGATGATAATTGGGTGGGGAAGGTGGGAAGTGTTAATATTGGGGGTGGGGTTATGAGGGGTGGACCGAGAAAGACATGGGATGAGGTCATTGAGTGTGACCTTAGGGTTGGGGGACTGAGCAGGGAGGCTGCAATGGATCGTGCAGCGTGGAGAGCTGCCATTAGGTGACCAAGGCCGACACATGCAAGCATGTTGGAGCCTTTAAAAACGAAACGAAACTTGGTACGAATTTATATGTAGTACAAGAGTATATTGGTTTTCAAACAGTAATATAGGCATTATAAGCATTGTTTCACTCACTAACTCATCACCATTCATGATCTTTTTTTCCCACATTACCTGATCATCATTTCTGACTGTTTCTTCCTCTAATGCTATGTAAACTTTGTCCTCCACATTGTCATCGATTGGGGAATCACTCTGGCGCTGAATGTCTTTATTGGCCAGGTCACTGGTAACAGGTGAATTGCCGAGACAATGGCGTGCAGGGGGGGGGGAGAGGTTATGCGGTGTAAGGCATTGTCCCTGCTTGGCATTTTGTAGAGGAATAGAGGAAGGTGTCCTGTGTATACGTGCCAAAAATCACTCGCGAAATCACTTGCAAAAATTGAAAATTGTGCAAATTAGGGACCTTGCAATGTTGCCGCGTTAATTTACGTCTCAGGGATATGAGTGCACATCATGTGAGGACGTGAATTCACGTCTCCGGGACGCGGCCGGTTAAAGTGACACTAACATGTACATGATTTTTTTTTTTTCAACATAAGTATATACTGACATTACTGGTGCACAACATAACCACTCAGACTGACTAATATTATCAAAACAGTATTTTATAATGTATTACTATATCACAGATTTTTGTTAACTTTTCATTCGTGTACCTTTTTCTTATCCAAAGTAGCAGGAGCGCCTCTACATTTCGTATCAAGTAGCGAAACCAGTAACGCCACTACTTTTTCGAGCTAGTAACGGGAATGGGAGCGCCGCTACTTTTTATTAGTAGTCTTCCCAGCATTGATTGTAGATATACTAATCAATGGAGGTGATGTATTGTTTTTGTTACCTAGGAGAATGGGAAAGTGGGTAGTGATAACTAGGAGACGAGGTGACTTCTCAGTTCCAAGCTGTCCACTGTCAACAGATTCCTTATTGAAGCTGAAAGCGGACAAGACTGGTGAAGAAGGAACAGGCTGCCTTGGCTCAGAGCTGGTTGGTGTGGTAGAGCTGTCTTCTTCACTCTGTCTAAAAACCTCCTCTTCCTCCAATCCAGGGCTACAAAAAGAGAGAGGTGACGGTCTTGGGACACTTGCACCAAACACTGGGACGGCAGCTGAGGAAGCTCTGCCAAACTGCTGTCAGTCTTCAAACTTGATTTCCTGGGCCTAAGTCGGTCCTGGGTGACTACAGATGATATGTGGACAGTAGAAGTGAAAGGAAGCTGGGAGAAGTAAGTTGCATGCAGAGGGGGTGGTGTTGTGTTGCCAGCTGAGGAAGTGCCTTGTCTGCCACCCACACTTTCACTCTTACATGTGTTGCTCGCCTGCTGGTCTGCTCATGCTATCTTACTCTCATCCAGGCTGTCCTCCACATTCTGGAAAATTTGTGTGAAGGTGGGAGTGTACTGGTTGTCGGCATGCAGCTGGACGTAAAACTGTCATGTGGCGTGCAGCAGCTGGATGATGAGCTGCTCTGGATCACTCTGTTCCTTGAACCCCTCTTCTAATAGTCCACTGAGGTACTTACAGTGCTGGTGGTACTCATGCACTGCTCCATTGAGCCAGCATTCCAGGGGCTTGAATGATGAGTGAATGGATGCTTGGCCTATTGGATTGGGCAAATTTGGACTGTCTGGACATTGCTACTCCTCACCCTGCTCTTGGGTGGGAAAGGAGGTCCGGATGATGATGATGAATTTTATATATATATACAGTATATATATATATATATATATATATATATATATATATATGGAGCCTCTGTCGTACAGTGGTAGAGTGTGCGTTTTCGTACATGGGTGAGCCAGGGTTCGCACCCCGCAAGGGTAATAAACTTTCGGAGTGTTCACCCGGCCACGTACTGCATTGCCGGACACAAGGGGCGCTGTGGTTGAACCGGTGTCACTTACTATAAAGTATGCTTGCACCCAGTCGGCTTGCGCGGGCCGATTACACTTGGTTCACGGACTACACACACATCCAAAGCGACTCCAACACTACAATTACACTTACAAGCACTTCTCACCCTACATACAATCTGTACTAGACAACCTAAGCCACTTGGTAGAGATACATTGGCTGTATCGTCCCGACTCCGGTCGGGATAGGTCGCTCCTGCAGAGATATTCAAAACGGCTGATGATGATGATGATGATATATATATATATATATATATATATATATATAGAGAGAGAGAGAGAGAGAGAGAGAGAGAGCAATACTAATATATTTAAGATTTCTGTTGGTGGTAAAGGGCTAGTGAAGACTCCTGTCCCTCGGATGACTATAAAACCATTCAGATACTGAATATAATTGTTTGATGGTAGCATGAAAAGAGAGGAAGGAAGACAGAGAGAAATCAGGAGGTGGAAGAGAATAGAAGAGGCAGGAGGGAAGTATAGTACAAGGATATGTTTGTGTGTGTGTGTGTGTGTGTGTGTGTGTGTGGTGAATCCTTTTCCCTGCATCTCGCTAAATCAACGGTAATAATTATTACAACGAATACAACTTTAATTGGTCGTGTTACTCTCTCTCTCTCTCTCTCTCTCTCTCTCTCTCGGGCTTGGTTGCCGGGACGTATGTGTTATTCCATCGGACTGTCTGGTTTTATCTTTCTTAATTACTTCCACAGTTAAGCTGGATTAAACCCAAAATGTGACACATACAACCCAGCTTGATTCTGTACATAACTTGTCTGCCATTTACATAATAATTTTCCGGCTGTTTTTAGCTGCTCAAATATTCTTATATTGAAATTTTTGCAAATAATACCTCTGTTTTCATTTGTTTACTTTCTATCTTTTAAAACTTTATTTTTCATATTTCAGTTCCCTAGATAATTAGGCCTTATCTTTTTCTTTCTTTACTCTTATGTAGTCTCTTATTACCTCTCTTAAATTTCTACACTCAATATCTTATAACGCTTATCAATTTTGTTGCCACTCATGAATACAGAATAAGGAGAGATGTTGAGGGGAAGGAGGTATGTAGGCATAATATGTTATGACACAGTACTATATGAAACTATGTAAATATATGGCTATAAGCAACAATATGCAAAACAGGTAGTTATGGCTGAAGTTCTCCAGGAAGAGACAACTACACATCCCCTAGCCTAGACTAATCAAGAAAGCCGAACACCTCTGTTCAGGTGCCGGAAACATAACCCACACACACACACACACACACACAGAGGGATTCAATCTAGGCGGACGTGTGACACCGGCGCTTTGTACCAAATCATCACGGCCAGTGGCATTACCTAAATAGTATCTTTGTATGAGTCAAGCTCAGTACCAGGTTAGACTAAATGATTGTTCATTATTAAAAGGAAAAAAATAATAAGTTTAAGCAAGACTTGTAAAAACAGGAAATAGAACCAAGACGAAAGAATACGCTGAGTCATCTCTGAGGTTTGTTTAGACTACAACAACACGGAGATTATAAGTACATGCTTTGCACTTTAAGTATTGCAAAATGGATCCATACTTCAGTAAAACAAATTTGGAAAAGAAAAGGGATAAAGGTAAAAAGCAAAATGATGATTTCTACCAAGAACTGGATGAAGTAGAGACCCACAATAGACTGGTGGAAAGCGTAAACAAACTAGAAATGGCTTTCAAAAATGAAATTGATGAAATAAAGAAGCAGATGCACTTGCAAAAGGAAGAAATAGAAAACTAGGAAGGGAGGCCAATAAGAAAGACACAACCATCAGTGAACTAACAGTGGAACTGAGTACACTTAGGAAGAAAATGAGTGAAATGGCAAGTACAGTAGTCAATCACGAGAGTGTTATGGAAGAGTTCAAAAATGACACAGAGACAATTAGGCAAGTTAGCAGTCTTATTGACCAGAGCAGTGATATTGAGGAGAAGATAACACAAGTGAATGAAGCTGTGCAAAGCTACAAAAATGATGTAGAAACCATGTATGCTGAAATGGTGAAAGTAAAGAAAGACTTAGAAACAAGGGTGGAGGAAAAAAGCATTAAAAAGGAGGTGAAAAGAATAATCCAAAACAATCCAAAGTTAGTCAGAGATTCAGTAGAGATAAACAAATCAATAGTAATCACTGGTATAGAAGAGGAAGAAGTTAAAAACAAGATCACAAGAGACAAAAAGGAGATGGCAAATGTAATGAGCTTACTGAAAGAAGTATCAGAGGAAATCTGTAGTAAAGACATAGAGGAACACAAAAGGTTAGGGAAATACGAGAAAAGCAAGACAAGACCTCTAAAGGTGACTTTCCAGAGTGTAAACACTGTGGAAGTGATACTAAAAAATGCAAAGAATCTTAAGGAAAAAGAGGAGTTCAAAAATGTATGGATAAAAAGATGCCTAACACAAGAGGAACTGGAATTACTGAAAGAGAAAAGGGAGGAAGCAAAAACAAAAAATGAGGGAAGATCAGAAGAGGAGAAGAAGAAATTTTTTTACAAAGTAATAGGATTGCAGGTACGAAAGTGGTACACAAACAGGATGGAAGAAAAAGGAGGAAGGTAATAGAACCATGTCATGACAAGTATATAAACAAGATGATAAAGTTGATGTACTCAAATGTGGATGGAATGGTATCTAAATTACTAGAGATGAATGATTATGTCAGAGAAAATGAACCACAAATAATATGCCTAACTGAAACAAAATTAATACCAGGGATATCAAATGACATACTAAACTTAGAGGAATACAATATATGGAGAAGAGACAGATATTTAAAAAAAGGAGGAGGAATTATAATATTAACTAAGAAAAATCTAAAAGTCAAGGAAATAAAACTAGATATACCATCACCAGTAGAACTGATTGCAGTACAGATCGACACATCTGAAGTTAAAGTAATTGTAGCCAATTTGTACATGCCACCCAGATCAAACACATGGGAAAGAGACGAATATGAGGACCTGGCAGAGAGTACAATTCAAAGTGTAAGATCATTGCTACATAAAATGGAAGAGAAATCGGAAAGAATTATACTAACTGGGGACTTCAATACAAATATAAATTGGAATACTCTAGATATAAATAGCCAAGAAAGCTGTTGGGACCAAAAGCTCCTGGATCTCGTACAAGAGTTTTTCTTAACGCAACATGTGAGGGAAACCACCAGAAAAAGAGGACTTGATGTACCTTCAGTGCTAGATCTAATATTTACAAGGCAAGAAAATGATATTGACAGTTTAATATATCACCCTTCACTCGGCAAAAGCGATCATGCAGTACTAAATTATAACTTCAGGATACAAAATGACAGAGTAAACAGCAATGGTAGTTACAAAAAGAGCCTAAACTATAAAAAGGGAAATTATCAAGACCTAAAGAAGTATTTCTTAGAAGTTGATTGGGAAAATGAGCTTAGAGGACAAGATTTAAATGCTGTATATAAAAAATTTTGTGAATTTTATGAAAAAGGAGTCCAGAAGTACATCCCACAGCACAAAGAAGCAGATAAGAAAATACAAAAATGGTTCAATACAGAATGTAAAAACTCAAAAGAAAGAAGAGATTTGTTGTGGAATAGATACAGAAGACACAATAGTGAAAGGGCGTATAATAATTACAAACAGGCAAGAAACGACTATACAAGAATAAGGAGGGAAGCCCAAAAACAGTTTGAGGAGGATATAATAAATAAAAGTAGTGATCAACCAAAGCTGTTTTACAGCTATATCAGAAGCAAAACTAAAGTAAAAGATATAATACAATTCATTACGGACGAGGGAATCACTTATACACAAGAGAAAGATATTTGTGAAGCACTAAATAAGAATTTCCAATTAGTTTTTACAGAAGAAAAAAATTTTGAGAGGGACTATGTGGAACATGCATGTCCACACATACTACCAGATATACAAATAGCAGAAAAAGTAATACAGGAGGAGTTAAGTAGATTAGACAGAGGAAAAGCAAGTGGTCCTGATGGAATTTCATGTTGGGTATTACGAGAATGTGCAAAGGAGTTATGTAAACCATTATTTTTAATTTTCAAGAAATCCTTGAGTCAAGGTAAACTACCTGATATTTGGAAAAAAGCAAATATTGTCCCCTTATTCAAGAAAGGAAATAGACAAAATCCACTCAACTACTGACCAGTATCATTGACCAGTGTTGTAATCAAGGTATTAGAAAAACTTATAAGAAAAGCTTGGGTAAATCATCTAGAAGAACACAGTATGATAACAGAAAGACAGTTTGGTTTCAGAAAAGGAAAATCATGTGTTACTAATCTGTTGAGCTACTATGACAGAGTAACAAACACAATACAGGAAAGGGAAGGATGGGTGGACAGTATCTATTTAGATTTCAAGAAAGCTTTTGACACAGTACCACACCAAAGACTTTCATGGAAACTGTACCATCAAGGAGGAATTCGAGGCAAACTGTTTTGTCGGATGCAATACTTTCTCATAAAAAGAGAAATGAGGACAGTACTAAGAGGAAACTACTCATCATGGAAAGAAGTGACTAGTGGAGTACCACAGGGTTCAGTGCTGGCACCAATCATGTTTTTAGTGTATATAAATGATATAAACAGTAACACTGGAAATGAGAGCTATCTGAATATGTTTGTAGATGATGCAAAAATACAAAGGAGATTACTAACACAGACTCTTGTAAAGAGCTACAAGAAGAATTAAATAAACTTCATGAATGGAGTAGTACATGGCAAATGGAATTCAATGTGGACAAGTGTCATGTAATCAAGTTTGGTAAAAGTGGAAAAAGACCTGATTGGGGTAATAAGTTAGGAAATAAAACCCTATACACATCAGAAAGAGAGAAAGACCTAGGTGTGATCATCAATAACAGACTATCTCCGGCTGACCACATCAGCGAGAAGGTACGGAACATGTATACACTGCTTGCAAATATGAGAATAGCATTCACATACATAAATGAAGACATGCTAAGAAGGATAATAACATCATTCATTAGACCAACCCTGGAATATGCATCAGTAGTCTGGAGTCCTCATCTCAAAAAGCACATAGACAAGATTGAAAAAGTTCAAAGGGCCGCTACAAGATGGATACCAAGCTTAAGGGACCTAAGCTACGAAGAAAGTGTTACGGCTATAATTATTACTCCTCCGCCTCATCCCTCGTGAACTCCCATCTTTTGACTGAAGTCAAGCACTCGTCCACCTCACGCTACCAGCGCTCTATCTGTTGACTGGATTTGATACTACTAGTTTCCCAACATGTCACCTGACTTTCCCTCCCTTTTTCTGTGTGAAGCGAGGTTGCCTGATTATCTGGTTTCCCGCGCAAGTTCAGTTCACACTCATCCTCTGCCCTGGGAATATCTTAGTGAACCACTCCTGACCTTTACCTGGAAGCCTGTGTTATAGGGAACCCATCTTCAACGCCTTCTTTTGCTGTAAACCATGAGTATCAGTTTTCTCCTTGCATTAGTTCATTAATCTTCTGATGGTGAATGGCTTTAGGTATTTATATTGTTTTTTTCTTAGGTTTAGTTAGGTTTAGGGTTGTAATTATTGTATGTTTAGTTTGTTAAATTAAATGAATAATCAACCAAATCATTATCAATCTACCCTGTAGTTTGTCTAGTTGCATAGTGTTCATGATCCTTCTCTTTTCTTATTGCTTTCCATGGGTCTTCATAGGGTAGATACAGTTAAATACTCCCCATGGATCGTAATAAATGGCGACCGTGACAGGACCTATTTCAGCTAGACAGACATTTACAGTAATGGTGTTTTGAGGGGTTGCTGTTGCTTGTTCCCATAGATTTTAAATTTTCCTTGATGTATTTAGCATTTTGGTATTAGTGTGAAACTTGTTTCCATTCGATTTAAAATCCTTGATGCAATAAACATTTTGGTATTTGTGTGAACTTGTCAGCACATAGGTTTATAGGTTCAGGAGTCTTCATAGAACTTATCTTTCATTTTTAACGAAATACAGGGTCGTTATAAGTTCTATCAAATGTGGGGAATATATCCGGATCGTTTATAATGCCGTACCACGCTCCAGTGAGGTCTACATCTGCTAGTTGCGATAGGGCAAGTGGCTAGTTTGATACACTCACTCTTCCAAGTCCCAGATTATTCAAGAATCAAAGTTGTTTTGTCTTATCCTATAATCAGGGGTAATCCGGATCATGCTAAAAGCCGTCATCCTCTGCTCTTAATCATAGACAACGACTTTCGTAAGTTAATATTTTGGTCAAGGCTCTGGAAGTTTCCAGGACTTCAAAGAGTTTTCTTCCTGTAATCTGTGTCTAAAATATAACTTACCATAATTTTCTCATACATTTTAATCATGTTTGACCTTCAAAAATTTGTTGAAAATCCTAGCCATGAGCAATTAAAAGACTTAAAGAAAGATGAGTGGAAAAGCATTGCTACCTACTTCCAAATAGAAATTGAATCTCGTATGACAAAAGAGGTCTTAAAAAACACAATTATAGAGTCTTTAGTTCAAAGGGAAGTCCTGGGGACAGAGGCTATTGATGTTTTGACTCCTATGAGTTATTCCTTTCCTACTAGGGTTGATAATCCTTATTCAACTCATACTAAACAAGGACACAGTGACCCAGTGGAGATGGAAAGATTAAGATTAGAATATCAGCTTAAGATAGAACAATTAGCTCAAGAAAAGATAATGAGAACAGAACAATTAGCTCAAGAAGAAAGAATGAGAACAGAACAATTAGCTCAAGAAGAGAGAATGAGAACAGAACAATTAGCTCAAGAAGAGAGAGTAAAAATGAAAGAATTAAAAATAAGAGAGCTTGAAGCAAATGCAAATTCAAACCTTAGGGAAAAGGAAATTGAATTGAGAGAGAAATTAACTGCGTTTAAACCACACAAGGAAGCTGCTTTATTGCCTCAGTTTGATGAGAATGATGTGGATGGATTTTTAAACACATTTGAGCACATTGCCAAGAAAAATGAATGGCCTGAACAACACTGGATATCAGTCTTGGTCCCAAAGCTGATCGGAAAAGCTCAGAGAGTTTATAATAGTTTTGATGATAAAAATGATTATAATGGTTTAAAGACTAGTATTCTTCGTGCATATTCAATTTCTCCTGATGGATATCGACAGAAGTTCAGAAAACATGTAAAATCAATTTCTCATACTTATGTGGAGTTTGCAAATGATAAATTAAGACAGTTTAAGAAATGGCTTGAAACAACTAACACCTCAACATTTTCAGACCTGGTTAATCTCATGGTTTTGGAAGAGTGGAAGAGTAAGTTGCCATTCACCATCCTGAAGCATGTGGAGGAGCAAGGACAGAAGGATCTCATGAAAGCAGCGGAGTTGGCTGACGCCTATGATTTATTGATGGGATCTCTAAATAACAGGAGTGGTTCCATCTCAGGTGTTAAGTACTCCTCTGGTGTAAGCTCCGGTATGGTGGGTGGTAAGCAGAGCTCTTCACACTTGATGCCTTGGACTCAAAATATCTCCAATATATCCTGTAGTTATTGCAAAAAGCCAGGTCATTCTATCCAGTCCTGCAAACACCCTAATTGTAAAACTTCAAAAAACATGTTTAACCCCAAAGAAAAATCTCCTCATGAAATTGAAAAGCCAGTAGTGACTTATGATTCAAATAAGCCTCATCAGAATTCCTTCCTTCCTTTTATGTTTCAGGGTACAGTCTCACTGAATAAAGATGATGAGTCATATCCAATTACTATCTTGAGAGATACTGGAGCATCTCAATCAATTTTGGTCAGAAATGCTATTCCTTGTGTATCTAGTGCCTTCACTGGGGAGAAGGTGATTTTGTCTGACCTTTCATCTAATCCCTCCTATCCCTTAGCTGAAGTTTATCTCCAGTGTGACCTTTTATCTGGAAATGTTAAAGTAGCTGTCAGAGAAGACCCTTTGCCAGTCAAGGGATCTCATCTGCTATTGGGAAATGATTTGGCAGGAGAACTCATTGTGCCTATGGTTTCAGTGGTTGAAAACCCTTTAACTGAGAGCCCAACTGAGATTCTAGATACTGTTGCTCCCCACTTATTTCCCTCCTGTGTTGTAACTAGGTCACAGAAGGCTAAAAAGAACAAAATCAATCCATTACCACCACCTGCTCCCAAGGAATATCTGCTGGATCAGACTATCTCAAAAGAAAACCTAATTAAAGCTCAGAAGGCTGATCCATCACTTGCTACCCTGAGACATGCTGCAGTCGAAGGTAAAGACCTAAATACATTGCCTTGTTTTTACTTCCATGATGGCGTTTTGATGAGAGCTTATAGACCACCAGAACTAAAACATCTTGATACCTGGTCAGAAATCCACCAAGTTGTGATTCCCAAATCTGTCAGACAATCCATCCTTAAACTGGCTCATGACGGGATAGCTGGTCACCTAGGGGTCTTAAAAACTTACAAAAAATCCTACAACATTACTATTGGTCAGGTCTTAGAAAGGATGTTTCTACTTTTATAAAAACTTGTCATGTTTGTCAAGTGGCTGGTAAACCTAATGAACAGCTTAAGTCTGCTCCACTCCATGCAATTCCTGTAGTGACAGCACCTTTTGAAAAGGTAGTTATTGATTGTGTGGGACCTCTACCTAGGACAAAGAAAGGTAACCAGTACTTATTTACTATCATGGATACTGCAACAAGATACCCTGAAGTCTATCCCCTCAGAAATATCACCTCTAAAACTATAATGAAATCCCTGCTTCATTTGTTCACTGCATTTGGCATCCCTAAAGAAATCCAATCGGATCAAGGGACGAATTTTACCAGTAGGCTTTTCAAAAAAGTTATGGAGGAACTAGAGGTTAAACATGTCACTTCCTCGGCTTATCACCCACAATCCCAGGGCTGTTTAGAAAGGTTCCACCAGACCTTTAAATCAATGTTGAAAAAGTATTGCTTGGAAAACCACAAGGAATGGGATGAAGGCATAGACTTTCTTCTTTTTGCTATAAGGGAGTGTCCTCAGGAGTCTTTAGGATATTCTCCATTTGAGGTATTATATGGACGACAAATAAGGGGTCCCTTGAAGCTTCTGAAAGATCAGTGGTTTAACAGCACTACTCAAGAAAGTCCATCTGTATCTCACTATATTGATAATTTAAGATCTAGATTATCAGAAGTCAGAACGATTGCTAAAGATACCTTATTAAAGGCTCAGTGTAAAATGGAAAGACTTCAACATCCATCGTCTGTTGCACACAGTTACTCCCCAGGAGACAAGGTCTTGCTCTTTCTTCCCATTCCAGGTAGTCCCCTCAGGAGTAAATTCACTGGCCCATATGTAGTTGCCAAAAAACTATCAAAGTTGAATTATGTAGTACACACCCCAGATAGACGTAAAGACTCTCAACTTGTTCATGTGAATTTAATGAAACCTTATTTTACTAGATGCCCAGAGGAGCACTATGCAGAGAGAAATGAGATGAACCCTGTACTGTTTGTGGGAACGGAGCCAGAGCCAGAGCCAGAGACTTCCAGACTTGACAAACCCAGAATTGGACCTACCCCAACCGTCCGGTAACCTACCTAACAGCATGATCATGGAATCTCTATGTGATTACCTATCAAGTTTGACCAACATACAAAAGGATGACCTAGAATTGTTATTGACGTCTTATCCTGAAGTTACTGCTGATTTACCAGGGTTTTGTGGTCTCTTAAAACATGACATACGGTTGGTTAGCGATGCTACTAGTCCAATTAAACAGCCAGCATATCGTCTTAATCCTTTAAAAATGAAAGTAATGAAAAAGGAAGTTGAATTCTTAACTGCTAATCACCTTGCAGAACCAAGTTTTTCTCCTTGGGCTTCCCCATGCCTTTTAGTTCCAAAACCCGATGGAAGCCACAGGTTCTGTACAGACTATCGTAAAGTCAATAAGGTCACTGTCTCTGACTCTTATCCCCTACCACTCATAGAGGACTTAATAGATTGCATAGGAAACTCCGAATTTATTAGCACAATAGATCTCCAAAAAAGCTATTACCAGATAGGTATGACAGACAGAGCTAAACTAATATCTGCTTTCATAACCCCATTTGGGTTATATCAGTACACTGTAATGCCATTTGGGTTATCTAATGCTCCGGCCACATTCCAGAGGATCATCAACTTCATCACACAGGATTTGGTTGGGACTTCAGCTTATCTGGATGACCTTGTGGTGATGGCTGACCAGTGGGACGAACACCTGACACGTCTCCATGCCCTCTTCAACAAACTAAAAGAAGTAGGATTTACCATCAACTTAGCTAAATCTACTTTTGGAGACTCTACAGTAACATATCTTGGACATGTTGTGGGACAGGGGCAAGTTCTACCGAAGGAGGCCAATGTGGAAGCAGTTCTAGCGTTCCCAACTCCAACCACCAGAAAGGAAGTCATGAGGTTTTTGGGGATGGCCGGTTTCTATCGTCGTTTTTGTAAGAACTTCTCCAGTGTTGCAGCTCCACTGACTGATCTCACCGCACTTCGAACCCCCTTCAAGTGGACCTCTGCCTGCGAGACTGCCTTTCAACGTCTGAAAACTTTTCTTGCCAGCAGACCTGTCCTCAGAACTCCTGACCACTCGCAACCTTTCCATCTTCATATCGATGCTAGTGGAGTTGGGGTTGGTGCTGTTTTGCTGCAAACCAACCCAGTGAGTGGTGTTCTCCATCCTATTGCCTACTATTCGTCGAAGCTGAAAGGACATCAACGGGGCTACTCCACAATTGAGAAAGAGGCTCTAGCTCTCGTGCTAGCAATCAAGAAGTTCGAGTGCTATCTTCGCCACCATCCTCATCCTACTACTGTCTTTACGGACCACAATCCTCTTGTATTTCTCCAGACTATGAAGAATTCCAATCAACGGATTCTACGATGGGCCCTGCTTGTTCAGCCATTTAATCTTCAAGTTCAGCATATAAGGGGTGTTGACAACATTCTCGCGGATACCCTGTCGAGACATCCCATCGAGGCTACAGAGTAATCTACCTCCTTCGTGCTTCCACTGCGTAGGTCTTTGTGGGGGAGGTGTTACGGCTATAATTATTACTCCTCCGCCTCATCCCTCGTGAACTCCCATCTTTTGACTGAAGTCAAGCACTCGTCCACCTCACGCTACCAGCGCTCTATCTGTTGACTGGATTTGATACTACTAGTTTCCCAACATGTCACCTGACTTTCCCTCCCTTTTTCTGTGTGAAGCGAGGTTGCCTGATTATCTGGTTTCCCGCGCAAGTTCAGTTCACACTCATCCTCTGCCCTGGGAATATCTTAGTGAACCACTCCTGACCTTTACCTGGAAGCCTGTGTTATAGGGAACCCATCTTCAACGCCTTCTTTTGCTGTAAACCATGAGTATCAGTTTTCTCCTTGCATTAGTTCATTAATCTTCTGATGGTGAATGGCTTTAGGTATTTATATTGTTTTTTTCTTAGGTTTAGTTAGGTTTAGGGTTGTAATTATTGTATGTTTAGTTTGTTAAATTAAATGAATAATCAACCAAATCATTATCAATCTACCCTGTAGTTTGTCTAGTTGCATAGTGTTCATGATCCTTCTCTTTTCTTATTGCTTTCCATGGGTCTTCATAGGGTAGATACAGTTAAATACTCCCCATGGATCGTAATAAAAGACTAAATAAACTGAATCTACCAACACTACAGGAGAGAAGGAAAAGAGGTGACATGATAATGTAATATAAATGCATATCAGGAAAGGAGAAAATAGACATAAATGATTACTTAACATATGGAGAAGCATCACCAAGAGGACACTGCAAAAAATTGCATAAGAAGAGAGGTGATAAAGACGTAAGGAAATTCAGTTTCCCAAACAGAGCAATTGATCAATGGAATGCACTACCGAATGAAATAGTGTGTGCCAAAACAATTCACAAATTTAAGGATATGTACGATAAATATGGTTTAAGACACGGGACAGTACGAGCTTGACTCATTCCTGTAAAGATACAATTAGGTAAGAACAATTAGGTAAGAACACACACACACACACACACACACACACACACACACATACGTATGCACCAGTACGCCCCCACACTTTAGCCGGAAGCCAGAGGAGGATAAAAGTCCGAAATCACATGTAGGAAGGCTAGAGAGCCAGAGAGTGAACCAGTGAGAAAGCCAGGCAGAAGGGGTTAGACAGAGCCCTAGAACACGATTCAGGGCAGAAGGCAGGAGATAGGATCAGCTAGAAGGTCTACCATCACGCTACGTTATGCTGTCAATCACACTTCGATGTGTACATTGAACTCCATAATCCACGAGTGCTCTGTAACTCACCTTGCCTGCATTACACAAAGGGGGAAGGTAAGAAAGAGAGACCTACCTATTCACTCTATTCGACGATGCACCATTTTACTAAGCAATGGCAAGTTCGAACCATATGACTCCTCACGACTTTACACTGGCGGTGCTTCGATGATGTACAATTACAACCAACCTCCCACTCTCTCTACATCTATCTTTGGCTACGTTCATTGATAGATGGTGGGGAGATGGCACAGGATTGAAGAGAAGAGGGAGGAGAGTGGTTGTTCGGAAATAGGTGTGGGAGGAGAGTTACAGGAAGGAGGAGATGGGGAGAATGTAAATCAATAAAATACACTTATCCCAGTCATTATCAGAATCATGTAATCAGCACCATACAAATAATGTCTGTATTCAAGCTGCCCTCGGAGATTTCGTTGCGCTTCTTCCTCATCGACAGTTTCCCTGTTACATCCCAATATTGTCATGTGTGTCTGTAGTGAAAACTGATGTTGATATCATCAGAACAGTCTCGCTGTTTCTCACCGGACCCTCGGAGAATGAGTTAGTAAAAACACAAGAATCTGGTAAAAATATTATAGTTTTTCTTCAAAATCATGAAAGAGAGAGAACAAAAACTATATGACCTTGGTGATGTGAATGAGAACAAGAGTCTGGCTGAGGCAATGGGAGGAGGGAGAGAGAGAGAGACCGACAGCCATTGACGGCGAACCTGCTGCTGCCACTGCCTGCGACCTGTTGAGGGGGGCAACCAGCCAGCCACAGTCTCCAGCATCCTAGATCTGGGGAACTGTGGTTTGGTTTAATGTCAGGGCGGGGCACGGATTCATCAAATGGCAGGATATTGGCGTTGATGTTTTTGTGCACCACCAGGCGATCGTTAAGCCAAACCTACGGCACCTCCAACGCTCCCTTGGTGAGGGAGAGTCGGTGGTGTTTAGCCAGTTTGGGACTCCTAAGGGTCCTGAGGCCCAGGATGTTACTGGGCCGGGAGGTGTGGCCATGCAGGTCTCTGCCCATGCACGGCGACGTCTCACGGCCCGGGGACTTCAGGCCAGGGATCCTGTGAGTCCTGGACAACTAAACACCATCATGGAGATGTGTATAACAATGGCGAAGACTTTTTGTGAGGGTGATAAGGGGGCTTTGCACGTTCTCCTCTCTAAGATCTTCAAGGAGAACAGGCTGCCTCGCCTTACCGTCCCCGAGTGCTTCGTCCGCGACGTACACTCGGTTCCTTGCCGGTGGGCGCGCCGGGCCTGGCAGCCACGACCTGCTGCCTCTCGCATGACACCTTGGGAGCGGCTTAGGCTGGAGACCCCCCTCAACAGGAGGACTGCTACTTTGATTACCGACCCAGCTCTGGAAAAGACCATGGACCAGACCACAGCAGTTGTCCACCATCCACCATCGATCACTGAGGAGAGGCTGGACTCTTCAGACACCGCCTCCAAGGCCAAGGATGCGTCGACCGGCTCCTCGGCCGAGGAGGAGGTCAGTGGGTCCTCCCCTCCTCTGGCAGTGGAGGGCACCCTATCTCGCCCTCCCATCGTCGACCTTAAGGATCGGCTAGACATAGCGTCCTATAGACACCTCCTGGCCCTCAGCGCCCACACCCGGTCGTACCAGCTCGGAGCAACAACCTATTCCACCCTCTACAATCTGCTCCAGGCTGCCAACTAGAGTGAGGAGATACGACCTGTGCTGATCGTCAGGGGGGAGAAGGTATGTCTAGCCGATCTACGAGCATTCTACCATATGCTCCCTCCCGGCTTGGCTCCCTAGATCGGCAGTATTGTGCGATGCGGGAGTGGACTGGCAAAATCAATAAGGAAGAGACTGGCCTAATACCCCTCCATGCAGGTGATGGCCATTAAGCCCCCCCAAAAAAAAAAATGAAAATAAGAATATTCCTACAAGGCTACGTCAGGAAAGGCAACACCCATTTAGATTTTGTAGTTCAGTAAATTGGAAAAGCACTGCAAGTGAAATGCTTCAACATAACACCGCAAAATACTCAGTCTACTCAAACGCAAACTAGACAACATAATTGCGTGGTCAATAGACTGTAGATGCAGTCAACTGTAAGCTGTCGGTGGTTTTAGTTAATTTGTAAATAGACTCACCAGTACGGCAGTTCACACATTACCTTAAAAATTCAGTTACTTTATAAATTATCAAGTGTAGATCTTTGGCTGTAACTTATGCAAATCCTCAATCTCTGCCAGTCATTCACAAAAACCGTCATGAGCTGGGAGTGTTTTATTTCTCTGCCTCCCTGCCCAGTGCGCTTATAGATATATGAATAAAAACATTAATTCGTTTTTTGAAGGATAGTCTCAAACATCTGAGTGTTCTTAATAGGATGAGGGGAATATAATCATGATCCGAAATTAGGAAATTTTGAACCACGCAATAATAGGAACGAGAGAGAGGATGACAAAGATGGGAAATGATGGGAATGAATTAGCTGTGAGAGAGAGAAAGAGAGAGAGAGAGGGGGGGGGACAATGCAATAAGAGAAATGAGAGAGAGATGACAAAGATGGGACATGATGGGAATGAATGTGCTGAGAGAGAGAGAGAGAGAGAGAGAGAGAGAGAGAGAGAGAGAGAGAGAGAGAGAGAGAATTAGGTGGGTGGTTGTGGTGAGGGCAAATCCATCCATCACGTGTCATAGGGTCGCATTTTCTCCTTGGGGTAAATGGTGCGAGAAAAAGATTTTGCCGCCATGCCTCTCACTTCCCTTCATTTTTCACTCTTCCTTCCATCGTTTTCTGTTCCCACTATCCCAGTCTCCTCCCACCATTTACTTCTCTCCCTCATACCTCCCCCCCCCCTCTCTCTTTCTTCCTGTATTTTGTGCTGCTGTCCTTTTCTGTTACTTTTGCTGCAACGACGATGGCGATGACGATGGTGCAATGTACCCGGAATGCGATGAAACAAAACAATGGGGACAAAGGACGCAGGACCATGACACAGACACCACAACCGGGCAACCACAACCATACTCGCAACCAAAAAGACGTAAATTACCAGGACTACCGTATCGTTCCATCACCATGAGGAGATGAGGGATATCGCAAAACGCTTAGAGACAAGTACAAATACTTACGTCATTTAGACCAGTTGGAGGAGGCTGCAGAACAATGAAGGATGAACATTAAGAAGAACGAAAGACTAAGGAGTACTAAGACCACAATGCATTGGGGCTAAACATGCTTAATGAGTATTATGTGTAACATAGTTGTAGCAGTCGGATATGGGAATGTATGTAGAGATGACACAGCCTGTATGATTCCACGGCTGGTGTGACTTAATGTCAGAAAAGAGGACGATGTGTCAGAATGTTATGGACAATCCCAAGATAAAACCGACGAGAGAACTGAGTGAAAGATATGAACAGTACATGTCATCACTTATGGCAACTGCCCCCTATTATTAGCTAGAGACAGTACCCTAGAGGGTCAGAGAAATTCGGAGAGGGGACAGATATAGTGTGGGTGTAGAATCAAGGCAAGTCAAATGAGACTGTGGCCCGACTGCGAAGACCCGACCATAGCTGCAGAAAGAGTGGCTCTCTGGAACTTCTTGATAACAGTGAGTAGACACCAGAGTTGGAGATACAGAGGAAAGTGGGATAAATGAAGTACAGAATCGCGGTAGGATATAAAAGATCAGGCCATTGCAGAGACAAATTTTAAAATACTTAAGATAACGTTGAAGTATAGAGTGAAGTTTGACTATAAGAATGTGGCAGATGTAACTTGTGTGATGGCATAGTGGGGAAGTGTCAGTGTATGCATCTGCGGTAAGGAGCATTTTCTAATAGTTAAGGGTAGAAAGACAGTTTTTTTGTATAACGTGTAATCTACAATAGTGGTGGTGTAATATTACATGAGGACATAGTTGGTAGTGAAGGAGAGTAACTTAATGCGATTTAGATCAGTACAGAAGTACTAAGTTAAAAATTGAGCTTTGTGCATGTATGATTTGAGGACATAATGGAAGTGATTAGATTCTCTTCTTACATAATAGTTTTATGATTATAGAATTGAAAATTTATTGTAAGGTGGCATGATTTAACACATTAGTATTAATTTGGATATGATCAACATTGAAACTGTTGTGTTTTGAGTTTAATGCACTGATTATTGAATCTGTTGCATTTTGAGCTTAATGTATAAATGTAATTGTATATAGTATTTAGAGGTACTGTAGTTAGAATACGCAGAAGAATACATAGTGTAAGTTTGGCTAACCTTAGAATCCCTACTACCTATTCAAGGAGCGAAGTGAGCCCACCCTCAGTCAGCCTTAACCCGCCGCGTCCCTTTGATGTACATATACGCCTGAACATTTTGTCACTGTGACTCCCATTGACGTTTATAAACACGCTGCAATTGCAAGGTCCGTCATTTTTTTTTTTTTGTGTGTGTGTCCGACTCTGAGCATAGGCTTCACAGCCTGCTCTCAAGGCCCAGTAATCCTCTTACATACTATACACCTCTCCACATGTCACCACTTCGGCGCTAACACCCATCGTCCATACTGAATACATGCTAGGGCTGTCTCATACAGGACTGGTGTATTGGTATTAGCGGGGGTAATTTTATGACATGTCGGCGGGTCTTCTGGTAGATCAGGAAAGTCTGCTTTTATGAAATTCAAATCCTTAAACTGTTCCCTGCCCCAGCCAGGATTCGAACCTGGGTCCATCAGGACTGCAGGCCGCCTCTCTACCGATTCAGCCACCACCTCATTTGCACATTATTCAAATTTTGCGCAATTTTTGTTATGTATACGGGGGACACCTTCCTCTACCCAAGGCCAGGTAGAGACAATGACTTACCCCGCATGACCTACCCCCCCCCCCCGGCACGCCTTTGTCTCGGCAACTTACCTGTTACCATTGACCTGGCCAGTAAAGACATGTCACGCCACGGTACGAAATTCAAGGCAAGAGTGATTCCCCAATCGATGACAATGTGAAGGACATAGTTTACGTGGCCTTAGAGGAAGAAACTTGCAGAAGTAATGAGGAAACATTGACAAAGAGGGTACAGTATGATGATGAGTTTGGTGAGTGAAATGTTTATACTGCCTATATTACTGTGTGATAACCAATATACTCTTGTACTACATAATTCCTACCAAGTAAATATCTACCGATTCTGAGTGGTTTGGAATAGTTACCCCTCCCATAGATAACGTCTTCTCTGGAGCTTGACTCTAGAGAACACAGTACCAGGTGAGGGTAGGGTCACCTGTACCGGCATTTCTAAGCTCAGGTGAGCACTATCTCTCTGAATTTTCGATGTTTCTCATAAAAAGCGGAGGTTTTAGCCAAAAAAAAAAAAAATAAAAAAAAAATAAAAACTCTGCTGGGATTGGGGGAGGTCACTGGTGAAAAATCTGCTGGGACACGGTGAGTTAAATGGTTTTGTGTGGATATGAAAGTAAGTTGTTTGTCCAGCTCCCTATTTGTGCATAACCAGCATTACCTGTACCCATTTAGAAAGAGAGCAAGTCAAGTGTATACAGGTAGATAGGGAGGTCGGTAGGTAGCTAGTAGGTAGGTGCCACCATTGTTAATTATGGATACTGTAGAGAATCATTGCCACCAATGTCGGGTACTGTAGAGGATCATAGAGTACTGCTGCTGCCAGTGTAAAATCGTGAGGTGTTGGATGGCGTAGAGATTGTGTATTTTTGAGGCAAGTCTTTTCTGTGTCTCACTGACCCATCTGGCAATTTTTATCGTAAGTGAGGTGATGTTGAGACACTCGGGGATTAAGAGGTTTTACTGTGACAGTTATATCGTTCATGTGATGGACCGAATGACATGACCAGGATTGTCAAAGTGCCAGCTAATCCTACTTTCCCCAATCTCCTACTTCTTTTGTACTCCAACTCCCTCTCTAATGTCTCACAATTTCCCTCTGCCCTCTCCACACCTGATACTAGGTATAATTACGGTCTGGCTTCCAGCTAGCTAACGTGCGTGCACATGTGTGTGTGTGTGCGTGTGTGTGTGTGTGTGTGTCTAACATTCGGCATGCTTCCGGCTTTTAAGCTAATCGTGTGTTGACATCACACATTTTTGGTCATCCAGGGCCAGGGGATGTTTTGTGATTATCTTCCTGATGCACCAGACTTTACCTATTATGCTAGTATTACATATTGTGCTATGATTATATAATGCCTATAACTATTACTTATTGTGCTATGACTGTATTAATGCCTATATATCGCTCAGTCACGCCACACTGTCGTACTTAGGACCTAACTTTGAGTTACAATTTACACAATGTATAAGAATATGATACAAGGTTATTTATTTACTTGTGAAACAGTTAAGTTAAATATTAATGTAAATACATGGAATCTATCTCTATCTATCTATATACCTAGGCTGCTTCCCCCAAGGAAAGGGAGGTAGCCGAGACAGGACGACACACTCTCCATTTACTCATCCATTTAAACACATTCATTCACATCTTAGCCCCAAAGGGGAGAACGGACAGATCCTCACCGCACCACACCGCACAAGGGTCAACTGCGCAATGCAATCAGTGACATCCGCAGCAGGGCCCGACAGCAGAACTGGTTTACCCCTGCCACATCATAACATACCCATCCCCTTACCCGCACCTGACCTGACTAGCTGATCAGACCAAATGCGGGAGAATATCCCCTCAGGGCTGCGTCATCACTTATTTATTCACAATTTCTCTCCATTTATTTCTGTCACGCACAGCCACTCTTCCTTGCTCAACAGACATCCCTCTCGCATCCAGCGCTCTCTTCACACTATCCATCCATCCTATTCGTGGTCTTCCTCTCAGCCTTACACCTCTCACATCAGATCTAGTTATCTTTTTCACCAATCGCTCATTATCCATTCTCTCCATATGCCCAAACCATCGCAACACCCTCTGCTCAACTCTACCAGCCATCTCCTGAACAACTCCAGTTCTCCTTCGCACTTCATCATTTCGCACCCGATCCATACGCGTCACTCCACACATACTCCTCAGACACCTCATCTCCATTACATTCAAACTTTTCCTCTCTGCTACACCCATATTCCATGTTTCAGCCCCATATAATGAATGGAATACATCATAAAATTGAATGTTGTAATATTATTGTAGGGTATAATAGAGATTTTTATCTAACCATAATTATACAGTAATAATACAACTGCAATACATTGGCAAGCCGACAGTAGTCAATCATATCAAGAATATATCTGCTTTCTGTTTACGAGACACAGTACTGTTGTAACGTCTTATAAAATAAATACATGTATACTGGAACAGTCTGTATTTAAATTAATACTATACAATGTAATCCCATATTTTTGTTATTGTACAGTATATAAAATTTATGTACAATATTTACACAGTTGATCTCACTTTTAATGCATAGCTTGTACACATTGTTTACAAGTTTTCAATTCTAGCTTGCATTCAGCCCACAGACAATATTAGTACGGCAAATATGATTGAGAAAATTACACGGATGACTGATGCTGGGCTATAAACAAAATATGGACTGAGCATAATTCTACTATATTCCTCCCAGCGTTGCATTGTTTCATTGACCGGTTGCGTGGTTTCAAACTTGGGTGAAGCTAACCTATTATGTGTACTCATATTTAAATTCATCATTGATAATGGCTGGAAGAACTTAGGTGTGTGGTTTAAAATAGCATAGTGGTTTCTAGTAGGTAATGTGTACAATAAAGGGATTAGTACTGAACGAATAGTAATCCAGTGATATGTATAAACCAGTTGTTAATCTATGTGTTGGAGGTGTATCAGGGATGTAACGAAAAATGATGTATTTTGTGTCAAATAGAAAAATTGTATATATCCAATGTGCTGATGATGGATGCGTTTATCTGGAGCAAATGTGAAGCTGCAATGATGATGGATGTTGTGATTATTTATGATAGTCATTTCACCAGATATTGTCTCAGCTGGCTGAAACGTGAAGATATATGCAGGACAAAGGCGAAATGCATGCAATGATGTACGACATTTATGTTCACTTGTTGCTTCACTAACGAAGTTGACAGTGTCCTGTTATTGGAGACCATGATGACTTCCGTTTTGGTGTTGATGGTGACTAATGAGTCGTCTTTTTTCAGGATGAAAAGGATATATTTGATAGACCATGAAAAAATAATCTGTTATGAATGATATATTGAACTACTCTTGATACTGGTGTGAGTGTTGCTTCTAAGTATGGGTAATGTAATATCAGATTCCTTTCCTTAAATCAAAGGCTTCAAACCATGTTTACTTACGCCTTGACTGATTCCTTGACATAGATTGTGAATGGGAAGTAAATTAATGGTGATCTTTCCGTAACAAGCATTGGCAATGCCTTTCAGACTGAAATATTATTATGTTAATATGTTCCATGACCACTGAGAAGTGTTGGAAAGGTGTTGTATTTCCTTCCAATGTATTTACTTACTCCAAACTTTCTTGCGATTTCTCTGCCTTTTGTAGGTTCTTTACACTCGTTAATATTTCACTGTTCTGGGTATTAGCTAGCTTATGTTCATATGAGAGAATTTGTGCAATCTTGTTAAATTTGTTGTTCATTTCTTCAACATCATTTTCTGTAGCCAATCTAAAAGTGTTACCTAGATTTGCTCCACCTAGATCGAACAAACGATGTTTGTCACGTGTGTTTATGATGTGATTTGTTTCCCTAATCGTGTCAGTCCAAAGCAATGAGATGTCCTGGGTTATGGTTATCATAATGGTCTTAGCCTGTTCTGCTTTATTAGACAGCTAATCCAATGATGTTCTCAAGTCATGCTAGGGATGATAATATTGATGATGAACATTTCAGTTAGCTTGACTTTAATCTGATTCTGGGAGAAAAATGACTCTGCTCTAAATTGTTCAACGTATTACCTTTATAAGGAGTCTAAATCGATTCCTAGGTCATGTAAATCCCTTGTTATGGTAACTGATGTATTAGTTGCACCTACGTATGTTTGGTATGCAACGTAATTTATTCCAGCATGTATTAATTTCTTCTGGTTTATTTCTGTCATATTTATTAAGTTTTTCGGTTGTATCCGATGTTACATAATTGCAAGGTGTATTTCGTCAGAACCATTTTAAATTAACATGAATTTGTTTCTCTTCGTCACTTGATAGTGACTTAATTGATACCTTATTGGCTGTCCTCTTAATTACCCTGTATGGACTATGAAGTTTTGGTGACAGTTTATTGTCTCTCGTGTGAATGATGCCATAGACAATGTCACCTATATTGATATTTGAATCTTTTGCCTTCTAATTGAATGATTCCGTCATTTATTCCTTGGACATCGTTAATTGTTTCTGGAGCTTTGGGAGTATCTCTTGGAACTCACATAAACAAAGTTTGGAATAATCATCATAATTGTATGTAGATATCTGCTCGCCTACCAGGATCTCGTATGCGAGACGTTTGTCTGTCCCGTAAATAATAAAATGGGGTGTGTCCCCTATAGACTTGTTAATTGCACAATTAACTGATGCTTCAACTCTGGGGATCCAGTCTTCCCATTATGCATTATACTCATTGAGAAAGTGACGTAATGCATCTAACACTTTTTTTATTATGTTTCTCTGCCAATGCATTGGAAGCTGGATGATAGGCTAAAACATTAACCTTTTTATATTGTATTGTTTACATATTTCTTGTAAAATTTCAGAGTTAAATTAGTCTCCAATATTGTCACTTAATAGCACCTTTGGTGTGGTGAAGCTACAGATAACATTATCTACAATTACCCACAAGACCGTTTGTGCTGTCTTATCCTTAACTGGGACCAGTATTGCATATCATGAGAAATGATCAGTACCAACAAAGAGATATTAATTATGATTATTAGAAACAGGTAGCTTAAGAAAAGTAAGTCAACTGCGACAACGTCCCACGCTTAGTTAGGCACAGGATATTTTATGATGGGTGCTGGAGTTAACGAGTAACCTTTGTGCTTTGCACATGATTCACATGTCAGTGTGATCATGCATGTCTCTGTGTAACAATGGCCAGTAATATGACATCTGGGCCTGCCTGACTATCCTGTTTTTGCCAGGATGGCCTGCATGTGGACTAGCGTGTGTTCTCCTTAAAATGTGAGGTATCACTGTATTAGGAATAACTAGTTGCCTAATATTCTTCCTATGATTTGGCTGTCCTGGATTTATCCTATATACGATATTATTTACTATTTGAAGTGTTTAAGTGCTACATGTAGCTTGGCTAATGATATATCATCACCTATTCTAAATGATATATAGCTTTAGACCATGCTGGGTCATCTCTTTGTGTCTGAGTGATTTCTTCATTGTTGGTCAGTGTTTCCCTTATCCCAATTGTAGCGGCACTGGTCGTTGTTGGATTTCGTGATAAAGCATCAGCTGCAATATTAAATTAAACCTTTTATATAATGAATATTTTCATTGTAATTGTGTAATGTACAGTTCCATCTTTCTCTTCTCCCAGTAAGGAGTTTTTCATAAAACGTGCCTAAGAGAGGCTTATGATCAGTATGGAGGTGAATTTCGTAACCTTATACAAGATCAAAAAATTTTTGTTGTGCACTTATCACTGCTAGGGCCTCTAGGTCTGTAGAACAATAATTTTTCTATGTTCCTTTTGTTTGTCTACTGGCAAATGCGATTGGTTGGTATTTTCCCAATTTATCTTCTTCCCTCAATACGTCTGTGCAGATTATGAATGGTTTATTAAAGTTTGGATATGCCAAGCAAGCTGCATATGTGAGTTTATATTTAAAATCATTAAATGATATTTTTTGTTTCGCTCTCCACTGAAGTATGGCTTGTTTTTTCCAGTAGTTGGAGTTTTGGCTCTGCATTATGTATTAGAAAATCCTTGTATAAAAGATCTGTAATATTCTGCTAGTCCTAGAAACTGTCGTAGTTCATTCTCATTTGTTGGTTATGGGAAATCCATTACTGCTTTTATTTCTTCACCTGAGGTGTTGATATTCTCTGCATCCAGCTTATGGCCAGGGAATTTCTTTAAAGCAAAATTTACATTTAGACAGTATAATTTTAAATCCACCATTGGCTAATTTGTCTAGGAGTTGGTTTAATTTCTGCAAATGCTCTTCTATTGTTTTTGTTACAGTTATAATGCCAACCAGATAAACAAAAATACCATCACCTCTTATTTCTGATAACACTGTTCATTAATCGTTGGACGGTGCCTGGAGCAGTGCGAAGCCCCATTGGCATTCTGGGTAGTAAAAATGACCACTATTTATGGAAAATGCTGTATAATTGTATGATTCCGCATCTAACGCAATCTGGTAATAGCAGCTGAGCAAATCGATTGTAGAAAATACATTGTGTTCTGGTCCAATATTTTGTAAGACGTCAATGGCAAGGGAAAACGATCAGGGATCGTTTGCTGGTTTAATTTGTGATGATAACTGCCCGCATTTCACCATTTTCTTTATGTACAAATAAAAGAGGTGCATTCCACTGGAACACTGAAGGTTCAGTGATACCCAAACTTAGCATTTCATCCACATTTCTAAGCTAATGCATGCTACGCGCTGGAACTCTATTTGCTGGCACGTAGCTAGGTTGTGTGTCAGGCTTGATGTTAATTGTGTGTTTTATCAAATTCGTGGAAGCAATGAAGAAGATCAAGATGGGAAAGGCCCCAGGAATTGATGGAGTTTCTTTTTTTTATGTGAAGAAGAAGGAACCAAAGGCCATCAGCCCGCAAAACTGTTCCTTCCAAGAGAAAAACAAAATACAAGAGAGGGACAAATTCAAGATCCATTCATTTCGAGATCCCTGGACACACTGCGTTTGAAAGACTGGAGATCATAGGAAGCAGGAAATACAGACAGAGGGAGACAGTTCCAGAGTTGACCTGTTGCATAAATGAAGGACTGGGAGTAACGGTTAACTCTTGCATTAGAGAGTTGGATAGAAAAGGGGTGAGAGTTTGCTGCTAGACGGGTGCTACACGCCCGTCGAAGTGGAGGAATGTATGCAGACAGTTCAGAGGAACAGTGACCATTGAAGTAGCAATAGAAAAGAGATAAAGATGCAACATTGCGGCGAAGAGACAGAGGTTGAAGGGAGTCAGTAAGAGGGGGAGAGTTAATGAGATGAAAAGCCTTTGACTCCACCCTATTGAGAAGAGCTGTATGTGGGGAGCTTCCCCACATATGAGAGTTGTACTCCACACAGGGGCGGATAAAACCCCTGTATAGAGTCAACAATTGTGCAGGGGCAAAGAAGGAACGGAGTCGGCTTAGCACACCCAATCGCTTGGAAGCAGATTTTACAAGAGATATAATATGATCTTTCCAAGACAAGTCTCGAGCAAATGAAACCCCAAACATGTTCAAGGATGATGCAGGATTAAGTTGAGTATTATTAAACATAAGTGGGTATACCTGTGGAAGATTTTGTCGGGTTGATAGATGCAAAAACTGAGTCTTTGATGCATTAAAAACAACCAGATTATTTTTACCCCAGTCAGAGATACGAGCCAAATCAGACATTAGGTGTGCCATAGCCTCATCTCTTGCCTGTTGAAGTAACTGCTGAGATGGACGTTGTGGGAATCGAATGGAAAGGTGAAGGGTGGAGTAATCAGTGTATGAGTGGATAGGGTTAGATGTACAGCTTAGAAGGTCACTGATGAATAAAAGGAAGAGAGTTGGTGATAGGACAGAGCCCTGAGGAACACACATACAGCTCTTCTCAATAGGGTGGAGTCAAAGGCTTTTCGTCTCATTAACTGTCCTCCTCTTACTGACTCCCTTCAACCTCTGTCTCTTCGCCGCACTGTTGCATCTTTATCTCTTTTCTATCGCTACTTTAATGGTTACTGCTCCTCTGAACTGTCTGCTTGCATTCCTCCACCTCTACGACGGGCGCGTAGCACCCGTCTGGCAGCAAACTCTCACCCCTTTTCTATCCAACTCTCTAATGCAAGAGTTAACCATTACTCCCAGTCTTTCATTTATGCAACAGGTCAGCTCTGGAACTGTCTCCCTCTGTCTGTATTTCCTGCTACCTATGATCTCCAGTCTTTCAAACGCAGTGTGTCCAGGCATCTCAAAATGATCGGATCTTGAATTTGGCTCTCTATTGTATTTTGTTTTTCTCTTGGAGGGAACTGTAACTGCGGGCTCATGGCCTTTGGTTCCTTCTTCCTCGCATAAAAAAAAAAAAACACTTAATAGATCTAGGAGATGAACGATAGCCGTCTACAACAGCGGCTATAGAACGACCAGAAAGGAAGCTAGAGATGAAGGCACAGAAAGCAGGATAGAAACCGTAAGAGGGCAGTTTGGAAATTAAAGATTTATGCCATACTCGATCGAAAGCCTTTGAGATGTCAAGTGCAATGGCAAAGCTTTTGCCAAAGTCCCGAAAGGAGGATGACCAGTAGTCTGAAAGGTAGGTGAGAAGGTCGCCTGTGGAGCGTCCCTGACGGAACCCATACTGACGATCAGAAAGAAGGTTGTGATAGGAAAGATACTATAAAATTTTTCTATTAAGAATAGACTCAAAAACTTTTGAGATACAGGATGTTAAAGCAATTGGGCGATAGTTAGAGTGTTGGGAATGGTCACCCTTCTTTGGGACTGGCTGAATGAGAGCACTCTTACAGGAAGAAGGAAAGGTACAAGTTGACAGACAAAGGCGAAAGAGTTTGCCTAGGCAGAGTGTGAGCACAGAAGCACAGTTCTTGAGAACAACAGGAGGGACTCCATCAGGCCCATATGCCTTATTAGTACTGAGGCCAGCAATGGCAGAAAATACATCAGCTGAAGAAATTTTAATGTTAGCCATGAGGAAGTCTGAGGGGGGAAGTGATGGAGGAACAGCACCAGAATTGTCTAAGGTGGAATTGGAGGAGAAAGTCTGACCGAAGAGATCTGCTTGATCAGTAGAAGAAATAGCTACAGAGCCATCAGAGTAGAAAAGAGGAGGGAAGGATGATGACATAAAGTTGTTAAAAAGGTTTTTGGCAAGGTGCCAGAGGGAGCGGGAAGAGTTCGAGTTGGAGAGTTGAGAGCATTTTGTACGGATGAAATTATTTTTAGCAGAGCAAAGAACAGACATAGCACGATTCCGGGCAGAAATGTATAAAAGATGTGATTCAGGGTTGGGTTGGCTCGGGTTCCTTTTATAGGCCCTCTCCTTGTTGCGGACAGCATTAGAACAAGCGTGATTAAACCAAGGCTTTCTTGCGTTAGTCAAAGGATATGAGAAAGGAATGTATACTTCCATGCCCGAGAGAATAACCTCCGTAATGCGCAAGGCACACTCAGATGGCTCCCGGCCATGAAAGCAATAATCATTCCAGGGAAAATCAAAGAAGTACTGCCTGAGGGCCTCCCAATCTGCAGCTCCAAAGTGCCAGAGACGACGTTTTTTTTTGGAGGGTCCGCAGGCCATACCGGAGTGATAGGACAGGTTAAGGTGATAAGGTTATGATCGGAGGAGCCCAACGGAGAGAAAAGATTAACAGTGTAAGCAGAAGGATTAGTTGTAAGGAAGAGATCAAGTATCTTGGAGCTCTCTCCAAGGCGGTCAGGGATATGGGTAGGGTGCTGTACAAGCTGCTCTAGGTCATTAAGGATAGAAAAGGTGTAGGCCTGTTCACCAGGTGGATCAGTGAAAGGAGAGGAGAGCCAAAGGTGGTGGTGAACATTGAAATTTCCAAGAATGGAGATTTCAGAGAAAGGAGAGATGGATAGAATGTGTTCCATCGTAGAAGTAAGATAGTCAAAGAATTTTTGATAGTCAGTAGAATTAGGAGATAAGTAAATAGCACAGATATATTTAGTCAGAGAATGACAAGAAAGCCGAAGCCAGAGTATAGAGAATACAGAAGAATCGAGTTCAGGAACACGAGAGCAAGATAAGTTGTTGTGTATCTATACACAACAGCCACTTTTGGCTTTGAAATGAGTATAGAGAAAGTAGGAGGATAGGGACAGCAAGGGACAGCATGGTGGAATGATGAGGTGAAACGAGCTGTGGAACAAAGAAGAAGGCATATGGTGAATGGTTGGCGAGTAGAGGTAGGGGAGAAGATGAGAGAGAGAAGAGAGAGGTATATGTGAGCAGGAGAAGGGAGGTTAAGAGACTGGTGAAGGAGAGTAAGAAGAAAGTGGATGAAGAGTTTGGGAGGAATCTGAGTGTGAAATGGAGGGAGAGTAAGAAATTGTTTTGGAAGGAGGTAAAGAAAGTAAGGCAGTGTGAAAGGGGAAATAGTAGGGGAGTGAAAGATAGGAATAATAGATTGTTGGTGGAGAAGAGAGAGAAATTGAGGAGATGGAAAGAGCACTTTGAGGATTTGTTGAATGTAGAGAGTGAGAGCAGTGTGAGTATAAGTGGTTGGGGAATGGCTGGGAGAAGAAGAGATGAGAGGAGGGAGGAAGAGATCAGTAGGTCGGAAGTAGTGGAAGCGATGAAGAAGATTAAGCTGGGAAAGGCCCCAGGAATTGATGGAGTGTGTGGTGAAATGCTTAGGTATGGGGGTGAGATTGTTGTGGAGTGGATATGGAAGTTGTGTAGATTGGCTTGGGAAGAGGGAAGGGTTCCAGAGGACTGGAAATCAGGTGTAATTGTTCCTCTGTACAAAGGAAAAGGGGAGAGAGAAGTATGTGGTAACCATAGGGGTATTTGCCTTCTTAGTGTGACTGGTAAAATATATGGTAGAATACTCATTGATAGGGTTAGGCATATGACAGAGGAGCTAGTTGGAGAAGAACAAGGGGGAGTTAGGAAGGGAAAAGGGTGTGTAGATCAGATATTTGTTCTAAGATGTTTAGTGGAGAAGTATCTAGAGAAGGGAAGGAAAGTGTATGCTGCCTTCATGGACTTGGAGAAAGCTTATGACAGAATAGATAGACAAGGTATGTGGAAGGTATTAAGAATATATGGAGTGGAGGGAAAATTGTTGAGTGCTGTGAAGAGTATGTACGAGGGAGCTAGGGCTACGATGCGAGTGGATGGTGAGCTGAGTGAGTTCTTTGATCTCAATGTGGGACTGAAACAGGGGTGTGTGATGTCTCCATGGCTGTTTAATATATATATGGATGGGGTTGTAAAGGAGGTGCAAGGTAGGGCAGTGGATGTGGGGCTGGGCCTAATGAATGAGGGTGAGATTTGGAAGCTTCCAGTGTTGCTGTTTGCTGATGATACAGTATTGTTGAGTGAAGATGAATGGGAGTTGCAAGGTTTGGTGAATGAATTTGGGACAGTGTGTAGGAGGAGGAAGCTGAAAGTTAATGTAAACAAAAGTAAAGTTATGGTGTTTGAGAGGAATGAAGTCACAGAGTGTGCAGTGAGGTTGGATGGTGAAGATATGGAGAATGTGAGTGCATTCAAGTACTTGGGTAGTGTGATGAGTAAGGATGGAACTTTGGGGGATGAAGTACGTGAAAGGGTACAGTAGGGAAGGAAGGTTGTTGGTACACTGAAAGCAGTGATGAGAAATAGGGAGGTGAGTATGGAAGTTAAGAAGTCACTGCATGATGGTATTGTGATCCCTACCCTGACGTATGGAAGCGAGGCATGGACCTTGCAAGAGGGGAACAAGTCAAGAGTGAGAGCAGTGGAAATGAGTTACTTGAGAGGAGCATGTGGAGTGACGTGGAGGGACAGGTTGACGAATGAAGAAGTGAAGGAACGTTGTGGGGTAGATGTGGATGTGGTTGAAAAGATTAGGAGAAATACACTGAGGTGGTTTGGACATGTGGAGAGAATGGAGAATGAAAGACTGACTAAGAGGGTGTATGTAGGTGAGGTGGAGGGAGGGAGAGGGAGGGGTAGACCGAGGATGAGGTGGAGGGATGGAGTTGAGAGGTATATGAGGGAGGGGGGGGTGAGTTGGGGGGAGGGGAGTCAAATGGTGGGTGACAGAGTGACTTGGAGGCGTTTTGTCTGCGGCCACCCTTTGCGGGATTAGGGCGTCGGGCTATAGATAGATAGATAGATAGCAGGATACAGAAAAGGGTTTGCTGTCAGTTGCCTCAGACAGCTGAGTCTCAGTTAGGAAAAGAAGGTGAGGTTTAGAGAAGGAGAGGTGGTGCTCAACAGAGAGGAAGTTGGAGGAAAGGCCACGAATGTTGCAGAAATGAAGAAGAAGGAGTCAGACAGTGGTTCCAGGCACCTGAGTCGTCACCGGGAGAGGGGCTGAAGGTGGGGGCATTTATGGTCCCCCCCCCCCGGGGTGAAATGCTAAGGTATGGGGGTGAGATTGTAGTGTGAGTGGATACGGAAGTTATGTTGATTGGCTTGGGAAGAGGGAAGGGTTCCGGAGGACTGGAAATCAGGTATAATTGTTCCTTTATACAAAGGAAAATGGGAGAGAGAAGTATGTGGTAACAATAGGGATATTTGCCTTCTTAATGTGACCGGAGAAATATATGGTAGAATACTCATTGATAGGGTTAGGCATATAACAGAGGAGCTAGTTCGAGAAGAACAAGGGGTATTTAGGAAGGGGAAAGGGTGTGTAGATCAGATATTTGTTCTAAGATGTTTAGTGGAGAAGTATCCAGAGAAGGGAAAGAAAGTGTATGCTGCCTTCATGGACTTGGAGAAAGCTTATGACAGAATAGATAGACAAGGTATGTGGAAGGTACTGAGAATATATTGAGTGGAGGGGAAATTGTTCAGTGCTGTGAAGAGTATGTACGAAGGAGCTAGGGCTACGGTACGAATGGATGGTGAGCTGAGTGAGTTCTTTGATCTCAGTGTGGGACTGAAACAGGGTTGTGTGATGTCTCCATGGCTGTTTAATATATACATGGATGGCGTTGTAAAGGAGGTGCAAGGAAGGGCAGTGGATGTGGGGCTGGCTCTAATGAATGAGGGTGAGATTTGGAAGATTCCGGTGTTGTTGTTTGCTGATACAGTATTGTTGAGTGAAGATGAATGGGAGTTGCAAGGTTTGGTGAATGAATTTGGGACTGTGTAGGAAGAGGAATCTGAAAGTTAATGTAAACAAGAATAAAGCTATGGTTTTAGAGAGGAATGAAGTCACAGAATGCACGGTGAGGTTGGTTGGCAAGGGTATGGAGAATGTGAGTGCATTCAAGTACTTGGGTAGTGTGATGAGTAAGGATGGAACCTTGGGGGATGAAGTGTGTGAAAGGGTACAACAGGGAAGGAAGGTTGTTGGTACACTGAAAGCAGTAATGAGAAATAGGGAGGTGAGTATGGAAGTTAAGAAGTCACTGCATGATAGTATTGGGATCCCTACCCTGACATATGGAAGCGAGGCATGGACCTTGCAAAAGGGGAACATGTCAAGAGTGAGAGCAGTGGAAATGAGCTTCTTGAGAGGAGCATGTGGAGTGACATGGAGGGACAGGTTGACGAATGAAGAAGTGAAAGAGCGTTGTGGGGTGGATATGAATGTGGTTGAGAAGATTAGGAGAAATACACTGAGGTGGTTTGGACATGTGGAGAGAATGGTGAATGAAAGACTGACTAAGAGGGTGTATGTAGGTGAGGTGGAGGGAGGGAGAGGGAGGGGAAGACCGAGGATGAAGTGGAGGGATAGAGTTGAGAGGTATATGAGGGAGCGGGGAGTGAGTTGGGGGGAGGGTAGTCAAATGGTGGGTGACAGAGCGACTTGGAAGCATTTTGTCTGCGGACAGCCTTTGCGGGATTAGGGCGTTGGGCTATAGGTAGATAGATAGATCATATTTCACCAGGTAATGCTACTGTCTGTCGGTGTTTTTGCCGTAAATCTAGTAAGTCATTCTCTACATTATAATATTCTGAATGAATCGAATGTTCTTTTATGGACTCTCTGTCTGATGATTTATTTTCGCTTGATGTACTGGCCACTGTTACTTCACGTATAGGAGCTGGACAAGTCTCTACATTACATGTTCAAGTTCCTTTTTGATATGCAAATCTTCATTCATCAGATTAACTAGGAAAACACCGGTTACCTCTCTGTTATTTATCCGACATAGTGCATTCTTTATGGATAGACCTTTCATTCTGCAACTTTCTTCTAATATTATAACATTGCAGTTCTTCAGTTTACTCTTTATAGAGACTTTTATATATGATCTTGGTGGTAAAGTTATGCCATAGCTGATGAGAGCTGGGCGAGTGGTGAAAGGGAGTTTATATGATCTTGGCTAGGGAAATGTGAGAGAGTGGGTCAGTTTGCCCATTTTCTATGAGTGATTGTATATCATACACTTTTTATCTATCTGTCTATTGCCAGACGCCTTAATAACGTAAGGGTTGGCCACAAACAAATCGCCTCCATGTCGCCTTGTCCTCCGCCAATTCACTGCCCTGCTCCCAGCTCACACACACACCCCTCTCATATATTTCTCCACTCCATCCCTCGATCTCATCCTTGGCCTCCCCCTCCCTCTCCTCCATTCCACCTCACTCACACACACTCTTCTCGTTAGTCTCTCACTCTCCATCCTCTCCATATGGCCAAATCACCTCAGTGTGTTTCTCCTAACGCTTCCTAGCACATCCACATCCACACCACAACGCTCCTTGGACTTCATCATTTGTCAGTCTCTCCATGTGACCCCACATGCTCCTCTCAAATAACTCTAACTCATTTCCACTGCTCTCACTCTTGACTTGTGTTTCTCCAACAAGATCCAAGCTTCACGCCCATACGTTAGAGTTGGTTACTTTTCCACTTCCATGCACACTTCTCTGTTTCTTATCAATACTTTCAAGGAACCAGCAAACCTTCTTCCTTGTTGTACCCTTTCAAGCACTTCACCCTCCAAACTTCCATCCTTACTCATCACACTACCCAAGTACTTAAAGGCACTCACATTTTCCATTTCCTCCTCATACAACCTCATCGTATATTCGCTGACGTCATTTCTCTCGAAAACCATAACTTTACTCTCCCCTACTGTCACCTTTAGATTCCGTTTCTTACACACTCTCCCAGACTCATCCGCCAAGCCTTGCAGCTCCTCCACTAGGCGTAGTAACTGGAGAAGAAATTCCCTCTATGAATTCACCATCAAATTGTATACCATTAATTGTGGCATCAGTAAAATATTTCCTTCTCTCATCGTACATAGGTCAATAAAAATATTTGTTTAATTTGATGATTTTTCTGCTATGCAGTGATTGATTTGGTATTCTCTGTACATTTGATGTTTGACCCAATCATACCTCTTACCGGTATTTCTTTACAATCTACAGTGTATGAAACTAGGTTTGGTTTCTTCATAAATGTTGCCTTCTGTTTCTAAAAATTCGTTATAATTCATCTTCAGCTATTAGACTGGAAAGCCTGAATTCATAAATATTGGAATCATTTCATCTTCACAAAAAGCGAGAAAGGAAGGCTTTCATATACATCTACTACTGCTATCCTTACTTTTAGTATGTTTGATTGTTATCTTGCTTTATGTATTGTCATCTTCTGTGCTGATTCAGTCACCTCCCGAATTGTAAACAGCTACTAATTTTTCTACCATTTTACACTCTCTCGTCCAGTGACCGACAATTTTATGTTTCCTGCTGTAGGGTTCATACCCTTTTGCTTTGTCTCTGTGCTCCTCATTTTTTATGCAACATTCAGGTCTCATGTGGCCTGGATTTGCTTAGTAGAAACATAGTCTGTCTCTTGACTTTGACCTACGAGGTGATTTGATGTATTTTGGTCTTTCTGTGGCGAAATGCCTACTAGGGTTATACCCGAATTTCAGAGCCTGCCTGTTGCTTGGTATGCGTGTGAGAGGCCTTGAGTTCTGCTAACAGTTTGTTTGTACTCTGGAAGAGATCTTTGATCTTTAGTTGGACTACATTTTTTTTATCGCTGCAACAGTCTCTGCTACTTTCATCTCTGTTTTTTTATTTGTGCTACTTCATTCACACCTGATTTACTGCACTTCAGCTCTAACTCATACAAATAATCTAGTAAACGCATTCCTGGACTATAAGGTATCGTCTTTGCGATTTTTAAAACTCTTTCAGGCAATTTCCATTATGTAGCTGCATACCCTATTATAGCGTGTGTTGGTATCATATTACCATCATTTGCAACCCATTCTAAATTTTCTATGCTTGCTAACAGAGTTCTTTTAAAGGTTGACACGTCTACTGCTATATCAACCTAACCTGAATCTGAATTTGTTTGTTTATAGTAGATCTACAATTTTATTTAATTCTTCGGCTATGCCAACTAAAAAAATTCTACCCCCAGAGAATTTTCGCAGGAACTCTTTCATAAACCCGTAATATGTTCTAGCTTGCTAAAGATTGTATAACTTTAGTAAACTGCCAGCTGGGCAGCGTTCCTGAATTATTCTAGCTGGAATAAGAGCTATTTTCCTTCTCGTCTGTCCCGTTTCTCCTAATTAAATGTTGCTTACATTCGTCTAACTGTCTGTACATCTACTCTGTCCTTTTCATTGCCTGAAAAGTTTGTGAGACTTATTTCCTTATGATAAACATACACTGGTACCAAATTTCTGCAGTTTTGTTGTGAGGATGGAGGGTGAAAGACTGACGAAGAGAGTGTATGTGAGTGAGGTGGAAAGGGGAAGAGGGAGAGGGAGGCCGAGGATGAGATGGAGGGATGGGGTGGAGAGGTATATGAGAGAGGGGGGGGGGTGAGTTGGGAGCAGGGCAGTGAAATGGCGGGGGACAGGGCGACTTGGAGGCGATTTGTTTGTGGCCACCCCAAACGGGATTGAGGCGTCTGGCAATAGATAGATAGATAGACTGTTGTGAGGAAGGTAATACACTGGTGTTTGTTTTATTTGTCTTGCAATTACCCGTTTGTCTGTCCATTTTACTGGAATTTCCTTGTAAAGGTAAAATGAAGCTAGGTCTGACGGCTCTAACCACTCATCATCATTATTTACTTCACAGTAATTTTCATCTGTATTTTGTTGTTCCTTTTCTATTTCTGAGGGGTTATCTGTTTGCTGGTTTTGGTGTTCTGTTTCTATTTCTTTTGGGTTATTAGGTAATGATATATAAGTATATAAATAAATAAATAAATAAATATCTATCTATCTATCAATCTATCTATCTATCTATCTATACGTATATATATAGATAGATAGATAGATATATACTGTGTGTGTATATATATATATATATATATATATATATATATATATATATATATATATATGGATGGATGGATGGATGGATGATATATAGACTCTAGCCTCAGTCGAGCAGGTCAGTACTCTCAAGGTGGATGGCAAGCTGACGACAGAGAGAGCTGGAGCTCCCGTTTCATGAGCCCTCGGGCCAGTTCCTGACCATTCCCATTTCTTGAACTTTTTCAGTGTTTCAGTAATAGAGAGAGTAGGCCAGCATGCTCTCCAAGTTTCTCTAACTGTCAGCACCAAAGTACATGCAGTACACACTACACTCTCTTTTCCAATATTAAAAAAGAAAAATGATGTTATTCAAACAGGCCTCGGAGTCCCCCGGGGGGGGGGACCATAAGTGCCCCCACCATCCGCCCTTCTCCCGATGACGACTCAACAAGCTGCTTGGAACCATTGTCTGACCCACTTCTTCACTTCTGCAACATTCGCAGCCTTTCCTCTAACTTTTCCCCTGTTGAGCCCGACCTCTCCTCCTCTAAAGCTCACCTTCTCTTCCTTACCGAGACTCAGCTGTCTGACGCAACTGACATTAAACCTTTGTCTGTATCCTCCTGCTTTCTCTATACTTATTTCAAAGTCAAAGATGGCTGTTGTGTGTATGTACGCAGTGACTTATCTTGCTATCGTGTTCTTGAATTTGATTCTTCTGAATTCTCTACTGTTTGGCTTCGGCTTTCCTGTCATTCTCTGAGTAAATACATTTCCACTGTTTACTTATCCCCTAATTCTACTAATTCAAAAAAATTCTTCGACTATCTTACTACTACGATGGAACACATTTTATCCATTTCTCCTTTCTCTGAAATCTCCATTCAAGGAGATTTCAATGTTCACCACCACCTTTGGCTCTCCTCTCCTTTCACTGATCCACCTAGTGAACAAGTCTACACCTTTTCTATCCTTAATGACCTTGAGCAGTTTATACAGCACCCCACCCGTATCCCTGACCGCCTTGGAGAGCTCCAACATACCGGACCTCCTCCTTACAACTAATCCATCTGCTTCCGCTGTTAATCTTTCCTCTCTGTTGGGCTCCTCCGATCACAACCTTATTTCCTTGACCTCTCCTAACACTTCAGTACGGCCTGTGGACCCTCCAAAGAAACGTCGACTGTGGCATATTGGAGCTGCAGATTGGGAGGGCCTCAGGCAGTACTTCTTTGATTATCCCTGGAATGATTATTGTTTCCATGGCTGGAAGCCATCTGAGTGTGCCTTGTGCATTATGGAGGTTACTCTTTCAAGCAGGGAAGCATACATTCCCTTCTCATATCCTTTGACTAATGCAAGAAATCCTTGGTTTAATCACGCTTGTTCTAATGCTCTCTACAACAAGGAGAGGGCCTATAAAAGGTACCAGAGCCAACCCACCCCGAATCACATCTTTTCTATGTTTCTGCCCAGAATCATGGTCTGCTAAAAATAATTTTTGCTCTGCTAAAAATAATTTCATCTGTACTAAATGCTCTCAGCTCTCAAACTCGAATTCTTCCCGCTCCTTCTGGCACCTTGCCAAAAACCTTTCTAACAACTTTACCTCATCATCCTTCCCTCCTCTTTTCTACTCTAATGGCTCTGTAGCTATTTCTTCTACTGATAAAGCAGATCTCTTCACTCAGACTTACTCCTCCAATTCCACCTTAGATGATTCCGGTGCTGTTCCTCCATCACTTTCCCCCTCTGACTTCCTCTTGGCTGACATTAAATTTTATCAGCTGATGTATTTTCTGCCATGACTGGCCTCAATACTAACAAGGGATATGGGCCTGATGGAGTCCCTCCTGTTGTCCTCAAGAACTGTGATTCTCTGCTTTCACCCTGCCTAGGTAAACTCTTTCGCTTTGTCTATCAACGTATACCTTTCCTTCTTGCTGGAAGTCTGCTCTCATTCAGTCAGTCTCAAAGAAGGTGACCATTCCCACCTCTCTAACTATCGCCCAATTGCTTTAGTATCCTGTTTCTCAAAAGTTTTCGAGCCAATTCTTAACAGCAGAATTTAAAAGCATCTTTCCAATCACAATCTTCTTTCTATTGTCAGTATGGGTTCTGTCAGGGATGCTCCACTGGTGATCATCTCACCTACCTTTCAGATTCCTGGTCATCCTCGTTTCGGGACTTTGGCGACAGCTTTGCCATTGCACTTGACATGTCAAAGGCTTTCGATGAAGTCTGGCATAAATCTTCAGTTTCCAAACTGCCCTCTTATGGTTTCTATCCTTTTATCTGTGCCTTCATCTATAGCTTCATTTCTGGTCGTTCTATAGCTGCTGTTGTAGACGGCCATCATTCTTCTCCTAGATCTGTCAACAGTGGTGTTCCTCATGGCTCTGTCCTACCACCAACTCTCTTTTATTCATCATTGACCTTCTAAGCTGTACATCTAACCCTATCCACTCATATGCTAATGATTCCACCTTTCACCTTTCCGTCTGGTTCCCGCAATGTCCATCTCAGCAGTTACTTTAACAAAAAAGGGATGAGGCTATGGCACACCTAATGTCTGACATGGCTCGTATCTCTGACTGGGGTAAAAATAATCTTGTTGTTTTTAACCCGCGCCGTCCCGAGGACGTACTTCCACGTCCTCACGTTTTGTCACAGCTAATCCCGAGGACGTACTTCAACGTCCTGCAATTGCAAGGTTCATAATTTCCACAATTTTCAATTTTCGCGAGTCATTTTTGGTACGTATACATGGGACACCTTCCTCAACAAGATGCCAGGCAGAGACAATGCCTTACCCAGCATGACCTCCTCCCCCCCCCCTGCAGGCCCTTTTCTCAGCAATGCACCTGTTATCAGTGACCTGGCCAGTATAGCCATGTCATGCCACGGTACGAAATTCAGGGCCAGAGTGATTCCCCAATCAATGACAATGTGGAGGACAAACTTTACATAGCATTAGAGGAAGAAACAGTTAGAAATGATGATCAGGTAATGTGGCAAAAAAAGGTCAGGTATTAGTGAGTGAAACAATGCTTATAATGCCTATATTACTGCTTGAAAACCAATATACTCTTGTACTACATATAAATTCGTAACAGTAAATAAATAAATACCGTTTATGAGAGGTGTGAAATAGTTATCCTCCCATAGAACTCGTTTTCTTTGGTGCCAGCCTGATAGAAAACCCAGTAAGGTAAGGAGGCTCTCCTACCTGTAATGAGTATTTTAAACCTCAGGTGAGCGATTTCTCTATGAATTTTTGATGTTTCTCACCAAAAGCGAAAGTTTAAGCAAAAAAAAAAAAAAATGCCGAAAAATGCCCGGGATTGGGGGGTACCAGTGGTCGAGAAGTGGCCGGGACGGGGCGGGTTAATGCATCAAAGACTCAGTTCTTAAACCTATCAACCCGACAAAATCTTCCACAAGAGTACCCACTACTGTTTAATATTATCCAGCTTAATCCTGCATCATCCTTGAACATGCTTAGGATTCCATTCACTCAAGACTTATCTTTTATCTTTGAAGGATCATGATACATCTCTTGTAAAATCTGCTTCCAAGAGATTAGGTGTGCTAGAGCTGACTCCCTACCTTCTTTGCCCCTGCACAGTTGTTGACCTTATACACGAGTTTTATTCGCCCCTGTGTAGAGTACAACTCTCATGTGTGGGAAGGCTCCTACATACAGCTCTTCTCAATAGGGTGGAGTCAAAGGCTATTCGCATCTTACTCTCCTCCTCTTAGTGGCTCCCTTCAACCTCTGTCTCTTTGCCGCAGTGTTGCATCTTTATCTCTTTTCTCTCGCTACTTCAATAGTCATTGCTCCTCTGAACTGTCTGCTTGCATCCCTCCACCTCTACGGCGGGCGTATAGCACTCGTCTAGCAACAAACTCTCATCCCATTTCTGTCCAACTCTCTAATGCAAGAGTTAACCGTTACTCCCAGTCCTTCATTTATGCAACAGGTCAACTCTGGAAATGTCTCCCTCTGTCTCTATTTCCTACTTTCTATGATCTCTAGTCATTCAAACGCAGTGTGTCCAGGCATCTTGAAATGAACGGATCTTGATTTGGCTCTCTTTTTTTTTTTTTTTTCTTGGAAGGAACGGTTTGCAGGCTCATGGTATTTGGTTCCTTCATCCTTGCATCATATACTGATCAACTATACTGTATATATATATATATATATATATATATATATATATATATATATATATATATATATATATCCCATTCAGACCTGGCAATAATCATAATGTCTCAAATGTAAAAATTCGTATTGTCTATAGCTTTTAATTTTCCCGCCTGAAAAATCATCTGGAGTAAGCTAGTGACTGTGCTAGCTGGAAGGCGGCGCCACCTGCTCAAAATGTTTACATCAGAGGCTTCATGTCGACGGGAAGAGGGACCCAGTATGTCTGCTCCATTTAAACCCACTAGTCGTCGTAAGTACATCGTATTTTAGTTTGTTGATAGGTCAGATTTGATGATAAATGCCTGTTGATCATAGAAAGTAATAATATATGATGGGTTATAGGTGCAAAGGGTGAAAATTGAAGTAGTATTGAACATCGTTTTGGCGGCAAGGAAGTGACGCTACATTATTGTGTTGCTCAGGTCTATTACAGTGGAATAGTACTTGGTAATGCGCAGTTTGTGCTTGCTTTACCCAAATATGTGAAATCTTTTAATTTTAGTTTATAGAAGTTCATACATAAGCATGTAGTGTTTCATACTAAATCATGCTTCATGTGACATGCCGATTTCACTGCCGTGACTCGAATAATCAGAGTAGCTCTTTAACTGGGGATTTAACTACGCATTGTTTTGTTTTGGTAGTAAATTGTTGACCAGGACTTGGTAGATATTTTTTTGTTGGGGGAGGGAAATTTTTTAAAGTGAATGTAGAAGACCTAACCTCACCTAACCTGATCTAGCCCAGCCTAATCTAACCTAATAAAATGTAACCTAATATAACCCAGCCAAATCTAACCTAATCTAATTTAGCCTAATCCAGCCTAACCTAACTTTGCCTAATAGTCCATCCAAACCTAGCCTAAATTAATCTAACCTAATCCAACTTAGCCTAAGGCACAGCTTTAATTTATTTCAAACACTAGAATAAACTCACACAGGACAATATGTTTATGTTTTTAGCAAGAAATAAAATTGAGATGGAATAAAAAAATAAGGTGTTGCCAGAAGTGGGACAAATATAATATTATTATAATTTTTTTTTCGCAGGTGGACAGCAAAGCTGACGAGTGGATCAAGACTCCACAGTGAACTCTGGGGATCAGCTCAACCAGGTGTCACTCATGGATTTTAACCCTTTAACCACGGGTGTCATTCCAGAATGACATTGAAAAAACTGGACCAAACCACGGGTGTCATTCTGGAACGTTCGTGAATATTTTGAACACCACGCGTTCTTCCTGTGCGCAAATTATTTCACGCAAGAGTAGCTGTCGAGTTCTTTCATGCCAGCCCTCCCACACCTCCCTCCTCCCACCCCCCGGGGGCCCCCCCCACCCCTGCCCTGACACGCATCAGTCAGTATCTGTCCAGCTCTGTGCGTGATAATGGCGCTCCGTCCTGAGTCATCGTCGCTCGCTTCCTCCTTGGAAATTCCTAGTGCTAGTGTGCCTTCGACCTCTACACCAAAGAAGGAACTGCCGACGGCGAGGCAGAAGGGGTTGAGCACCCCAGAAATTAGGACAGAGCTGGATAAAACTGTACGTAGAACTCTGGATTGTGGCAGTGAGAGTGATACACTTACAGCAAGTAGTAGTGATGACTATGCAGTTACTGGTGGTGAGCCGTTTATGATTGACAGTGACAGAGATGAAAATGAACATGTTGTCTCCTCCCCACTGCCCACAACTTACCCTGGGAAAGGGAAGGCGCCCATGGGGAAAATGGGTGTAGCATGTGGGAAGGGAGTGAAACGTAAACTTACGTCTCCTACACCCGGCCCTAGCAAGCATTTCCCACCACTTTCCCGTTCCCCTAGCCCTATTGCCCTCACATCATCTTCATCTTCTGCCGTGCCCTCTCCTCAGTCTACATCAGCTGAGGAATATGAATTTCCAGAGCCTGCATAGCGAGGGAAGGCAGGCCGTGCAGGCTGTGCAGGCAGGGTAAGCAGGGCAGGCCAGCCTAGAACAAAGGGGATGCATGGCAGTAGGAGGGCAAAGCTGGGTGATAAGCGAGGTGATAAGCGGGGAAGAAAGGGTCAGATTTCACCACACACCAGGTCAGTAACCCCCCTGCCTGCCCCCCGCCCAGCTCCCTCACCCTCGCCACCCCCCCCACTCACCCCCCTCCCGCTCACCTCCTGCCTCACCCATTGCCTCCACCTCAACTCCTTCTCACCGGGAAAAGAGTGCAATGCGACCTGCCACTGCCACTGAACCACGCACCGGGAAAGTGGATGCATTTGTTTGGTCTGACGGTGCTGATTTTCAGCCACACAATCTGCCGTTTGACATGACAAACGCGGGAATACAGCCTGCCTTCCCATGCAACGAAGGAGATGACTTTGTAGACTACTTCCTGGCCTTCATGGATGACGAAATCGTGCAGTTTGTCAGCGATGAGACCAATAGGTATGCAGCTCAGTGTGCAACAGAAGGGCTGGGACCTATTGGCTCACCAAAGCAAGTGTCGTGGTTGCCTATCGGGATCAGAGAGCTGTATGTGTTCTTTGCTCTCATGTTCTTGATGCCCCATATCAAGAGCCATGATTTGGAGGAGTACTGGCTGGTTGATGACATTACTTCAATCCCAACATTCGGCAAATACATATCACGAGATCGGTTCCGACAGCTGCTAGGATACCTGCACTTCGCTGACAATGGAAACCCGTCCCAAACTGACCCTTTGTGGAAAGTGAGGGATTTCCTCAACAGGATTAGGGATCGATTTATGCGATTTTTCCGTCCTATGCAAAAAGTCGTCATAGATGAATCCCAGGCATTGTTCAGAGGACGTCTCAAATGCATGCAGTACATCCTCAACAAACGCCACCGCTTTGGGATAAAGTTCTTTGTGCTGTGTGACTGTGAGACGGGGTATATCCTTGATTTCGTGATCTACTCAGCAAGTACAATGGACGTGGACAGGAAAGACCCCCTTGGCTTCTCTGGCTCCGTAGTAAAAGTGCTGATGGAGAGGTATTTTGGTGGGAATCATGTGCTGTACACAGACAATTACTACACAGCACCGAAACTCGCCAAATACCTGGCTGAACACGGCATCGGCACTGTTGGCACTGTACGGAGCCACAGGAAAGAGTGGCCAAGTTTCCCTGAAGCATCATCATCATCCAAGGGAGATGTGCACCTGAAGAAGTCTGACAAGCTTCTGGCGATCAGGTGGCACGACAAGATCGTGAATATGCTCAGCACCATCCACAAGGGGGAATTGCAGAGAACTGGGAAGGTCAGGTACAGGACGGGAGAGCCAATCATGAAGCCCGATACCGTCATTGACTATAATATCAACATGAGACTTGTTGATAAGTCTGACATGATGATTGGCGAGATAGACTGTCTCAGGAGAAACACCCGATGGTACAGGAAGGCTTGCCTCCACATGCTCGATATGTGCATGCTCAACGCCTTCCTCCTCAACAAGACACATGTCGGGGGCATAAGGCAACCATCCCTGAGACAGTTCTCCAAGACTGTCTTGCAGCAGCTGCTTGCACGATTTGGACAGGTGACGGCATTGGTCCCGAGGCGACACTCTGACACACAACCTGACCGTCTTGAGTGCCGCAATTACATGAGCCGGCACCAGCTTGTGAAATTGCCTCTCACCGCAGGCGGCAGGTTGTCACAGGGCCGCTGCAGAGTGTGTCATAACACCACACGGAGGCCTCGGACGAGAAAAATGAGCACACACCAGTGCCAGGAATGCCAAGTCGCTCTCTGTGTGACTCCGTGCTTTGCCGAGTACCACTCTCTGAGTAAATACTGACAGTGACAGTGATATACAGTGATGCGACAGTGACGTGCTTTACCAATAATTGTACAAGGGATAATGTAGTAATAAGGGATATTTTGCCTAGAAAACAATGTAAATATTGACCAGTATAATAAGTGATATTGTAATAAGAAAATCTGCGGCACTGCTGTGATTCTGTGATGCGACAGTGACGTGTTTTACCAATAATTGTATAATATAGTAATGAGATATTTTACCTAGAAAATTATGTAAATATGGCCAGTATATAAGTGATATGGTAACAGGAAAATCTACGGCACTGCTGTGATTCTGTTATGCGACAGTGACGTGCTTTACCAATAACTGTATAATATAGTAATAAGAGATATTTTACCTAGAAAATTATGTAAATATGGCCAGTATATAGGTGATATGGTAATAAGAAAATCTGCGGCACTGCTGTAATTCTGTGATGCGACAGTGACGCAATATAGTAATAAGTGCAGTGTAAATATAATGTATATTGCCCAGATTATATGTAAAATAGTAATAGAAGTTAGAAATAATGAAAACATCGCCGTTAACCAAACGTCAGTGAGCGTGTGAAGCCACAGTGACGTGCAGGCAATTACAGTGCCTTTTACCTACCTCAGTGAACACAGAGTGGGTGTTTATCGTATGTACAGTGTTCATATATGTTTATAGTACTATTATCAGAGTGTGGTTGGCATTTGGTACTCGTGTGTGGGGCATAAAATAGTGATTTTACACCCCTCACTTCTAACGGCACTGCCCGTCCTGTGAAAGTCCACAAAGTCATGAAACCTACATCACTGCAAAGTTGAAGGTTAGTACTTTCTAATGGTACCTTATTTTTTGCTCTAGCTTTATTCTGTGCAGAGTTATTAAGGTTTAAAGGTTTGTTTACATTTGGCTGGAACCCCCGTGGGAGAGGCCAGTCGGGGCAAAACAATGCCCGCGGTTAAAGGGTTAATGGTAATTTATGCTAACCAAATTATTTCTTAAAATTGGTCCATTCAGGTAATAATATAAAAGAGTAGCCAAATTATTGTTTTGGCTTTCATGAAGTAAAGTAAAAGTTATATTTTTAATAAGAGAGGGTGTTATTCAGAAACAATTTCATATTATACCTTACTTAAGCTAACTTAACTTTACCTAAAGTACCATCCATGCTTAGCTACTAAATAAACTTTAAAGGAATTCAAACAGCAACTGCCTAGCTGAATAGCCCTAAATCCCTAAGGAAAGCCACGGCTGAGACTGGGTTGCCTCACAGAAATCTTATTGTGTTGTTGGCTTAAGTGGTTTTATGCTACACAGTCTTCCATCATGTGTTTAATAGTATCCCTGACAGAGTCCTCCAGCTTCTGATAGCTTAGGAGTGCTGGATAGTGCCCACATCATAGCCTGCCCAGGTGCCCTCTATCCCCACAAGAAAGGAGGCAAGTACATCAGACCCAAGGGTTAGAGATGTTAGAGGTTAATTAGTTTGACTGACTGGAATTTGAAACTTTAGCTTATTAGTAACTTCTCTTGCAGATAATGAGTTGCCCTTCAACGCAGACGTGAGCGACATCAGTGATGATGATGAAGATTGCATACCTCAGGCCAGAACACCAGCTGGCAGCAATAGTCTGACGTCTGAATCATCTGATACAGAAGAGGAAGAAGAAGACAACACGGCAACTGCTACATCAACCACTGGCAGACGCCTGATTTACATAAGAGACAGAAATTTCTCAGGTTCACTTAACTCTGGACACACTGGTACAGAAAATCCAAGTCAAGCAGCCAGTGGTTGAATACTTTGAATACTTCAAAGCATACATTTCAGAGGATTTTGTAAAGCAAATTACACTTTTGACTAACATGAAGTACACAGAAGCAAAGGGGGAATCATTAAATGTAACAAAAGAAGAAATGGCCTCGTTCATTGGAATGAATTTTGTGACATCAGTAACAAAATTTCCAAGGTTACGTATGTACTGGGGGCGTTTGACGCGCTTTCCTTTCATAGCAGACATCATGTCCAGAGATAGATTTTTCAAACTAAGGTCTTTCTTAAAAGTAATGGATGATAACAAAGTCACCTCGGCACAGAAGAAGGAGAACAGGTTGTGGAAAATGAGGAGCATATTGAATGAAGTAAGAGGAAGATGCATGGAGCTACCAAGAACCAAGAAAGTAAGCATCGATGAGAGTATGATACCTTTCCGAGGTAGTGTGTTTGGCAACATGTACCTGGAAAGCCATACCCTGATGGATTGAAGATGTTTGTTTTGGCATCGCCCAATGGTTTGGTGTTAGATTTTGAAGTATTTCAAGGAAAAGAAGCTCTCATCAAAATGGTTAGCACACTCGATAATGCAGTGTCAGTTGGTACAACAAAAGGCATTGGAGAGGCAGCATTGCTCAGATTTGTTCTTAGTGTTGACCCAGGTACTAGTCTCTTCTTTGACAGATACTTCACTAGTGTGAGATTGATTGAGGAGCTTCACAAGAAAGGCTTAAGAGCCACTGGTAAAATAAAGAAGAATATGATCCCTAAAGAAGTCAAATTCAAGACTGAAAAAAGCCTGAAACAGGAAGGGAGAGGCTCGAATGATGTTCATGTCAGAAACGACAGAGAAGTTGCACTAACAGCATGGCAAGAGAAGAAAGTCATCTACATGGCCTCAAGTGAATTTGCTGTAAATCCACAAGACACGTGCAAGAGATGGTCAAAAGCTGAAAACAAGCACATCGAAATCAACCGGCCTCGAGTAGTTAAAGAATACATTTCAGCTATGGGGGGTGTAGATGTGCATGATCAAATACTCAGCTACTACAGAAGCTCATCTAAGACCCGAAAATGGACAGGCAGGGTTATTCTGTACATGTTTGACTTTGCAACAGCTAATAGTTGGGTAGAATACAAGTCTGACTGTGATTCAAGAGGGATGGACTACTTGGATTTCAAACTCACATTGGCCGACCAGCTGATCAGAGGGTACATGTTCGAGAAAAGACAATCAGTTTGTACATCCAGGCCTGGTTGCAATGATGAGTCTGATGATGAGAGTACTCGCCCACCTACAATGGCTGTGAAACATGGTCATAAGTCACCTTTGCCATCAAAATCACTCAGAACTTTGGGGGCAAAGCATCTCCCAGTCATCTGCGAGACGTTCCGTAAATGTTGGAATGAAGGCTGTGATGGAAGGGCAAGGGCAGTCTGTTCATCGTGTCAGGTACATCTTTGCCTAAACCTGCAGAGAAACTGCTTCTTTGAGTTTCATATCTCAGATTAATCCCACTTCTATTGAAGGGTCTTACTTTGGATCATTAGCTGTTTTTCAGTCATGGTATTTTGTAGGCATTCCTTATTTTGATGTTTTTTACATATTAAATTAGCCATGCCAAGAATTGCATGTGCTATAATGGTAGTATACTAAGATGGATGCCAAAATAAATTTGGGCAAGCCGTATCATTGCTGTTTGGGATTTTGGTAATTTGGGTATCTTTTGATAAGGCTTTAATTTACTTCAGGAATAATATAATTTCATATAATTATTGCAGATGGTTCTGAATTGCATACTTTCAGTTTATTTTTGGCTCAAGCTACTGGTGCCTTGATCCTACACAAAAGTTAAAGTTTTACTTTTCAAAATTGTATTTATGTGTCAAAGTTATAGTTTTGACTACAAATTTTATGTGCCAAATGTGTAGTATGCTAAGATTGATGCCTTAAAATATTTCAGGAAGCAGTATCTTTGCTATAAGCTGTTATGATGGTAATTTTTATTTTCTTTGTAAAGTTTTGATTTATTTTACCTCAGGAATAATGTGATATGTAAGCAGATGGTGCTAAATGTATGCTTCCTAAGTAAGGAAATAAAAGGATATATATATATATATATATATATTTTTTTTCTAAGTATGGGTTTCATTCCAACCAATTATTTTATTTCTCTACTGACATAGCTTATGAAAATATTACCTTTATCCACAGCGATTTGTTCTACGAGACAGTATAACGTTTTTCTATAGAGCATCTTTGTAACATTTTTAAGAAAAATGGACCCTAACAGCATGTTACTAGGCTCATAATACACCAATACCTGTAACTAGAAAGTTGTACCTTGCTTACATTCTGAGGAGGTCTGAATATCTATCTGTCTATCTATCTATCTATATCTATCTATCTATCTATCTATATATATATATATATATATATATAATATAATAGTGTTAGTACAATATATTGATATTATTATACTATAGATAAATGAATTAATGTTAGTATATTATTTTAGGTGTTTATATGTAAGTTAGGTATAGTTATAAATGATGAAGTGCTAATAAAATAATCCAACCTTGAAGAGAATAAATATTTATCTCATCAATGGTAATTCTGGTAGAAATGTTTATAGTCGATGGTGGTAGTGAAGATGAAGGTGGTAGGTCACGGGTCTTTTTATGTTGTCGTCAGCTGCTAATGTCCCACTGCACTCCTGCTGGTTCCTTGCTAGGTGTGGTAGTTGTGGCTGTGGTTATTGAGGATAGAGGTTCGAGTTCAGGTGGTGACGTGCTACTTCAGCTGGCTCGCATCAAAACACCATTCACTCAGCTAAGACGTGCACTTCTTAATTTCTTTCTTCTTGTGATTAACTTGTATGGCTCGTTATTTATAGAAGATTATCTTGTTGAGAAGTTGTAGTTGATCATTTGTAAATCATAGAGTTCTAAATCATCGATGGTTGTTATAGGTAATTGTTGTAATTCTTTTTTTTTCTGCTTCTTCACCGCTGTAATCTTCATCTCTTCTGTTTTACCGTTTTTTCTTTGACGATGTTATCTTCTGCCTTCTTCACCGCTGCCACTAGTGTAGATACGCATATAGGGAAGTAGGTAGGTGCCATCAGTGTCAATTAGGTGGATATTGTAGACAATCGTTGCCACCAATTTCGGGTATTGTAGAGGATCGTAGATTACTGCTGCTGCCAATGTATAATCATGAAGCTTTGGATAGTGTGGAGATTGTATAATTCCGAGCCAGGTCTTTTCTGTCTCACTGCTCCCTCTGTTTATCTTGTAAGTGAGGTGATGTAGAGACACTTGGAGGTTAAGGGGTTTTAGGGTGATACAGTTATATTGATCGTGTGATGAACAGAGTTACATGACCACGATTGTCAGAGAGCCAGCCAATCCTACTCTCCCCAATCACCTACTTCTTCTCTACTCCATCTCCTCTAATGCCTCCCAATTTCCTGCTGTCCTCTTCACATCTGATACTAGGTATATATTATTGTCTGCCTTCCGGCTAGCTGATCCGTGCGCAAGTGTTTGTGTTTAGCATCTAGCACGCTTCCTACACGTGAGCTAATCATGTGTTGACATGCATCATACATTCTTGGTCGTCTAGGGCCAGGGGATGTATTGTGACTCTCTTCCTGATGCACCAGACATTAAATATTGTACTAGTGTTACATATTGTGCTATGATTACATAATGCCTATAACTATTACATATTGTGCTATGACAAGTGGTGCAGCACACAATATACTGGAGGCAGCATGGTGGGATTCTAAGGAAAAAAAAAAAACAGTTTAGCTCATTATGGTATGCCATTGGGACCTAAGAGTCCACCAAGAGTGCCATCACCAGCGACTGGGAGATTGATTGGTAACAATCCAGAAGTGTGGTTTAGACTTTGTAGGTGTTCTTCGGAAGAGAAACTACACAAGCATGTACAGTACCTCACACAGGAATACGGTCACCTTCTCTCTCTAGTTTGGCATTTTCTGATGTCTTATCAGACTACCCCATGGAAGTCAGAGACCAAAGAATGAATCATAGTCTATCATCCGTAGGAGGGGCGGGCCCTGATCCCTTGCATGATTTTGCAGATAGGCTGAGTCAGACTTTGACTAGTAATGATATGAGCAACTATGCCAAAAAATTGGCCCCTCCTATTTTGTGCAGAGAAGAGCAAGTGTCGCCACACTTCTCTCAGTAGAGATGTATAACAAGTCCTAGGCGTTGGTTACAAGATATAGAAGATATAATCAAAGGTGGGTCTGGTTAGTACTTGGATGGGTGACCGCCTGGGAACACCAGATGCTGTTGGCATCCCTACGTGTCAAGTGGGGTTGGTGGAGGATTAGTGCCCCTCCCTGTAAAACAATTAACTCTAAGCCCTTGACCACCCCGTTTGGGATACGTGGCGTCTGGCAATGGATGGATGGATGGATATCTTCGGTCAGATCAGGTTAGACTGGAACTGGCAAAGACATATAGATTAGATTCTGCTCACTCCCAGATTCTCAATACAATTAAGAGGGTTGGTTCAGAGTGGTCCACAGTTAAAAGAAAATTTTTGAAGACATACCTAGCTTTAAAACTGTCCAGCACTATCCTAAGTGAGTTGGGGGCCGTAGTTCAATCGTCCCCCGATTTTTTCGTGCGTCTAGAATCTTTGTGTACTCAGACAAATGAAACAGAATCAGGACCTAGTGAAGTTATAGATAAAGTGGTTGCAGGTGCATTACTTAGAAATGTGCCGCCTGAGGTACAAGATTTGTTGAGTAACAAAGATCGGAAGGATCCATACAAGATCGTGGAGGCAATGTCAAGGTATGTAGAAAGGCATCCGAGGCTGAAGCTGCTAGAAAGTGTAGATAAGACAAACCCTAACATTAATTTAGTGGCAACTGGGGCGACTGAGAAATCAAAGGCCCGTTCCAGTCCAAGGAAACTCAAAGGGAAACAAAAAACTCTCCTCCTCTCGCCTGTTATTTCTGTTAAAGGGTTGGACGTACAACTAGGAACTGCCAGTTGGCAACCACTGAATGTTATAGCTGCCATGGCAAATGGCATCTCGCTTGAGACTGTAACTGGCTACTTGGCTCTACCAATTCTCAAGCGGGAAAATGTTACAAACTTGGCCATCAGGGTTGACAGTGCTGGGTAGGTAAAAGAAGAGAAGATAACTGGGAAAGAGAAGATAATTGGCGGAAAGGAAGAAATGACCACTTGGGACAGGTGTCAGGGTTTGTATCGCCAGGTTCAACATCTTAGGGTCAGAAAAAAAAAAAAAAAATATCTGATCCAGTTCCCATCGCCTCAGTCTTGGGACCTGAATCACTTGCCATGCTGGTAAACGTGGAACGTCTGGACGAAAGTATTTTGGCGCTGGATGACACTGAGGCAGCAAGGTCGTTAGTAACTAGACATCTCAGCCGTTGAACAGGACCTTGCACAAAAGGATGGAAGAAAAATGGTAACAGCAAGATTGTTTAATGTGACTGGAGGTGATATGAGTACCGAGGGTATAGTGGAGTAATTATTATATCTTCAGTTTGTAGATAAGTGGTATGCTCGTTCTTTTGTAATTTTGGAGAGTTGGGGTTTACCTGCATCCTTGTCGATTGGGATGGATTTGATGTTGTCGACGAGAATGGAGTTGTTAACCAATCCACTGACTTTATATATAGAGGGCGAGTCTGTAGGTATTGTACCATTGGAATACAAAGAAGCAGCTAAAGTAAGTAGCGAGTTCAAAGGAATACAAGTCCCAGTATATGTAGATGGAGGTACAGAAGTAACAAAACCAGTGATACCGGAGAATACAAGTATAGGTGCCTGGACATGTAGGACAATGATCTTATAACAGAGGGTAATGCAGGGTGAAGCGACTATTTTTGAACCTCAGGAAAGAAATTACGTTATTGGCAGTTTTGTTTCCAGGATTAGTGTTGATGAAGGAGAAAAATGGGATCGCAGAGCAAGAAGGGCCACAAAGAGTAGAGAAGGCACGAGAGAAATTGCGATTTCACTTTAATACAGTACTAGCAGCCGGATATGGGGATATATGTAAAGATGACGCAGCCTGTATGTTTCCATGACTGGTGTGACTTAGTGTCAGAAAAGAGGACGATGTGTCAGGATGTTCCTGACTACCCCAGGTTAAAACCGCTGAGAGAACTCAATGAAATATATGAACAGTACATATCATCACTTCCGGCAACTGTCCCCTATTATAAGCTAAGACATAGTACCATAAGGGGTCAGAGAAAGTCAGAGAGAGGACAGATATAGTGGGGGAGCAGAAACAATGGCAGAGAAACGAGACTGAGGCCCGACTGTGAAGACCATAACATGGCTGCAGAAAGAGGGGTTCTCTGGAACAACTTCATGGTAACAGTGAGTAGACAATAAAGTTGGATAATACAGAGGAAAGTGGGATATAGGAAGTGCATCAGTACCGAGCCATGGTATAACAGGCTGGGCCAGTACAGAGACGAATTATGAAATATACAGTTTACTTAAGATAACGTTAAGTGTAGAGTGAAGTTTGACTACTGATTACAGGCCCGTAAATTTCACAGATTATTATTTTTTTTTGGAAGGGGGGGCTAGAAAACAAATATATATACCTCCATACCGCACCTCCTCCTGTATAATAAATACCTCCGTACTACCACCTTAAAATAAAATAGAGACATTTAAGTTTGCAGGCCTTCCAGTATTTTACAGTTTGAGTCTGCCTAAAAGCTTATATTTAACGAGATATGTCCCAGTGGGCACAGCTTGCGTAATTCACATGGAAACCACTTGGAAGTAACACGTGGATATGATGAGTAAATGTGGTTCATTTTGCAAGAAGATTTCACATGGATGTGACACGTGATTTCCATGTCTCAATACTCGCATAAAACAAGAGTCAAATCCACATGTATTTTATGTGAAAATTAGGTGGTATATTACACATGCTACTCTTGATGAGATTTCTACATGTCTAAAGAGCACTTAAATATTCTGCAGGAGTAGATAGCCTATTTACAATATAATATACAAGAATAAATTTATTGTATTGTAGATTATACATATAAATGGTTATACTACTCCAGCAAAATATTCACATGCCCTGTAAAAGAAAGGTTCTTAAAGACTGACAATATTAGGAAAATTATAATCCTTCTGGAAGCATGGATTATATTGTCCTTAGGGTAAAAAAAATTATTATAAACACTTATAAGGTCAGGATTTACACAGGCAATTTAATTATTAATTATATGGCAACATATATTTACTGTTTTTAAAGCATCACCATAATTCAACCCTACACGCCTTTTCTGAGTTAGGGGGATCACAGAGAGTAACCCAATATCAGAAGTCTGTCCCCAATTCCTTCAAGGAAACAACTGCACTTGGCATATACTGGCATGCCACCAGCCAAGGGCCCCTAGTGGCAGATGGTACAGTTGCCTCAAGATATTCCTTCATCCCATGCAGTTTTCACTATGCATATAATCTAATGCATATGATATATGAATGAAAGAAAATTACCATTTACTCACAAATACAGTAAACTATTCATTTTAAGCAAAATCTTGTCCATAAATCTATTTCTGTGGTTTTATCTGTATAGTGAAAACTTTATGGGGTAAAGGAACACCTTGAGGCAACTGTCCATAGGCATGAACGATTAAAGAATTTGATGGGAGATTGGCAAAAATGGACATTTGTGGACTGAGAAGTAGTGGAAGCAGGAGGGGATAGCATAGCTTACTGTGGAGTGGAGTGGAGAGGAAGCTTGAATTGTTTGGTCTGGTTTGAGTGAAGGCTATAAAGAAAGAAAGAAAGGAAGCATTAAAAATTTCATCAGAAAAAATGGCAAAAATAATGAAAGCATAAAATGCATAGAAGAAATTTAGTGTGAATATTAGATAGGGGTAGAGATAGCTCTCTCTCTCTCTCTTTATATATATATATATATATATATATATATAATGTGTGTGTTTTAATATTACTGTAGATGAAAATAGGTTCTTCTGGGATAAACTAAATGATTGTATAAAGTTTTGGTCCTACGAGATATGAATAGGAAGATGGAAGTGAACAGAATATTTTAAGGAAATCTGGTTAGAGCGAGGAAACAAATGGCCTTTTTTTTTTTTTTTTTTTTTTTTTTTTTTTTTTAATAAGAAATCAGTGCAGAAAGACAATGTTCCTGGCAAAAATATGTTTTGAACACAAATTCATCCACAGATATAATTGGTATGTTGAAAATTATTAGGAAGTGAACACTTACTGATTATGTGGTTATGAATGAAAGACTCTTTGAAAAGGTGGCAGATGCAAAAAGCAGCAGGCTTGTTGAAAGGCTCAGATCACAGTAATGACAAAGTTGTGGGATGGGATGGTGGGTCAAAAGGAATAAACTGAGGAGGTTTGGTCACGTGCAAATAATGGAAGGCATTTGAATAGCCAGAAGAAACTTCCCGGAATTTAGGCATTGGACATGATAAGACAGAGTGAGTGATGGGTTTATAACTTTTCAACACATAATCCCTTACAATGTAGATTTCTTAGCTTATCAATACAAAAGGTACAAAAATATTCTATTCATACACCATTCATCACAGCATATTCTCCATACCTTGTAATTCCATAACACAATTTCACCTAAGAAAAGCAATGAAAAAAAAAAAAATGTAGTAGAAAACATCAACCAGAATTTTCAAAAAGTACCAGTAGGCTACTCATTAAATAAGTAGAAACATAACTCCCATAACCCATTATCATTCACTGTTATGAAAGATTATAACAATGTGTGTTGTAAAACGTTATCATATTCACATTGGTAAGTGGACAATTTCTACTTTTCTGTAACATTTTAAAAAATTTCTTATACCTCACAATTTTCCACAAATTGGCAAAGCTTTGTCCCTGTTGTCCCCAGTTAAAGGTATGGAGTTTTTACTGTCTATAAATCTTTAGAAATGGTATTTTCCATAGGAAAAACATAGTAATAAGTTGAAGGTAAATGGTAAAAGATACTGAACTTAAGAATTGAAAGCAATCTCCATTTAGGCAAAAACCATAAAAGAACATACCTTTACAGGGGACTAAGTAAACCACATAAAAAGTAATTTTATGAAGCAATCACATTATAAAAACAAGAGAAAACAGTTGTAATATTTGATGTAAGTTGACCTAATTAATCAACCAGTAAAACACTTAAATCTTAACTAATCATCCTTTTATGAGATGGATAATTGGTAATTTGTGAATTATTATTCTTGGTAACAAAATATAATAAAGAATGTTTTTTCATTATGCTGATTTTCTTGTAGTAAAAAAAAATATCACAAAAATGGATGGTCATTTGATAAGTAGGCTTTATCATAAAACAAAAACATGCTTATCAGCTCCATATAAAGTACAGAGTGTACACTATAGAATGAGGTACAGAAAAGTAAGAGTTGCATACTGTGAAACATAGTGTTAATTTAGTATTCTATTGGGGTTCAAAATCAAGTTATGAAAAAAAAAAAAAAGTCCAGTGTACTCATGCTGAAGACAACCTAAGAATTTACTCTACAGTTTCCTTCAATTTGGGGGCATTGCGTAGTTTTGTTGCAATTATGTGAGTTACATCTGCTGCACAAGATTCTGGACTTTTTTTAAGCACACTGTCTCGAATGACACACAACAACTTTGTTTTTAAAGGGAAGCTTCACCCTTTGCCCATACATATTATACTTGCACATGAGTTTTTTAGTCATAAAACTGCTCAACAGCTTTGATACCATATCCTTCTTATTCATACCACCTATGCGTACACATTTATTGAACATTTCTTGGTAATAAGTTGGATTTTCCAATTCATTTTTTACTTCTTGTAGTTCTTCCAATGTGTTGTTACGCCTAATAGTCAAGTCCAAACCATTGTTGTCATTAAAGGAAGTGAAGCAGTGAATCGATTTCAAATCTCTCACCTCTGACTTAGTTTCCCTCACATCTAATATCAACTGTAGGACACACTTCTGGAACCATGTGGAATAAAAAGAACATCAATAAATAAGTATATATATATATATATATATATATATATATTTACAGTTGACCCCCGCCCATCAAGAACGTTATGTTCCTGAACTGCTCGTGTAAGATGATATTCGTGTACAGTGAATTTAATGACTAATGGGAAAAATAGAGTTACAGTAGGTTCCCTAGCACTGGGCCACTCACCATTACCATAAAAAGTCTTTTCACCTCCACAAATTAAGCTTATAAGTAAACATATGAAAGGTGTGACATTCATGTGACAAGAGTAGATTAGAAGGTACTCAAAATATATGGTGTTAGAAGTGAAGTTTAGAATAAATGAAGTAGGAAAGGTGTTGGGAGGAATGAAAAAAGTGTTTAGATGTCGTTTGCTTAGAATGGATGTAAAGAGAAGGTTGTATGAGGGTGTTGTGGTACCGACTGCGTTATATGGGGCTGAAACATGGAATATGGGTGTAGCAGAGAGGAAAAGTTTGAATGTAATGGAGATGAGGTGTCTGAGGAGTATGTGTGGAGTGACGCATATGGATCGAGTGCGAAATGATGAAGTGCGAAGGAGAACTGGAGTTGTTCGGGAGATGGCTGGTAGAGTTGAGCAGAGGGTGTTGCGCTGATTTGGGCATATGGAGAGAATGGATAATGAGCGATTGGTGAAAAAGATAAATAGATCTGATGTGAGAGGTGTAAGGCTGAGAGGAAGACCACGAATAGGATGGATGGACAGTGTGAAGAGAGCACTGGATGCGAGAGAGATGTCTGTTGAGCAAGGAAGAGTGGCTGTGCGTGACAGAAATAAATGGAGAGAAATTGTGAATGAATAAGTGATGACGCAGCCCTGAGGGGATATTCTCCCGTATTTGGTCTGATCAGCTAGTCAGGTCAGGTGCGGGTAAGGGGATGGGTCTGTTATGATGTGGCAGGGGTAAACCAGCTCTGCTGTCGGGCCCTGCTGCGGATGTTACTGATTGCATTGCGCAGTTGACCCTTGTGCGGTGTGGTGCGGTGAGGATCTGTCTGTTCTTCCCTTGGGGCTAAGATGCGAATGAATGTGTTTGAATGGATGAGTAAATGGGGAGTGTGTTGTCCTGTCTCGGTTACCTCCCTTTCCTTGGGGGAAGCAGCCTAGGTATATAGATAGATAGATAGATAGATAGAAGTAATTTGTCGGGTGCAGAACAATCCTTGTATGAGCGGTGCATAGCAGCATTAATTACGTACTTTTTACATCCATAGGGAAAATGTGATGCTCTGGCTCTCTTCGGTCCTGGCTGTCACGTCGCTCTAGTCGGTCCCGGCTGTCACGTCACTCTAGTCGGTCCCGGCTGTCACGTCGCTCTAGCCGGTCCCGGCTGTCACGTCGCTCTAGTCGGTCCCGGCTGTCACGTCGCTCTAGTCGGTCCCGGCTGTCACGTCGCTCTAGTCGGTCCCGGCTGTCACTTCGCTCTAGTCGGTCCCGGCTGTCACGTCGCTCTAGTCGGTCCCGGCTGTCACGTCGCTCTAGTCGATCCTGGCTGTCATGTAGTTCACATCAGTCCCGGCTGTCACGTCACTCTAGTCGGTCCCGGCTGTCATGTAGTTCATGTTGGTCCCGGCTGTCATGTAGTTCACATCGGTCCCAGCTGTCATGTCGTTCACGTCGGTCCCGGCTGTCATGTCGTACTTGTCGATCCTGGCTGTCATGTCGTACTTGTCGATCCTGACTGTCATGTCGATCCCAACTGTAATGTCTTTCTCGTTGATCTCAACTGTCATGTCGTTCTCGTTGGTCCTGGCTGTCATATTGTGTATGTCGTTCCTGACTATTATGACATTCACGTTGCTCACAGTTGTCCAGTTGTTGAAATCGGTCCTGGGAGTCATGGTGAAATTCCTTATCATGGATAGTACTGCCCCGCTTGTGGTAATTTTGGCTAGCTCCAGGCCTCGGGCTACTCTGATGATCTACACTCCTGAGAAATCAAAGCCGGTGATTACTAATTCCATAGTGTATTTATTTTATAGGTAGATACTAAATGACTATTTTCATGACAGGTATCTATCTATCTATAGCCGGATCCCTACTTCCTTAAGGGGTGGCTACAACTGAAGGACCTCAAGCATCCTTATCCCTCCTCAATCTCTCCTCCACTTTGTCCTTCCCCCTAGTTCTTGGCCTGCCCCTTCTTTGTCTAACCTACAAGCCACTTCCCTGGTATACACTCACTTGGTCAGCCTCACCTCTTCACTAAAACCACCTGAGAGTACTTCTCTCCATAACTCCAACCAAATCCTTCCTTTAAACTAATTCTAAGTATTTCAGTGAACTTGGCTGATATTTTTCATAGATACATAATATATATTTAAATTTTACATTAATAAAAGAAATGTCAAGACACTGGGATTCTATCAGTCTTACTACCAGTACTAGCTTGCGCAGAACAATGCATTTAAACCTTCCTTTCACTGTCATAATTGTCTTAAATATTCTGGGGTCACATTCACAAAAATTCTATATCAAATAAATATTGGATAATAAATACACCACAGAAATACAAAGTCAATCCACACTAAATAATGAATGTTGGGTTCAAAGAAGCACACAAAAAAAGTATATAAAATAGCTAATAAAAAAGTTCTGATCCCCCCACTTTATGGTAATAAAAAGTTTAACATACCAATCAGACTCAGTAGATCTTGACCTTCTTGGAAATGAAATATGATTAAGCTTCTGAGGTGGTGTTGGAGTCAGCTTTTTCGATGGAGCTGGCACAAGCTTTTGTGGTGGAGATGGAGCCAGCTTTTGAGATAGGGCTAGAGCTTGGTTTTCAGTTGATATTGGAGTTCCCTTTTGTTGCTGGGTTGGAGTACCTTTTTGCAACACTGCTAGTAAAGAAAATGTACTAAGTAAGACATATAAAAGTTGATACTGTAGCCTACTCCAGTATATATACATGGTATACCATAAGTGAGTGGCATCATGAGGCATTAATGATTTTGAATCCAATAAAAAAATATTTCCAACTCATTTCCACCTTGAGGATGTTTAACAACTACCTTAAATCAATTCACTTGTAAAATCAATTTGCAATTCTAATGAAGATATGTAGATTTATATTTGGATGATCTTATTTTGACTGTAAATAGATAAAATACCAGGAAAGCAGCATTTCCTTTGTTAAAAGCAATATACTGTGTTCTTTGCTCACTTACCATGCAAGTCCTGACTACTGATGAAGTCCTCTGGAAGGCACTTCTTGGCACATTTTCTCCTCCTCCTTAATTCCCAACCCTCACCATAATCAGAGTCAGCACTGCTGTCAACACCCTCAGTTACTGATGTGAGCTAATAATTGTCACATGTTTGATAACTATCTGAAATATGAACATAAACAAATTAGAGATCTATACTTAAATCACAGTATGTCATGATACCTTCCCTCCCCTGAGAGGATATATATATATATATATATATATATATATATATATATATATTATTAGAGAGAGAGAGAGAGAGAGAGAGAGAGAATGGAAAAGGTGAGGAATGAAAGGATGAAATGTTAAGATGTTGGTAACATAATACATACATACCTGAAGATATTTTTCACTTTAACCAGTTGGAACTTTCTTCATGATTTAGGATCTGGGTGTTGTCAAGTATTCAATGCATTCTCAGCATTAACACCTTGAGGCCAATACAAGCTTCCCTTCTCCTCATCTACCCAGCTATCTGGTAAAACACCTTCCTCTTCTGTTTTCCCCTCAACCCAAACTGCTTGCTTCCACATCCTGATAATTAATGTCATGCTTAGTAATTCAGTATTATAGTAAGTACAGTATATATTCTTTTTATTTAATTTGAAGAGACTACATGTATCATTATAATTATTGTAAATAAATTACTTAATATGAGAAATATCAGTAACAAAACTGAAAATAAATTGAACTGCATGATACCAATAGTTTGTACCAGTAATACGCCTATTTCATACAACATTTTAAAATAATTCTTCAAATATACATCATTATAATCAGTCTCAATTGCATTTTCATTTACAGGAGTTAGAGGGGAGGGGGATCATGGTTATTACATCCATATGTCAGAAATAAATGTTTAATAAGATATGTGAGAATGTTGACTGTTTTATACGTATCAAAATAATAAATAATAAAAAATATTATACCTTCAAGAAAATCATTAACTTGTAAATGTTAAGAAAAAAAAATAATCTCACCATTGGTGAATTTCTTCTTATGTAATGCAAGCAAATATATGCATTGCAATGTGTGTCAGCCATCTTCAGGTGCGATGAGGACAGGGAGCAGAAGATAAATTATAGATAAAAGAAAAAAAAATGGAGAAGAGTTGTGAAGCTATAGAGTCCAAGATTCAAAAGTTTGCTGTTTGTACATAATCAAGTGGGCAATTTTCAGTGAGCTCCAAGACTAAAAGCAAAAAAAAAAATTTAAAAATCCCACACTATTCATTTGTGTAATGCAATACTGGTATTAAGACAACACCATCTTTGTAAGGCAATTGCACAACTTTTCTGAACAAATATTTAGAATGAATTACTTTTTCTTTTGTCTTGGAGCTATTTTTCATGAACACAATATTGATGAGTTTTGAATCACAAGGTACAGTGAAAAAATTTTCAGTAAAGTTTTGGCTTAAAACACCACAAGTATTGTATCCATTGTCCTTTTTCTCTTTCAGGAAAACAAAATCTTCATTTTCCAACATGAAACAGTTATCCTTGTTATGTTGTGGATATGCATGCTTGTTGTGAAGTGTCCTTTGTTGCACTTTACTTTTCCTTTTCAGCAAGCCTTTTAAGTACTTGTGAGATGGGATTATTTGATGACCTTACTAACTTTTCTATTATATATAAATGATTCTCAAAGGGGAATGCACTTTAAGAATTCAATGAACACTGATAGTTTTCCACATCATCGGCTAAATGAACGACATTGTGTACATTATATACAACAAAATGGCGACCAAATACCTCATCGCATTGTTGCACAAAATACTCCAGTAGTTCTCGTCCATATGACAAATAGCCATTCCTTAGATGGCTGTCTGAGTTCAATAAAATAGAAAGAGCTACAGTTAGTGACAGGCTTGTTTTGTAGATTTCTGGAGAAACAATATTTTTCAAAGCAACAATACTTGTGTACAAGATATATTGCCTGAATTCAGTAGCCTTCCAACGATCAATCACAGCCAGAGACCGTGGCTGCCTAGCACTCACTTAGGAGTGACATGCCTTCCAAAACACCAGACAACAAGCTTAATTGTTGCTGGGAGAGTTTACACACTCTAGAACCTCTCATAAGGAAGAGCAACAGTCTTCTTGTGACACCAAGGCAAATTAAATGCATGTAGTCCAAAGGAAATCCTTTAACACAGGATATCCCATACTGAATGAGAGGACTCATTCCCAGCTGATGAGTTCCTTCATAATGACCTAGTTTGAATAATTCATCAGTTCTTTCTTTACATTTATTTGAAGAGTTTAGTATGAGAACATGAGAGTCCCAAGTTCCTTTAATCTCGCATCTTTCACACGCATAATAACCAGTGTGGCTTTTAATGCATTTCAGAAAGGATCGGGCAGGTGCATCACATATAAAAGAAATAATATTCACACCCAATCTCTTACCATCCACAACTAAACCATCTTGTGAAAATTGCTTGTATTCTTCTAAGAAGTCTGAGAGAAAATTGTCTACAGATTCCGGCTTTACTTTCCCACAATAAAGAACTACCAATGCAGACCTAAAATAGCTAAATTTCAATAATATTGGCCAGAACTGCTCATTATTTGACTTATATAATGGAATTCCATCTACATTTATTTTCAGTTCAATGAAATCATTGTTTTCAACAAAATCTTTATTGGCATCCAGTATCAGTTGCAAAGTTGAGGCTATTCCAAAATATGAATATTGTCCATCACACTTTTCTTTTATTGTTACATGCCTTGGAGTTTGCAATAATGTGCGTGCATCTTTTGGAAGATTAAATCCTCTTTTCCTAAGAATTTCTAAAAGCTGATTAAGTGCATGTCGCGTGATATTATTCAGAGTGGCCCACCTACCTAATTCTTCCTGAGTAGAATCATCAGTGATGCTATTTTGAGTATCATTATTAGGATAAAATCATTCACAGAACATGTTTTTAGAAATCCATCAATATTCTTCATAATCCAGAGTTATGGATGCTACAACTGGTTTGTTACTGGAGAGGGAAAGGGAAAGGTTAGTTACAATATATTAATATAAAAGGGACAAAAAAAGCTGCTGTATACCCTGAGTGGGGGTATGTTAGTAAACTAGGTATTACCATTACTAGATAATTTAATAGTTCAATAGTTACCATAATGTATTATAGTGTTCCATATTTCAAAATAAAATAATCTCCAACCATGGTCTTGCTGAAAAGCATAATGAATATGATTTGAGGGCAAAATAGACTATTTTTGCCATGAATGTACAAAACTTTTAAACTACTAACCTTGTACAAATTTTGCTAGACCAAAAAAATCTAGTGTTGACTGTGGAGTTCCACCCTGTAGCCTATTAACGGTATTGTAACGTATGCCTTTGTAGTCTTGGTAGCACAAGACACAATCACCTCTTCAGCTGGCTAGATTTGTCGTCAACTGAAAAAATAAATAAAAATGTATAGCCTAACTAGTGGTACTGCAATGGGTGAAAATTGAATATAATAAAAAGTTTATTGCAGTGAAGCAAATAAAGCTAATTATTGACTTAACATAAAATACTGATATGATTTCCAAAGATAATAATACAGTATGGTCTTAAGCCTTAAAAGGCCCCTATGAAAATGAATTAATATGGTACCGGTATTCATTAAGTAATAATAGATATATTTATAAAATGAAGGGGAATCAGCCTGGGACAGATATATTTTGACAGGGAATCGTCTTGACGGGGAATTGTTCAGGGACCTGCATAAGTACCAGTACATTACACACAATACAGTGTATTTATTTCCAAATTTTCAAATATACCATACCTCACCAGGATTAGAACCTGGAACCTATAGATGAGTGCATCAGCTTTTCACCAATGGGGTACCACCCTGAAAAAACAATACAACCATGTGTATGCTCAGTAAACAAATACAGTAGGCTAAGTACATTTTGTAGATGACCATAAACTCTACCAAAATGGAGGTCAAAATCATATTTATATCAAGTAAATTTGGTAATATTTTAGTTTTGGTCCCACATGATTTTTTTCAATACCAATCAATAGCCTAAGCAATTGTGAATAGGCTATTTTGAGTACCAACAATATAATCATAAATAATATGGTCCATTTTTGACACTACACATCACGCGATCATTGACTTTTCGTTAACATTTTCATGATTTTCTAACAGAATCGGTCATTCTAAGAATGTTTTCTTCAAGGCATTTCTGTCGCAAATTGATAATAAACGAGTTATCGCTATTCCATATGTGAGAAGGTTATAAGCGTCCTAGTGAAGTAACCAAGGTTTGGGTGGATTCCAGCCGGGGATTTCTCGGCGTACAGCGTTGCCTTGTTTCCATACTCTGATTGGCTAGTGGCTGACCTGACACCGTTAGAGTTCGTCCGCTCACATCTCGCCACCTGACGTGACATGACTTCACCCACTTCTGTGTGTGTGTGTGTGTGTGTGTGTTTGTGTATGTGTGTGTAAAGACAAACTAATTTAAGTTATAAATATAATTTAAGTTTTATATATAACAGAAAGTGAACAGTGGAAGCACGTGACTGAAGCTTAAATCTCCCTCCAATGGATCAGTTCCCAGTATGGGCCTGGATGTTGCCGCTTGTGAGTGTTTTTGTGGGAAATATTTTCCCCCAGAGCAGTTGCGCTCTCTATTTTTATCATAGTTATCCCTGGTTAAAGGCAGAGGAAAATTGAGACCGTTGTTAACTGTTCAAGCGGTTTTAATAACCCAGAAATGACGTTCTCTTTAATAATTCTTGTTATTGATAAATTAAATGCTACTGCATTTAACCCCCGTGGACAACTATGCATTGTAAATATATGTAATTATGTGGTATTTTCCACTGACCTAAACTGCGTCTGCGCGATAGGTGACGTGGCAAGCAGGGAAAGATTCCCCTGTTAAGGCAGATGTGGAATTAAGATATTTACATAGTTAAAGGGAATATTTGGTCTAACTTTAGTTTAAGTGGAACTAAGATTAATTTGTTAGATTTGCCCTGTACATATCATGATGTAATTTAACTGTATTTAGTACTGTAATTAAATAAGAGTTGGCAACCCACAATTCGATGAAGAGTTGGGGCTTGCCGCGTTCACTCACTCTGCTCCCAGACCTTGTGGAGTTAACACTCTGCTCCTAGCTCTCGTGGAGTTAGCACGGTTGTATATACACACCATGAGGACGCTTGCTTGCCCAAGCAACTACAGTATACCAGGCAGCCTCATCGTCGTCGGTTAACGATCACTCCCTCTTCATATAGCTAAGTAACCTTTACGAATTGGCCAATTCAAGGGGGGATTAGCTATAGGATAGAAGATAGTATTGTACTACGTTTCACCTAACTCTATGAGACTTGTTTGATTTACTTAGACAACTTTAGGGAAGAGTAACGACCTACGAGTTGTTTACCAGAAAATTCTTGCATAGCGGTGTCCCGGCTGGGATACCGACTTGGATACATTAAACATTTTTCACATTTTGGTGCCCAGAAAGAGGGCCCCGATTTGTTTAACAGAACTAGTAAGCATTTTTCACATTTTTGGTGCCCCGACCGAGTGAGGAAAACCGATGTGTGCGAAGCGCTGAATGTGTTTAAAGTTGCTTTTAATGGGCATAGCTACTACCACGTTTGGTTGCAATGAAGTAGTGGAGAATATTTTAACAGTGGTAGGAGCCATAGTGGGCTCTTGTAAATCCTCAGTAGCCATAACCCTCCTCGAGCCAAGGAACCTGCCATATGGCTCTCCAGTTTGTTATGGAACATATAAATTAATTAGCAGAGCTGTAAACCGAAAGTTGCAACGGGCCAGGAAGGGAAGGGATTTCATACATTTTAATGCCAAGCCCTTCCCAGCAATGTTGAAAGCTGATAGTATACATTGGAACCATCATGGTAGGGAAGCGGTTCTGCAGAAATTTTTAAATTATGTAGAACATAAGAAAGGAGAGTTCTATGCTGTACAAGCTATGGGTGGGCCTATGGAGTATTGAGGTAATTAATTCTGAGCTCGGGGAATATGGGTGTTTTGGCAATTGAGTGTGGGGATGAAATAAAACCCTAGAGGTTTAATAACCCTGGGGAATAGGTTGAAATTATAGACCTAATCCCTACACTCCTCAAAATTAAACTAAATAATTAGCTGAGCTGTAGTGAATATTACGAAATTGGGAGAGGGGATAATTTGCACAATGAGGACTTAATCCCTACCCTCTTCAAAATTTAAAATAATCAAATCATTACTAAGTAGAGGTAAAATTGTGGTTGGAATTCATAATTAAATTATTAAATTAGAACTCCGTCAACATGTCTGTTTCTTTATTGCAAAGATCTTCTAGTAGTAAGGCAGGATGGGTAACTAGACCCATAAATGATTGTAACCAGTCGTTGGACCAAATACCTCTGTCCAAGGAGAGAATAAATAGTCTCCTAAATATTCTGAAAGATCGATGGAGTAAGTACGAAGAGAGTTACTTAACTTTAGAAGCGGCTACAGTAAAAGCTGAGAATAAGGAACTTTTAGAGTCAGAAACTACGAAGTTTGAAGACAAATTAGAAGGATACTTAACTGTAGTAAAGACACTAGAGTCAGAATTAGCTGACACTGTCGCGGAAACACAAGTTGTGGCACAGAAGAGTAGAGCTGTGTTACCACAAATAACGCTTCCGGAATTTGATGGAGAGCAGAACTGGAAATCCTTCTGGGATCAGTTCAGATATTTGGTACACGATAGAACAGATCTCCCTAAAGTCACCAAACTTACGTATCTGTTAGGACAGGTCAAAGGAGCACCATATCAACTGATAAAAGAATTACCAGTAGAAGAAAATAATTATGAGGTGGCTTTGACCATCCTTAGACAAAATTACGAAGACAGGGAACAAGTTATAAATCAATTATTAAGGGCTCTAATAGAATTACCCACGCTTAGGCACGATTTGATTCCTTGCAAAAATTTAGAATTGCAATAAATTGTAAATTAAGGGCCTTAGGTACTTACGACGATATTAAGACATCAGACTGGGTGCTTTCAAGAATTGTCCTTAAAGCTACCACCGAAAACCAAGGATGCTTTGTATGGTAGGTACCAGAAGGATAATTTCTCCTGTGAAGAGATTGAGGAAGGCTTGATGCAACTCTGTAAACATTTGCAAGGAACATTAAGCACTACTGAGGTCAAACAGAAGACTGAAGTAAAGAAAAAACCCACTAACCAACTGATAGGGAAAGTTAAGTCAGAGAAGACTAAGTATGTGCTAAAAGAAGAGATAGGTACTTTCCTTAGCTCCACAAAGGCCGAGGATAAAGTATTAAAGATAAGGAATAGACATGCTGAGGATATTAAGGAAATAAGACCTTCCATGGTAAAAGACAGGAAAGTTTGTGTCTTTTGTGGTGAGCAACATTCCAGTGTATCTTGTCAACAGTACCCTGATTATGATTCTAGAGTAGGGAAGCTTCAGGAACTGGGGTGTTGTATAATCTGTATGAACTCCGAACATACTGCCGCGGACTGTAAGACTAAATTAAATCTTTGCTTTAAATGCAAAAAAGATTATCATCATAGTGCTTTATGCCCTAGGATGAAAATTGAGTTTCCTAAACCTGCAAGCGTCAATATGACAATTGCAAAAGGGAATGCTCCATTAGTAATGCCAGCTGCAGTACCAATAGCAGATGTGAAGGTATTGTTTGAGAATAGAAACCAATTAGTATGTACCCTGTTTGATACGGGTGCTCAGAAAACTTTCATTACTGCAGACAATGTGAAGAAATTAAAGTTACCAGTTATCGGCAAGGTAAATCTAGCCATTACAGGATTCTTAACAACTAAGAAAGCTCAGTCTTTTGATTTAGTTAGACCTGTAATACAATTAGACAGATATAAATGCCGTATAACAGCAGATGTGCTTGATAATGTGGAGACAAGTATATACATAAAGGGATTGAAGGAAACCTCTGATCATTTACAAAGCTCAGGGATAAAGTTGGCTAAACAGAATGTGGAATCAAATACTGTGGGTCCCATAAAAAAGATAATTGGTTTTGATTATTGTGGAAGATTCCTACATAGGGCTTTCAAAAGGAATAAGGTACAGTTGTTCAAGAGTCCAGGAGGTAACCTTATTATGGGTCAGTTGCCTTTTCCAAAACAAGTTAAAGGAGAGGCCAAACTAGTAGACTCAGTCTTTGTTACCCCCACACAGTCATTGATGGTAGCTAGAATAGGTGCAGAATTAGAACCTACTCAGATAAATGACTTGTTGGATGAAAACATTGAACCTGTACACAAACTGTGGGACCTAGACAGTGTAGGTGTACACTCTGAGGAACCAACCCCTGAAGATAAAATAACTTTGGATCTGTATAATCAGTCTGTGGAATTTAAGGATGGACAGTATTGGGTAGGATTACGATGGAAACTAAACCATTGAGAGTTACCAACAAATTACCAAGCAGCTAAAACTCAGTTAAATTCTCTTCTAAGAAAGTTGAGAGATAAACCAGAACATCTGATCCTATATGATAATATTATAAAGGATCAATTGAAGAATAAATTTGTAGAAGAGGTAGAATACCCTGTTAACCACAAAGAAGGACACTACTTACCACATCATGCTGTAAGCAAGGATTCAGTAACTACTCCCATAAGGATAGTATTCAACTGTAGTAGTAAAGCGTCCAAGGGATCGGCTAGCTTGAACGATTGCCTATACTCTGGACCTACACTAACAGAGAAGTTAGGGAATGTGTTACTAAGATTTAGAGAGAAACCTTACGCTTACACAGCAGACATTAGTAAGGCTTTTCTCAGAATAGGACTGAGAGATGAGGATAGGAAATTTACTAAATTCCTATGGCCTCATGATCCTCAAAATGAGGATAGTCCATTGAAAACTTACTGTTTCCGATCGGTGCTCTTTGGCTCTTGTGCTAGTCCTTTCCTACTTTGCAACACTTTAAAGCATCATTTTGAAAAAGCCAAATGTCCAGAAATAGGGCAGGCTTTTTATATGGATAATTTGCAAGGTCTTGCTGATACAGAATCGGAAGCTTTGAAGGCTTATGAAATAGCCAATTCCGAATGTGGGAAGGCAAATTTGCCGTTACAGAGCTGGAATACAAATTCACCGCTTTTGAGGAATAAAATACTTGAGGACTATCCAGATTCTGACATTCCCAAAATTCAAAATGTGTTAGGTCTTAACTGGGATACAACAGCTGATGTAATAAGTTTGAAACCAATTAAGTTCTCTGATGTCACTCTCACCAAGAGGTCCTTGTTAAGTCAGGTTTCCAAGCTATTTGACCCATTGGGATTTGTCAGTCCTATAGTTATTAGGGGCAAATGTTTAGTACAGGAGGCTTGACGAGAAAAGTTAGACTGGGACACTGAATTAGGTGAGACATATGTGGAACAGTGGGAACAGATTAGAAAGGAGTTTGAAACTACATCAAGCATATGTATTCCCAGGAAAATAAACAGTAATGAGAAGTCACACTTACACATATTTTGTGATGCTTCTCAAAGGGCCTATGGAGCAGTAGCTTATTGCGCAACAGGAGAGGATAGTAAGATTATAATGTCCAAAGCCAGAGTTGCGCCAATTCAAGAAAGAACCCTACCTCAAATGGAATTGGCTTCCATAGAAGTAGGAACTAAATTGGCCAGGTATATAACCAGTACTCTTGATACTCAGTTTGATGATATTTACATATGGACTGACAGTGAGATTTGTCTTTACTGGATAGGGAAGGAAGACAGCAAAATTCCTTTCGTCCGTAATAGAGTGAAGACTATTAAAAAGCTGTCTTCCAAATTTAAATTCAAGCATGTGTCCTCCAAACAAAATCCAGCGGATCTGCTCTCGAGAGGTTCGACCGTAAGGAGACTGATCAAAGATAACTTGTGGTTTAAAGGTCCTAAATGGTTACTCACTAAGGATTGGCCTGAACAAAAACAGTACAGTATTGCTGAGATTAGTGAACTTGGATCCTATAGTACCTGAGCCAGAAGTGATTGACATCAGCCGATTCTCGTCAATAAGACAACTTCTAAATACTACTAAATTGGTTGTTGGATTTTTGAATAAGAAGGTGGGGTTTCAGAAATTAGATCCCCTAGAATACTGGCTGAAAAGAGTACAAATAAATTCTTATGGGGAAATATATAAACTTTTAGGCCAAGACACTGGAAAAAGGAATAAGCTGATGAAGAATTTAGGCTTGTTCTTAGACGGAAAAGGTCTGATAAGATGTCGAGGCCGATTGGTAAAGGCTGACTTGCCCATCCACACCAAACATCCCATTTTATTACCTAAGAGTGGATGCTTTGTACAACTTATTATAAGGGAAGCCCATGATTCCACTCTTCATGGAGGTGTACCGCAGACCTTAGCCCAAATTCGGGAAAGGTACTGGATTCCTAAGGGTAGACAGGTTATTAAAAAATATCTCAAAAACTGTATTATTTGTAGGAGGTATGAGCAGCGACCTTATATCTACCCAGGACCACCAGCCCTACCGAAGGATAGGGTGAACATAAGTCGGCCCTTCCATATAACAGGAGTGGACTACACAGGGGCTATAACTGTTACGGGTGAGGAAACTCCCCATAAAGTTTACATTTGTTTATTTACTTGTGCCTACACAAGGGCAGTCCATCTAGAATTAGCGGAAGACCTAAGCTCAGAGACATTCCTCAATGTCTTTCGCAGATTTGCCGCTAGAAGGTCTTGCCCCGGCAAGTTAATAAGTGACAACGGAACTAATTTCGTTGGAGCAGCACCTTTACTGTTGAACCTAATGAACGACCCAAAGGTTAAGTCGGCGCTGGGAATCCGAAATTGTATTTGGCAGTTCACAGCTCCAAGAGCTCCATGGCAAAATGGATTTACCGAAAGAATGATTGGTATTGTCAAGAACTGCCTGAGGAAAACATTACATAGAACTAAGATCACGAGAGAAGATTTAAGAACATTAATAATTGAAATTGAAGCCAGGATTAATAATAGACCTCTGACTTACCAAGATGACACTAGCGAGTTAGAGGCCTTAACACCGGCTCACATGTTATATGGCAGGGAGCTCCATCCGATGCCTTGTGTGGATATCCAAGAAGAAGTTGATGATCCTAACATAGAAAATAATGATTTAGGACAACATCTTCGGGAGGGATATCAACATCTGAAAAGGGTGCTGGATACTTGGAATAGACATTGGAGCGAAGAGTATCTTTTGAACCTACGCGAGAGGTTTTATGGAGCTCAAGCTGCCAGCAACAAATCAGTTATTAACATAGGAGATGTGATCTTAGTGAAGACTGAACAGCCAAGATCCCAGTGGCCATTAGCTAAAGTGATCTCCACACACCCAGATTCTGAAGGGGTGCTGAGACTCGTAAAAATAAAATGCAGGGGACATACCAGTATAAAAACTATTGATAAACTGGTACCTCTTGAGTTAGCAGCCACTCCGAATCCAGAGGATGGTGAAGATCAAACGTGTCAAGAAGCGCGACCTAGTAGGGCCGCAGCACAGGGTTCTCGAGAACTATGGAGGGAACTCTTGGCTAAGGGTCATATTACATGATACAACGTATCATTTTCCGCTGGCCCCAAAACTGTGGGAAATATTTTCCCCCAGAGCAGTTGCACTCTATTTTTATCATAGTTATCCCTGGTTAAAGGCAGAGGAAAATTGAGACCGTTGTTAATTGTTCAAGCGGTTTTAATAACCCAGAAATGACGTTCTCTTTAATAATTCTTGTTATTGATAAATTAAATGCTACTGCATTTAACCCCCGTGAACAACTATGCATTGTAAATATATGTAATTATGTGGTATTTTCCACTGACCTAAACTGCGTCTGCGCGATAGGTGACGTGGCAAGCAGGGAAAGATTCCCCTGTTAAGGCAGATGTGGAATTAAGATATTTACATAGTTAAAGGGAATATTTGGTCTAACTTTAGTTTAAGTGGAACTAAGATTAATTTGTTAGATTTGCCCTGTACATATCATGATGTAATTTAACTGTATTTAGTACTGTAATTAAATAAGAGTTGGCAACCCACAATTCGATGAAGAGTTGGGGCTTGCCGCGTTCACTCACTCTGCTCCCAGACCTTGTGGAGTTAACACTCTGCTCCTAGCTCTCGTGGAGTTAGCACGGTTGTACTGTATATACACACCATAAGGACGCTTGCTTGCCCAAGCAACTATACCAGGCTGCCTCATCGTCATCGGTTAACGATCACTTCCTCTTCATATAGCTAAGTAACCTTTACGAATTGGCCAATTCAAGGGGGGATTAGCTATAGGATAGAAGATAGTATTGTAGGTGAGTTAAATTTAATCTACGTTTCACCTAACTCTGTGAGACTTGTTTGATTTACTTAGACAACTTTAGGGAAGAGTAACGACCTACGAGTTGTTTACCAGAAAATTCTTGCATAGCGGTGTCCCGGCTGGGATACCGACTTGGATACATTAAACATTTTTCACATTTTGGTGCCCAGAAAGAGGGCCCCGATTTGTTTAACAGAACTAGTAAACATTTTTCACAGTTTTAACTTATTTATTTCTATTAAGAAAATAGCGTATGTTCTACTGATTCCTTCAAATTATATTATAAAAGTAATTGTTTCATTACTTACCCAACTTAGAACTACCGTGAAAGTTGGTAAAAGTAACTACATTTTTTTTTCAGCGACTCTGTAAAATATGTATGCCACGTTTCTCTATTGATGTACAAGAGCCATATGCATTACAAGTTTACCTTCCTTTGATATGCTAGAATACTTACGTTTATATTATATTAGTATGTGTGTACCTATCTGTGATGTTTATTACATATATAACAGAATCTACTCATCGCTCGTTTATGAAGTATGGCATGGCTGCACCCAGCGCCAGACCCCACCCAAACCTTGGTTTTAGATTGGTGAGACTATGGCCCAAAGCAATTAAAATCACACCAAAACAACAGAAACACTAACCTAACCTAACCAAACCTAATCTATCCCCCAGATCCTAACAGGGGGGCTTCAACTCCTCCAGACCCCCCACACATTAACCAAATCTTACCTAACCTAACCTGGTGTAAATACGAAATATTACTTTCACCAGTATACATAAAAACGAACACACACAACTGTCTGTCTACAGCAGGGGAAACATGGCTCTCTTCCATTGAAAACAATAACGCTATAAATTGCATAACTCAGTAATGGTTGATTTACGACGGATGTGCCATGGAAGAAAAACTTCTGTTATTTCTTTTGGGCAGCCTCACGTTTAGGAGAATATTTTTTTCAGTTTTGTAAGTTCGTATGCGTCTTCAAGGGTTTCTTTCATCGCAGGGACACTTTTTACCATGTTGCCCACTGCAACATTCAATGTGTGACAGTAACAGTGTGTGAGGAAACGATGTGGTGCAGATATCTTGAGAATGGCTGCCACTCCATTCTTACTGCCAGTCATTGTAGCACAACCATCGGAACATTGTCCTCTAGCCTGGTCCAGGGAGAGGGCGATTCTCAGCAGCACAACTTTTATAACAAGCATGATGGTTTCAGCATTTGCCTGGTCTAATGGATGAAGTCCAGTGAAGTCCTCCGCAATTTCCAGATCTTTTGTTATTCATCTGATGCATACTACAAGCTGCTGTGTGTTGCTGACGTCCGTAGTCTCATCAGCAAGTACACAGTAACAGCCACTCGCTGCAAAATCGGCAGCAATATTACGGAGAATTTTAAGGGCTAGCAGCTTGAGAATTTCGTTCTGGGCTCGAGGACTCATGTGCCTATCGTAGCTTCGGCTGATCCACTTCTGTAGATCTGGATCATCTTTCGACCTAAGGACTGGAGACTAATAAAAATTGCTGCCCTTTTCGTCACTATCTCCTCTAAGTGCAAGACCTTGTCTTCCCAGGAAAGATATGTTCTCTAGGATTTTCATCAGACAAGGAGAGTTTTCGGCTTTCTGAGTAGCTGCTGCATTGTTTAGTTGCTCATCTACATAGACTGGTTTCATCAGTACTTCAATTGCAGCGTGGGCCTGGAACTTCCCAATTGCTTTTTTCCAGTTTGAGAACGCTTTTTAGATGAACACATCGTCCTTCTTGGGAGTCACATTGAGTATGCCTTTGCTTTCAGCCACCACACAGATATAGCACATTACTGTGTCGCTTGCCTCCTGGTAGTGCAGAAACTTGAATTGTTCAAACCACAATGGATTAAAGGATCCCTTCTGAGTCCCATATAATCTCCAGACGAATTTCAAGTTCCTTGGCTGGTTAGATTTATCAAGAAGGATTCTTCCTGAAGGTACTGATGTGGTTCCTGCAGCATCTTTCACTGCGGTATCCATCTTTTATATTTCTTCAGCACTGTCTAAAATTTCATCGGCATGTTCTGGAGCGTTATCGTCGCGATCAGAAGGAGCAACGTTGGTGTTTTCATCGGCTTTATCGGCAGATTCTCCTTCAGGAAGTTGTCCTCAGTTTCAGATCGGCCATCTTGTCTGTTTTTTTCACGAAAAAACTTTTCAATGTGCTTTGTCTCTTCCGTTCAATTGTATGAAGAGCAAAATGCGAGTGTGAACAGGAAAGTCAGTGTCTCACTGCAATTAAAAAAAAAGTTCAAATTAAAGTGTGGTCTTTGCGCATAAGCACATTGGTTAATAAATACAGAATAAAATATAAAAGTAAATGAAATAAAAACATAAAAAATACACACCCGCCCCCACTGTCTCCAGCCTGACATTAATACCTATAGATAAATTAATTCAGGATGTCCAGATATTTTTTTTACATATCCTCAGAAATACAAGTTTATTCTGTTCTGAGTAAAGAATGATTTATAAACATATGCTTTTTCTAGCTTTATTTCATAGTAATCTGTCATCGGAAACGTTAAGTCTGACAGAGTCTAGGGCGGGTGCTGGTTTGGGCGCATTTCATTTGGGCGAAAAATCCAATTTTCTATTATTTTATTTGGGCGCCAGTTTACCACTTCATTTTTTTTTTTATGCTAGGAAGAAGGAACCAAAGGCCACAGGCCCGCAATAACCGTTCCTTCCAAGAGAAAAACAGAATACAAGAGAGAGCCAAATTCAAGATCCGATCATTTCGAGATGCCTGGACACACTGCGTTTCGAGGACTGGAGTTCATAGCTAGCAGGAAATACAGACAGAGGGAGACAGTTCCAGAGTTGATCTGTTGCATAAATGAAGGACTGGGAATAACTGCTAACTCTTGCATTAGAGAGTTGGACAGAAAAGGGATGAGAGTTTGCTGCTAGACGGGTGCTATGCGCCCATTGTAGAGATGGAGGAATGCATGCAGACAGTTCAGAGGAGCAATGACCATTGAAGTAGCGAGAGAAAAGAGATAAAGATGCAACATGCGGCGAAGAGACAGAAGTTGAAGCGAGCCAGTCAGAGGGGGAGAGTTAATGAGACGAAAAGCCTTTGACTCCACCCTATTGAGAAGAGCTGTATGTGGGGAGCCTCCCCACACATGAGAGTTGTACTCTACACAGGGGCGGATAAAACCAGTGTATAGAATCAACAGTTGTGCTGGGGTAAAGAAGGAACAGAGTCGGCTTAGCACACCTAATCTCTTGGAAGCAGATTTTACGAGAGATGTAATATGATCTTTTCAAGGTAAGTCCCGAGTGAATGAAACCCCAAGTATGTTCAAGGATGATGCAGGATTGAGCTGGATATTATTAAACGGTAATGGTTACACCTGTGGAAGATTTTGTCGAGTTGATAGGTGTAAGAACTGAGTTTTTGATGCATTAAAAACAACAAGATTATTTTTACCCCAGTCAGAGATACGAGCCAAGTCACTCATTAGGTGTGCCATAGCCTCATTTCTTGTTTGTTGAAGCAACTGCTGAGATGGACGTTGTGGGTACCGAATGGAAAGGTGAAGGGTGGAGTCAGCAACGTATGAGTGGATAGGGTTAGATGTACAGCTTAGAAGGTCGTTGATAAGTAAAAGGAAGAGAGTTGGTGATGGGACAGAGCCCTGAGAACACCACTGTTGATAGATCTAGGAGAACAATGGCCGTCTACAACAGTGGCTATAGAACAACCAGAAAGGAAGGTATAGATGATGACACAGATAGAAGGATAGAAACCGTAAGAGGGCAGTTTGGAAATTACAGATTTATGCCAGTCTCGATCGAAAGCCTTTGACATGCCAAGTGCACTTGCAAAGCTTTCGCTGAAGTCCCGAAAGGAGGATGACCAGGTCTGAAAGATAGGTGAGAAGATCGTCAGCGGAGCGTCCCTGACAGAACCCATACTGACGATCAGAAAGAAGGTTGTGATAGGAAAGATGCATTAAAATTTTTCTATTATGAATTGACTTGAAAACTTTTGAGAACCGGGATGTTAAAGCAGTTGGACGATAGTTAGAGGGTTGGAAATGGTCACCCTTCTTTGAGACTGGCTGAATGAGAGCACTCTTACAGCAAGAAGGAAAGGTATAAGTTGAAAGACAAAGGCAAAATAGTTTACCTAGGTAGGGTGTAAGCACAGAAGCACAGTTCTTGAGGACAACAGGAGGGACTGCATCAGGCCCATATGCCTTGTTAGTATTGAGGCCTGTGATGGCAGAAAATACATCAGCTGAAAAAATTTTAATGTCGGCCATAAGGAAGTGATGGAAGAACAGCACCGGAATCGTCTAAGGTGGAACTGGAGGAGAAAGTCTGAGTGAAGAGTTCTGCATTATCAGAAGAAGAAGTAGCCACAGAACCATCAGAGTAGAAAGAGGAGGGAAGGATGATGAGGTAACGTTGTTAGAAAGGTTTTTGGCAAGGTGCCAGAAGAAGCGACAAGATTTCGAGTTGGAGAGTTGAGAGCATTTGGTACAGATGAAATTATTTTTTGCAGAGTGAAGAACAGACTTAGCACGATTCTGGACAGAAATGTAAAAAAGATGTGATTCAGGGGTGGGTTGGCATCGGTACCCCCTCTCCTTGTTGTGGACAGCATTAGAACAAGCGCAATTAAACCAAGGCTTTCTTGCATTAGTCAGAGGATATGAGAAGGGAATGTATGCTTCCATGCCCAAGCGCAGAGCCTCTGTAATGCGCATGGCACACTCAGTTGGCTCCCGCCCATTGAGACAATAATCATTCCATGGAAAATCAAAGAAGTACTGCCTGAGGGCCTTCCAATCTGCAGCTCCAAAGTGCCATAGTCGACGTTTCTTTGGAGGGTCCACAGGCCATACCGGAGCAATAGGACAGGTTAAGGTAATAAGGTTGTGATCGGAGGAGCCCAATGGAGATGAAAGATTAACAGTGTAAGCAGAAGGAGTAGTTGTAAGGAAGAGGTCAAGTATGTTGGAGCTCTCTCCAAGGTGGTCAGGGATATAGGTAGGATGCTGTACAATCTGCTCTAGGTCATTAAGGATAGAAAAGATGTAGGCTTGTTCACCAAGTGGATCAGTGAAAGGAGAGGAGAGCAAAAGGTGGTGGTGAGCACTGAAATCTCCTAGAATGGAGATTTCAGAGAAAGGAGAAATGGATAGAATGTGTTCCATCGTAGAAGTAAGATAGTCGAGGAATTTTTTATAGTCAGTAGAATTAGGGGATAAGTAAACAGCGCAAATATACTTAGTCAAAGAATGACAGGAAAGCCGAAGCAAGAGTGTAGAGAATTCAGAAGAATCGAGTTAGGAACACGATAGCAAGATAGGTCGTTGCATATATACACACAACAGCCACCTTTGGCTTTGAAATGAGTATAGAGAAAGTAGGAGGATACAGAAAAGGGTTTGCTGTCAGTTGCCTCAGACAGCTGAGTCTCAGTTAGGAAAAGAAGATGAGGTTTAGAGGAGGAGAGGCGGTGCTCAACAGAGCTAAATTTAGAGGAAAGGCCGGGAATGCTGCAGAAATGGAGAACAAGTGAGTCAGACAGTGGTTCTAGGCAGCTTGAGTCGTCACCGGGAGAGGGGCGGAAGGTGGCGGCATTTATGGTCCCCCCCCCCGGGGACTCCGAGGCTATGTATTGTGAAGGCATTTTTTTTTTTTTTTTTGGGGGGGGGGAATTTTGGAAAAGGAAGTGTAGTGTGTACTGTGCATGTAGTTTGGTGTTGATAGAGAAACTTGTATTAGAGAGCATACTGGCCTGCTCTCTGTGTTACTGAGACACTGAAAAAGTTCAGCAAAGGGGGATGGTCAGGAACTAGTTCCGAGGGCTGATGAAACGGGAGCTCCAGCTCTCCCTGTCATCATCTTTCCATCCACCTTGGGAGTACTGACCTGCTCGACTGGTTGAGAACCATCATAACCAAACCTAACCAAACCAAACCCATTTTTATTCGGAGCCCACTACTTTATACTGAATTTAACTCAGCACCCAAATAAGTTAAATGTTGCGCCCAATTATAATACTTTTTGCGCTCAAATGAAGTATCAAAGCTCCGAAATGAAATGGGCTGGGTTAGGTGCGTGAGAGCCGTGCGCTGTGCCACGTCTTGCAGGTACTGTAAAGCTAGAGTTATTACGGGAATGAAGAGTTACATCTTATACCAGGATGTCCTTGAAACAAAATAATAGTTCTGAGACTGAATTTGGTAAAGCTACTTAAAACTGGATTAAGCATAAAAGCCTGTGTTTTTGCAGTTTAATAGTTAGGCCTCGTTTTTATTTTCAAGTTAAACATGACACCATCGCATGTGATCAGCTTTGTATCTCCCCATCAATTTTAAATCTTGGATGCTAATCATCACAAAACCTTGAGGTATTTTAGTATTATTTGAGTAATATAAGATTATCAACCTAGAACCTTTTATAGAAGTGGAAGTGTAGATTACTGCAGTATATTACGTTAACCCCTTAACCGCGGGTATTGTTTTGGTCTGACTGTCCTCTCCCGCGGGGGTTTCAGCCAAATGTAAACAAACCTTTAAACCTTAATAACTCTGCACAGAATAAAGCTAGAGAAAAAAATGAGGTACCATTAGAAAGTACAAACCTTCAGCTTTCCATTGATGTAAGTTTCATGACTTCGTTGACTTTCACAGGACGGGGAGAGCCGTTAGAAGTGAGGGGTGTGAAATAACTATTTTACGCCCCACACACCAGTACCAAATGCCAACCACTCTCTCATAATAGTAATATAAACATATATGAACACTGTACATACGATAAACACCCACTCTGTGTTCACTGAGGTAGGTAAAAGGCACTTCCCTGCGGCTGCGCCCGCTCTTCACTGCGGCTGTGCCTCACTTCACTGCGCGAGCACCCGCTCACTGACGTTTCCTGCGATCTTTTCATTCTTTCTAACTTCTAATATTATTTTACATATAATATGGGCAATGTACATTATATTTACAATGCACTTATTACTATATTGCGTCACTGGCGCATCACAGAATTACGTAAGTGCCGCAGAATTCCACAAGTGCCGCAGATTCTCTTATTACAATATCACTTATTATACTGGCCAATATTTCCTTTATTTTCTAGGCAAAATATCCCTTATTACTACATTATCCATTATACAATTATTGGCAAAGCACGTCACTGTCGCATCACTATATATCACTGTCACTTTCAGTATTTACTCAGAGAGTGGTACTTTTCGGCAAAGCACGGAGTTACACATAGAGCGACTTGGCATTCAAGGCACTGGTGTGTGCTCATTTTCTCGTCGTAGGCCTTCGTGTGGTGGTTGAACATACTCTGCAGCGGCCCTGTGACAACCTGCCGCCTGCTTTAGGAGGCAATTTCACAAGCTGGTGCCGGCTCATGTAATTGCGGCACTCAAGACGGTCAGGTTGTGTGTGTCAGAGTGTCGCCTCGGGATCAATGCCGTCACCTGACCAAATCGTTCAAGTAGCTGCTGAACGACAGTCTTGGAAAACTGTCTCAGTGATGGTTGCCTTATGCCCCCGACTTGTGTCTTGTAAAGAATGAAGGCATTGAGCATGCACATATCGAGCATGTGCAGGCAAGCCTTCCTGTACCATCGGGTGTTTCTCCTGAGACAGTCTATTTCGCCAATCATCATATCAGACTTATCAACGAGTCTCATATTTACATTATAATCAATGACGACATCAGGCTTCATGATTGGCTCTCCGTCCTGTAGCTGACCTTCCCAGTTCTCTTCATTTCCCCCTTGTGGATGGTGCTGATCATATTGACAACCTTCTTGTCATGCCACCTGATCGAAGAAGCTTTTCTGACTTCTTCAGGTGAACATCTCCCCTGGATGATGATGATGCTTCGGGGAAACTAGGCCACTCTTTCCTATAGCTCCGTACAGTGCCAACAGTGCCAATGCCGTGTTCAGCAAGGTATTTGGAGAGTTTCGGTGCTGTGTAATAATTGTCTGTGTACAGCACATGATTACCACCAAAATACCTCTCCATCAGCACTTTTACAACGGAGCCAGAGAAGCCAAGGGGGTCTTTCCTGTTCACATCCATTGTGCTAGCCGAGTAAATGACAAAATCCATTATATACCCCGTCTCACAGTCACACAGCACAAAGAACTTTATCCCAAAGCGGTGGCGTTTGCTGGGGATGTACTGCCTGAATTTGAGACGTCCTCTGAACAATACCAGGGACTCGTCTATGACGACTTTCTGCATAGGCCTGAAAAATCGCATAAATCGATCCCTAATCTTGTTGAGGAAATCCCTCACTTTCCACAAAGGGTCAGTTTGGGACGGGTTGTCATTATCAGCGAAGTGCAGGTACCCAAGCAGCTGTCGGAACCGATCCCGTGACATATACTTCCCGAATATGGGGATAGTAGTTATGTCATCCACGAGCCAGTACTCCTCCAACTCATGTCTCTTTATATGGGGCATCAAAAACATGAGTGCAAAAAAACATACAGCTCTCTGATCCCGACAGGCAACCACGACACTTGCTTTGGCGAGCCAATAGGTCCCAGCCCTTGTGCTGCACACTGAGTTGCATACCTATTGGTCTCATCGCTGACATGCTGCACAATTTCATCATCAAGGAAGGCCAGGAAGTAATCAACAAACTCATCACCTGCGTTGCATGGGAAGGCAGGCTGTATTCCAGCATTTGTCATATCAAACGGTGGATTGTGTGGCTGGAAATCTCCACCGTCAGTCCAAACAAATGCATCAACTTGCCCTGTGCGTGGTTCAGTGGCAGGGGCAGGTTGCATTTCGCTCGTTTCCCCGTGAGAAGGAGCTGATGTAGAGGCAATGTGTGAGGCAGGAGGTGAGGCAGGAGGCAAACGGGAGGTGGGTGAGGCAGGAGGCAACGGGGAGGGGGGTGAGTGCGGGGGCGGTGAGTGGGGGGGTGGCGCGGGTGAGGGAACTGAGCGGGGGGCAGGCGGGGGGGTTTCTGACCTGGTGCGTGGTGAAACTTGACCCTTTCTACCCCGCTTATCACCTCGCTTATCGCCTCTCTTATCACCCAGCTTTGCCCTCCAACTGCCACGCATCCCCTTTGTTCTAGGCCTGCCTGCACGGCCTGCACGGCCTGCCTTCCCTCGCTTTGCAGGCTTTGGTAATTCGTACTCCTCAGATGATGTAGACTGAGGAGAGGGCACGACAGATGATGATGATGATGATGTGAGGGCAATTGGGCTAGGGGAACGGGAAATTGATGGGAAATGCGTACTAGGGCCTGGTGTGGGAGACATGAGCCTGCGCTTCACTCCCTTCCCACGTGCAATACCAGATTTGCCCATAGGAGCCTTTCCTTTCCCAGAGTAAGTTGGGGGTGGTGGGGGGCAATCAACACGATCACTTTCATCACTGTCACTATCAATGGAAAATGGTTCACCACCAATCACTGCCAAATCATCACTGCTTGCTGTGAGTGTGTCACTTTCACTGCCACAATCAAGAGTAGTACTTACTGTTTTGTCCAGCTCAGTTCTAATTTCAGGAGTGCTCAACCCCTTCTGCCTCGCCGTCGGCAGTTCCTTTACCGGTGTAGAGGTAGAGGGAACACTAGCACTAAACATTGTAGAGGAGGAAGCGAGCGACGATGAGTCGGGACGGAGCGCCATTATCACGCACAGAGCTGGACAGATACTGACTGACGCGGGTCAGGGCAGGGGTGGGGGGGGGCCCCTCGGGGTTGGAGGAGGGAGGTGTGGGATGGCTGGCGTGAAAGAACTCGACAGCTACTCTTGCGTGAGAATATTTGTGCGCCGGGAAAACGCGCGGTGTTCAAAATATTCACGATCATTCCAGAATGCCACCCGCGGTTTGGTCCAGTTTTGTCGCCGTCATTCTGGAATGACACCCGCGGTTAAGGGGTTAAAGGTTTATAATGTCTGCCATCAGCTTCACAGCACAATATTTTCTTGCACGCTGCATCACAGAATAATCTGCGAAACTTTGTCTCGTCTTTCTATTTGCCCATCTGTTGCACTGACTTCAGGAAATGATCCCGTGCCACGGAAATGTTTGAAAACACTGTAAAAGACTTGAAACTTGAACACTTTAAGTTTCTTTTGGTATCTTCTCTTGAAGCCTACTCATTTACTGGAGCACTCCCATTACACAGCCCGTAAATGAAAATCATGTCTGCATATTCCATGTTGGAGTAAATAAAAGGCATTATCGGGAAAAATGTCCTCCCACACAGTCCAAAACAAGGAGCAAATGTCTGCTCAGACTTAGCTACGCCTAGAAGTCATTGCTGGCAACTGTGACAGTCATCTGATCACGTGATAATGTCACGTTTACCTTAAAAACGAAAAGGTAGGCCTAATTTTTAACTGCAAAAACAGAGGCTTTTATGCTTAATCCAGTATCAAGTATCTTTACCAACTTCATTTGCAGAACATTTTTTTTTTTTTTTTTGCTTCACGGATATCCTGGTATATCTCTTTGCAATAACTCAGGCTTTACAAACGTGGCAACGGTGCATGACTTGCACGCCCCTAACCGACACCCGCCCTACACAGGTTGTGTTCATAACATTTCAGAGACGAGTACTTAAACTTTAAATCTGATAATGTCAAAGTTTGTGATTATTCTGGAATGAGGCGAGGAAAAGCATATGTCTATAGAACATTTTTAACTCAGAATAAAATAATCTTTCATTTATGAGAGTATATATAAAAAAAAAAAAAAAAATTGCGGGACATCCTTTTTACAAAAAACACTGGAGGGGCCTATAGTACCCCTAGCCCCCTAGAAATTACTGGCCTGTATAATAATGTGGTTGATGTAACATGTGTAACGGCATAGTGGTGAAGTGCCAATATAAACATTTGTGCTTAGGAGTATTTTCTAATAGTTAAGGGGAGAAAGAGTTTTATTGTACAGGCGGCCTAAGAAGTGACGGCAGAGTATCCAGAAGTTTTCAGTCATTGATAATGTACATAGTCTTCCTCATATCTTTACAAGGGGAAACCTATTATGTAAAATTGTTCCAGAAAACAATAAGTCAATGAAAAAGTACCGGTATATTTCAAAACTGCAAGAAGCAGTTCGTTAATTACGATAATAGAAAATCCTAAACGGAACTAATTGAAATGTCAGAACTATCGCTCAGGGACAGTCAGGAATAATTTGCAGAGCTCATATCTAATATGGTAGAAGGCAATATTTTTTTAGTAGCGTAATACTAAAAAGAAAAATGCTTTAATAATCAATTAAACCAGTCATTATAATTTACAAAGTAATTTCCGTTACAATACTAAGGAATAATTTAAAGCCATTAATTTCCGTTTTTCTTGTCTTCATGGACGACGACAGAAAGCGGGAGTGCGGCGTAGGTTAGTAGGCTATTTTAAATGGTTTGATCAGCATGCACGGATGAAAACAGGCTTTACTCAAAGATATGCAGTTATTCCAGTTCATCTGGCCAGTTTTCATTAATAATGTTCTCTTGAAGTTTTAAGATAAGCCAGAGGACTGAATGAATGAAAAATAAGGAAAACCTCGAAAATTTGACGGGAGTCGCAGCTCCTTGGAGAATGACAAACTGGTGTCATTGCCCATAAAAGTATCCTCAGTTTCTAAACAATTGGCAAGGGGAAGAAAATGCAGATGCTCATAAGCAAATAACTGAGTTCAAAACCTTCAAATCAGCGTAAAAGTTAAGCAGGATACAATATATTTAAAAAGAAGGATACTAGAGATTAATAGAGCATAAGTATGTGCTTTTGCGTTGCAAGAGTATCAGCTCCTGCTTTGATCCTCTTCACTGCATAGTGTATGAGAAAAAGGTAAAATCCAATTATCTTACTACTTGAAATAATTCTTTATGAATTAGGAATAAAGTCGCAAATTATTATAAGCGAGGAATAAAAGGCAGAATGATCTTGCTGCTATCACAGGTAGGGTATCATTACTTAGAAAAAACTTCATTGTTGCGGCATCCTTATTCTTGCTGTGTCATCACCAAAGCATTTGAAAATAAGGTAGTGTATTGCAGTCACTTGGGTTTTAACTTAACTGGTCTTCGAAACTAGAGCATCTGTATTTGAAATCCTGGCAAGCAGATACACAAGGAACATGGGATTATGCTGCACGCGGCGGGCGGAGTAATGCATTACACATTCAAATCGGGAGAAGTGTCTGAGTGTTAACTTCTAATACGTCACTCCCTCATGTTATTCGATTTTTATGATTCTTAGCGTGATATATATATATATATATATATATATATATATATATCATATAACAGAGGCACAGAAGTTTTACCATATATTCACTAAGTTTCCATTGGACGTATGTCAGTGCAGAGTGACCGAAGCAATCTGGAACTCTGCCATCACTTCTTGGGGCGACTGTACAATGTGTTATCAACGTTATGCTGATGTAATAATGTGTATGGACAGAGTTGGTGGTTAAGGACAGTAACTTAGTGCGAATTAGATCCGTACAGAAGTACTACGTTAAAGATTGAGTTTTGTGTATGTTTTGAGGACATTGTAGAAGTAATTACATTCTTTTCTTACACAGTAGTTTTCTGATTTTAAAACTGAATGTATATTGTTGGGTGGCATGATTTAACACATTTGTGTTGATTTGGATTTGGTCAACGTTAAAACTGTTGTTCTTTGAGTTCAGTGCATTGACTATTGAATTTGCTGCAGTTTGAGCTGAATGTATAAAAGTACATAGTATTTAGAGGTAATTAGAATAAACGAAAGAAAACTTAGTGTAGGGCTGAGTAACCTTAGAATCCCTACTACCTATCGAAGTAGTGAAGTGAGCCCACCCTCAGCCGGCCTTTAAAGGTTTTGTTTGGAACAGTAGATATTAGAGTAAGTTGCTTTTTTTTTTTTTTTTTTTTTTTTTAACAACGGATGAAGGAAAAACAAATGGGGAAAAAAAAAATAATCCATACACCAGATTACTGGTGTCCTCTGTTCATAAAATATCTAACAGTTAGACTTGAACAGTTGTTGGTTGAAATTCGGAGGAAAACAACTCTGGGGAAGAGTGTTCCAGAGAGATGCAGTTCGGGGAATGAAAGAATTCTGATAGGCAGAAGTTCTGCAATATAGTTGAGTGACATTCCAGTCATGAGCGCTACCAGATGCCCGTGTAGCACGAGGGAAGGCATGGAGAGGTGGCACCATGGACGCAACTTCGTCTGAGCATTTGCCAAAAAAATATCTGTAAAATAATGCAAGGGAGGCAACATTCCTTCTTACTTGCAGGGGAGGTTGTTTATATGTAATGGCAGGGTTGTTAATGATTCTAACAGCTTTATTCTGAATTTTGTCTAGTTGTCTTAATGCAACCTCTCCACAACCATTCCACAAGGGTGAGCAATATTCAAGCTGAGAGTGCACATGACTCTTATAAATTATAGCTAACTGCTCATCGGCGAAGAAGTTACGGACTCTGTACAATAATCCAAGTTTCTTTGAGGCGGTTTTAGCAAGTGATCTGACATGAGAGGTCCAGCTGAGGGCACTGTTAAGTGAGACACCAAGAATTTCAATATTTTTGGAGATGGGAATCTGGTAATATCTGTCTATTAGTAAACTGTATATATTTAGTTTTACTAGCATTAAAAGAGACAAGGTTGTTTTGTCCCCATTCACTGATTGTAGATAGATCTTGATTTATGGAGATGGCTGTACTGAGTTGAGAGGTAGAGATATTAGACGTTGTAAATGGATGTCTGAGTGTGAATGAACTATGTAGTGTTGATTCATCTGCATATGAGTGAATGGGATTGTGAGTGACAGATAAGAGATCATTAATATGAACCAGAAATAGGGTTGGCGCCAGAACTGATCCCTGCGGCACGCCGGCGTTAATTGAGTGGAAATTCGAATATACATCATCTACTTTTACTCTTATTTTCCTGTCACTAAGATAAGAAGGAATCAAAGGAACAAAAGACGTTAGTCCATAGCAAGGGAGTTTGGACAGCAGGGAACGGTGCCATACTCTGTCGAAAGCTTTAGAGATATCAAGAGCTAATGCATGAGTTTCTCCAAAAAGATCAATTGATTGATGGATGGTATGAGTTAAGAGATTGAATATGTCAATGGTGGATCTTTCGTGGCGAAAACCGTATTGTCTATCACTAATTAAGTTGTTGGATTCAAGATGTTTAACAATATGCTTATTAATTAAAGTTTCAAATACCTTACCAAGAGAAGATGTGACAGCTATTGGTCTGTAATTGGAGGGGTCAGACGAATTTCCTTTCTTCGGAACTGGGTAGATATTGGCTTCTTTCCATGAATTTGGGAATAAAGAAGTACGTATGCATAGTCTGAATAATTTAGCTAGGACAGAGGCAAGTTCAGGGGAACACTTTTTCAAAACAATTGGCGGAATTCCATCTGGGCCTGGAGCTTTGTTGGTAGGTAAATTATCTAGGATGGATTTTACGAATCTTGTCCTGTTCGCTTCTTGCTCATTACCAGCGCTATCTGTACTCATTTTGAAAGAGGGTAAGTCAGGTCGAGCAGCACACGTCACTTTCATATATATATATACAGTATATATATATATATATATATATATATATATATATATATATATATATATATATATATATATATATATATATATATATATATATTGCCAGACGCCTCAATCCCGTTTGAGGTGGCCACAAACAAATCGCCTCCACATCGCCCTGTTCCCCGCCATTTCACTGCCCTGCTCCCAATTCACACCCCCCTCTCTCATATACCTCGCCACCCCATCCCTTCATCTCATCCTCGGCCTCCCCCTCCCTCTCCCCCCCCTCCACCTCACTCACATACACTCTCTTCGTCAGTCTTTCACCCTCCATCCTCTCCACATGGCCAAACCACCTCAGAGTATTCCTCCTAACGCTTCCTATCACATCCACACCAATATGCTCCTTTATTTCCTCATTTGTCAGCCTGTCTCTCCATGTGACTCCACAGGCCCCTCTTAAATAACTCAGTTCCACTGCTCTCACTCTTGACATGTGCCCTTCCAACAACGTCCAAGCTTCACTTCCATACGTTAGAGTTGGTATCACAATACTGTCATGTTGTAACTTTCTCACTTCCATGCTCACTTCCCTGTTTCTTATCACTGCTTTCAAGGAACCAGCAACCTTTCTTTCCTGCTGTACCCTTTCAAGCACTTCACCCTCCAAACCTCCATCCTTACTCATCACACTACCCAAGTACTTAAACGTACTCATATTTTCCAATTCCTCACCATCCAATCTCGCTGTACATTCACTGACTTCACCTCTCTCAAAGACCATCATTTTATTCTTCCTTACATTCACCTTTAGATTCCGTTTCTTACACACTCTCCCAAACTCATCCACCAAGCCTTCCCCTTCGTCTTCACTCAACAACACAATATCATCTGCAAACAACAGTACAGGTAGTTTCCAAACACTACCCTCTCTCATCAGGGCCACTCCAACATCCACTACCCTACCTTGTACCTCTTTTATTACCCCATCCATGTACAGATTGAACAACCATGGAGACATGACACATCCCCGTTTTAACCCAACCTTCAAAGAGAAAAATTCACTCAGTTCACCATCCACACGCACTGCAGCCTTAACCATCATACATACTCTTCACAGCATTCAACAACGTCCCATCTACTCCATATATTCTTAAAACTTTCCACAATCCTTGTCTGTCCATCCTGTCATATGCTTTCTCCAAATCCATGAAAGCCACATACAACTTCTTTCCCTTCTCTAGAAACTTTTCCACTAAAGATCTAAGAATGAATATCTGATCTACACAACCTCTTCCCTTCCTAAAGCCTCCCTGTTCTTCTCCAACTAATTCCTCTGTTATTTCCCTAACTCTGTCAGTAAGTATCCTACCATACACTTTTCCTATTATACTAAGAAGACAAATGCCCATATGATTACCACACACTTCTTTTTCCCTTTTCCTTTGTACAAGGGAATAATTATACCTGACTTCCAATCCTCCAGAACTCTACCTTCCTCCCAGGGAAATCTGCACATCTTCCACATCCATTCTACTACTATCTCTCCCCCATGCTTCAACATTTCACTACACACTCCATCAATTCTTGGGGCTTTCCCCAATTTAACTTTCTTCGTTGCTTCCACAACTTCTGTCCAACTGATTTCTTCCTGTCTTCTCACCTCCCTCCTTCTCCCAGCCATTCCGCAGCCATTTATACTCGCATCACTTCCATCCTCTATGTTCAACATTTTTTTAAAGTGTTCTCTCAATCTCCTCACTTTTTCTCCCTTGTCCACTAGTAATCTACCATTTTTATCTTTCACTCCCCTGCTAACTTCACTTCCACCCTGCCTTACTCTCTTCACCTCTTTCCAGAACAGTTTCTTACAGTCCCTCCACTTTACACTCAAAATCCTTCAAATTTCTCTTCCACTCCCTTCTTACTCTCTCTTACTAATTTTTTCACCTCTCTCTTTCTACATATAACTCTTCCGCCTCTCAACTTCTTCCACGCCCCTATTTCTCATCCATTCATTGTATGCTTTCTTCTTTTGTGCCACAGCCTGTCTCACCTCTTCATTCCACCACGCTGTTCCTTGCACCCCCCTCCGTCTTCTCTTCATCCCACACACCACATCACATGTTGCACATACTTTTTCTGTGAATATCCTGCACACACCTTCCACGTCCCCCATCTGCTCCAATTCATATTTCCCCAATCGCTCCTCTACTTCTTTTTTATCTTCTGCCTTTTTCTCATCCTCTTGTAACCTTTCCACTCTCCTTGCAAATATATATTTTATCGCTTCCTTTTTTCTTTCTCCTTTCTTGTTTGTCTTTCCTCCGGTGTATTTCCCTCTCTTTCATTTATATCCCATTCTCCTCTTTTCTCCTACCTGTTCATCGCCATCACTGTACACATAAAAAACAATACAAACCTACATTTCTTACATCATTTTTCTAACAACAATACTTAGCAGCCCTTCTTTTCTTTTCTTCCGTTCCCCTCTCACTCATTCTTGTTTTTCCAATTCCCATCTTCCTCCTATTTTCTTTTATTCTTTTCCTTTCTGACAGCCCTTTCTCTACCTTTTTCCTGAATCCCATTAAGATTTCTCTTTTTTTAACCAGCTTTCTTTTTCTCGTGACACTGACACTCCTTTCATTTTCCTCCGCTTCACATCTCTTCCTTATTTTCCTTCATTCAAGATTCACTATTCTGTCTCTACCGTTCAACTTTCGATTAGCATTATTTAGTTTTTCAACGTCAGGTATTAAATTTCACCCTTTCTAGTCGCCATTTTTTTACGATTCTCGTATTCATATATTTACTGAGACTATACATGTTTTTACTGAGACTACATTTTACTCTCTCTCTCTCTCTCTCTGAAGTCAAGATTAATGAATAAATTAAATACAACGGAGAGAGAGAGAGAGAGAGAGAGAGGTTGGGGAGGGGTTTCGGTGAAAGGCTGGGTGTTACATATTAAACAGGTCATTAGCTTGATTAATCCCGGCCCTTCTGGATCATTAGTTTATGGGTTTGGATCCCCACATTGTCGATGAGAGGAAATGGAGGAAAAAATGATGGAGAGGAGAAAAAAGGAGAGTAAAGAATAGTGGAAGGAGGGGAGAAATTATGGGAGATGGAAGAGGATGAGAAGAAAGAGTGAGTAGGCGAGGGAAAGATGAAGAATGGGGAGGGGCAGAGTGGTGGGTGACCTGAGTGAGAAAGAAGGGAGGAGGTTGTGCCAGGATGAAGGGGTGAATTTGTTGGAGTAGGAGGAAATAAAGTGCCGGTGAGAGAGAAGAGAATGTTCGAGGAGAGGAAGGAGTGAAAGCCTGGAGAAGAAGGGAGCTGGGGGAGAGTAGGATTGATGACCCGAGATTGGTGGGAGTATCTTCATTAGCCGAGGGTGGTACATAAGTTCGTATCGTTTATAAAGGTTCCAGCATGCTTGCATGCGTCGGCCTTTGTCACAGAATGGTGGCTTTCCACTCTGGTCGATTTCCGGCAGTCTCCCAGTTCAGTCTCTTATCCGTGAGATCACATTCTATTACCTCTTCCCAGGTCTTTTATTGTCTGCCTCTTGCATCTCTACCCCCTACGTTCACACTTGTTATCTTTCGCAACCAGCTGTCATCCTCCGTCCTCGCCACATTCCCAGACTATCTCAAGCTACCCATCTTCATTACAGCACCATTACTCATCAGTCGCATCCTTCCTCTCAATTCTTCAGTCATAAACCTAGCCCCCCTGACCTCACTTTCAAGGACGCATTACACATCCATGTAATCATTGTCGTTGCTGTGCTTTTGAGCATACGAATATCCTCTTCCTTTACTGTCCAGGCCACAGTACCGTACATCATTGCATTCCTAACACATAATACATACAAAGATCCCTTAGCACGGAGGGGGAGTCCTCTCAGTGTCAGGAAGGGCAACAGCTCCTGAACTTTCTCCAACCACTCCTTACCTTAGCCATAGACCTAGCTCCAGCCCGATCTCCAGCATGTAACATATCTCCTAAAAAGAACTCTTCAACACACTCAAGAGAACGGCAAGATCAATGCTTTCATTGCCTGACAATATCTACATGCTCCTCCCGACACACTGCACACACAAATTCAGAATTTTCTAGTAGCCTTCCTCATTATGTCACTTATCACAAATATTGGACAAGATGGAGTTGCTTCTCACACCCTTGTGGCAAACTGCACAGGTTACCTCTCCCTTGGCTTTGACAATACCGTCACCAGCCCTAGATATCATCTCTTTGTTTATTCGCATTTGCTCTCAATCCCTTGTACTCCATTCCATCTCTCCACTTCCTAAATCCTTCCTCTGCCTCCCTTACATTCTCTGCAGTCAACATCAAGTTTATCAGCATACAAGACCTCCCATGGGAGTCCATTTCTGAAGTCACGTGAGAGACCTCCAAGCACCATGAAAAACAACAAGGGGCCCAAGACTGACCCTTGATGCAAGCCAGCATTCACAGAACTCGTCACCCAAAAGACCATTCAGTTTCACCTGAGTGCAAGGACCCACATACATAACTATACCACTCTAACCAGCCACTATTCATTCTCAAGCTTTCTCATTGCCCACATCACCACCTCCCTGGGACTCTTTCAAAGAATTATATATCACCTTAGTGGTATAAGGAAGGCATTATCTAAATACTAATGGTGTGTATTATATAGGTAGTAAGTGGATGGTAACAGCCAGTCCTGTCAGGTACAATACTGTCATGGATAATGTTCTTTGCCATTTAAACTCAGATATGAGGTCGTGTTCTAAGTGGCAAAGTAGGCTTCAGAGCAGCATTTCGACAGCCGATGTACATTCTATGTCATAGCATTCTCTTGTATGTTATCTATATTGCTTTAATATCGACATGGTTTGCTTCAGTAACGTACAAAAAGGTACTGGGGTGTAATATGCAGAATAATTTTATAGAAAGAAGTGTTACAAAAACTCTGAAGTGACTTAGAAGACCAGTACTCACATGACCTTACTTAGATTTTGACGATCACCCGATGATTTATTAACCCTGTTCATGTTCGAGTTAATTATATTACGAGTATTCTTTAGCTAATGCCAAACGATTTTATTTTGTTTAGCATTTCAGAAGACTGAAAGTTTAACGCTAACACCATTTACGCTACCTCCCTCGGTCAGAACAGTTAATTACCCCCTTGCCACTAGCATAAGACGAGTGTATTCAGTTGAAAGTGAATCAGAGGAGTCTTTGTGTTAAGTAGAAGGAAACCATTTAAACATTTGTATAAACATGCGTATAAGTTGCAGCTGTTTCATGCAATCCTAACAGTTTGACAGGCCAACCTTATAAAATTTCCAGGCTCCATTCTTGAGTTGTGTTACAAAGACAATGATATCCACAAGAATTAGAACAAGTTCTAACCTCACACAGACAGCATTTTGTAGTTTCTGTGATGCGCAGTGCATGAGTCTAATCAAATTTTCACGTTCGACTTTCATATCTATCTTATAATGTTAATCCCTTTAGAAAATTGTAATCCTTGTTTACCATGGGAATGGCATCCCACGTGATGCAGGCCGACATTATTTATCTTTAATCACCACTTTTTCGTTAAGTTACTGTGATGGGATAGAGAAACTGCAGGCATTTCTGAGGGTTTTAGGTTATGAGGAGGGTTTTCTCTCCAGATTAGCTTAGATGATTGCGAAAATTTAGGCTAAGTTTACTGTAAAATGAAACTATTGCTAAAAAGTAATAATCAAAATCGAATGTATCACACTTCCAGCTATAATGAAAATTTAGATTTGATCTAAGAATTGTTCTTTGTGTAAAACTGGATTCTTCCACGTATCAAGAATACTGAATAAACTACACGTGCTACCTTGAGTATCACAACACCCTAATGCAACAAAGTAAACCGTAAATAATCGAAAAGTTATTATGTGATGTGGGTTGTTAAATGATCATGTGATTGGTTCTTTGTTCTTGCTGATCAAACAGCAACATCTAACTGTTATCTGTATGTTTCTGAAGACTCTGTTTACCCAAAATCAAAAAAAGACAAAGTTACAATCTATAATGCTTACATGGGTAGATGATTCAGTGCCACATTAAAGTTAGTTGGTATGACAGTCTCCTGATAAGAATTTTTCAAGTCAGTGGATTTGCTGTGGGTGACTCATGTCTTGGACTGCTAAACATCACAGAATAGCATCCAATGATTTTCATTTTGTGGGAGAAAGGGATACGATACAAACTGATTCAGGGGTGGGTTGGCTCAGGTACCTTTTGAAGGCCCTCTCGTTGTTGTGGACAGCACTGGAACAAACATGATTAAACCAATGTTATTTTGCATCAGCTGATGGATAAGGGAACGGAATGTATGCTTCCGTGCCCAAGAGCGTAACCTTCGTAATGTATGAGGCACATTCAGATGACTTTTTCCCATGAAAGTAATAATCATTCCAGGGAAAAATCTAAGAAAAACTGCCTGCGGGCCTCCCAATCAGCAGCTCCACAGTGCCAAAGCAACCACTTCTTGGGAAGGTTGACAAGCCATATTGGAGTGACAGGAATGGTTAAGGTGATAAGGTTGTGATCGGAGGGGCCCAGAGAAGAGAAATGATAAACGGCATAAGCACAAGGGTTAATTGTAACGTAAAAGTCAGGTATTTTGGAACTCTGTCCAAGGAGGTTAGGGACACGAATATGGTGCTGTACAAGTTGTTTTAGGCCATAAAGGATAGAAAGATGTAGGCTTTTTTACCAGGTGCATCGATGAAAGGAGAGGACAGCCAAAAGGTGGTGGTGGACAGTGAAATCACCTAGAATGGAGATTTCAAAGGAAGATAAAACTGGCTGGATATGTTTCATCTTAGAAGTAAGATAGTCAAAGAATTTGTCATGGTCAGTAGACTTCGTGGATAAGTACTGTAAACAGGACAGATATATTTAGTGAGAGAATGACAGGATAGCCGAAGCCAGACAGTAGAGAATTCAGAATATTCAACTTAGGAATACGAGAACAAGATATGTTGTTGTGTACATACACAGAACAGCTACCTTAGGTTTTTAAGTGAGTAGAGAATGTAGGAAGATACAAAGAAGAGTTTGCTATCAGTCACCTCAGATAGCTGAGTCTCCTAAGAAGGAGAAGGTGAGGTTGAGAGGAAGAAAGGTGGTGGTCAACAAGGAGGAAATTAGAGGAAAGGCCGCGAATGTTGCAGAAGTGAAGAAGTGTGTCAGACAGTGGTTCCAAGCATCTCTCTTGGCCATGGTCAGAAGAGTGGCGGATGGGATATTGACACTCTCGAATATTTTCTTTGGCGTAATTCACCATATTTTTAGCAATCTCACCTGATCACCTTTAGGGTACCCTGTAGATTCTACCAAGGAGCATAAACTCGCTAGGATGGTAACATGTTAATAGAACCATGCTTACATAGGCTAGTATCTTTTTATTCTTATTCATCTTGCCTCCATATGAGTCACCTTAGCTGTGATTTTAATATCTGTGGTGACGAGATTACAAACAGTGACCAGTATCTCTTCACAACTTGGTGTCCTCCTCTCTTAGCCAACTAAAGTCTCTTGTAGAGAGCACCAAAACAATAAACAATACATTACTGGAGAGAAGTGGTAAAGGCTTAATATGAAGATTTTAACATCAAAAGTGCACAGCAACCCATCACTGGCTGTTGTGTTTCATGTTGCACGAGGCAGATTAAGTGGTGGATGGAATATATATTTCACACGAAATTTCCTATGTATCAGCTCCTAGGTCATAAAACAAATCTTACATAAGCCGTCAAGAGGTGCTATGTAAAGGTGAGTGTGTGTGTGGCGACTGATATCAAACTGAGGCGACTGATAGCAAGCTCTTCTCTGCATCCTCCTAGTTTCTCTATTCTCACTTCAAAGTCAAAGGTGGCAGTTGTGTATATGACACAACAATATATCTTGCTCTTGTGTTCCTGAACTTGAATTATCTGAATTCTCTACTCTCTGGCTTGGGCTATCCTGTCATTCTCTGACTAAGTATATTTGTGGCGTTTTACTTATCCACTAATTCAACTGACTGAAAAATTCTTTGATTATCTTACATCTAAGATGGAGTTCAACTTATGAATATCTCCTTTCTCTGAAATTTCCAATCTGGGTGACATCAGTATTCACCACCTTTGGTTCTACACTATTTTCAGTGATCCACATGGTGAGCAAGCCTACATGTTTTCTATCTTTAATGACTTTGAGGAGCTTGTACAGCACCCTACTCATATCACTGTCTGTCTTGGAGAGAGTTCCAGCATAGCTGACCTCTTCCTAACAACTAGCCCTTCTGCTTATGCTGTTAATCTTTTCTCGTCGTTGGGCTACTCCAGTCACAATCTTATCACCTTAGCCCATCCTATCACTCCACCAAGGCGTGTGGACCCTCCCAAGATGCAGCAGCTTAGGCACTTTGGAACTGCTGATTTGGAGGCCTCAAGCAATACTTCTTTAATTTTCCCTGGAATGATTATTCCTTCCGTGGCCAAGAGTCATTTAAATGTGCCTTGAGCATTATGGAGGTTTTTGTCTTGGACACAGAAACATACTTTTCCGTCTCTTATCCTATGGCTAATGAAAAAAAAAGAAAAAAAAAAGCTTAATCACGCTTGTTCCAATGCTGTCCACAAGAAGGTAAGGGACTACAAAAAGAACAGGAGCCAACCCTCTCCTGAATCTCGTCTCTTTCATGTTTTGCTCGGAAGTGTGATAAGTCTGTTCTTCGCTGTGCTAAAATGATTTCATTTGTGCTTAATGCTCTGAACGCTCCAACAAAAATTCCTCCCTCGTGTCCTGGCATCTTGCCGAAAACGTTTCTAACAACTTGACCTCATCATCCTTCCCTCCTCTTTTCCACTCTGATGGCTCTGTAGCTGTTTCTTCTACTGATAAAGCAGGACTCTTTGCTCAGACTGTCACATCTAATTCCACCTTAGACGATTCCAGTGCTGGTCCTCCATCACTTCCCCATTCTGACTTCCTCATGAATGACATCAAACTTCAACTGATGTATTTTCTGCCATCACTGGCCTATATTTTAACAAGGCATAGCCTATGGCCTGATGGGGTCCCACATGTCCTCAAGAACTATGTTTCTGTGCTTACACCCTGCCTAGGTAAACTTTTTCGCCTTTGTCTGTCAACTTGTACCTTTCCTACATGCTGGAATTTTGCCGTCATTTGGCCTGTCCCAACGAAAGGTGACCATTCCCAACCCTATAACTATCGCCCAGTTGCTCTAATATCTTTTATATCAAAAGTTTTTAAATCTGTTCTTAACAAAAAAAATAATAAGCACCTTTCCTATCACAACCATCTTTCTGATCATCAATATGGATTCTACTGGGTACACCCTACTGGCTATCTTCTCACATACCTTTCAGTCTCCTGGTCATCCTCCTATTGGAACTTTGGCAAAAGCTTTCCCATTGCACTCGACATCTCAAAGGCCTTTGATAAAATCTGGCATAAATCTTTAATTTCCAAACTGCCCTCTTATGGTTTCTATCCTTCTATCTGTGCCTTCATCTCTAGCTTCCTTTCTGATCATTGTATAGCTACTGCTGTAAATGACCACCGTTCTTCCCCTAGATCTATCAGTAGTGGTGTTCCTCAGGGCTCTGTCCTATCACCAGTTCTCTTCCTTCTATTCATCAATGATCTTCTAAGCTGTACATCTAACCCTAACCCATTCATATGCTGATAACTCCACCCTTCACCCATTAACTTCTCGCTGCATCCGTCTCAGTAATTACTTCAACAAACGGGGGATGAGGCTATGGCACACCTAATGTCCGATTTGACTCATCTCTGATTGAGGTAAAAGTAATTTTGTTGTTTTTAATACGTCAGAAATTCAGTTCTTACATCTTTCAACTCGACAAAATCTTCCGCAGGAGTATCCTCTAATTTTCAGAATTACTCAACTCAATCCTGCATCAGCTTTAAACATAGATGGAGTTTCATTATCTTGCGATTTATCTTTGAAAGATCATATTACCTCTCTTCTAAAATCTGTTTCCAAGAGATCAAGTGTGCTAAGCTGGCTCTGTGCTTTCTTTACCCCCACACAGGTATTGACTTTACACACGGATTTTATTCACCCGTGTGAGGAGTACAACACTCATGTGTGGGAAGGTTCCCTGCATACAACACTTCTCAGCAAGGTGGAGTCAAAGCCTTTTCGTCTTATTAACTCTCCTCCTGGTACTGGCTCCCTTCAACCTCAGTTTCTCAGCCACATTGTTGCATTTTTATCTCTTTTGTATCGCTACTTCAGTGGTCGCTGCTCCTCCGAACTGTCTGTTTGCATCCCTCCACCAGTATACTGGGCTCTTATCACCCGTCCAGCAACAGACTGTCATCTCTTTTCTGTCCAACTCTCTAGTGGAAGAGTTAACCGTTATTCTCAGTCCTTCATGTACAGTATGCTACACGTCACCTCTGGAACTGTCTTCCTGTCTGTATTTCCTATTGCCTATGATCTCCAGTCTTTCGAAAATAGTGTGTCCAGGAATCTTGAAGTGAACGAATTTGAATTTGGTTGTGTTATCTTGTTTTTGTTTTTTCTTGGAGGGAACAATCTTGTGGGCTTCTGGCCTTTGGTTCCTTCTTCCTCACATTAAAAAAAAAAAAGGACGATTGTAACCTCGAAGTAGACAGAGACGATGCATGCGAGAATGGAGACATGAAATTTAACACTCCCGGTTTCTCCTTGACGGGTTTCTTTATGATGATGATAATGCTGTGGGTCATGAAGGGCTTGTTGAAGTCCATTACCTGTTCCCTTGAAGATTTGATGGTTAGTGGCACGATCGCTAGGTCCGACTCCTGTTGTCCCGCAACAACATACGTGAGTTGGGGATCTTTACTGTCATCATCATCATCATCATTTACTGACATCATATTCCGTTTTTTCTTCCCTCTCTATTTACCTAGAGCACACTCCATTTCTCAGTATTTATTGTTTGATAGCACAGTCCCTTTACTCACCATCAGCAGACTCATTTTCTTCCAGCCTCCATGCTGACTGACAGTACTTCTTTTCTCTAAGCCTGTATATTGATTTGACAGCACACTCACATTTCTTGCCTTTATTTTCATTGATAGGACACGCACTTTCTCCCTACCTTTATAATAACTGACAGCGCACCCACTTTCTCCCCACCTTCATACTCACTGACAACACACTCCTATCTTTATAATCATTGTCAACAAACTCACTTTCTGCCTGCCTCTTTCTTTAGCGACCACACATTCTTTCTTTCACACTTTATGTTCTTTGACAACATACTCTCTTTACTCACCGACTCGACGGTCACTTTTCCCTGCTGTCATATTCAGTCAAAACACACTTGCGTTCTCCCTGCCTCAGTAATTCATTGACTGCACACTCATTTTATTGTTGTCTCTATTCTGACTGACACCAATCACATTCTCACCATTCATCTACAACCATTTGCAGCACTCTTTCATTCTACTCCTATATTCATTAATCAGTACACTACCTTCTCTTACTCTCCACATTCCCTTTCCCTCTACAGTCCCTCTCACCACATTAGCTCAACTATCCATTTCACCTCAGTTCCACAAAACATACCAGTGGCAACATGTAAAGCACTGTAACAATAATACCATTTAACCACTGAAATAAGAAGTGCTTTTGTATCTCTCATCCTTTTTAACCTGCTGCATCCCGTCAACGTACAGGTACATCAGAACTTTTTTTCACGCTGACATCCGTCGACGTACCGGTACATTCCACAATTACGAGGTCCGTCATTTGCACATTTTTCTTATTTTGTGGGGGATTTTTGGTAGGCATATGTGGGAGACCTTCCTCTACCAACCACCAGGCTGCAACACTGCCTCACCCCATGTGACCCTCCCCCCTGGCATGCCTTTGTCTTGGCAACTCACCTGTTAGCAGCGATCTGGCCAGTAAAGACAAGCCATGCCACAGTCTCTCCGAGGACGAAATTGAAGAAGAGAGTGATTCCCCAATCGATGACAATGTGGAGGACAAAGATTACATGGCGCCAGAGGAAGAAAAGAGCAGAAGTGATGAGGAGGTAACATTGCCAAGGAAGGTGCGGTATGTTGATGTGTTCAGTGAGTGAAACAATGCTTATAGCGCCTATATTATTGTGTAAAAACCAATATATTCTTGTGTTACATATAAATTCGTACCAAATGAACAAATATCAACCTATTCTGAGTAGTTTGCAATAGTTACCGCTACCATAGAAAACGTGACAGCAGCAGCACAGCTCCAGAGAAGACGGTACCAGGTGTTCGAAGGGACACCTGTATAACTTACTTTCAAGGTCAGGTGAGCACTTTTGGGGGTATTTTCCAATGTTTCCCATAAAAAGCAGAGGTTTGAGCTCTGCAAAGAAACTTTGAAAATCTTCCGGGATTGGGGGGTGGTCATTCGTGAAAAATCAGCTGGGAGGCGGCGGGTTAAGTCAAGTATGGAAAAGAAAGAAAGAAAAGAAGATAGTGGGTGATCAAGCAGTGTTCCTGTGCAGACAGGCGAAAACTGGTCTTGCTGCTAGCCGATCTTACAGCAGTTTGTGTCGGACTTTTCCACGACTCACCTGTCAGACTAGCTACCCCACCGTGCCGTTGCAGTTGCCAAAGTGTCCACCGTGCTTGTCCTTCATAACCTGGAGCGTGTCTGAGGGGAAAAAATAATAACCCGTGAGTAAACACATTATCAGGAGATAATAAACCTGTGTACAATAGTAGGGTAGTGTAGTTGCACAATAAGGAGCACGTGATTAAGAGAATTATTGTGTTCTTTTCCAAGCTGAAACGTGGGTAGAGAGAATATGAAAAGACACCAGAGTAGATACAATAACAGGTGATATTTCAGCAAGTATACAATAAAGGAAGTGCGTGATGAGACAAATTATTATATAGGTGGAAAAATAGTGATTATTCCTCCGCCATGGCAGTATCCTCCCTCGTTCATGTTTTCTAAGGCCTTTAACCTTGACAAAAATTTTTACTCCAGAATTATTAAATATTCATTTGTTCGTCTGATAGTTCAGTAAAATTAGTATTAACCAAATCGTCTTGAGGAAAAAAAAAAAAAAAAAAACAGACTATGTAATCGTAAAGGAAGGCCCTAACTCATTTCAGATAAAATATATATTTTTCTATTTGCCTTTAAGGTAAAAAAAAAAAGTTAATCTAAATACCTACTTAAAATAATGTAACTCTACCACCTTCTACAGACATCATAACTAATTTTGCACAGACTACCACGAGACGATTTTATTCAGCTGAGGGAAAGTCTGGAGGACACGGAGTTGATAACTATCTGGGTTAATAATTTGGACTGTTAGATAGTCCCTAAATTTAAAAAATGGTCTAGATTTAGCATGGATAAAAAACTTATGTGCGTCCATAACAGTAAAAAATTAATAAACATATTCCATCTATAAAAATGGTTCCTCCAACTAAACACCAAGAAATCGAGCATTCTTCCCCTTTCCTTTTTTCTGTCTTCATTTTTCCGTTCCTGACTTACCATCAATTGACTGCCCCAACCCTCAACTGAGCATGATAACTAAGGGTCAAACAGCAATTTACGTAGTGGTAGATAGCAGCAAAGGTATGTAAGAAGGACTAGGTGAATAATCCCTACTCGCAATAGGACTCAAAACTGCCGACTCTGTCCTTGCAACCTAACTCCCTTACTTTACTACCCGCAGATCGGGATATGATGCCTGTGCCACCCCCTACCCCCCCTCAAAAGAAAAAAAAGAAAAATCTACACAGATATCCCTTAGGCCTGAGAAAATTCATGCTTATCCATTTCCAACAAAAGATACACACACACACACACACACACACACACACACACACACACACACACACACACACACACACACACACACACACACACACACACGTTTTAACGAAAGGTGGAAATCATAAAATCGCACAAGTGCCTCTTACTATACCTGTACTTTAGCAAAACACACACAACTCTACCTCTATTAAATACATCTTTGCATCATAGGAAAAAATAAGTAAGCTGAATACTAACGACGGATGAAAGCCTGAAATATACCGAAAGATTTTGAAATTTCTGAGCAAAAAGTAACTAAATAATATAACCTCTCAAAATGTCCCTCATCTACAGAGCACTAAAATTGATAATGAGACAGAAGTCAGATACTGACTCTAATAACTCTGGAAACAACTTCAAACGGATAAAGATCTCTCCAGTACCTTCTTTATCTGTGAAAATGCATGAAAATATCCAGTACGCTTACCCATAAATACTTCTGAGGAAAGTGTTCAATGAGGTTTTGGCATCGCCCTAGTCAAGATCGTTTCCAGTGTAGTTGCCAATCTCTTTAATAAATATCTTCCCTATCATCAGTATTGCACCGAACATTCAGGTATTCACAGTTATCCCGAATGAAGGATGTCAAGAGAACAACGACGTCCTTAGCGTCGTATTCCTAATGTTACGTTTCTATCCCACACTGCCACAGGCTCCAAGAGCAGTAGTTCAGTATAGGAAGGACGTTGCCCTGTGAGTTGTTCTTCCTATGGTCAACCTTTAGGTGCACAGTACACAGGATCAGCTCAGGCATCGTAAATAAACATTGTTTTCGTAAGTTCACTGTCTTTATTTTCCAGATAATCACACTTAATGCTTTCCAACTTCACTTCACTATTCTCACAAGCACTGGAGCTATAGAAACTTTACTGACTGCAGTTACACTTAATGCCTGACAAGACTTCACTATTTTTCACAAGTATCGGTGATATACAAACTTCAATAACACTTCAGTGTTTACCAACGACACTTCACTGTTTTCACAAGTACCGAAAATATACAAACTTCGCTAACAATGCACTGACACTCAAACTGAAGTGAAAACCGACTGAGCTGCTCTAGTCTCTTCCCCATCCTTATTTAAGCTTGCATTATTCTGAATTATCTCCATTTTTCAACAGCTTTGGTGTATTCCAGAGAGAGAGCATCAGTTACAACAATTACAACTCGGAAACATCCAAAACATGCCAGAGTTTTCTTACATTACATAGCACTGTAAATTATTTAGCATACAATCTTTAATTACATAATTTAACAAGACAGTAATCACATACTTAAAACATTATACGGAAAAGAGCACAAAAATTAATACACAAATTACGAAACAAGTACGCTCACAAACAGCAGGCAAACTGCCAACTGCAACTCATACTGGACTACAGTAAACATTGGGAATCAGTAAGAAACTTCTTGAATTCCAAACTGACTACTCTTGCTCTTTAACACTACCCCCTCCCTACTTCTTTTGTTTTCCCGACAAAACTACACAATTTATACATGCATAAACCTTATTCCAAATGAAACATGTAAATGTACACAAAATAGTCCTTCAACTTCTCAGGTCCTCTCCTGTGCCGCTTCCGACGACATTCTTGTTCCTCCACACAATCCACTCCTACGGGAAGGTCTTGGTCCTCTTCCTGTTTCACTTCTTCTCTTAGAAAACTGTCACCATCCTCTTGCACTTCAGCTCCTTGGTCCTCCTCAACATCCTTGGCTGCGGGAGAGCTCGATTTCATGGAGACGTCCCAGCTATTCTGTCCTGGCCCAAGGTACTGCCGCAGACGATTCACTTATACCAACTTTGGGCAAGACTTCGTGCCTCCCCGAATCTGATACGTGACATCTGATAGGCGGTCCAACACAGTGTATGGTCCATCCCATGGGCTCTGCTGAGGATTGTATAACCAAACTTTGTCACCAGGCTTGAAGCTCACCTTACTTACCTTGGAATCATACTTGCACTTCATCACCTTTCCTGAAAACTTAAGGGCTCCTTGCACTTGATGATGTACCTCAGCCAGCCTTTCCTGAAGATGCTTTGCATAGATGTAGGTGTCTGTAGGCAGCTCCTCACAAGTTGGTCTTCCCATTAACAAGTCAATGGTTAAGCGTAACTCGTTGCCCAACATCAGTTTTGCAGGGGTGAAGCCAGTAGACTCATGGGATGCAAACCGATATGCCATCAACAACGCAGGTAATTTCTGGTCCCATTCTGTTTATCCCTCTATGCAGTACTTGGCCAGTTCTTGTCCCAGGGTTCAGTTGAATTTCTCCACCATCCCCTCTGACTGTGGCCTTAGTGGAGTCGTCCTGGTCTTCATGATCCCCAATAACTTGCCACACTCACGGAACACAGCAGACTCGAAGTTTGTACCCTGGTCTGAATGTAGCTCTTGTGGCATCCCAAAATGACAGAAAAACTGATCAACCAACACCTGAGCAACAGTTGCAGCCTCTTAATCTGGGGGAGCATAGGCATCTGGCCACTTTGTGAAGTAGTCCATGGCGACACAAATATGCTGGTTTCCTCTTTCAGTCAGTGGCAGAGGTCCAGCGATGTCCACCACGACTCTTTCCATCAGTGCACCCACTTGGTACAGGTGAATTGGGGTGCAACCACTTTTCTTGGGTCCCTTCATGGCACAGCATTCATCAGAGGCACGACACCACTCTTCAACATCCAGATGTATGCCAATCCAGGAGAACCTCTGTTGCATTCAGCTTAGTGTTTTCTTCACTCCCAGGTGCCCACTAGTGATCAGCTTATGAGACTCATCCAAGATCTCAGACCTCATCTTCTCCGGGACCACCGGTTGCCAATACTTGTTGAGACCAACAGGGGTCTCCCACGGACACTCCAGTAGTCCGTTGTTCAAACAAAAAGGTCCCACTGACTCCAGTAGCTCTTAGTTGCAGGAGTTAACCTGGAAACTTCTTACCAAGTTGGTCCCACTGTACTCTGCTGCAGCCACTCTAGCACTAGTAGTAAATCTTCATCTTCCATCTGCATCCTTTACAGGTCTTCTTCATCTGATGCTGGCCCTGTGACTGCAATACGGCTGGATTTCTTACCATGACCTTATTTTACTACACTGCCGGCACTCTGGATCACAAGGCCAACGACTCTGGCTGTCAGCAAGACCATGTGTACCTGCCCAGGACGGTGCTGCACCTCATAATTGTGTTGGTCTAGCTTCCCGAGCCAGCACGCCAGTTGTCCTTCCGGATTCTTTAGGTTTTTCAGCCACTTGAGTGCTGCATGGTCTGTCCTGATGATGAAGTAGGACCCATACAAGTAGGGATGGAAGAAATCAAGGCTCTTCATCACTGCCAAGAGCTCCTTACAGGTCACACAGTAGTTCCACTCCAGTGAGTTGTAGCTTCTTCCTGTAATATGCCAGCACATACTCTTGTTCATTCTTTTTCTGCGACTGGACTCCACCACTACCATGGTCACTAGCACAGTCCAAGATAAATGGCTGACTCTAATCAGGGTACGGCAATACTGGAGAGTTTGTCAACACATGCTTGAGTTCGTTAAAGGATTTCTGAGTCTCTGCTGTCCATGCAAACTTCTGCCTCTTCCCCAGCAACTTGTGCAGAGATGCACCTATTGTTGCAAAGTCCTTCACAAAACGCTGATAGTAGGTGCACAAGCCCAGGAAACTCCATAGCTCTTTCACATGTGTTTGAACTGGTCAGTTTTCTACAGCTGTCACCTTCTCCAGGTCAGTACAGATGCTGCTCTCACCCACAATGTGTCCCAGGCACTTTACTTCCTTCTGAAACAAGCAGCACTTCTTGGGGTTCAGCCTGAGATGATCCTGTTCAGCACCTCCTACAGAATCTCCAATTCCTGGTCGAAAGTCCTTCCAAGCACAATTACATCATCCAGGTAGACGAGAGCTGTCTGCCAGTGCAGGCCTTTAAGTACGCTGTCCATGAGATGCTCAAAAGCAACTGCGGCAATGTAGGCCAAATGGTATCACTTTAAACTGCCATAAACCATGCCTGTATGAAAAGGCTGTCTTCTCTTTGTCCTTCTCTGCAACCTTGACCTGGTGGTATCCTGCCTTCATGTCTAGGGTGGAGAACCACTTAGCACCAGACAGAGCATCCATGGTGTCATCAGTTCTTGGCAAGGGGTATGCGTCCTTCACTGTCACATCATTCAGGGTTTGATAATCTACACAGCACCTTAGAGAGCCATCCTTCTTCCTTATCAGAACTACTGCTGATGCCCAACGACTGCTGGACTTTCCTATCACTCCTTGACTTTGGAGATTCTCCATCACCTTCTCCATTTCTTGCCTTTGGGCTGGCGCAATCCTCCGGGCTGGCTGCTTCATCAGGTGGTGATCCCTGGTGTCTATACAATGCTCCATCAGATCAGTGCATCCCAGGTCTAAATCTCTGGTGGAGAACACATCAGCAAACTTTGTCAGCAACTGCTGCAACTGCAGCACTTGTGAGCCACCCAGGCATTGGAAACTCCTTGAAAATAGGTCTTGTAAGTAGTCTGGCAGGTACCCACCTTCTCTGACTACTCTTCTTTTACAGGCCTTCCTCTGCTGCTACTCAGGGTCCACCGCATGGCACAGTCCCACAATTTCTCCCTTGTTGATCTTCTGAGGCTCACAGGAGAAATTGACCACCACAACCGGCACTTCATCTGCACCTGTTTCCACAATAGTTCTCCCCACCATCACTCCAGCCTTTGTCTTGCACTGTACATCAGATTCCACCACCCCTAGACAGCTGTCAAAAGAACCACTCACCTTACATTGGAACAAGAGTTCTGATTCTGGGGGTATCAATGTAATGCAAAGTGCCCTCACCTCGCCACCAGAACTGGTACGTTTCATTTCCGTGACGGGAACCGACTTTCTTCGAACCTCCACTTCATGGAGCAGAAGTCCAGCACACATCCCATGGACATCACATAGTTCAGACCCAGAAGGCAAGGATCCTCATGTCGGGGGAGGCGGTGGCTCAGTCGGTAGAGAGGTGGCCTGCAGTCCTACCGGACCCAGGTTCAAATTCCCGCTGGGGCAGGGAACAGTTTACGGATTTTAATTTCATAATAGCATGCTTTACTGATCTACCAAGAGACATGCCAACATGTCATAAAGTGGTGACATGTAGAGGTGTATGGTATGTAGGATGATTACTGGGCCTTGGGAACAGGCTGTGAAGCCTATGCCCAGAGTCGGACACATTAAAAAAAAGAAATAGAAGAGTAGCCTCTTGCCCTGCCACTTCAGTCTGGACATCCAGGGGTCCCCTTAGTTCTGCGTGGTGCTCAGTTATGCCACACGTTGCTCTGATGACTCAAGCAAATATCAATGATGTAACACGTAAAAAAGTCTGATCTGAGGCTGAAGCAATCACCAGGGAACACTTCTTTCCATCTATCCTTCCATCTATTTGCACACTGTTGATTGCCGCTGTCTTGCATTTTCTCAGTGGTGGGGCGACTTGGGAAAAGCCAGCTGGCAGTTGCCTCTTAACACCAACCTCCACTAGTTTTCTGCTTCTTTCTGGTCTTCTGCGGCCTTCTTATCATCTTTCCTCTTCTTCAGACACTCAGAACTGAAGTGTCCCACCTCACTATGTGTCCAACAGGCTTTTGCAACAGTTGAAGATTTCCTTGCTCTGCTCTGTTCTTGCTCCTTCTTCCATTTGTTGTTTGTTGAAAGATTCCCTGCACATATAGTGCAGGCCGGGCCATACATTAGCCCGGTCAGTGGTGTATGGACTGATTAAAAAACAGTAAGTGGGGAGGACAGGACCTGGGGAATGCCCAGCACACACGTCCTGTCTCCTGACTGGCTTTGTGGTGTGTGTGTTCTTCCATTTGTGACAGTCCTCCTCATTGTGTCCCTGCTTCCCACAGTACAGACAGCCTCCTCCGGTCTTCTGTTCCCTGTTCCACTTTTAACGGTCCTCTTTTCTGTATCCTGGCTTTTCACAGTACCAGCAACTTTCTACAATTTTTCTCATTTCACATACCTGCCCCTTTCTTGCCTTGAATCCTGCTCTACGACCTACCTGAAAAGTGGATGCACTGATCCTGACATAGGACTAAAATTCTAGAGCCCTGGCTAGTACTTCTTGCATGCCTCTTGGTTCTGCCTGCTTCACTTGCACTTGCAGCTCTGCACTACCGAGAGCGTTGATGACCTGGTCCCTCAGAAGAATAGCCAACAGGTTAGGTGCTGCTCCAGGGTATGCCTTGTATGCCATACTCTCCAGGTCATGAGCAAGCTGCTGTAGGGATTCTCCTCGAGCCCTTACATGGCTCTGAAATCTTCCTCTATAAACCTCAGTGTGGTACATGGTTCCATATCTGCACTCCATCGGTTCTACTAGGGACTAATAACTGTTCCTCTCCATCACTGACATCTGGCTCAGAAAGTCCGTTGCAGCACACTTATGGCTAGTGGCAAGTTGCTCTGCCCTCTGCCTATCATCCCAACCATTCTGATCTGCAAGTAACTCAAACTATGCTTGGTAGGCTTCCCAAGATACTCTACCATTAAATTCCTGAGGTTTCTTTTTAATTGGACCCCCATTATATCCATGCACTTCACTGGTTTGGGGCCTAAAAACTGGGGCATCATACTTAAGTTCAGGACTTAAATATAAATCTCATACATTCTGATTGTTCAATCCTTTAATGCTACCTTTAGGTGCCTGGGATCCATCAAGATTCACCATACACTGTCCATTCTTTTCATATGCTCCCTGTACACTAACCTGAGGCTCAGCGGTGCAGTATTTCTCTACAGCCTCAATTTTCTCACTAATTATCTTCACATGGTCGACTGCATGTTTCAACTGGTTATCTACATGCTGTCTGCACTCCGTCTTTATTTCCTCACTAACTGTCTTCAGCTGATCGTCTACATGCTGTTTAGCCTACACTCCACCACATTGTTGCTTACCTGATACTTCTGCTGCACTATTTTTTTTTTTTTTTTTTTTTTTTACGTTTCCGACTCTGGGCAAAGGCTTCAGGGCCTATTTCTCGGGGGCAATGACCTATCCCAAGGCCCAGTAGTCCCCCTACACCTCCACATGTCACCACTTCGGCGCTAACACCCACCATCCATATTGAATACATGCTAGGGCTGTCTCATACAGGACTGGTGTATTGATATTAGCGGGGGTATTTTTACAACATGTCGGCTGGTCATCTGGTAGATCAGGAAAGTCTGCTTTTAGGAAATTCAAATCCTTAAACTGTTCCCTGCCCCAGCCGGGATTCGATCCTGTCCATTAGGACTGCAGGCCGCCTCTCTACTTCCTCCTTAAGCTGTTGCTGTTCTTACTTCATTTCCCCTATGAATGCATCTAGCTGCCCTTGCACCCTCAGTTGTACTTCCCTCTGTTCCTCCTGTAATACCTCTTGAAGTTGTTCATATCGTTCTTTTTGTTCTTCGTACTGTGCCTGCAATTGTTCTTTTATTTCGTTCCTGAGCTCTTTCTGTTCTTCACTTTGGGCCTGTAATTGTTCTTGAAGTTCTTTCTGCCTTTCTTTCTGTGCTTGTAGTTGGACACTTTGTGCTTTTAATTGTTGTTAGAGTTCTTTCTGTCCTTCATTCTGTGCCTGTAGTTTTGCTTGTCATCGTAGACTTCCAATAGTTTCATAATTGCAGCCAACGATGCCTCCTCTTGCCTTGTTTGGCCTCGTGTCTGTACACCTTCTGCATCCATGTCGAAGGTTAGACTCACCGGAGCACTTAAATTATCCCACTCCTGACACCGGTGTTACATCCCCATCCCACACTGCCACAGGCTCCAACAGCAGTAGTTCAATATAGGAAGGACGTTGCCCTGTGAGTTGTTCTTCCTATGGTCAGCCTTTAGGTGCACAGTACACAGCATCAGCTCAGGCATCGTAAATAAACACTGGCTTCTTAAGTTTACTGTCTTTATGTCCCAGATAATTACACTTAATGCTTTACAACTTCACTTCACTATTCTAACAAGCACTGGAGCTATACAAACTTTACTAACTGCAATTACACTTAATGCCTGACAAGACTTCACTATTTTTTACAAGTATCGATGATATACAAACTTCAGTAACACTTCACTGTTTACCAACAACACTGTTTTCACAAATACCGAAAGTATACAAACATCACTGACACTGCACTGACACTCAAACTGAACTGAAAACCTACTGAACTGCTCTAGTCTCATCCCCATCCTTATATACTGCAAGTCTGCATTGTTCTTGAATTATCTACATTTTCCACAGTTCTGGTGTATTCCAGAGCGAGAGCATCGGTTACAAAAGTTACCAACTCAGAGACATCCAAAACATGCCAGAGTTTTCTTGCATTATACGACACTGTAAATTATTTAGCATACAGACTTAAATTAATTTACATACTTTAACATGCAATCACATAACCAAAACATTATACGGAAAAAGAGCACAAAAATTTATGCATAACTTACGAAACAACTACGCCCACAAACAGCAGGAAAACTGACAACTGGGACTCGTACCGGACTACGGTAAACATCGGGAATCAGTGAGAAACTTCTCGAATACCTAACTGGCAAATCCCGCTTCTTAACACCAACAATAATTCGTAAAAACTTAACAAAGAACCTTTAAAAATTCTAAAATAAATGATAACTTTAACCTCTGACACATAAATAACCTCCTCCTCTCCTACAAAAGAGCAAATGATCGAATACTCACAGTTAACTCCAATCAAGGCTGGCAGATCAGTGAGGTCCTTGGCGTATCCCTCGCAACGATCATTGCCAGCGTAGTTACCTTTCTTTCCCCACCATCAGGAACAGGGTTTCCTGTGAACACAAAAACCACGCCTGATACATTATCTCACAGAAAATCAATCAACATTGCATTATATTTCATTGGCCAAACAGAGCTATAATACCAGTTCAGAGTTGAGAGAGAGAGAGAGAGAGAGAGAGAGAGAGAGAGAGAGAGAGAGAGAGAGAGAGAGACAGACAGAGACAGACAGAGACAGACAGAGACAGACAGAGACAGACAGACAGACAGACAGAGACTGTGTGTGTGTGTGTGTGTGTGTGTGTGTGTGTGTGTGTGAAGGAAGGTAAGATATAAATTTACCAGTACTGACGTAACAATGTAGGAATTAGTCATCACCAGCTCAGTCATGTGGCTCCTGTACTTGACCGTCTCTGTTTCCAGTCCTCAGGTGTCGCTCCACGTCCTGATCCAAAACAAAAATAATGTTAATTAAATTGGCTAATGTTGACACGACTGGAATCATTTACCCTCCTCCCTTTCTCCTTCTTCCTTCCCCCAAAATTTTCGTTCTCCCTCTCCTCACCAACCTCTTCTTCCTCTTACTTTCCTTCCCAACCCCTCCTCCCTTTTTCTTCTCCTCAAATCCTTCTTCCTTTCCCTCTCCCCAATTCCTTCTTCCTCTCTCTCCCCTCCAACCCAAAGCCTCCACCCTTTCTCTCTCCTTCCCAAACCCTCCACCCCTTCTCTGTCCTCCCCAAACTTTACTCCCTCTTACTCTCCTCCTTGAAGCTTTCTCCCTTCAAGTCAAGAACACGATTCGTTGTTGTTGCTACCACCCAACAATTTTATTCAGCTTTAAAGGGGCCTTTCACAATGGAGGAATTTAATAGAGATCGTTTCGAACAGCTTCACAGAGAAGTTTTCAGAAGCTGAATGAAAACGTATGAAGGTAGCAAGGAAGCTGAGGACTCTAGTTGGTATTAGCAATATCTTTAGCATCATTCTAAAGGAAAGTGATCCGTGAATCGATTCCAAAATCATAATTCGGCCCGCAAACTCATGTTTTTTTTTTTTTCTTTTTTTTTAATGCAGAGAAGAAGGAGCCAAAGACCAGGAACCCCTGAATTGGTCCCTCCATGAAAAAACAAAAACAAGATAACAGAGAGCCAAATTCAAGATCCGTTCATTTCGAGTTGCCTGGACACACTGCGTTTGAAAGACTGGAGGTCGAAGGCAGTAGGAAGTACAGACAGAGGGAGAGCTAACTGGTTGCATACAGGAAGGACTGGGAGTAGTGGTTAACTCTTCCACTAGAGAGATGGACAGAAAAGAGATGACAGTTTGTTCCTAGACGGGTGTTACGAGCCAGCAGTAGTGGTGGAGGGATGCAAGCAGACAGTTCAGAGGAGCAGATACCATTGAAATAGTGATAGAAGAGAGGTAAAGATGCAACAGTGCGGCGGAGAGACAGACGTTGAAGGGAGCCAGATAGAGGAAGAGAGTTAATGAGACGAAAAGTCTGACTCCACCTTGTTGAGAAGAGCTGTATGTAGGGAGACTCCCCATAGTCAGAGTTGTACTCTAAACAGGGGGAAATAAACCCGCGTACAAAGTCAACAACTGTGCAAGGGTAAAGAAGTTGCGAAGTTTGTTTATCACACCTATTCTCGTGGAAGCAGATAATAATATGATCCTTCCAAGAAAAATCTCGAGAGAATGAAATCCGAGGTATGTTTGAAAATGATGCAGGATTGAGTTGGATATTATAAACATTAGAGGATACTCCTGCAGTTGAGTTTGTCGGGTTGGTAGATGTTAGAACTGAGTTTTTGATACACTGAAAACAACAAGATTACTTTTACCTCATTCAGAGATATAAGCCATATCAGATATTACTGTAGGTGTGCCACGGCGTCATCCCATGCTTGTTTAAGTAGCTGATGAGATGGACGCTGCAGGAAGCGAATGGAAAGGTGAAGGGTGGAGACATCAGCGTATGAGTGGATAGGGTTAGATGTACAGCTTAGTAGAAAACTGAGAATAAAAAGGAAGAGAGTTGGTGATAGGACGGAGCCCTGCGGAACACTACTATTGATAGCTCTAGGAGAAGAACGATGGCCGTCTACCACAGCAGCTATACAACGACCAGAAAGGAAGCTAGAGATGAAGGTTGCCTGCGCCTGAGTTACACCCTTCAACCCGAAGACATTCTGTGCACTAGTTTATTACTGTCACCCCGAAACGATTCCGTCGGCTCATGGGTGAACTTTCGTAGCAAGAGATGCTAATTCCTTCAATCCATGACGTAGTTTTTCTTTTTTCCTAACTCTAGGCGATTTTATTTAGAATTTTTATTTTTCTAATTCTAGACAGTTTTATTTAGGGGAATTGAGACTTTTCATACTTGAGGTTAGATATTGCCCTCACTAACCCCTTCACTGCCAAAGGTCTGTCTCAAGCTGAATAAAATTAGTGAGAACAAGAGTCAAAGTAAATACGTTCTCAGATTAAAGGTGATATAAAGTTTGCATCTCGCCATCTCGCAACCAGGCATCTCTCCAAATAGGCAAAATCTTCTTGTAGTTAAAAAAAAAAAAAAAAAAAAAAAAACGTCCTTGTAATGAAGTCAAATTATTCACTACTGCGGACAATTACTCTTTATTTACTCACCATATCACAAGAGGGTTTCTTAAGGCTACGAGAGATTTTTTGAAATGGAGGGATAAAAAAAAAAAGTGAGTCAAACGATGTTTTTGTAAACTCATTCATGCTATCTCTAGGAGACTTTTTTTTTCAGATGAAGAAGGATTTTGTAATGGAGAGGGCTAGATACAGCCTTCAATAACCCCCTCGCTACTAGAACCTCTCTGAAGTTGAAGGAAATCGTCTGCTAGCAGCAATATTAACGACAAAGAATGTCATCCGGAAAGACCCCTTCAATACGGAAGATTACCCACGCATTTCACGATTCAGTAGTGAAATAGTTGGATCAAAGGATCATATTTTAGTTGTCTTACGAATCTTAATCACTCTCTGTCCCCTGACAGTAGGCTGGTGGGTTGTAGGAGGGCAACTTCAGCCTGCAAGTCACCGGGTTTACATGCAAATGAGCCTCGGGCCACAAAACAACAACATACAGTATCTTGTAGCTTCTTGACTGGGTTGACTATGTGTGAGGTGAAACAAAACATTGTTCGTCACCTTGTTTCTTTTTTCCTTTCTAACATACTTGGCTAAAATGTTAGTCTTGATAATTAATGTGTTTTTCATGCCCTAGGAGTCTTTGGAGTATAACTAACCCATACAATCAGAAGGATGTATTTTTCCTGTTTCATCCCTGCTGTTCCAAATAACTCCATTCAGATTATAAGAGCACCCAAGTGCTGATGGCCTTAATGAAGGCTGTATCAAACCCTTCAGTTTTAAACAGCCTCTCCTAAAATGAATCAGATTGTCTTCGGACGCCAGGAATAATATGAAAAACACGTCCTGGGATTGAAAGAGTTGAACTGCCTATCGTTGGCTGAACTATAACACAAAGTAGGCGGAAAATAGATTTCTACTAACTATGACCTTTGTCAAATCGTCATACCTTAATTCGTAATGTTATACAGATTGTTTCAGGGAATTGTACTAGAAAGTTCAGTTGGTTATTCTTGCCCTGCTATGGGGTAATAAATACTGTATCCGTATCAACATAGTCCAACTCTCAACTATTCACAAACTACAATTATTGGTGAACATACGGATGAAATTAGTTTCCTCATAATTCACATATTATGTATCAGTATCCGGTACTCCAGAAGAGCTAAGAGCTGTTATAACGTTAATATAAGATTTTTATGAATGTCAGCTAAAGTACACAATACTAACTTCCTGCAGGATCTCAAATTCCCCGGGACACTGTGTACACTGTAGCGCTCGTCCTGAGTTCGTGAATGGGAGTATCATACAGCTGGCTGTGTTGGCTGAGAGCAGTACAGACTTGTTGACAAGACCCAGCAACATGGTGGTGGTGGGCACAAGGCATGCTGCTAGGGTTCGTATTTATCAAGGGTCTTAACTCTCAGGTCTCCCAGACTCTCCATCAGAAGATGAAAGTTGCCTGACAGCAGCTGGAACTGAATACTAGAGGCGTGTTGTTCCGAACATAAGAGGATTAAATGTGACATCATTAACAAATAGCCTCTTATGAATCATTCTCAGATGAATGAGGTCGTCTGGTATCCGATGAAACTGAAGACTGCAGTTGCCCACCCTAGAATTATCCAGTTCCCAGGATAAGGAAGCCTTCACAGAAATTTTTAAATATCAAAGACCATTTTGTTTTATATTTTTATAAACTATTAATGGTCACACTGCTATGGTTGTGAAATGCATGTTAACGATAGGAAAAGATAAAAGTACCAGCAAAATCAAGCTTTCCTATAATACAGTAAACCTTCGATATACAGAACCCTCTTTTAATGAATTTTGGTTTTAACGACCACCATAAGCTGGCTGAACGTTATTTTCATTTAACGAATTTTCCTTCAGTAAAAGAATGGGCCCGTGGGAAACACGGACTAGCGTGGCGAACTCTCTCTCTCTCTCTCTCTCTCTCTCTCTCTCTCTCTCTCTCTCTCTTCCGCATCCCACAGAATGCCGCATCAGTCTCTGGGTGACCAGCATCGTGAGAGGAGCCATAAAAAGAGCATTTATTGGGAAAAAGAGACGTTTAAACCTAGCCGTATGTTACTGGATACGATTATAGGTGAACGACGTTCTATATTTAATTATCTTTGTTCAGTAACAGACAGGACGCTTGGGAAACTTATGAACAGCATGGTGTTCGACTTTAACGTTAAGAGTCTGGTACTAATTAGTTCGTTATATCGAGGGTGTACTGAACACAGCTTGAGCGCATGGAAGGCTGCATAAATACAGTATATCAAGGAACTACCGTAAGGCATGTGGTGGCGACTATCATCCATTGACAGTGTATTTTTTTTTTTCTCACTTCATCTTTATCTCTCTTTTCCTTTGTCTGCCTTTCTCCCATCCTATTTCTGCAATCCTTCATAACACTTTTTTTCCCTTTTACAACTGCAGGTGTCTCTAGACTGAGTGACAAGCCTAATGGTGTCCTGGTACCCAGAAATTGTTTACAGTGCTGGATAGTACCCATATTACCAAATTACATGGCAGTATGGAACCTACTATGGTACCCTTGTTAACTGATGGAAAGACGCAAATGCGGCGTCCATCCAGGAATCAAATCCACACCTCGCTGTGTTGAAGCGCTGTCCACCGCATGGGAACATAATAATTCTATGTCCACTGCACGGACAGTCCTGCAGGAGAGGTTCCATGCCTGCAGGTGATGGGTCTGCTTGGCCAGGCAAATCAGTGTTATTCAGCAGTAGCAACAACAACAACTGTCATGCAGGTAGTATTCTCAAGGCTAAGTTAAGGTTACCGAAAAAAGGATTTATTGCAAATCAGGAACTACTTACTTCTTCAGGTAAGAAAAAGTCACGATGATGATGAAAACTTTATAGCCCTTTCATTCACTATGCGACGTTTGTCCCAAATATTACCGAAGTTTGATGGTTGCATTAATAAGGAAATACACCATCGGAGTGCAGTGGTTGTTATAAGAATTGTTGCCTGGCAACCAAGGATGTTATAAGAACATGTATCATGGGATGAAAGGGACTAAAAGTTCGTCAGTCATGAAACTGCACGACTGAAACATACTGTATATCACTCTAGCAGGACATAATTCCGAGCACTACCATTGCTGCCACGTTGTTAAATTAAGGACGACACGGCGAGTAAGGCTGTATTAGCAGGCAAGGGGGCTGGGATGACAAGTAGAGGAGGAGGAGGAATGAGGAGCAGGAGATGAAGGAGAAGGGTGAGAATATTGAGAATGACAAGGAGTAGAAGAAGACCAGCGAAAGCGAGAAACAGGGATAATAGAGGGGGGAGTACAAAGGAGTACAAAGGAAAGCAAACAGCAACATACCTGTTGGTCCTTTCGTGGCTGTTTGGTACATCAGCTAAAGACAAGGATAGAAAATCATGGAAGCTCCCCTGCCCACCCACTAAACCTTCCATCCGAAGCCGGCAAGAAATATTGAGAAGGACCATCATGCAGTGTAGAAAAACTGTAATGGAAATCTCATAGGCATGAGTGAAAGGAAATCTTATGCAACACTATCTACCTGAAAATGAGGGAAACATTAAGTCAACAATATTTATCGATGTTCTGCCGGTCCTATCATCCGGGCTCTGAAAAAAAGAAAAAAAAAAGTTTACATACTATAGAAATGTATTATTCAGCACTGCCAAGCTAGGGGACAGAGGACATATATTTATCGAAGCAACCTTTAATGGTTAGTTTTGTATAGGAGTTTTCTACACTGGAGGGCAATTATTTATTCCGTATGTTTACAGTTCTGTTAAAGAAGAAATGCTTAACTTCAAGAGACTGGAATCTACACTGTTTATTTTACAACCATTTCCTCTACCATAATTCGAGCAATCAACTGAGAAGTATTCATCGATAGCCATGTCCTTTAACTATTTTGAGTATCTGAATTAAATCTCGTCGTAACATGTGTTTAATAATGGTAAAGAAAATCAGGGTTTCTAAACGCTTCCCGTATGGTTTATTTTTCAATCAAGGTATCATTTTAACCACTTTTCATTGCACTCTCTCAAGTTTCTCTATGTCTTTTTTGTAATATGGCAACCAGAACTGGACACAATATTCTGTGTGGGCGTACAAGAGAATTATTCTAGGTGGCGATGATATTTTCTGCTTTATATTCGAATGCTCTACCAATGAATCCAAGGAATTTGTTTTCTTTCCAGCCTCAGTACTCTATTTCCTTGCTTTAAGATCATTTGTAATTTAAAGTCTGAAGTCTTTTTTATGACTGATATCGTGTAGCTGAATATTGTTCGGAGTGTAACTGGCTAATTCACTTCTATTCCCAGTGTTTAGCACTTCCCATCTGCCAGATTCGGCCTCAGTTAAACAGTCGACCAAGGTCACTCTGATGTCATACTACCTTTTTGTTTCTGAAGCAGTTGCTAATTCTTTAGTGCTGGATTTACTGTTACACAATACGTGAGCTTTAAAGTTTTTACTATTTTATTTTATTATTTGTATTTTATTTATTTATTTTCTGCTTTTTGACGGAGAACATCATATTTATTTTTATCAGTTTGTTTCACTGTGGCAATATAATTGTTGTGTTTTTGAAGCAGAAAAACAAGTGCTACAAAAATATATATGGCAAACAATTACGGTATTAACAGTGACTGACACATCAGTTGGCAAAAAGTATTAGATAACAGTGACAAGTCAGTGATGAATAATAGGATTTATGAAATAATGAAACTCTTACACGATTTTAGATAATGAGGGAGAGATACAATATCCGGTAAAGAAAAACAAGGAAACAAATGCTGAGAACAAAAATTATTTGAGAAGAGGAACGAAATGAAGCAACAGAAAAAAATATATAAAGGCTTGCAAAGAATGAACAATGCAAGGTGATATCAAATATGGGAATGACTGAAATGAAATCTAAATAAGAGTACCGGTACGTACAATAATACATGACAAACAATATGAAAATAAACAAAACTCATGTAAATATTACAAACACTGAAAACGCCAAAAAAAAAAAAAATATATATATATATAAATATATATATATATATATATATATATATATATATATATATATATATATATATATATATATAAATATAAATGCTAAACAGGAAGCACTGACCATCGCCATGCGAAAAAAAAAAAAAATGAATACGAAAAAAATACATATGCCAGCCAATGACCTCCAAAAGCAAAAAAAAATAAAAATAAAAAAGAATAAAAACACGATGCATAAAAGTTACACAGAAAAAGGGCAAAGAAATGAAACAGTCATGGTAAAATTTAATGTCTGGTGAATGATTCTGCTAAAAAGAACATAAACTCTAGTTAAAACTGAAAAAATATATATAATCTAAAAAATGAAACAGATGGTCAATAAAGTCAACGTAGAAGTAAACCCAGTAAACCAAAGATATATATTAAAACAACAAAGCAAGTAACAAAGCAACCAATAAAAAATAACCAATATACACTGGAAAACAAAGAACAATACACAAAAAAACAAACAAATACAGACGAAAACAACAGTCAGCCTTGAAGGAAAGCCAGATGAACAACAACAAAAAATGGCAATAACCGGGAAAATGAAGAAGCGCAATTACATGAAATGAAACGGTGAATTATTGACGAAATAAAAGCAATGGAAAAAATGTCAGACACTAAAAACTCAACAGTATCACACACACACACACACACACACACACACACACACACACACACACACACACACACACACACACACACACACACACACACACACACACACACACACACACACACACACACACACACACACACACACACACACACACACACACACACAAAGCCAAAAGTCCAACAAAAATGACCCCAAAATGAGGTAGCCTCTGAAGGACAATAATGAATCCTGAATGGCCATAACAGAGCATAAACGACTGAAACTCCATGGAAAAAACGACCAAAACCATATACAGCAAGTGATTAATAGCACCAAGAAGGGGAGAGAGGAGGAAGCCTGAAAGGAAGGCAGGGAGTATGAGAGGGGAGAGGGAGGCTGGGAGGGAAAGAGGGAGAGAGGAAGACTGAAGGCAAAATAGGTAGTATGGGCAGAGAGGGAGAGAGAGAGAGAGAGAGAGAGAGAGAGAGAGAAGTTGGAAGAGAGAGGGGGAGGGAGGGAGTGAGGAAGATTGGTGGGAAGGCAGGGAATAGAGAGGGAGGTTGGAAGTGAGACAGTAAGGGAGGAAGGAACAAGGCTCTATTTCCAACATCAGTAGGGTATCATCAACTACTGCCTCTCTCCCTTCTTTGCTTTGTCCTTTCTCTCCATCATTTTCACTCCCCATCAAATCTTTCTCCCTCCTGCTCCTCCCCTTCTCCTCCCCAGTCTTTCAGCTTCTCTTAATCATTTTTGTCCCTCTTCACTGTTTTTCCTGACCATGCTCTTCTTATTCCCTTCGGTACTATGCCATTCTTTTTATTACCAACTGATTTAGTGTTATGTTATTACCAACATTTTTTTAAACTGCTTATGAGAGGCATCTCTGACAGGAGGAGTTAGTTTCAGCCATTATGTTCACACTCACACTAAGAACTCTCTCCTAAGACTAATATATATAATCGCCTTGGACCGGTAATATCACAATAAAAGTTGTCACTACATATGAGGAAATGCTTTTACAATTCTTTTGGCTATCTTCAGACATCTTTATGCAAATTACAAGAAGTTTTTGACCTGGAAGAGTTACCTATAAGCATTAGGAACCTCTTCGCTGAAAGGCCTTTAAAAATTACAGACAATAATAACATTTGGTCAGATGATAGGTTTATTGACCCTAGAATCCGGTCATACATTTCTAATTCCGTTTTGCTACTACTAGATGGTTCATTTTCATGCAAGGGAATTCTTTTTTGAAATAATAAAATGACGAAAACTTGGGTCCCCAGCTGTCAATGGAAAGCGCCGCTAGGTATGCCTCAACCAAGTCTTATGCATGAACTCACCATACAACCTCCATGTCATTGTTGACCTAAACAGTTCATCCCATCACCATCATCTTGGCTTGGGTGAGGGACTGAGTCAGATCACTCCTGATGGAGGATTTGATGGGGGGGGAGGGAAGCCACCTGGAACTGGCCAGGTGGGGGAAAAGGGCAAAAAGGTGGGAGGACGAGAGAGAGAGAACCGATGAGTTGAAGCCGAGATGGAGAAACAGATTGCTCTGCCAGCAGGCCAACCCCCAAAATAGTGATCGGGGATGAATAATCTGGCCCTGTCTAAACCCCTACCCACTTCTCCCCTCCCCTTCTCCTAGAACATCCCCTTCCCCTACCATCCTTTCACATCATTGGCTTATTCTTAATGATTAAGCGCACTCGCTACCCTACCACCTCGCTCGTGCTACATTACTTCTACATATTGACACCTAAGCTTTATGTAGGTTAATATGCAAAATAAATCATTAGAAAAAAAGTGCTAATGAGTCCTTAAAGCAATGTGAATACAAATCACACCCACACACCCACACCTCCCCCCCCCACACAGTAAGTATATGAGCATTTATTGACCACAATATCCAGGTACACATACAAGATTTCAAACAACACTAAACATTAACATGATAAACAGGACATCAGATATTAGCAAACAATTATGGTCCATAAAACAAGCTAAAGTTTTATAGGGTTTATCAGTGCACCAATATATCCTTAATACAAGCAGGAAATCATTACATTTCTGAATAGTAACATAACTTCAATTTGACCAATCACGTTCTTTTACAAAAGATTTCCTAATCATATATCATGCTTAAAGTATGAACATTCAAAATGAATACACTTTGAATAACATAGGTTATGATAAACATTATAGTACATACTAGCCAAAACAGGAAAGAACCTTATTCACTATCTCCTCAATAGGAAACTGACCGTCGTCACCAACGATTTGGCTCCAGGAAGTAGAGTTATATCTTGTATGTATGTGCTGAGTCAGTGGACACATCTGCAGTGCATGAAAATTCTGTTTGCACAGCATCACGTGGACAGAGTTGCTGTGCTACCTGGAGACTTCCCCGCCCACACTGATTGCAGGTCTCAATCGCCAGAATATGACTACCTGCAGCCGACTAAATGCAATTCTGTGTACCTCACTGGATTTACCACGGCATTTATAAATCTCGTGAACTGTTGAGATAGGGTTCAACACGTTATAAATTAGTCTTCAAGAAGATGTAGAGTTAGAAATTGCTTTAAAGATTCAGTGCCGACTTTAATATCATCAACAGAATTATTAATTCAACTCTTAATGTGTTTACTTGTCGGTGTGTTAGTTGCCATGGTCTCTCTCTCTCTGTCACACACACACACACACACACACACACACACACACACCGGAGTGAAAGAGAGAGGACAGAGGGAAGGTTGGTGATTAGTGGGATCCCACTCCTGGGATGCTGCACTGACCCACATTCCTACAGAGAAAAGAGAGATGGAGGGAAGCAGGGAGGTGAGGGAAGGGAAGTGTCACGGGTTTTTAAAAATGTTTCATTATTAAAAGATAACATTTAGTAATACTGAAGAGTAGGGACAATGAATTGTCTTGCTAAAAATCAAGCAATGATTACTTTATGTGGCTTGCTTCGCCGATTCTCTAAGAACGAGAATTTATAAACTTTCTCAACAGTACACAGCAGAGACTAATTCCTCACAATTGCTGTTTATTAGTACTGTTAGCCTCTGGAGTAAGTGACTTCACCCCTGACAATCAATAACTAATACTATTAATAACAGATTCTTGCTGATGCGTTAACTCCTAGATGGCACAACGGATTTTAAGCTTAATACAACAAGACTGGCCTAAGTACCAGTTATGAACAGCAACGCGTTTATGCAAGCTAGGAGGTGCAACTAGAATAAGCTTAATTATGGAAAATAAAACACGAGTTTACATTACATTAAGCTCAGAGAAAAAGAACCGTTAATTTATTGATTACAATAAAATAAATTAACGTTACATGAGTCTCAAGATGAATTCAAAATAAAGAGATCGCACTCACTTGCTCACTCAGAAGCTAAACTTTTAAATCTAGGAAAACGAAAAGAAAATACTGGTCAGAAAAGTGGACAAAACGGATGACTGGATGTCGTTACTAAGGAAGGACACTGCACACGCTGAGCCTCTCGCCAATCACAGCTATGTGGGAATACGGCGGCGGTGAGAACTGCGTCGTAGGAAGGACACTGCCACACACAACCTACTTCCGCGGTGCTCAAACCTTGACTGACTAAATCGTGGGAAAGAGGCAAGTACTGTAGCCGCATTACTAACGGCTAGAATGAACGAAACATGCCCAAAACAAATCGCTCAGCGGAAGCACCAATGTCTTGCACAAAGACGATCACTTATGACAGTGAAAAGTTGTTTTGAAAACACTCCCGACCGGGTGAGCGGTTAACTGAACGATAACACTGGGATTCCACTAGAGTTCGCGGTTTCCCACTAAATGATGTCACGAGCCGACTCGTGACAGGAAGTGAGAGGAAAGGATGGTTCAAATGAAACTAAAGATAAACTAAGTTGACCCCATATGGCTTTGATATTGACCCCTTGACTATGCTGTTCTAAGCAGGTCATCGTTTGCAGATACTGTATTACTGACAAGAGTTTGGTCGAAGTCCGTCAAGGGGTTCAGGATACATTGAACACATATCCATTTGACATTGACCTTTGAACCCTTGACCTTGCTGACCTAATCAGTTCGTTATCCCTTCAAACTGTATCAGTGCCAAATGTTTGATCGAAATTCGTCGACAGGTCAGGAGATATCGTGGCCACATCCATATGACTTTGACCTCTGAGCTCTTGACCTTGTTGACCTAATCAACTCATAGTCCCTTCACACTATATCACTGATACAAGCTTCGTTGAAATCCATCAAGGGGTTCAGGAGATATCACACCCACATTGAAAAACTGTAGCCTTGACCTCTGACCCCTTGCCCTAGCTGTCCTAATCGGTTATTTACCTTCTCATATTGCATCACAGACAAAAGTTTGGTGGAAATCTGTCTATGGTTTTGGAAGATATTGCGCCCAGAAAAGTGTTATGCATAAACGCACGCACGTACAGACCAATTACTTAATTCCTTCTCCACAGTAGGCTGGTGGAGGCATAAAAAGGACACTGGAGTCTTTGTAACATCTCCAGTTCGAAAAATGTCACCTAAGCTGAGCAATGAAATCTCAAGTTAGCAGGAATAGAAAAATAAATCAGTATGTCATCAACATGAAGATATTAAAGAGAAAAAGTAAATGTTAAACTCATGTCATCGGTACGACGACAGCTTTATATTTTACTCTTGCTGTCTCTAAGCCAGTTTATTTAGATTTCCAGACATTATCAGTGTACGCAGGCACGCGACGTACAAATGACTTCGAAGCTCCCATAAGCCTTAACAAATAGAAACCTTCATAACAAAAAGCGCAAAGATATTATAAATACTGATATTTTTAAAACATCTAGCCTTAATCCTCAAGCTTTCCTATACATAAAACACCTCCTGAAATAGCTAAAATATAAAGTAATGCGTTTGAACATAATCACATAATCGGCAAAAATTCTAATTTTTACACACTCTTCTTTTTTGTTCTTCTTTTACTCCTCTAGCTCTAAAAAAAGAAATGAGAGAGAGAGCGAGAGAGAGAGAGAGAGAGAGAGAGAGAGAGAGAGAGAGAGAGCATTTTCCACTAGGTCAGCAGCATGGTAGATATTGCTCGAGACTGGTCGACGGTAATATGCCAGGAATCGGTCAGCTTTTACGGCTTTGTTCCAACTTAGACAAAACTTAGTAGATGGGTAGAGGGTTATCAAAAGGTAAAGTGTTTCAGTTTTGAAATTAATTGGTCAAAATTAAATGTTACAGAGTAGTATAAAACATTCGGCCCTGTAACTCAAAATGTTATTATTCAAGTTGGATTCAAATTGGTGATGTAATTTAGCTTCTTACATAGACTGAATTCTTTACTTGTTTGGAAAAATAGGACAAACGTTAAGGTCACAAAGCAATATCAACTTAAAAAACACATTTGATCCAATTTGACCTAAATTTAGTTGACTTTTTCAAGCTCACGCAAGGATAAAGTATTACTAGTTTGAGAACAATCAGTCTAAGGCCAAGTTCACAGACATGGGTCAAAAGTTCGGCCACAGACCGATCGCAAGGCGTGGATGTTGCTCTCTTTCTCTCTCTCTCTCTCTCTCTCTCTCTCTCTCTCTCTCGTTGGGGGCGCGGTAGCACAGTGGTAGCGCGCTGAGCTTGTGATTGGGAGGTTGCAAGTTCAAGCTTGCCCGGGCTACCGTCGCCGGGAGGGGTAGCGTCCTCCTGTAACCCAGCGGGGTTATAGGGCCTTAGTTGCTTAGCTCGGGGAATTCATTTCTCCATTTTCTCTCTCTCTCTCTCTCTCTCTCTCTCTCTCTCTCTCTCTCTCAGAACTCCTCATTATTTGCTCTAGATTTTTTAATTCGGTTCAAAAGAGTCTTTTCGAAATGGAGCAGGCTAGTCACAGCCTTCATTAATCCCATCACTGCTACGACACTCTTCAGTTGAACAATTTAACAAAACCTTTGGAGCTTTCTTACATAAAGGATTTTAAAAAATCACTAAAACAAGGATAAGGGTGACTGTAACGTATGAATGAGATTTATGAGGGGAAAGTAGAGTTACTTTGGGGAGTGCTCATTAAATTGGGTATTTATAACGAGTAGCTAAATAAACTTCTCCTCTCTTACTCTTCAACACCAACCTCATTGCGGAACTTATAACACGACGTATGATGTTTAATTACGAGAAAGCAGCGTGCCTTGAGGGAGTGCAGAATATGAGCAGATTATATGAGATGAAAGTATAGTTCCTGCTCTCTGCATAAAGTCGTTTAGAGGAGGCATGAAAGCAAGATATAAAGATAAGATTAGCAAAGAAATAAAAGAACATTGCTAAGAACTTAAACCCAGTCAACTGGGTGATTTTTTATTTCCTCTCTCTTCTCCACTGGGAACAACCTCACAAGGAAGATAACCCAGCATATGAGTAAGATTTATGAGAATCCACATCTACCAGCCTACCTACTTAAGCTGTTGCTGTTCTTCCTTCATTTCCCCCATTAATGCATCTAGCTGTCCTTGCACCCTCAGTTGTACTTCCCTCTCTTGCTCCTTTTTTTTTTTTTTATGTGTTCGACTCTGGGCATAGGCTTCACAGCCTGCTATCAAGGCCCAGCAGTCCTCCTACATACCATACACCTCTACATGTCACCACTTCGGCGCTAACACCCACCATCCATATTGAATACATGCTAGGGCTGTCTCATACAGGACTGGTGTATTGGTATTAGCGGGGGTATTTTTACGACATGTCTGTAATGCCTCTTGAAGTTGTTCATATCATTCTTTTTGTTCTTCATGTTGTGCCTCTAATTTTTAACTCTGTGCTTGTAGTTGGACACTTTATGCTTGTAATTGGACACTTTGTGCTTGTAACTGTTCTTTGAGTTCTTTATTTTGTGCCTGTAATTGTTCTTTTTGTTCCTCACTCTGTGCCTTCAGTTGTACATTTTGTGCCAGTAATAGCATCACAGTTGTCGCCAGGGTCATTTCCTCCTCCTGCCCAGCTCGAGACCTTGTTTGCACACCTCCTGCTTCCATGTCGAAAGTTAGACTCACTGCAGCACTGAAATTATCCACACTCCTGACACCAATGTTACATCTCCGTCCCACACTGCCACAGGCTCCAACAGCAGTAGTTCAGTATAGGAAGGACATTGCCCAGTGAGTTGTTCTTCCTATGGTCAGCCTTTTGGTTTACAGTACACAAGATCAGCTGAGGCGTTGTAAATAAACACTGGCTTCTTAAGTTCACTGTCTTTATTTCCCAAATAGTCCCACTTAATGCTTTCCAACTTCTCTTCACTATTCTAACAAGCACTAAAGCTATACAGACTTTACTAATTGCAATCACACTTAATGCTTGACAACACCACTCCACTATTTTCACAAGAACTGATGATGTACAAACTTCAGCAACTCTTCACTATTTGCCAGCAACACTTCACTGTCTTCACAAGGACTGAAAATATATCAACTACACTGCACTGACACTGCACTACACTCAAACTGAACTGAAAACCGACTGAACTTGTTCTAGTCTCTTATCCACCCTTATATAAGCTTGCATTGTACTAGAAACTTCTACATTTTCCCACATTTCTGGTGTATTCTAGAAAGAGAGAGCACCGTTACCAACTCGGAGCCAACCAAAACATGGCAGTTTTCTTACAGTACATAACAGTATAAATTATTTAGCATACAAACTTCAATTGAATTGCATAATTTAATAAACAATCACATACCGGTAAATAAAACATTATCAAGAAAATGAGCACAAAAATTTGAGCACAAAAATTAATGTTCAACTTACGAAACAACTACTCTCACAAACAGCAGGCAAACTGGTAACTTTGACTCGTACCGAAACCACTGTAAATATCGGGAAGCAGTGAGAAGTCTCTTGAATACCCTACTGGCAAATTTCGCTTCTCAACATTATATTCAATTTACGTCCTTAACTGCTGTAAATAATGATTGGCTAAATATCATTTCATTTTCAATTTCTTCCTTCCTCCTCTTCTTTTTTTAAATCTTTCTCCTTTACCACTTCCTGTCATCCACCTTTTTCTCTCTCTCTTTTCCATTGTTCTTAAAATTTGCATCTTACTCTTCTTTCTGTTATTTTCTACATTTTCTTCACTTTACCTTTCTGTCCATTTTCCCAATTTCTTTTTTTTATCTATCCCTCCTTCCTACTCAGTTTCTTATCATTCCCTTCCTCTTTATCTTCCACTTTTCCACCTCTTCCTATTTTCTCTTGCCTTTTCCCCGTTCCTCTTCTCCTTCTGTCCTTTTCTTCAGCTTCTCCTCTCCTCCTCCTGCACTACTGTAACTTCTGCATTTCTCTTGATCATCCACTTTTTTCCTGCTTCTCTTCTCTTGGTCTATCTCTTCTTCCTCAATTGCCTTCCTCTTCCTCTTCCTTCTCCTCCCCCTCCTCCTCCTTCTTCTCTTCTAATTTTTGGACGTCATCATTATCGTCGACAATATCATCATTATCATGATAACAGTATTGATCAACTTCTTTAGTAGCAAGAAAAGAAGAAAATGTTTAACAGCACGAAAGTAGGGAGTAGTAAAATAATTGGAAAAGAAAAGAAAGAAAGAAATGAGCACAACAAATGAAGGGAGAGACTGTTATGAGCAGGAAAGTTAAACGAGATGATAATAATGAGCAGAAGAAGGAAGTGATACGAGCAGACGTAAGAAATGAAGAATGTGATGAACAGCAGACAGAAGGACAAATGATCAGCAGCAGAGTAGAAGGTGTTGACATGAACAAAAGAAAAGCAGAAGAAAACAATGGTATGCACAACAATAGAGAAAAAGTGATATGACAAGAAAAGTACAGAGGAAGCTGAACGAGCATAAATGGGAACAAGGTGACAGGAGCAGAAAAAAGTAGGCACAAGCAAAATGAGAAGGAATGTAGGAAGTAAATCATTTGCACAAAAGTAAGAGTGGAATAAAGATATGAAGAAAGTAATAAGAAAGTAAAATGAGCAGAAAAGTTTGAAAATGTGAAATGCGCAGAAGCATTAGTAGAAATAAAGTGATGTCAGCAGAAAATAAGTAGGAAGAAAGTGAAATAAGCTGAGGTCAGGTGATAGAAGCGGAGACAGCGGTAGAAGAAAATTAAACGATGGACACGAAAGTGAGATGCCAAAAAAAATCAACATTGAACAATGATACGTGAATGATTTAACATATTTAGACTCCCATGATTAGCTTACGTGGAAGAAACATGACGTCCGGCGTCATTTGAAATAAATTACATCGATTGTCTCCACCATAAAAGAGTAAAATGACGACAATGCCAACAATGCCAGGCTCCTAAGATGCACTCGAAGTCGAATGAAATTGTCTGGAGTTAGCAGAAATAAAATACCGGTACCTGAATTCTCCTGACCATGAGTAGGTCAATGATGACATAATTAATCACTCCCTGGAGCCTGTGATCCATTTGCAGTTTAATATAATCATCCGGAAATAACTGCAGTTGAATACTGAAGTTCCGACATGACAGGGTCAGTCATATCACTTCATCTAGCTACTGCCACATGATTTTTTTTTCCTCTCTTTTCTTTTAGCTTAAGAGGATTGACGTGCTTCAGCAATTGGAGTATATAGTCTACGTTCAGTGAAACACAATGGGGATACAAGGAACACTGGAGAGATGGGAGAATGAAATAATAATAATGATGATAATAATAATAATAATAATAATAATAATAATAATAATAAAAACAATAATAATAATAAAAACAATAATAATAATAATAATAATAATAATAAGAGAGACAGACAGACAGATTGACAGACAGACAGACAGACAGAGAGGAGAGACGAATGAGAGAAAGAAGCATCTTGCTTTTAGTGAGATATGCGGATGGAAGGATGGGTCAGAGGACGCGATTAGAATAACGAAGAGGCGAGGATGAGGAGGTGATTAATTGGGAGGGGGAAAAGTCGAGAAATAGAAAATTACCTTGAGGAGAGGGACAGACAGGAGAGAAGATAGTGAGGAGCTAGTGAAGATAATATTTCCTACAGTAGGTATGCCTACATTCTTGAGAAGTGTATAAAATTTAGTCTCTATATTACAAAGATAACAGAGAAGCTTTGAATCCTACAAGTAAATCGACACCCAGGCTGATAATCGTACCATGTGATAAAGGTCTAAGACAGTGTTGAAAATAGTTATGAATATGACCTTTCATACATAATTTTCATGACAATTTTTAGATACAGAAGCATCACAAAAAGCCGTCATTTCTATGTCCCACTAACGTTTTTCAGACCAGAGCTTCTTCACCACTGTAGACTTTATCGACTTTATCAAAACCACTTCACAACACACGTCACAAAATCATCCGTCAACACCACACCACACTACACAAAATCACCCTCCGAACCAGACCTCGTTACACAAGATCACTCTCCTATGCCACACCACAACAACCGACACAAAACCATCCTCCAGCACTAAACGATACCACACAATCATCTCCATCACATCAAATCAGACCTAATCACCCTCCATAATGACACCACAACAGTCCTTGCAAAATCATCTTTCAAAACCACTCCACACCAAACCACACATAATCGCCCTCCAAAAGTACCTCACACAAAATCACCCACCAAAACCCCATCACGCGAAATCACCTTTCAAACCTACACTACAGAAAATATACCCTCCAAAATCACGCCCCACTACCATCACATCAAAAATCACCATCCAAAAGCAACCTACACAAAATCACCCACCAAATCACACAAACTTTTCAAAACCACGTCACACAAAGTATACCTCCAAAACCACACCATACAAAGTCATCCTCCAAAACCAAACAACAGAAAATCACTTTCCAGACCACACCAAACATAATCACGCTCCAAAACCACACCACAGAAAAACACAAAATCATCCTCCAAAACCACACCAAATCAAACCACACAATATCATCCTCCAAAACTACACCAACTCAAAGTACACAAAATCATCATCCAAAACTACACACAAACTCATCGTATCAACACCACACCCTAGCAAACCACACTAAATCACCATCCAAAACCACGCCATACCACACAAAATCAGCTTCCACAACCTCATCACATACAGTCACCCCCGAAAACTCACCAAACCATACCACACAAAATCACCCTCCAACACCACGTCACGAGATCACCCTTCAAAACCTCGTCACATAAAATCACCCCCGAAACTACACCACACCACACAATATTACCCTCCAAAACCATCCCAAAATACACGAAATCATCATCTAAAACCACACCACACCAAGCCACAGAAAATCACCGACCAAAAGCGCACTACGCAAAATCACTCTCTGACACCACACCACACAAAATCACTCTCCGTCACCACACCACATAAAGTCACCCTTCAAAACCAAACATCACTCCAAACAAAATCACCTTTCTAACACACACCACATCACATCACAAAAATAGCCATCCATCACCACACCACACACCACAAAATCACCCTCCAACCTCACACCACACAACACCAATACCAATCCACACTCAGTCACACAAAATCACCCTCCAGCACCACTTCACAAGAAAACCATTAACCGCGAGGCCGTGAAGGTTCCGAATCTAATACTCCTGCACTTGCTCTTTACTGGAAGGTGGCCCATTTCCCTTTTTCCTCCCAGTTTCGTCTAGTGAGTTGAGTACGGGGAGTCCTCTTGCGGATCTTTATCTCTCAGTGAAAAAGGTATCATATTCATATGTTGCATGCTCGTTGACAAATGAACTCTCTCTCTCTCTCTGTCTGTCTCTCTCTCTTAATATGACAAACAAAAAATTACCACGTGTGGCCTTGGTATGATCTGTGTTAAATGATAATTACTCTTCTCTAGCGAAATTCATAAGGTTAATGGCCCCAATAGAAGAGTCGAAGGGGAAGTGAGGGAGTGTAAAAGTGAGAGGAGAATGAGGGAGAGGAGAGTGGAGGAAAGAAGGTGGGTTTGGAGTTAAAGGGTAAGAGCCTGAGTGTGAGTGATGATGCGGTGAGAGAGAGAGAGAGAGAGAGAGAGAGAGAGAGAGAGAGAGAGAGAGAGAGTTATCCAAAATATCTCTATCATGCATAAATAAAAATACAAAGCCCGTGTAAAAAAAAAAATGAAAATCACGAAGTCATGAAAAACACGGGGAATGAAGAACAACGAGAGAGGGGTGAAGGGGGGTAGAAAGCAGAGGAAAGAGAGATCAGAAAAAGAAATGAAGGAGAGAGATGAAGTGGAGGGAAGGCAATGAGCTGCCGAATTAAAAGTAATGTAGAGCCAGCAAGAGAGAAGAGGTGCTCCTGAGTGTGCAGAGAGAGAGAGAGAGAGAGAGAGAGAGAGAGAGAAACAGAGACAGAGACAGACAGACAGGCAGAGAGAGAGAGAGAGAGAGAGAGGCAGACAGAGAGACAGACAGACAGACAGAGACAGACAGACAGACAGACAGACAGACAGAAACAGAAAGAGAGAGAGAGAGAGAGAGAGAGGAACAATATAAAATATACATGTATATAGAAATATTCATTTGTACATAGATTATAAATGCCTTAGGGTGAACAGTGTGCATGAGAAATAAAAACTGACGGAAGGAAAAAGAAAAGGAGAATGAAAAGACAGGTAGAGGAAGCGAGAAAATAAAGGGAGAGGATGAGTAGGAGGAGAAAAAATGTTAAAAGGTGAGATAGAAAAGAGGAGGAAGCTGAGAAAATATGAGGGAGGGAGGGAGGAAGTAAGTGAATTAGTGATAAGAAAGAACTGGAGAGCCGGCAGGAGAAATAAGGTATTCCCAAGTGTGGCCTCAGTCGCGAGTGTGTGTGTGTGTGTGTGTGTGTGTGTGTGCGCGTGCGTGCGTGCGTGCGTGCGTGTGCGTGTGTGTGTGTGTGTGTGTGTGTGTGTGTGTGTGTGTGTGTGTGTGTGTGTGTGTGTGTGAGGGGGGGAGATGAGGTAATACTGATGGTCGTGGTAGTGATGGGAGTGGCAATGGCTGTAATGGTGGTAATAGCTATGGTGGCAATAGCAATGATGGTCGTGGTGGTAATACGATGGTGGTAGCCGTAATAATATATGATAGAAGTGTTTACTGGTAGTGGTGGTGTATTAGTAATCGTAACAGGCACAGTGTTGAAGCCTTCGTTATGATAGCTCTCTCAGTGTTAGTAACAAAGGCAACTGTACTAATACCACCTAATACTGATAGGCAGGCCATGGTACTGATTGTATTAGTGGTGGGTGGGTTTGGTAGGACTGCTATTTCGTTATGGCCTTTGCGACATCCGGACATATTATCGCTGGGTTGCGAGTTGACGATGGTGATGATGATGAAGATGGTGATACATTGTAGCACTTCTTTTTTTTTTTTTTTATGCGAGGAAGAGGGAACCAAAGGCCATGAGCCCGCAGTAACAGTTCCCCCCAAGAGAAAAACAAAATACAATATAGAGCCAAATTCAAGATCCGATCATTTTGAGATGCCTGGACACACTGCGTTTGAAAGACTGGAGATCATAGGCAGCAGGAAATACAGACAGAGGGAGACAGTTCCAGAGCTGACCTGTTGCATAAATGAAAGACTGGGAGTAACAGTTAACTTTTGCATTAGAGAGTTGGACAGAAAAAGGATGAGAGTTTGCTGCCAGACGGGTGCTACGCGCCCGTCGTAGAGGTGGAGGAATGCAAGCAGACAGTTCAGAGGAGCAGTGACCATTAAAGTAGCGATAGAAAAGAGATAAAGATGCAACAGTGCGGCAAAGAGACAGAGGTTGAAGGGAGTCAGTAAGACGAGGAGAGTTAATGAGACGAAAAGCCTTTGACTCCACCCTATTGAGAAGAGCTGTATGTGGGGAGCCTCCCCACACATGAGAGTTGTACTCCACACAGGGGCGGATAAAACCCCTGTATAGAGTCAACAATTGCGCAGGGGTAAAGAAAGAGCGGAGACGGCTTAGCACACCCAATCTCTTGGAAGCAGATTTTACAAGAGATGTAATATGATCTTTCCAAGATAAGTCCCGAGTAAATGAAACCCCAAGCATGTTCAAGGACGATGCAGGATTAAGCTGAATATTATTAAACATTAGTGGGTATACCTGTGGAAGATTTTGTCGGGTGAAAGGTGTAAGAACTGAGTCTTAGATGCATTAAAGACAACCATATTATTTTTACCCCAGTCAGAGATACGAGCCAAGTCAGACATTAGGTGTGCCATAGCCTCATCCCTAGTTTGTTGAAGTAACTGTTGAGATGGGCGTTGCGGGAACCGAATGGAAAGGTGAAGGGTGGAGTCATCAGCGTATGAGTGGATAGGGTTAGATGTACAGCTTAGAAGATCATTGATGAATAAAAGGAAGAGAGTTGGTGATAGGACAGAGCCCTGAGGAACACCACTATTGATAGATCTAGGAGAAGAACGATGGCCGTCTACAACAGCGGCTATAGAACGACCAGAAAGGAAGCTAGCGATGAAGGCACAGATAGAAGGATAGAAACCGTAGGAGGGCAGTTTGGAAATTAAAGATTTATGCCAGACTTGATCGAAAGCCTTTGAGATGTCAAGTGCAATGGCAAAGCTTTCGCCAAAGTCCCGAAAGGAGGATGACCAGGAGTCTGAAAGGTAGGTGAGAAGATCGCCAGTGGAGCGTCCCTGACGGAACCCATACTGACGATCGGAAAGAAGGTTGTGATAGGAAAGATGCCTTAAAATTTTTCTATTAAGAATTGACTCGAAAACTTTTGAAATACAGGACGTTAAAGCAATTGGACGATAGTTGGAGGGTTGGGAGTGGTCATCCTTCTTTGGGACTGGCTGAATGAGAGCAAACTTCCAGCAAGAAGGAAAGGTACAAGTTGACAGACAAAGGCGAAAGAGTTTGCCTAGGCAGGGTGTAAGCACAGAAGCACAGTTCTTGAGAACAACAGGAGGGACCCCATCAGGCCCATATGCCTTGTTAGTACTGAGGCCAGAGATGGCAGAAAATACATCAACTGAAGAAATTTTAATGTCAGCCATGAGGAAGTCAGAGGGGGGAAGTGATGGAGGAACAACACCGGAATCGTCTAAGGTGGAATTGGAGGAGAAAGTCTGTGCGAAGAGATCTGCTTTATCAGTAGAAGAAATAGCTACAGAACCATCAGAGTAGAAAAGAGGAGGGAAGGATGATGAGGTAAAGTTGTTAGAAAGATTTTTGGCAAGGTGCCAGAAGGAGCAGGAAGAATTCGAGTTGGAGAGTTGAGAGCATTTAGTATGGATGAAATTATTTTTAGTAGAGCGAAGAACAGACTTAGCACGATTCCGGGCAGAAACGTAAAGATGATGTGATTCAGGGGTGGGTTGGCTCCGGTACCTTTTGTAGGCCTTCTCCTTGTTGCGGACAGCATTAGAACAAGCGTGATTAAACCAAGGCTTTCTTGCATTAGTCAAAGGATATGAGAAAGGAATGTATGCTTCCATGCCCGAGAGAATAACCTCCGTAATGCGCAAGGCACAATCAGATGGCTCACGGCCATGGAAGCAATAATCATTCCAGGGAAAATCAAAGAAGTACTGCCTGAGGGCCTCCCAGTCTGCAGCTCCAAAATGCCACAGACGACGTTTCCCTGGAGGGTCCACAGGCCGTACCGGAGTGATAGGACAGGTTAAGGTAATAAGGTTGTGATCGGAGGAGCCCAACGGAGAGAAAAGATTAACAGAGTAAGCAGAAGGATTAGTTGTGAGGAAGAGGTCAAGTATGTTGGAGCTCTCTCCAAGGCGGTCAGGGATACGGGTAGGGTGCTGTACAAGCTGCTCTAGGTCATTAAGGATAGAAAAGATGTAGGTTTGTTCACCAGGTGGATCCGTGAAAGGAGAGGAGAGCCAAAGGTGGTGGCGAACATTGAAATCTCCAAGAATGGAGATTTCAGAGAAAGGAGAAATGGACAGAATGTGTTCCATCGTAGAAGTAAGATAGTCGAAGAATTTTTGATAGTCAGTAGAATTAGGGGATAAGTAAACAGCACAGATATATTTAGTCAGAGAATGACAGGAAAGCCGAAGCCAGAGTGTGGAGAATACAGAAGAGTCAAGTTCAGGAACACGAGAGCAAGATAGGTCGTTGCGTATATATACACAACAGCCACGTTTGGCTTTGAAATGAGTATAGAGAAAGTAGGAGGATACAGAAAAGGGTTTGCTGTTGGATGCCTCAGACAGCTGAGTCTCCGTTAGAAAAAGAAGGTGAGGTTTAGAGGAGGAGAGGTGGTGTTCGACAGAGCGAAAGTTAGATGAAAGGCCGCGAATGTTGCAGAAATGAAGAAGAAGAGAGTCAGACAGTGGTCCCAGGCACCTCGAGTCGTCACCGGGAGAGGGGCAGATGGCGGGGGCATTTATGGTCCCCCCCCCTGGGGACTCCGAGGCTTGATTAATCGACGCCATTTTGGTAATTTTGAATAGGAAGTGTAGTGTGTACTGTGCATGTAGTTTGGTGAAGATAGTTAGAGAAATTTGTACTGGAGAGCATGCTGGCCTACTCTCTGTGTAACTGAGACACTGAAAAAGTTCAGCAAAGGGGGATGGTCAGGAACTAGTCCTGAGGGCTGATGAAACGGGAGCTCCAGCACTCCCTGTCATCAGCTTTCCATCCACCTCGGGAGTACTGCCCTGCTCGACTGGTGCTACAGTCCTTCTTGTCAATCTCTGATTTTTATCTTTAAACTTACTAAGGAATTTCAGTGGGTTATGATCGGTATAAATGACTATGGGGTCAAAACCAGAACACAAATAAAATGAAAAATGCTGTAAACCCAAAATCAAGGCCAAAGCTTTTTCTCAATAGTTGAGTAGTTCTTTTGAGGTGGAGTGAACTTCTTACTGTAATAAGATACAGGATGTTCAATACCCTGATCATCCTCTTGCAGCAAAACAGCCCCAGCTCCTGTATCACTTGCGTCAACAGCCATCTTAAAAGACTTAGCAAAATTTGGAGTAGCGAGCACTGGCTGATTTAATAGGAGAGCTTTAAGTTTGGTGAAAGAGGATTCACAGTTATCGTTCCAGACAAATTTAACTCCCTTTTTCAGTAGGTCTGTAAGTGGTGATACAAGAATTGAAAAGTTAAGAACAAATCTCCTGTAATAACCTACCATTCCCAAAAATCTTTGTAGCTCTTTCCTACTTTTAGGTCTGGGTAGATCACTTATAACCTGAACCTTAGCTCCTGGTGGTACAACGTGTCCATCACCAATTATGTACCCAAGGTACTGAACTTTAGCTTGACCAAACTCACACTTTGATAAATTAGCTACAAGATTAGCCTGAACCAAACGCTCAAGAAATTTACTGACATGGCATAGGTGATCTTTCCAGTTGTCACTGAAGATTAATACATCATCAATATAAACAACACATCCTGCCAAACCCTCTGTTACAACATTCATGAGCTTCTGAAATGTGGCTGGTGCATTCTTCATACCATATGGCATTACAGAACATGCAAAAGTCTTTCCTAGTGTTACAAAACATGAGATCTCCCTAGCATGTTCAGTCATAGGTACTTGCCAGTATCCCTTTAACAAATCAAACTTACTTATGTACCTAGCCTTTCCGATCTTGTCTATGCAATCTTCCACGCGAGGGAGAGGGTAAGTGTCTTTTTGGTTATCTGATTAACACGTCTGTAGTCGATACAAAGCCGCTGTGACCCACCTGGCTTAGGGACTAAAGTGAGAGGAGAACTCCACTCGCTCTGACAGGGCTCAATCATCTTGTGGTCCAACAGGTAGCCATGCTCCTTCTGGATGAGAGGAACTTTCACTGGGTTCACACGGTAAGGAGGCAGTTTAATTGGCTTTGCGTCTCCAACATCGACATCATGCATCAACACAGTGGTTCTTCCTGGAGTAGCACGGAACACTTGGGGGTACTCCTGCAGTAATGCCGAAAACTCCTGCCTTTCCTCGGGAGGTAGATAAGAAAGCTTAGTCTGGAGATCATTCATGATATCAGGATTCTTCCCCAAACTATCACTCAGGCTCATGCTGCATGGGAGAACTTCACTTGCAGACTCGGGTGGAACAGCTACAGTGCAGACTGGGTTATTTTCGTCCCGCCTGTGACATGACTTTAGCATGTTGATGTGACAAAGTTGCTTGTTCTTTCTACGATCTGGTGTGGCGATGACATAGTTGACATCACTGAGTTTCTTCTCCACGAAATAAGGACCACTAAACTTGGCTTGAAGAGGTTGCCCATGCACTGGTAGCAGAATCAAAACCTGATCTCCTGCCTGAAAGTGGCGTAACCTGGACTTCTTATCATACCAAGTCTTCATCTTCTCCTGAGCAGCTCCTAAATTCTCTCTCGCCAGCTGTAAAGCAGTGGACTGCCGTTCTTTGAACTTCATCACATACCCCAGCAGGTTGACGCCATCTTCCTCCGACAGCCAGCATTCCTTGAGTAGCTTAAGGGGTCCTCTTACTTCATGGCCAAACAGTAGTTCAAAAGGTGAGAAGCCCAGTGATTCATTTGGAGATTCTCTTGCAGCAAATACAACGAATGGAAGACCTTTATCCCAGTCTTTCTGATGTTCCAAACAGTATTTCTTGAGCATCGATTTGAGTGTTTGATGATATCTCTCCAACGCTAATTGGGTCTGGGGATGGTAAGCTGAAGACGTGTGTCTGGGTGATGCCCAACTCTTTCAGAGACTGCTTGAAAACATTTGACATGAAATTACTTCCCCGGTCTGACTGTACCTCCTTGGGCAGAACAAACTTTGTGAAGAACGCTAGCATTTCCTTAACCACGTTCTTTGCCGAGATATTTCTAAGTGGAATGGCTTCAGGATAACGAGTAGCCATATCAATCAGGTTCAACACATAAGAAAATCCTGAAGAAGTCTTAGGAAGAGGGCCCACAATATCCACCAACACACGGGTGAATGGCGCCTCAAAAGGAAGAATGGGAACTAGAGGTGCAACCTTTTCGGTCTGATTACACTTCCCCACAACTTGACAGGTGTGACAAGACTTACAATACCAGGAAACATCCCTGAAGATACCTGGCCAGTAGAAGTGTTTCAAAATGCGTGCCACAGTCTTCCTCACTCCAAGGTGTCCTGCCAAACTGGAATCATGAGCCACTCTAATGATATCCTGCCTACAAACACGAGGGATGACAACTTGATGTACAACCTCCCATTCACAGTCGGCTGATGCTGTTGGGGGTCTCCACTTCCTCATAAGTACTCCTGACTTTATATAATAACAAGTAGAAGCACCAGCTGACTCTTCCTCACTGCAAGCAGAGTTAGCTAGACCTTTCAGCTCAGGGTCAGCAACCTGCAACTCAACCAACTCTTGACGAGACAAATTATCAACACTACTGGGTACTGCCTCATCTGGTGAGTGGTCCAAATTAGCAAGAAAAGTGTCAGCTAGGATAACATCATCATCATCATTATCCTCTAAGTCACCAGTAACTTAGACTTAGCCCTAGTGACAGCACATGCAGGGAACACATCAGGGACATCATAATCCTGGGCCGCAGCCACTGGCTCACTAGACAACTGAGGAGCCGGACACACTTGACTTCCAACAATATCATTTCCAAGTAAGAAAGTTACACCTGACATTGGGAGTGTCTCAACCAACCCAACCATAACGGAACCATTAACAAAACCAGACTCTAAATTCACTCTGCACAGAGGGACAGAGAAGTAATTATTCCCTACACCTTGTAAGATTACAGTTTCATCAGAGGAATTAACATTAGAGCCCAGAACACTGGTCAGCATAAGGGATTGGCAAGCACCTGTATCACGATATATTTTAACTGATTTCCTGTCATTACTGTCCAGAGGACTGACAAAACCTTCAGACAGGAAATTAGCACATGAACTCTTGAGAGTGTCACCCACGTTACTGCTCAAAAGAGGAGCTCCATCATGAGAATTTAATTTACCCCTCAAAGCAGGTTCAGTTACTTTTCTGAAATCTAGAGGTGAAGCTGGTATTTACTTCCTGAGAAACATCATCTTTATTCTCTTTCCTGTTACCTGTATTCTGAGTAGAGGCAACCTACTTACTCTCAGCTTTCCCTTTTTCTTTAGAATATCTCTTGTGAGTGAGAACATATTCATCAGCTAAAACTGCAGCATCAGACAAATTATCTAGTCTTTTCTCAGCAAGATATAGGCTTACATCTTTATTAATACACCTTTTGAAGTCCTCCAGCAAAATCATCTGCTTAAACTTGTCAAAATCAGAATCCACATTCTTAGAATTTAACCACTGCTCTAACATATCTTCTTTGATTTTTGCATACTCAACATGGGATTGCTTATCTTGCTTATAAGTTGTCCTAAATTTTACTCTATAGGCTTCAGGAACAAACTCATAGGCCTTAAGAATCAAGCTCTTAACTACATCATAATTATCAGATTGATCCTGAGGCAAAGATGCATAAGTTACTTGAGCTTTACCGGTGAGAACAGTTTGAAGGAGTACTGGCCAATACCTTTTGGGCCAATTAAAACCTGTAGCTACCCTCTCAAACAACTGAAAATACTTTGTTAAATCAGATTCATTAAAAGGAGGGACAAGTTTAACATTTTTAGCCACATCAAAATCATCAGAGCTAGATGATCCAGTTTCACCTTGTTTCATGCGATACTCATGGTCTGCCTGAATCCTAGCTAGTTCATTTTGTGCCTGAGCCTGTGCCTGTGCCTCCTGAATACGAGCATTTGCCTGAAATTCAGCCTCCTGAATACGAGCCTGAGACTCAGCCTCCTTTGCCTGAGACTCAGCCTCCTTAGCATGAGCCTGAAACTCAGCTTCCTTAACACGAGCCTCCTGCAGAGCTAGCTGTAACTTAGCTATTTCAATCTGCGTTTGCTCATTTGGAGGAGTTACATTAAACAAGTTTTTATTAATCATGCCAACAATTTGATCATTAGAATGATGAGAGTGAACTGCAATTCCCAATTGTTGAGCAACAAGCTTAAGTTCATTCTTTGTTCTGTTTTCTACATAACACAGAGTTTGCACATTTGACAAAAAATCTTTGGCTTCATCAAGTGTAGTAATAGTAGACATCATGAATAAATCACAGTCGCAAAATATCAAGCAATATCCTTATGATAATATCCTGAATATCCTGATAAGAGGTCGCCAAATTTATGTTACGGAACAGAGAAAGATAATGTACACTTTAAGTGAGAATACTAAAAATCACTTCTGTCCCGTAAAGTTCCAGGTTCAAAACAAAAGAGTTAGGTAAAATTACAAGTTAAAGGTTAATGCTCAAACTAACAACAAAACATTCAGGACTCATAAGGATAATGTAATGGCAAAAAACAGGTTAAGTATATGGTAACTGCAATAGCCTCTATTAACACGAAATTAGCAATAGTAAATTTATCTAAGTTAGCCCTGATAAATGAGAAAACACTGGATAATGCTCAGTTAACGCAAGATATATTATTACAGATACAAAAATATTATCAAAAAATGACTGACATAAAAACTCATGAATCACAAAAACCTCACTAGGCCTACAAATCAACACCTTATTCTATACAGTACAAGGAAAAAATGTAATAACACTTATACTAAAATTACACAGCTGCTAGATAGTTGGAGACTTCCTGAGCACTCACAATAATAACAACTGTGCAGAGGAGGACAGAGATGTGAGCAAAATGAGGAGTAAATCTAAGTGGCAATTAATGCAGAGACTGAGCTCATTATATAGGGGCCGGCAGTGCTTGATACAACTTGTAAGAAGGACGCGCAAATGAAGCCAGAGGGGACAAAGAGTTGACAATCCTGCTCTGAACAACAGAAAGAACGACTTACTCTACTATAAGGGAGGAGGGGGGGAGTGAGGTAGAACACGCTCGTGATCAAACACGCAGCATACTGTACGTTAGAATTACACAAAGGATGATGAAATCATAGGCTATGTAACAATATATATATATATATATATATATATATATATATATATATATATATATGAATCTTGACCCTATAATATGTGAATCTTGAGATTAATTATAGTTATCGTGTAATCGAAGACAGGAGAAGTTAAAGATGGATACTGGGTCTTGATTGTAGTTTATTATCTTCAAAGGGAAAGTTTAATAAGTTGAACACTGTGTGTATTACACAGGAACGTATATATTCTAGCTAAGTTCTCGCTGGACCCCTCTTCTCTTTACCACCTCTCGCTTCTGTAGTTAGCCCCCTTCTGACTCTCTAATTCTTCCTTCCTTATCTAGGAGGGCTTGTGTCACGTGTATAACCCATATGTACAGGTCCTAGAATCTTGTGTGTGTCTGTGTGTATGTAGTGCTTCCGGTGCCCTCTGGCATTCTTTTCCTTAACTCATGCTGACATATTTCCTGTTCCCACACCTAACCTTACTGGTGCTCTTATCTATTATGCTATCTATTAAAAGTTGTATTATGATAATGTAGATTCCTACATCTATCTCTAATGCTATTACGATTTGTATTATTATAATATGGTGTCCTGACATCGCAATGTCACGCCAGCTGGAGAACCTACGACAGCATATATCAGTGACAGATTCAAGTCTATTAATACATAATACTGATTATATTATTGTATGGACATAATATTCATGATAATATTGTACTGACCTAATAATATTCTAGAAACATAATACATTATAAACATATTGTATACATAATGGAGCAAATGCACTATAGTTAAACTGATTATGGAATATTGTATAACATAATGTAAAACGTGTATGTGTAATAGGCATATACATACATGCAAAGAATAGTTCAAAGTTAAGGTTATAGTAAGAGTTATCAATAAATTTGTATTTTATATAGATATAATGATACTGGTATAAGAATTAGATACTTTTATATTAAATTAGTTCATATGTCATCCCATTTTTTAAAAATAAAATTAACACTATTTACAAATTATTTACAATTCATTCTGGGGTTCTCACTTGAATATTCACTCTTCCTTCAGTAAATACTGACTCCAAGTATGCAATTCTTGCATGCATTCTGTGCATTGCGAACAGCATTACTGCAGATTCAATAGAGAAGATTATGAAGATGCTAGGTCCTGGGCTATACACAAAATATGGGTTGAACATACTCAAACTCATTTCTTCCCAGGGCTTCATTGTTTCACTGATTGGTTGCATAGTTTCAAACATAGGTGAAGTTAACTTAATACTTGTGCTCATGTTTAAATCCAGCTTAGGAAAATGGTGGAAATATTTGTGTGTATGATTAAGGATGGCATAGTGATTGGTGGTAAAGTCGACATGGATGGTGTAAGTACGCACAGTAGTCTGGTGCTATGTGTAATCCTGATACTGAAGTATGAGATGGTGGTACATCTAGACAAATTATGTAAACTGATGTATTATGAGAGAAGTGAAAAAACTGTGAGTGTCCAGTGTGCTGATGGTGTATAGGTTTATCTGGAGCAAATGTGAATATGCATTGGTGATGAATGTCGTGATTTCTTATGATAGTCATTTCACAAGGGACTGCTCCAGTAGGCTGAAACATGAAGATGTATGCAGGACAAAGTTGAACAGAATGTAATGATGTACGGCACTTTCGTTCAATTGTTGATTCACTGGCAAAAGTGACAGTGTTTCGTCTCTTGGAGACCGTGATGAGTTCGGTGTCTGTGTCGATGTTGATGGTGACCAAAGTGTTATTATTCTAAGAAGGGGAGGGGCATATTTGATACACTGTGAACAGCTCTTACATGAATTACTACTCATGTTGGTGTTAGTTTTGACTAATTATCTGACATAGCTCATAAACTGCAAGTAGGTCAATTGTGATCTTGCCATTACCAGCATTTGCAATTCCTTGCATAAGTGCCCTGTAACGAACTCTAGTGTTATCTAACTGGAGTATAATAGAGTCAATATGTTCCGTGATGACTGAGAAGTGTTGGAAAAGTGTTACGTTTCCTTCCACGGCATTTATTTTGTTCACGCTTTGATGAGTTATAATTTCTGCCTCTTTTAGATTTTTGACGATTGTTTTCATTCCTGAGTTATGGCCGGCAACTAACTTGTTCTGATATGTTAGTACCTGAGCTATTTTATTAAATTTGTTGTTTGTTTCTTGAAAGTCTTCTTCTGTAGCCAATCCAAAGATTGCACCACCCTGGTCAAACAAACCGCATCTTTGGCAAGTATGTGTGATGTTGTTCGTGTCAATCAATGCCTCTGTTCCATGAGATGGAAGATCTTGGATCATGATGAGCATATTTGATTCAGCCTGTTCTATCTTCCATTTCGCTAACTTCATGATTTCAGTCACTTCCTTTGTGTGATGAGCTTCTGAAACATAGCCTCCTATCATGAAGTCCAGGGTTCTCAGTGGTTTGGCAATGTTCTCCAAATAAGTAGGTAATTCGTATAAATAATCCAAAATGATTTCAGTACTCATGACATCTTTTACAATTGACGTCGTGGCCATTGGAACTATGAGGCATCCTTGCCGTACTATATGTTGAGGGCCTAAGTAAGCATATCCTCTTGCTATGTAGAGGAGAATCCATGGTACAAGTCCCTTCATCGTTACCTAACGAAAAAAAAAAAATCTATTAATTTCCTAATCCAGTCATGCTGTGGTCGATGATAGTGATGATGTGCGTTACGGTTGGCTCATGGAGAACAATACCTTGCTTGTTGTTTCACTGACAGAATGAGTTTAAATCGATATCTAGATCATGTAAATACTGTACTGTAGAATTTTTAGGAACAGTTGCACCTATGTTTGTTTGGTATGCGACCTGAATTTATTTTTGTAATTATTGTTGTTTTCTTGATTGGTTTCATGAGGAATATTCGGTTTTTCGGTGGTGTCCAAGGCTGTATAATTGCTGACTTATTCCCTTGGGACCCGTACATGGATTTGTTTTCGCCACTTGACAGTGACCTAATTACAACTTTGTTTGGTGTCTTATTGATTACTCTGCATGGACCCTCAAATTTCGGGGATAATATATTGTCACTCATATGAATGATACCATAGACAATGTCTCCTAAGCTGATAGGCGATTCTTTCGCCTTTTTATTGAATGCCTCCGTCATTTCTTCCTTGGACATCAATAAATGTTTTTTCACTCTCTTGTGTATATCCTGAAATTCACGTAAACGGAGTTTAAGGTAATCATCGTAGTTGTATATGGGCAGATTTTCACCTTCGAGAATTTCATACGATAATTTCTTATCTATAGAGACAGGCTTGTTCTGAGGGATCTACAACTTATACAGGAAAAGCAATATCAGTGTTGCAACGAATAGCATATTTATTATGTCCAGACGTTTCGACATATTCATCTATGTCATCTTCAGTGGATCTTAAAAATAAAAAATAATAAAAAAAGACCTGTAAGGTATTTAAAATCCTAAAAGAACTATTTGAGCATTAGCTCATCGTACTTTAATAAATGAGAAAACGTAGTGTTAAATTAAAGAGGGACTTAACTGCACAATATATTCAGAGGGACAGCAGACAGAGCATTGTTTAGGGCGGGTTTTCGTTTATAAATATGAATGGATTCTAGTATTTTTAGATTCTTACTGGTACATGTGTCTATTATACAGAAATTCTTTGGATCAACAGAAGTATTACAAATATATGAATGTTCCCTTACCGCTGAGTGAGGAGGGTAGCTCACAGGGAGACCTGACCTTCTCGACTGACCTCTATGCTCGTCAACCCTTAGCTTGAAAGCTCGTATTGTGCTTCCAATATACCCTGTATGGCAACTAGGGCACTTATATTCATAAACAACTGACGAGCAGAGGGCAGTCGGTAGTCGGTCTTTGTAATGAAAAATTGATTGAATCTTAAGATCATTCTTATGAACAAATCGGAACTTTATTTGAGGATAGAAAATAGAAAAGTTATATTTCAGTGCCCTCTCTATCTTTTCTGATGCAGTACCAAGAGAAGGTAGAGAAAGATACATTTCCTCCTTACTCACTGAACATACAGGTTGCTTTGGATTGTAAATTTTGGCTAAGAACTTTCTAACACAGTTATCAAAAAGAGCAGTGCTGAAACTATTGTTAGCAAAAAAAGATAAATCCTCAAAAATGTGACCTCCTTATGGAATAGGTTATAGGTCACATTTTTGAGGATTTTTTTTGCTAACAATAGTTTCAGCACTGCTCTTTTTGATAACTGTGTTAGAAAGTTCTTAGCCAAAATTTACAATCCAAAGCAACCTGTATGTACAGTGAGTAAGGAGGAAATGTATCTTTCTCTACCTTCTCTTGGTACTGCATCAGAAAAGATAGAGAGGGCACTGAAATATAACTTTTCTATTTTCTATCCTCAAATAAAGTTCCGATTTGTTCATAAGAATGATCTTAAGATTCAATCAATTTTTCATTACAAAGACCGACTATCGACTGCCCTCTGCTCGTCAGTTGTTTATGAATACAAGTGCCCTAGTTGCCATACAGGGTATATTGGAAGCACAATACGAGCTTTCAAGCTAAGGGTTGACGAGCATAGAGGTCAGTCGAGCAGGTCAGGTCTCCCTGTGAGCTACCCTCCTCACTCAGCGGTAAGGGAACATTCATTTATTTGTAATACTTCTGTTGATCCAAAGAATTTCTGTATAATAGACACATGTACCAGTAAGAATCTAAGAATACTAGAATCCATTCATATTTATAAACGAAAACCCGCCCTAAACAATGGTCTGTCTGCTGTCCCTCTGAATATATTGTGCAGTTAAGTACCCCTTTAATATAACACTAAGTTTGTTTTCTTTTATTTAAGTACGATAAGCTCATGCTCAGATAGTTCTTTTAGGATTTAAAATACCTTACAGGTATTGTTTTTTTTTCTTTTCTTTTTTAGATCCACTGAAGATGACATAGATGAATATGTCGAAACGTCTGGACATAATATATACGCTTTTCGTTGAAACACTGGTAATTTCTTATCTGTTCTGTAGATAATAAAATGTGTCTCCTGCAGAATTTTTTATAGATCCATTAATTGATGCTTCTACTCTGGGAATCGAGTCATCCCAGCTTGCATAATTTTCACTGAGAATGTATCGCAGTACATCCAATACTTTTTTGTTTTGTATCTCAACTAATCCATTGGATGCTGGGTGATAGGCGAAAACATTAACATTTTTGATATTGTATTGTTTATATATTTCTTGTAAGATATCAGAATTAAATTCACCCCCATTATCGCTTATTTTTACCTTTGGGGTCGTGAAGTGACATATGACATTCTCTACTATTGGTTTTGCTACTGTTTCTGCTGACTTATCCTTAATTGGGGATAAAATTACATAGTTTGAGAAATGATCTGTTGCTACGAATAGGTATTGGTTACTATTATATGATAATGCTAACTTGAGTAAGTCAATCGCATCAATGTCCCACGGTTGATGTGGTACAGGGTAATTACCTATAGGTGCAGGTGTGATTGGGTACCCTTTGTGTTTTGCACATGATTCGCACCTGTCTATATGATTGTTTATATCTTTTCGTAATGATGGCCAGTAATATAATAGCTGGCCTTGTTTAAATGTCCTGTCTGTTCCCGGATGTCATACATGTGGGCTATCGTGTATCGTTTGTAATACTTACTGTATCATGTCATTAGGTACCACTAATTGTTTATTATTTCTTCGGCGTTTCGGTTGTCCTGGGTTGATCCTGTATAAGTCATTATTGATTATTGTGAATTGTTCGAGTGGTATATGTAGCTTGGATTATTGTGTCATCTCTACTTTCTAACTTGTATATAACTTTAAACCACGTTGGATCAAGTCTTTGTGCTTTCGCGATTTCATCATGGTTTGGGATACCTTTGAGATCTAATGCCGCGACATGGATTGTCTTCGGGTTCCTAGATAATGCATCAGCTACTAAATTAATTTTGCCTTATATGCAGTGAATATTTACGCTGTAGTTTTCAACTGTACATTTCCATCTTGCTCTCCTCCCAGAGAGTTTTTCTTTGAACGTTCCCACGAAAGGTTTATGGTTGGTGAATAAGTGAATTTCGTAACCATATACCAAACTTCGAAACTTTTGTCATGCAAAGACCACTGCTAGTGCCTCTAAGTCTGTAGTGCAATAATTTTTCTCTGCGCCTTTTATTTTTCTGCTGGCGAATGCAATTGGTTGATCCTTTCCTCTCTAATCCTCTTGCATCAATACAGCCCTTAATCCTTTAACAGATGTCTCTGTGCAAATTATAAATGGTTTTGTGAAATCAGGATAGGCCAGGCATGGTGTATTTGTAGGTTTTTCTTTTAATTCATTAAATGTGTTTTTGTTCTTCTTCCCATTGAAATGTAGCATCTTTTTGAGTAGTTGGAATAGAGGAAAAGCTATAGGAAAGAATTTTTGTATAAAAGACCTATAGTATCCTGACAGATCTAAAAATTGTCTAACTTCTTTAATAGTAGTTGGTTCAGGGAAGTTTTTCACTGCATGTATTTTATCATCGGATGTATGTTTGCCTTCTGCATTCAGTTTGTGGCCTAAGAATTTTATTTCTTTAAAGCAAAATTTGCATTTAGACAGGTTAATTTTTAAACCAGCATCACCAAGCTCTTGTAGGAGTTGGTCTAATTTCTGGAGATGTTCTTTTATGTCATTAGTTGCCATAATTATATCATCAAGATGGACGAATATTCCTTGTCCTAAAATTCCGGACAATACATAATTCATCAAGTGTTGAAAAGTGCCTGGTGCTGTCTTCAGTCCCATTGACGTTCTCTTGTATTGGTAATGGCCAGTATTTGTGGAAAAGGCAGTGTATTTACGTGACTCCTCATCTAATGATATTTGATAATATGTATTAAGCAAATCGATTGTGGAAAATGCATTATTTTCTGGTCCAATATTTTGAAGGACGACACTTAGCAATGGCATGAGAAATCGGTCTGGGATTGTTTGATTATTTAGTTTACGGTAATCTACTACCGCAAGCATTTCTCCATTTCGTTTGGGCACGAAAAATAATGTGGCATTCCACGAGGAGACTGATGGCTCAATCATGCCAAGTTTTGGCATTTCATCGACATACTTGTTTGCAAGTGTACATTATAATTGTGGGACTTTAGAGGCAGGTACAAAAATAGGTTTTGTGTCTGGTTGCACATTAATTTTATGATTAATCAGGTTAGTACACCCTAATTGTTCTCCAGGTAACGCTACCGTTTGCCGATGTTTTTCCAACAATTTTAACAAATCAGTTTCTTCATCAAATTCACCTTTGTGAATCAAATTCTCTTTTATGCTTTCTCTTTCCGTAGATTTTATCTTACTTGTCATCCCAGCTAAAACTATCTCCATCACAGGGGCGGGACATTTTTCAATATTAACTATACAAGTCCCTTTTTAACTATATTTCCCCATTCATGTGATTAATTAGAAGCACCTGAGTTTGCGCATCATAATTCATCTGACATAATGCGTTTTCTACTGACAGTCCTTTGACTTTACGTAATTCTTCCAAGACAAGAACAGTACTATTCTTCAATTTGCTCTTTACGGTAACTTTCATGTATGAGCTAGGAGGAATAACTAAATCATTGGTGAGATGGGCGGGAAAAACTGATGAGTCAGTACCGTTACTTCGGTCTCTAGTGTGGGAGGCTGGGGGGGGGGTGAATGGATCTATACACTCGTCTGTTTGTGTATGTTAGTTTAGTCCTTTAATATTTCCCATTCTTTTTGGTTCTGTGTTACTAATTGGTGAGAAATCTGATTGTAATTCTTCTGTGAATTCATTATTAAAGTCTATTCCATTCATTTGCGGGAGTAAAGTTATTTTCTCTGTTCTCATGGATCTTAAGCTCAGTAACATATTCGCCTTTATTGCTAAGATTTCGACAATATTGAAAAATGCAGAAATTGGTCTTGTAGTCTCTGTGAAACTGATGCTTAACCTGCCCCGTCCCAACTGATTTTCCACCATTGACTCCCCCCAATCCCAAACAATTTTGGAAAAATTTTTTTTTGGCTCAAACCTCCGCTTTTGGTGAGAAACATCAAAATTCATAAAGAAATCGCTCACCTGAGGTTTAAAATAATCGATACAGGTAGCAGCACTCCTTACCTTACTGGGTTTTCTATCAGGCTGGCTCCAAAGAAAACGAGTTCTATGGGAGGGTATCTATTCCACACCACTCATAAACGGTATTTATTTATTTATTTGGTACAAATTTATATGTAGTACGTGAGTATATTGGTTTTCAAACAGTAATAGAGGCAATATAAGCATTGTTTCACTCACTAGCACATCAACATACCTGACCTTTTTTGGCAACATTACCTGATCATCATTTCTGACTGTTTCTTCTTTTAATGCTACATAAACTTTGTCCTCCACATTGTCATCGATTGGGGAATCACTCTGGCCCTGAATGTCTTTATTGGCCAGGTCACTGGTAACAGGTGAACTGCCGAGACAATGGCATGTCGAGGGGGGTCATGCGGAGTATGGCATTGTCCCTGCCTGGCATCTTGTAGAGGATGGTGTCCCGTGTATACATACCAAAAATCATGCGCAAAATTGAAAATTGTGCAAATTATGAACCTTGCAATTGCGCAACGTACCAGTACGTCAACGGGTCTAGCAGTGACAAAACGTTGCGATGTACCCATACGTCGATGGGATGCCTCTGGTTAACCGTATCATGCCTTTTACTGTAATTTGTTTGCCATCTACAGTATATAAGTCTAAATCAGATTCTTCCAGAAAAATTACTTTCTTCTTATTTCTAAAAATCCTATCTAATTCTTCTTGTGTTACTAAATTTACTGGAGAGCCTGTGCCAAAGAATAAAGCAACATTTTGACCCTCACATACAGCTGGTATCAAGATATACTCACTTCCCAACATGCCTCCTATGTGAATTTTAGACTTGGTTTTCGTTATGAATTATCGTTTTTTGTCGTGACTTGGCCTTCCCCCGATTTTAATATGGAAACTAGTTTTAATACTGTTCTACAATTGCTGGTCCTATGACCTTGGGACCGGTGATGCCTACAGTATGGATCACACTCTTGTGCCTTTTGTTTATCTTCTTCTGTTTTGATAAAGCATTCATTGTGCAGGTTCACACAATAATAACACAGAGTGGACCTATCTCCCGAATGTGATCCTAGAGATTACCTCCCATTTTAATGGTATCTGTGGCGTGGCTTCTGCTCGTACTGCACGCAAACTTGCGTGACTGCCTGTGGCCTGGTGTGTGAGAATGCTGCCTCAAAGTGTGTGGTTGTTTGTTCTCTCTGTTTTGGTGTCGAAATCGATTTTGTTCTTTGTTTTGGGTAGTTGTAGCTGATACTGTGTCTGTCATTCTAATTCTAGTAGAATTTGACTGTGTTTCGGTCACCCCTGCTTTGCCACAATTCATCTCTACCTCATTTATAAAATCTAGCAAGCACATTCCTGGGGTGTAAGGAATCATCTTAGCTATGTTGAGAACCCTATCAGGTAATTTACACAAGGTAAACCAATGATGCCTACGACAAGCACTGATGACATCTGTCCATCATCTGTAATCCAGTTTGAGTTTTCTAAAGTAGCTAATAATGTTCTTTTAATAGTGGAAACATCTGCTATTTCACTTAATACTGGATTTGTTGTATGGTGTCTTACAAGCTCCACAATCTTATGTAATTCTGGGATCATATGTGACAAAAAGTTTATACCTCCAGAGAATTTCTTCAGGAATTCTGCTTTAAACTCATCACATGTCTTAGCTCGAAGAAGCTTGTCTGACCTGAGCAAATCACCTGCTGAACATCTTTTTTTTAGTTAATCCAGGAGGAAATAATTGCTATTTTCTCCTGTTTATCTGTTACATGTCTCTTAACAAATAATTGTTCACATTGGTTGATGAGAGACATTACATCAATGCAGTCTTTATCTGTTCCTGAGAATTTTGGGATGTTTTTATCCTCATGATAAAGGTAAACATGAGGTGGCGATGTTTGATTTGTGGCATTGCCTTCTTTATTCATTTTGGTTGGTTGTTTTGTTAGGTTCAATTGGAGTTCTTTATTGTTGTGTGAAGGAACAGTGGAGTAAGTTTTACTTGATCTATGTACTCTGTTAAGTAAATTTTTATAGATATGTAATGCAGAGCTAAAGTCCTCACTTGCTACATCAGATGGAGTTTCTCAATCATCTAGAAGTGATGTAGTTGTTTCCTTTATCTTTACTTTGTGGAGAATTTTGTAGGGTGGGTGTGTTGTCCTGTTGTTCTCCTAACTGTGGGTCTGCAGTGGATGCCAAGTGTGTATCATCTGGCACTAACACAGGAGGTGTCGAAAATATTCCTGTCATGTCACTTAGCTAAAGTAAACTCATGTTGCTAGGGTATGGTGTTAAATGAATAAATGAATAGATGGGTGGTAATAAATGAAAGATATTAAGTATAAATACGTAAAGGAGGTGATTGTACCTAATTTAAAGCACAGGGAAGAAATTATTAAGGTATAATCACCCACTAGAAAGGCAGATGATGTCACTCTCGGAGACTCAGAGATGTGTTGATAGAAGATGTCACTCAAGGAAGGTAAGTGCAGTGTTGATAGATGATCTCACTCTCAGTAACTCCAGGGCTGTGTTGATCTCAGTGTTGATTGCAGTGCGAAATAGCCTCAGTCATAGTCGAGCCTCACCATACAATGTCGAATTCCCACTCAATAACTGTTGAGAATAAATAAGTATGAGTAGGAATGTGTTAGTAAAGGTGAGTAATGAGCAGTGGGTGAGAGGTGCGTGGTGTCAGCCACACGTTGATTGACGTGACGTCGTCTCAGCAAAAGCACACAGCAACTTCGACTTCCCACACTCTGGGAGCTGTGGTGAGTAAATGAGTAGTGATGAGTAACCCGAGTGAAGATGGATGAGTAAGTTGAGTTGTGAATGTGGGCTTTGGTATTTGTTGCCATCATCTAGACCTCTTAACTCCTACGTCAGCGTGGTGATGTAGACAGAGGTGGGGGGCGGTTCTCGACAGGAGGGTTGGGGTCAGGTGGTCGTATCTTGCTCTTCGTTTGCTTGATTGTGTTTCTTTTTGTGATTTATTCGTTGTGGTTGTATACTTGCTTGTGTTTAATTGATTGTAGAAGTGGTGGTTTGTAGGCGTTGGTTCGTACGTCACTGCCACCAGCAATAATATGTCAATCTTGACCCTAAAATATGTGAATCTTGAGATTAATTATAGTTATCGTGTAATCGAAGACAGGAACAGTTAAAGATGGATACTGGGTCTTGATTGTAGTTTATTATCTTCAAAGGGAAAGTTTAATAAGTTGAAAACTGTGTGTATTACACAGGAACGTATATATTCTGGCTAAGTTCTCGCTGGACCCCTCTTCTCTTTACCACCTCTTGTTTCTGTAGTTAGCCCCCTTCTGACTTTCTAATTCTTCCTTCCTTATCTAGGAGGGCTTGTGTCACGTGTATAACCCATATGTACGGGTTCTAGAAGCTTGTGTGTGTCTATGTGTACGGTATGTAGTGCTTCCGGTGCCCTCTGGCATTCTTTTCCTTAACTCATGCTGACATATTTCCTGTTCCCACACCTAGCTTTACTGGTGTTCCTGTCTATTATGCTATCTATTATGAGTTTTATTATGATAATGTAGATTGCTATGTCTATCTATTATGCTGTCTATTATGATTTGTATTATTATAATATGGAGTCGTGACACACACACACACACACACACACATATATATATATATATATATATATATATATATATATATATATATAGTTGGTTCAAAGATTGTGTGGGTAAGACTGAAAGTTGGACTACAAATGTGGGCAATTGTGCGCATGTATGCACCAATGCAAGATCGTGCAAGCAGAGGGAGAGAAGAGTTTTGGACAAATGTGAACGTGTGCATGGAAAAGTTTGAAAGGAATGAGTGTTTTTGATTGGGGATATGAATGATAAAGTAGGGAATGTGAAGGTGGATGGAGTAGTGGGTGAGTAGGGTGTGCCTGCAGAGATGGATGAGAATGGCAGTGCTTTAGTGGAAATTTGTGCCGGGAGGGGGCTGGTGATAGCGAATACCTTCTTCAGGCACAAAGTGATCCACAGGTATACATGGCAAATGATGAGAAGGGTGGATGGTGAACTGAATGAAAGGAACGCAATAATTGATTATGTGTGTGTGGATGAAAGGATGCAAAGATGTGTAATGGATGCAAGAGCATATAGAGGTTGGGGGAGTGGACTTTCTGACCACCACTTGGTGATGGTCAGATTCAAAGTCCAAGTAAAATGGAGAAATAGAAGAAAGGAAGGACGGGAGGAAGGAGTTGATGTAAGGAGAGTGGAAACGTTACAAGAGGATGAGAAAAAGGCAGAATATAAGAGAGAGATGCAGGAATGACTGGGTAAATATGAACTGGAGCAGATGGGGGACGTGGAAGGTCTATCTGTCTATCTATTGCCAGACGCCTAAATCCCGTTTGGGGTGGCCACAAATATATCGCCTCCAAGTCGCCCTGTCCCCCGCCATTTCACTGCCCTGCTCCCAACTCACACCCCCCTCTCTTATATACCTCTCCACCCCATCCCTCCATCTCATCCTCGGCCTCCCCCTCCCTCTTCCCCCCTCCACCTCACTCACATACACTCTCTTTGTCAGTCTTTCACCCTCCATCCTCTCCACATGGCCAAATCACCTCAGTGTGTTCCTCATAATGCTTCCTATCACATCCACATCCACACCACGACGCTCCTTTATATCCTCATTCGTCAGCCTGTCTCTCCATGTGACTCCACAAGCTCCTCTTAAATAACTCATTTCCACTGCTCTCACTCTTGACTTGTGTCCTTCCAACAACGTCCAAGCTTCACTTCCATACGCTAGAGTTGGTATCACAATACTGTCATGTAGTAACTTTTTCACTTCCATGCTCACTTCCCTGTTTCTTATCACTGCTTTCAAAGAACCAGCAACCTTTCTTCCCTGCTGTACCCTTTCAAGCACTTCACCTTCCAAACCTCCATCCTTACTCATCACACTACCCAAGTACTTAAACGTACTCACATTTTCCAATTCCTCACCATCCAACCTCGTTGTACATTCACTGACTTCACCTCTCTCAAAGACCATCACTTTACTCTTCCCTACATTCACCTTTAGATTAGGTTTCTTACACACTCTCCCAAACTCATCCACCAAGCCTTGCAGCTCCCCTTCGTCTTCACTCAACAACACAGTGGCATCTGCAAACAACAGTACAGGGAGTTTCCAAACACTATCCTCTCTCACCAGGGCCACTCCAACATCCACTACCCTACCTTGTACCTCTTTTATTACCCCATCCATGTACAGATTGAACAACCATGGAGACATCACACATCCCTATTTCAACCCAACTTTCAAAGAGAAAAATTCACTTAGTTCACCATCCACAGGCACTGCAGCCTTCGCACCATCGTACATACTCTTCACAGCATTCAACAACTTCCCATCTACTTCATATATTCTTAACACTTTCCAAAATCCTTGTCTATCCACCCTGTTGTATGCTTTCTCCAAATCCATGAAAGCCGCATACAACTTCTTTCCCTTCTCTAGAAACTTTTCCACTAAAGATCTAAGAATGAATATCTGATCTACACAACCTCTTCCCTTCCTAAAGCCTCCCTGTTCTTCTCCAACTATTTTCTCTGTTCTTTCTCTAACTCTGTCAATAAGTATCCTGCCATACACTTTTCCTATTATACTAAGAAGACAAATGTCCCTATCATTACCACACACTTCTTTTTCCCCTTTTCCTTTGTACAAGGGAATAATTATACTTGACTTCCAATCCTCCAGGACTCTACCTTCCTCCCAGGCCAATCTGCACATCTTCCACATCCATTCTACTACTATCTCTCCCCCATGCTTCAGCATTTCACCACACACTCCATCAATTCCAGGGGCTTTCCCCGATTTAACTTTCTTCATTGCTTCCACAACTTCTATCCTACTGATATCTTCCTGTCTTCTCACCTCCTTCCTTCTCCCAGCCATTCCCCAGCCACTTATACTCGCATTACTTCCATCCTCTATGTTCAACAATTCCTTAAAGTGTTCTCTCCATCTCCTCACTTTTTCTCCCTTCTCCACTAGTAATCTACCATTTTTATCTTTCACTCCCCTGCTAACTTCACTTCCACCCTGTCTTACTCTTTTCACCTCTTTCCAGAACATTTTCTTACAGTCCCTCCACTTTACACTCAAATTCCTTCCAAATTCCTCATCCACTCTCTTCTTACTCTCTCTTATTAATCTTTTCACCTCTCTCTTTCTTTCTACATATAACTCTCTCTTCCGCCTCTCAACTTCTTCCACGCCCCTATTTGTCATCCATTCATTGTATGCTTTCTTCTTTTGTGCCACAGCCTGTCTCACCTCTTCAGTCCACCACGCTGTTCCTTGCACCCCGCTCCGTCTTCTCTTCCTTCCACACACCACATCACATGCTGCACATATTTCTTCTGTAAATATCCTACACACACCTTCCACGTCTCCCATCTGCTCCAATTCATATTTGCCCAATCGTTCCTCCACTTCTCTCTTATACTCTGCCTTTTTCTCATCCTCTTGTAACCTTTCCACTCTCCTTGCAACTACTCCTTCCTCTCGTCTTTCCCTTCTTCTATTCCTCCATCTTACTTGAATCCTAATTCTGGCCACCACCAAGTAGTGGTGAGAAAGTCCACTCCCCCAACCTCTATAAACTCTTGCATCTATTACACATCTTCGCATCCTTTCATCCATACACACATAATCAATCATTGCCTTCCTTTCATTCAGTTCACCACCCACCCTTCTCATCACTCTCCATGTATACCTGTGTATCATTTGATGCCTGAAGAGGGTATTGGGTATCACCAACCCCCTCCCAGCACAAATGTCCACTAATGCACTCTCATTCTCATCTATCTCAGCAGGCACACCCCACTCACCAACTATTCCATCCACCTTCACATTCCCAACTTTACCATTCATATCACCGATCAAAAACACTCTCTCAATCCTTCCAAACTTTTCCATGCACACTTCTACATTTGTCCAGAACTCTTCTCTCACTCTTCTAGCACGATCTTGTGTTGGCGCATACACACACACAATCACCCACATTTGTATTCCAACTTTCAACTTCACCCACACAGTCCTTGACCCAACTGATCCATACTGTCTTATGCTCTTCTTCCATCTTTTACTCACAACTATACATACTCCTTCCTTTGCCCTCTCATTCTCACCTACTCCTGCACATATACCCGATCCACACTCCCATTCTCTCACACTTTCTCCTCTCCATTTTGTTTCAGTTATTCCACATACATCCACTTTCGCACCCTCAAGCACCTGGACAATCTCTCTCTCTTTCACCTCATCATTCGCTCCCCTTACATTCCAAGTTCCAATTACCATATCCTTTGTCCGGTCCTTGATCGTCATCGTTTGGTCAGTCCTTGTCCGGGGCTTGTTGTCTGTTTTTTTAGTTAGTTGTTTTCCGGGGAGGGGCACTAACCCTCCGCCAACCCTTTTAGTCGCCTTTTACGACAAGCAGGGATACTGGGGGAGTATTCTTGGAAAACCCCCCTACTGTATATATATATATATATATATATATATATATATATATATATATATATATATATATATATATATATATATATATATATATATATATATCCTGAAAAAAATGCAATCTTTTCCATTTCCTTGTCATATTCAAAAAACTCTGAAAACTGGTTAGCTTTAACACTTGGTTGTTTTTTTATGAACTCTTGTATCTCTATTCTGATACTCCAAAAATCGTTCCCATACCTCGCCCTTACTCAGCCACCGTACTTTGTTGTGCAGGAGTAAAGCATCATAGCTGGCACTGACCTCTGTCAAAAAGTTGCTCACTTGGCAATGCTGTAGTGATGATAATGCTCTCAGGAAGCTGACTAACTTCATTACCTTTTCCATGATCACAGCACACTCATCTCCCAAACTAGCATACAGGACGGACTGTTGGATTATGCAGTTTTTTTTTTTTAATAAGTCAGGATGGCCCTTTTTCAATTGTCCAACTAGTCCCCTCCTTCTTCCTATTGTTATGAAGGGAGATTTGCCAGTTAGGTAATCTCGTACCTTTGTGACGTTTCTCGTACCGTAAGTTCCGGTACGTGTCCGAGTTGTCAGTTTGCCTGTTGTTTGTGAACGTAGTTATTTCGTAAGTTAAAGATTCATGTATTTTATGCCCTTTTTCTTTATAATGTTTTATTTAAGTGATTTCTTGATAAATTATGTAGTCTAAGTTCGTACGATACATGATTTAGAGTGTTATGGAAGACAACACTGGCATGTTTTGGATGTTCTGGACTATTTCCGAGTTGGCAACTGTTGCCCATCGAGAGTAAACACGAAGTTTCGAGAATAATGCAAGCTTATATAAGATGGGGTAGAGATTATTACAAGTTTAGTCGGGTTTCATTCAGTGTGAGTGAAGTGCAGTCGGTTTTGGTTCAGTCTGAGTGTAGTGCAGTGTCAGTGTCAGTGAAGATTGTATATTCTTGGTACTTGTGAAAACAGTGGCAAACAGTGACGGGTCATTGAAGTTTGGATATCATTGCAACTTAAGAAGACAGTGAAGTGTATTAAGTGTAATTACTCTCAGTGAAGATTATATTCAGTACTTGTGTAATAAGTGAAGTGTTAGCAGGCATTAAGTGTACTAACAGTAAAGTGTTGTCGAGCATTAAGTGTAATAGCAGTTAGTAGTGTATAGTTCCAGTGCTTGTGAGAACAGTGAAATTGAAAAGCATTAAATGGAATTACTTGGAAAATAAAGACAGTGAATGAAGTTTAAGGAGCCAGTGTGTATTTTCGCCTCAGCTGAGCTTGTGTACTGCACACCTAAAGGCTGACCATGGGAAGAACAACTCATTGGGCAACGTCCATCCTATACTGTACTAATGCTGTTGGAGCCTGTGGCAATGTTGGGTAGGGACGCAACACTATCATGGATGGAGCCCCATCTGTAGGGAGTGAAACGACTGACTTCAGATCAATCCCCCCTTTTGTTAGCATCACTTTTATGGCTTCATAGATGTCTTCTCCTCGTGTTCTTGCTTCCAGGCTTGCCACACCAAACAAATCCTCACAGAATCCCCTCTTTGCTCCATCATGAAATCTGACAAAAACAAGAAGCTGGGCACTGTCAGTTGCATCAGTTGACTCATCTACAGCGAAAGAAATGCATGGTGCATTTTGCATCGCATTATCAAGTTGTGAGGTCTTCAGCTAATATTTCAGTCCTTCTCATTGCTGTGGAATCCGATAGTTGGATTTGCTTAATCTTTTCTCTGATGTCATCCATTCGTTTACCCTCAAACAGTGTTCTGGTAACCTCCAACATACATTCTTTGACCGTCTCTGGATCAGAATATGACTTTTTGTGTCTTCCTAAAATTCAACTACTTTCAGCGAACATTCCATTGCTCTTTCTTGGAGGGTCATAGATGTGATAAGAACATGTGTAGACCTCTCGCATTGTGATTAGAGCCGATTTATTTTTGTTGTTCGTGCCTCATTGTTCTGGGGATACGTATTTTCAAAGTTACTGTGTTTAGTTTCACAGTGGCGTTTCACATTGCCACTTTTCACAACAGCAATGGATTCAGTGCATATCAACCAGACTGGTTTTGAACATCTTCCAGAAATAATGAAGGCATAGTTTTTTGTCCAATCGTCATTGAAGGAATGATTTTCACTGTCAACTTTTATTGGAGCAAGCCATTTTCTTCCCACACACTGCCAACCACCGCCTGCTTGGGGCTGCTCTAACTTCTCTTTTCCAAACAAATTTAGTTTTCCTGAAAATGGAAAAATGGTAGATGTTAACCACAACTACCATGTCTTTACTTATGCCACAACCACCTTCACCCATAGCACCCCAACCCACATAAGCAAGTCGTAAACATCATTCATAACCACAACTGGTAGCATCACCAGTTCACCAGCATTAACACCACCACTACTACTGCACCTGTCATGGTCATGACTACTACCGCTACCCAACCAACATGGCACCATACAATACCACTTTCATTTCCCCGTCCCCATGCCAACGAGGGCACCCTACTTCTCTCCAGTCACTATTCTTCTGCTACACATAAAACCTAGTCAACAAAGTTACACAAACGTAGGAAGATTAAAGTAAAAGATACTCCAAGTCCAGCTATTTCTTGTGTGATGATACCTGGTCTAGTACACCCACGCACCAAAGTTTCTGTATCCCCCTCGGTGGAGGGAAGTGGAAGTCAGGATTAGAGAGAGGGCAGGCGAACGGACAACTCTGAGTGGTAGTTTGAAACTGAACTACGCGGCGAATAGTGAGAAACCTAATGACACTGAATTCGAAACATTTCCATGCTATTCTCCTGCAGAACATTATGCGTTCGTAACATACATACCATATATTATAACACTGACTACTATGTTAACATGGGGTCCTGTGAAACTGGTCCAGACACCGACCCATCTGTTCCGGATCCTCATGATACAAATAAAGCACCAAGCCAGTTATAGCCTATATAAGCTGCAACTGGTCATCATCAATGAAGTGGTAATTTTTGTGAATATGTTATTCCTGGATTGTCTATAGCTGTAATATAGAATGAATGTGAATATAATGCCGATTCCCACAGTAGACTTCCACTTCCTTCCACCGAGGGGGGTACAGACACTTTTTTGCGTGGGTGTACATTCAGTTTTATCAAGTTGCTTTGAATACTAGTCGGCTTAACATGTTAATAATATCGGTATGCAAATACTTTAATACATGTTCAATATTACATTCAAACTCACCTTAGTTTGAATAATGTGCACTGTTAAAATAGCAAGAACAGTTTGCTGTGCCTCCGATAGCCAGTGCCGTCTGGTTTATAAGCATTGTACTGTACGTATTCGATGAGTTTTCCCACAATTCGTTGCGTCATAGAAAACTGCATGAACGTCGACTTTTTCAGATATAATTGAAGTAACAAAAGTGAATCATTTTACTTGAAACAAGTTATAATAACCAAACAATAGTAATTACTACCTACTTTTAATGACAAATTAGTTTTTTTTTTTTTCGAGAGAAAGGAGGTACTGGGGTCCGCGCAACAGCTCTCGGCAGTCCGAATTTGGACTGCGGTCCGCTAATTGAGGACCACGGCATTAGGAGAAACACACTGAGGTGGTTTGGCCATGTGGAGAGGATGAAGTGTGACAGACTGACGAGGAGAGTGTATGTGAGTGAGGTGGAGGGGGAGAGAGGGAGGAGGCCAAGGATGAGATGGAGGGACGGAGTGGAGAGGTATATGAGAGAGGGTGGAGTGAGTTGGGAGCAGGGCAGTGAAATGGCGGGGGAGAGGGTAACGTGGAGGTGATTTGTTTGTGGCCACCCCGTATGGGATTAAGGCGTCTGGCAATAGATGGATAGATAGATATTTACTTAATATTATTTCTTTTTCCTCTAGTTTAATACGTCTCAATTTAAACATGTTTTATTAGTCTATCTTCTCTCAAGCATTGCTCTTTTATCCATCATCCTTACTACTGTCTCATACAGGACTGGTGTATTGGTATTAGCGGGGGTTCTTTTACGTGTCGGCGGGTCTGGTAGATCAGTAAAGACTGCTTTTAAGAAATTCAAATCCTTAAACTGTTCCCTGCTGCAGCAGGGATTCGAACCTAGGTCCATTAGGACACCAGGCCGCCTCTCTACCGGCTCAACCACCGTCTCCCCCAATTATTATACCACCGGGAACGTAACGTCCCAAGGCTAGGATACTTAACGCAGGTTACAAGAAGCCTGTCCCTGGGCGGCATTATGAGAGTGATAGTCCTCATTCGTCCCTCACTGTTTTTTTTTTTTTTTTTATGCGAGGAAGAAGGAACCAAAGGTTGAGCTCGCAGAAAGTTCCTTCCAAGAAAAAAAAAACAATACAAAAGAGAGCCAAATTCAAGATCCATTCACTTCGAGATGCCTGGGCACACAGCGTTTGAAAGACTGGAGATCATAGGAAGCAGGAAATACAGACAGAGGGAGACAGTTTCAGAGTTGACCTGTTGCATAATTGAAGGACTGGAAGTAACGGTTAACTCTTGCATTTGAGGGTTGGAAAGAAAAGGGATGAGAGTTTGTTGCTAGATGGGTGGTACACGCCCATCTTAGAGGTGGAGGGATGCAAGCAGACAGTTCAGACGAGCAGTGACCATTGAAGTAGCGGTAGAAAAGAGATAAAGAGGCAACAGTGCAGCGAAAAGACAGAGGTTGAAGTGAGCCAGTAAGAGGAGGAGAGTTGATGAGACGAATAGCCTTTGACTCCACCTTACTGAGAAGAGCTGTATGTGAAGGCCCTCCCCACACATTAGCATAAAACCCGTGTATAAATTCAAGAACAGCTCAGGGGTAAAGAAGGCACAGAGTCGGCTTAGCACACCTTATCACACTGAAGCAGATTTTACAAGAGATGCAAAATGTTCTTTCCAAAATAAGTCCCGTGTGAATGAAACCCCAAGCATGTTCAAGGATGATGCAGGATTGAGCTGGATATTGTTAAACATTAGTGGGTACTCCTGTGGAAGATTTGACGGGTTGATAGGTGTAAGAACTGAATCTTTGATGCATTAAAAACGACAAGATTATTTTTACCCCAGTCAGAGATACGAGCCAAGTCTGACATTAGGTGTGCCATAGCCTCATCCCATGCTTGTTGAAGTAACTGGTGAGATGGACGTTGCGGAAACCGAATGGAAAGGTGAGGGGTGGAATCATCAGCGTTCGAGGGATAGGATTAGAAGTACAAATTAGAAGATCATTGATGAATAAAAGGAAGAGAGTTGGTGATAGGATAGAGCCCTGAGGAACACCACTGCCGATAGATCTAGGAGAAGAACGATGGCCGTCTACAACAGCAGCTACAGAATGACCAGACGGGAAGCTAGAGATGAAGGCACAGATAGAAGGATAGAAACAGTAAGAGGGCACCTTGGAAAATAAAGATTTATGCCAGATTCGATCGAAAGCCTTTGAGATTTTAAGTGAAATGGCAAAGCTTTCGCCAGAGTCCCGAAACGGGGATGACTAAGAGTCCGAAAGGCAGATGAGAAGATCGCCAGTGGAGCATCCCTGACGCAAACCAGACTGATGATCAGAAAGAAGGTTGTGATAGGAAAGATGCTTTAAAATTTTTCTGTTAAGAACTGAATCGAAAACTTTTGAGACACAGGATGTTAGAGCAATTGGACGATAGTTAGAGGGTTGGGAATGGTCACCCTTCTTTGAGACTAGCTGAATGAGAGCAAACTTGCAGCAAGAAGAGGTACAAATTGAAAGACAAAGGCGAAAGAGATTACGTAGGTGGGATGTAAGTACAGAAGCACAGTTCTTGAGGACAACAGGAGGGACCCCATCAGGCCCATATGCCTTGATAGTATTGAGGTCAGTGATGACAGAGAATACATCAGCTGAAGAAATTTTAATGTCAGCCATGAGGAAGTCAGGGGGGGGGGGTGAAGTGATGGAGGAAAAGCACTGGAATCGTCTAAGGTGGAATTGGAGGAGAAATTCTTAGTGAAGAGATCTGCTTTATCAGTAGAAGAAGTAGCTACAGAGCCATCAGAGTAGAAAAGAGGAGGGAAGGATGATGAGGCAAAGTTTTTAGAAAGGTGTTTGGCAAGGTGCCAGAAGGAGTGGGAAGAATTCGAGTTGGAGAGTTGAGAGCATTTAGTATGGATGAAATTATTTTTAGCTGAGGGAAGAACAGACTTAGCACGATTCCAGGCAGGAACATAAAAAAAGATGTGATTCAGGGGTGGGTTGGCTCTGGTACCTTTTGTAGGCCCTTTCCTTGTTGCGGACAGCACTAGAACAAGCGTGATTAAACCAAGGCTTTCTTGCATTAGTCAAAGGATATGAGAAAGGAATATATGCTTCCATGCCCGAGAGCATAACCTCCATAATGCGCAAGGCACACTCAGATGGCTCCCAGCTATGGAAACAATAATCATTCCAGGGAATATCAAAGAAGTATTGCCCGAGGGCCTCCCTATCCGCAGCTCCAAAGAGCCACAGACGACGTTTCTTTGGAGGGTCCACAGGCCGTGCCAGAGCAATAGGACAGGTTAAGGTAACAAGATTACGATTGGAGGAGCCCAACGGAGAGGAAAGATTAACAGCGTAAGCAGAAGGATTAGTTGTAAGGAAGAGGTCAAGTATGTTGGAGCTATCTCCAAGGCAGTCAGGGATATGGGTAGGGTGCTGTACAAGCTGCTCTAGGTCATTAAGGATAGAAAAGATGTAGGCTTGTTCACCAGGTGGATCAGTGAAAGGAGAGGAGAGCCAAAGGTGGTGGTGAACATTGAAATCTCCTAGAATGGAGATTTCAGGGAAAGGAGAAAAGGACAGAATGTGTTCCATCGAAGAAGTAAGATAGTCAAAGAATTTTTGATAGTCAGTCGAATTAGGAGATAAGTAAACAGTGCAGATATATTTAGTCAGAGAATGACAGGAAAGTCGAAGCCAGAGTGTAGAGAAATCAGAAGAGTCAAGTTCAGGAACTCGAGAGCAAGATAGGTCGTTGCATACACATACACAACATCCACCTTTGGCTTTGAAATGAGTATAGTGAAAATAGGAGGATACAGAAAAGGGTTTGCTGTCAGTTGCCTCAGACAGCTGAGTCTCAGTAAGGAAGAGAAGGTGAGGTTTAGAGAAGGAGAGGTGGTGTTCGACAGAGAGGAAATTAGAGGAAAGGCTGAGAATGTTGCAGAAATGGAGAAGTGAGTCAGACAGTGGATCCAGGCAGCTCAAAGAGTCGTCACCGGGTGAACGGCGGATGGTGGGGGAATTTATGGCCTCCCTCCCCCTGGGGACTCCGAGGCATGGTTGTAGTGCGCCATTTTTCTTATTTTTTAATTTTGAGGAGAAAGTGTATTGTGTACTGTGCATGTAATTTTTTGTTGATAGAGAAACTTGTATTGGAGAGCATGCTGGCCTATTCTCTGTATTACTGAAGCACTGAAAAAGTGCAGCAAAGGGGGATGGTCATGAACTAGTCCCGAGGGCTGATGAAACGGGAGCTCCAGCTCTCCCTGTCATCAGTTTTCCGTCCACCTTGAGAGTACTACCCTGCTCAACTGGTGCTACAGTAAACACATCTGAGCCACATCCGTTTAGGATACTGTTATGTAGTAACACCAGGTGTAGTGAATGGTTTCAAGACCATAAGAAACCACTGACTTCAGTTTGTGTTGAGATAATACCGGCTGAAAGTAGCACGGCATCAGGGAAGTATAAAAGGAAAAAAAATCAAATTACAGTTTTCTGACTAATATAATGATTGATATGTTAGTCAGCCCTGAATGGAAGAACAAAAACAAGAGAGAAAGAAAATGGCGGAACTGAAACAGAGTTTCTTTATATGTAAAAGAGGAAGAATTAGCATACACCTGTCCGGGACAGCTCTGGTATTGTATTCCAGTTAACCTGGGACTTTTACTTGTTATCTATTAATTAATATATATAGTCAGATAAATTCCCTCTCTCTCTCTCTCTCTCTCTCTCTCTGCGTCTGTCTGTTTATATATCTATCTGTCAATGTGTATATCTTCGTACTTTTCCTCTCTCCTTCTTCCCTTCATCTTTCCTGTTTGTCTGGCGGTGGTCTCAATAAAATAAGGCGTTATCATACAAGTAAGTGAATATATCGGGCCATCATCATTTTACCCTCAATTCATCTCACTCATGGTTCCAGCTTGAACCCACAAGTCCCTTTTAAAAGCCAGAATTATTCCTATTTTCCCACCGTCAGTCACGCTATATCACCATCCCACACGCAAGCATTAAGTCTGATGTATTTCTTGACTCAGCCTCCAATCTTTCTTTTCTCAAAGCCTTATAAATAAATTTCCCCTTACCTTTAGTCACATACTTCCACTTTTCCCTGTTTCTCTCCACTTGCATTCCCTCCTTCCATCTTTCTTTTCATCCCTTCCATTTCTCCAACCGAGTGCTTAGCATCCCTGACTGCTAAGCTGCCGGCCCGTTAGCGCCAGCGTTTTAATCTTGGTGCGGGCAGCTAGCGTCACTCGACTCAGGTGTCCATTCACCCTATGTGGGGTGGTAGGTAAAGTGAGTACCTATGGTAACACCTAGAGGCTGTAACTTTGGTAACCTGAATGACGCGGTGGCCTTGTATCCCAGGATATTTGGGAGAAATATCCACCACAGGCTCAAAGGCTGATGTAACGGAGATGAAGACCACGGCTAAGCGCCTTATGTCTGCTGCCCCTACCTTTATCTTTTTGTTTTTCCACCCGCTTCCTCCATCTCTTCACTTTCTTCTATTCCATCTATTCGCTTTTTCCTGTTCATCTTTCTTCTCACCCCCTTCCCCCTGTCTACCTCGCCCTTCTTTTCTTTCCATATTCCTTCCATTTCTCTACTTTTCTTTTCTCTTTGCCTTTCAGTAACTCATTTACCCCCAGGCACATCTCTATGTTTTTTCTTCCTCTCCACATACCTTCCTCTTTCGTACTCTTCGTCTCTCGACCTCTTCCTTCCTTGTCTCCATATTCCTTCTTTTTCTCTACATCCCTCATTTCCTACCTTCCATCTCTCCACCTCCTCTTCTTCCTTTTTCATCTCTTTACTTCTTCCATCCATCTCTCCATCTGTTCAGCTTTTGCTCCACCCCATCTCATATCTCAACTCCCTCTTTCCTCTCGTACGTCTCTTTGAATTTTCTCATCCTCCTTCCTGCCCTCGTTCCGTCTTCTCTACCTCATCTATCCACCTTTCTTCCATCTCTCCACTTTCCCCCCCTTCAGTCCACTTTCGCTCTCTTCACAGTCTCACTACATCATCTTTTTCTCCCCCTCCCTTCCACCACTTTTTCCTTCCTTTTCTCTACCGTCCTCTTTCCTCCATTCCGTTTGTCCACCTCACTCGTCCCTTTCTGTTCCTATCATCTTTCCACATCCTCTTCGCCCTTCCAGGTTTCCACGTCCCTCTTTGCTCTCTCGTTTCCCTTTCCATCTCTCCACCTCCCCCCCTCCCTTTTACCTTTTTTTTTTTTTTTTTTTTCATTCCACGTGTCCAATTTCCTTCATGCTCTCATACTTCCATCTCCTCCCATCCCTCTTCCTTTCATCCCATCTTGCCACCTCCTTTCCTCCCTAATGCCATCTCTCTTCCACTTTTTCTCCCTTTTCTCCCATATTTCGCTTTATCGTTCGTGTTATACTGCTTCGTACAGTCTTCTTTCTGTTGATGTTATTGTCAGTCTTTATCTCGTCTCTTCTTTCAGTTCATTCTGTTTCACATCTTTTTAGTATTAAGGTATTTTATTAGAGCTAACGTCAGACGATTTTATTCAGTAGAGAGCGAATCATATGAGCCCGAGTGTTAATACTGTCACCTTTAATTTTCAATGTGTGGACAACTCTTGTAATGTATTCCAACTAACGCCACAACATTATTAATTTTAGGTATGTGAGGGAGTCATAGGAGCTTACGTGTTAACAGTGATCATGTCTCTCATGTAATGTCCACGCTTTTGCTTTCTTCATCTCCATTGCGTTACTTTTCATCATTTACCCCTTCTTTTGCCCAATTATTTTTTTTTCCTTCCTTTTACATTCCCTTCGTTTTTTATTTTTTGTACTGTCTCATTTTTCTGTACCATTTCCAACGTACATTCCCTCTCTCTCTCTCTCTCTCTCTCTCTCTCTGCATATATATATATATATATATATATATATATATATATATATAAATAATATATCTATATATATATATATATATATATATATATATATATATATATATATATATATATATATATATATATAGATATATATATATATATATATATATATATATAAAGCAGATCTCTTCGCACAGACTTTCTCCTCCAATTCCACCTTAGACGATTCCGTTGCTGTTCCTCCATCATTTCCTCCCTCTGACTTCCTCATGGCTGACATTAAAATTTCTTCATTGGATGTATTTTCTGCCATCACTGGCCTCAGTACTAACAAGGCATATGGGCCTGATGGGGTCCCTCCTGTTGTTCTCAAGAACTGTGCTTCTGTGCTTACACCCTGCCTAGGCAAACTCTTTCGCCTTTGTGTGTCAACTTGTACCTTTCCTTCTTGCTGGAAGTTTGCTCTCATTCAGCCAGTCCCAAAGAAGGGTGACCACTCCCAACCCTCCAACTATCGTCCAATTGCTTTAACGTCCTGTATTTCAAAAGTTTTCGAGTCAATTCTTAATAGAAAAATTTTAAGGCATCTTTCCTATCACAACCTTCTTTCCGATCGTCAGTATGGGTTCCGTCAGGGACGCTCCACTGGCGATCTTCTCACCTACCTTTCAGACTCCTGGTCATCCTCCTTTCGGGACTTTGGCGAAAGCTTTGCCATTGCACTTGACATCTCAAAGGCTTTCGATCGAGTCTGGCATAAATCTTTAATTTCCAAACTGCCCTCCTACGGTTTCTATCCTTCTATCTGTGCCTTCATCGCTAGCTTCCTTTCTGGTCGTTCTATAGCCGCTGTTGTAGACGGCCATCGTTCTTCTCCTAGATCTATCAACAGTGGTGTTCCTCAGGGCTCTGTCCTATCACCAACTCTCTTCCTTTTATTCATCAATGTCCTTCTAAGCTGTACATCTAACCCTATCCACTCATATGCTGATGACTCCACCCTTCACCTTTCCATTCGGTTCCCGCAACGCCCATCTCAACAGTTACTTCAACAAACTAGGGATGAGGCTATGGCACACCTAATGTCTGACTTAGCTCGTATCTCTGACTGGGGTAAAAATAATATGGTCGTCTTTAATGCATCTAAGACTCAGTTCTTACACCTATCAACCCGACAAAATCTTCCACAGGTATACCCACTAATGTTTAATAATATTCAGCTTAATCCTGCATCATCCTTGAACATGCTTGGGGTTTCACTTACTCGGGACTTATCTTGGAAAGATCATATTACATCTCTTGTAAAATCTGCTTCCAAGAGATTGGGTGTGCTAAGCCGACTCCGCTCTTTCTTTACCCCTGCACAATTGTTGACTCTATACAGGGGTTTTATCCGCCCCTGTGTGGAGTACAACTCTCATGTGTGGGGAGGCTCCCCACATACAGCTCTTCTCAATAGGGTGGAGTCAAAGGCTTTTCGTCTCATTAACTCTCCTCCTCTTACTGACTCCCTTCAACCTCTGTCTCTTCGCCGCACTGTTGCATCTTTATCTCTTTTCTATCCCTACTTTAATGGTCACTGCTCCTCTGAACTGTCTGCGTGCATTCCTCCACCTCTACGACGGGTGCATAGCACCCGTCTGGCAGCAAACTCTCATCCCTTTTCTGTCCAACTCTCTAATGCAAGAGTTAACCGTTACTCCCAGTCTTTCATTTATGCAACAGGTCAGCTCTGGAACTGTCTCCCTCTGACTGTATTTCCTGCTGCCTATGATCTCCAGTCTTTCAAACGCAGTGTGTCCAGGCATCTCAAAATGATCGGATCTTGATTTTGGCTCTCTATTGTATTTTGTTTTTCTCTTGGAGGGAAATGTTACTGCGGGCTCATGGCCTTTGGTTCCTTCTTCCTCGCATATATATAGATATATATATATATATATATATATATATATATATATATATATATATATATATATATATATTGCCAGACGCCTTAATCCCTTACACAGGGTGGCCACAAACAAATCGCCTCCATGTCACCCTGTCCCCCGCCATTTCACTGCCCTGCTCCCAGTTCACATCCCCCTCTCTCATATACTTCTCCACTCCATCCCTCCATCTCATCCTTGGCCTTCCCCTCCCTCTCTCCCCCTCCACCTCACACTCTCCTCGTCAATCTGTCACTCTCCATCCTATCCACATGGCCAAACCACCTCAGTGTGTTTCTCCTAATGCTTCCTATCACATCCACATCAACACCACAACGCTCCTTCACATCCTCATTTGTCAGTCTGTCTCCCCATGTGACTCCACAGGCTCCTCTCAGATAACTCATTTCCACTGCACTCACTCTTGACTTGTGTCCATCCAACAACGTCCAAGCTTCACTTCCATACGTCAGAGTTGGTATCACAATACTATCATGTAATAACTTTTTCACTTCCATGCGCACTTCCCTGTTTCTTATCATTGACTTTGAGGAACCAGCAACCTTTCTTCCTTGCTGTACCCTTTCAAGCACTTTACTCTCCAAACTTCCATCCTTACTTATCACATTACCCAAGTACTTAAAAGTACTCACATTTTTCATTTCCTCATCGTCCAACCTCACTGTACATTCACTGATTTCACCTCCCTCGAAGACCATAACTTTACTCTTCCCTACATTCACCTTTAAAGTCCGTTTCTTAATGACAGAGTTAGGGAAATAACAAAGGAATTAGTTGGAGAAGAACAGGGAGGCTTTAGGAAGGGAAGAGGTTGTGTAGATCAGATATTCATTCTTAGATCTTCAGTGGAAAAGTGTTTAGCGAAGGGAAAGAAGTTGTATGTGGCCTTCATGGATTTGGAGAAAGCATACAACAGGGTGGATAGACAAGGATTGTGGAAAGTATTAAGAATATATAGAGTAGATGGGAAGTTGCTGAATGCTGTGAAGAGTATGTATGAGGGTGCTAAGGCTGCAGTGCAAGTGGATAGTGAACTGAGTTTTTATATTTGAAGGTTGGGTTGAAGCAGGGATGTGTCATGTCTCCATGGTTGTTCAATCTGTATATGGATGGGGTTATAAAAGAGATACAAGGTAGGGCAGTGGATGTTGGAGTGGCCCTAATGAGAGAGGGCCGTGTTTAGAAACTCCCTGTACTGTTGTTTGCAGATGATACTGTGTTCCTATGTGAAGACGAAGGGGAGCTGCAAGCAAGGCTTGGTGGATGAGTTTAGGGAAATGGTTTAAGAGGAGCCTGTGGAGTCACATGGAGAGACAGGCTGACGAATGAGGATATAAAGGAGCGTTGTGGTGTTGATGTGGATGTGATAGGAAGCGTTATGAGGAACACACTGAGGTGGTTTGGCCATGTGGAGAGGATGGAGGGTGAAAGACTGACGAAGAGAGTGTATGTGAGTGAGGTGGAGGGGGGAAGAGGGAGGGGGAGGCCGAGGATGAGATGGAGGGATGGGGTGGAGAGGTATATGAGAGAGGGGGGTGTGAGTTGGGAGCAGGGCAGTGAAATGGCGGGGGACAGGGCGACTTGGAGGCGATTTGTTTGTGGCCATCCCAAACGGGATTGAGGCGTCTGGCAATATATATATATATATATATATATATATATATATATATATATATATATATATATATATATATATATATATATATATTTATATAGCCTACTGTATATGTACACAGTAGATTAATTATGTCCGACTCTACTTCAGGGCCTATTTCTCAGGGGCAGTGGCCTGTCTTAAGGCCCAGTAGTCCTCCCACACCTCCACATGTCATCACTTCGGCGCTAACACCCACCGTCCATATTGAATACATGCTAGGGCTGTCTCTACCACTGTTTTCCTACACCCACCTTCCATATTGAATACATGCTAAGGCTGTCTGTACCACTATTTTCCTTCTCTCTCTCTCTCTCTCTCTCTCTCTCTCTCTCTCTCTCTCTCTCTCTCTCTCTCTCTCTCTCTCAGCTCTTCCCTACTGTCTACCTTATCTTTTCCCTTCCCAATCCTTCGACTTTTTCCTCTCCATTAGCAGGCTCGATTTTGCTTTAATTTTTTGCTCTTGTTCTTGCATGTTCAGACCCTTCCTCCTCCTCCTCCTCCCCCTCCGTGTTCCTCTTTGTCGACGTCAGTGTTTCTTCACCTTCCTCTATTCTCTTTGCCGTCATGTATAAATTCCTTCACACATTCTAATTCCTCAGAGATTTTCTCCTCTTATTCCCGAAAGCCTATTCCAGAACCGGTGTACAGCTTCAGGCATAAATACTGATACACTTCATGAAGATTTACAATGAGACAGTAAGAAATAACATGGTGAGGCGATGTTCGAATCCTTACATTGATTGTCAAAATACTGTGCAAGGGTTAAATAATGGTACGATTTAATGGTGTATAGATAGTACTGACTGCATTTGTGTAATTGCGGACATAAATGTTGATTACCTTATATTGAGGGTAAGACCTTCCTTACGGTGCCGTCTTTTCTAATTTAATTCTTGCTATATCAGAATGAATTTATTCAGTTCAGTGGAGACCGCTTGCTGTGAAAGGCTTTGTTAAGGTGCGATCTAAGCCTTCTAATTTCGGGGAAGAATGTCTTTAAACCAGAGTTTAATCTTCCTAGGACTGCAACAATAATGTGAACAAGTTGCCTCCATACTAAAGTGATTAAGAAGACATTGATAAATATCTGTCTAAACACACCGATTCAGTTTCCGACTAATAAGTGATCCAGTACCATATATTATGTAAAGTGTGTAATGGAAGCTCGCCTAAACCTCTTCTGCATCTCATTAGTCTTTGCTGGCAGATGTTCCTAGACTGTAAAGGGTTTGACATGTTTCTCAGTTAATAAATAATGCAATTTATTATGATGCGCTAAGACGGAAAGTGATGGAAATGTGCTCAGTATAATATACGGACATGCAGTGGAATAACAAGCCAATGTTTGTCCCTCATTGTACATTTGCCTCCATTTTTCTCTTCTACAAATTCCTCTTATCATTTTCCTGAATTAATGCAAAAGCTTTCGTTGGATATTCTGATACCAGCATTCCTATTTTATGCATTTCTCTACTGTTTCTGAATCCTATTCACCCTATTTACATGAGGGGAAACGGTAGTAAGAATGATGATGATGATGATGAGGAGGAGGAGGATAATGATATGTGGCAACAAATAATGATGATGATGATGATGAATGACACCAGATATTGATACTGATGACAGATGTTAATGATGATGATTATGGTGATCATGATGAAGATGGTGATGACGATTACATTTTGCTCTTATCATGACATCCCTTTTTTCGCTTCAGTCCTACATCTGTCTACATTAAACCATTTTCATCTTGTTACAATACCTTAAAATATTTTGCTTTTAATTGCCCTCAGCCCATCTTCTCAAGGCCTATCCATCCTTTCAGTGGAGATCTTTTTGTCTCCTCTTTAATGTACTAATGTTACCTGACACTGCTTTCTTCCATGCTGCATTTTATAGGGGTGACTGTTACGTCTATCATTTTTTCACCTTATCACACATCCTATACTCCATTTTACCAAGTTTGGCACTGTCACTGATGTCGTCAACGCCTATAGTGCTGATGTAAATCCTCTGAACTAAATAAACCTTTATGTGTTACCTAGAGAACCAATATATAAAGGCAATACAAAAAAGGTATATCCAGTACTGAGGTCCTTTACCAAAGCAACAGGTGTTGAGGATATCACTGATGGTGTCAGACTCGGTGAAATGGAGTATAGTTACATTAGGCATTTTCTTTCCTACCTCTTTTTCACCATTCGCACAATCTGATGCAATTCTTCACAATTTTCTGTGCTTTAAATTTTCCTTCACTCGTAATCTCAGGCTCCTACATTGCCCTTCTTCTTCACGTTGTCCCATAATACATATCGTCCTTCCCACATTTTTTTTTTTTGTGTGTGTGTGTATCCTCATTTCTCTTTCATGTAGTTTCTTAACCTCATCATTACATTCTCTTCAACAGTTCCTTATCTACAGTGTCTCTTTTGGTCTCCTCTTTTACTACTGTTTGTCTTGATTTTTTTTTTCTGCAACGACTGGTCTTCCTAACCCTTTTGCCTTCTTTCCTTCCTGGCCATATTAACCTTAACCGATGCTGTGTGTGTGTGTGTGTGTGTGTGTGTGTGTGTGTGTGTGTGTGTGTGTGTGTGTGTGTAGGTCGGTCTTCAAAATATAGGTCCCTTGTTTTTAGGCTCCGTAGTGTCATCTCCGTATTTATGTCCATTACTTACTATCTTGGACATATGAATTGATTCACTTCATTGCATCAAATAACGAGAGTGAGCAATGACTTTAAAACTCCATCATTCTCAAAGCTCTCAGAATATTGTGTATTTCATATTTGTTTAGCTAAAAAGTGGAATGATATCACACTCCGCAATGGTAAAGCAATTCCTCTTTATGCGTTGGTTATGCGAATCAATATATCGCAAGATTATTCCATAAAAATAGTAAGAAAAACTGAACAACGTTGGCAAATTAGAGCAGCAGCTAGCAAGCGAATATAGTTCTGTGTATTGGGATGGATGTTAGAGGAAATATCTTGAAAATAGGGAACTAATAAAGAGGACTTACTGAATCTGCTTTGATTATAGAATCGTTGAGTTCCACATCGCCTGACTGCATACCTAACCAGACGGCAATCATGACATCTAGCAAAGAAGATCTTCAAAAATTTCTCTCTCTTTACATATAAAAGTGTCAGACTATTCTTACTAAAATGCAGCAGGTTCTTCCATTCAGAATTTAAAAAATTAAAAATACCCTTGAATAATAATATTGAAAAAAATTAATAATAATAATAATAATAATAATAATGAAAGAAAAGCAATCGGGAGCCAAATGCTAATCTCCCGCCGGGATATGCTGCTGGCCAGATTATAAGCGCGGCCCCTCCGGGAGCCGGAACAACCCCCTCCGGGAGAGCCAAGGGGCGGCGTCCCCCGGGGGGAGCAGGGCTCCCTTCGGGAGGGGCCGAGGGGTGGGGGCCCCCCTGAGGGGGGGGGATGGCAGTGCCCCTCCCTGGGAGGCACGGGAGTGCCACCCTAGGGGGGGCTTGAGGGCCGCCCCCGCCCGGAGGGGGGGGTGCAGGGGCCTGAGGGCCGCCCCCACCCGGGGGGGGGGGTGCAGGGGCCTGAAGATTTTGGCCATATCTTGATACCCTGATGATTTCATGTTGATAGCTCAAGCTGTTCATGAGATACAGTTGTGCTAAAGGCAGGCGATAAAAACTATTTGACCTTTGGCAGCCATTTTGCTGACCTAGACCTTGGCCCACAGTCCCTATTTTCGAGCTCGGCCAAGATTTTGGCCATATCTTGATACCCTGTTAAGGTTTCATGTTGATAGCTCAAGCCATTCATGAGATATTATGGGAACACACACACACACACACACACATACACATACAAACAGAGCCGGGCAAGAGTTGTAGTTCAGCCTTGGTAAAGGAGGGCAATAATAATAATAATGAAGAAGAAGAAGAAGAAGAAATCAGAGAGTGCAAAATCCTAGACAGTCAACTGGTCTAAGAATCGAATGTTTGACTCTGCCTTGTGACCTTGACGTTCGACAAATTACTCTGAAAGTCGAACTGCTTCTTTCTTGACAAACATTTACCTTTCCACCAACTGTGGTTCAAATCAGTTTTTTTTTTTTTTTTTTTTTTTTTTTGTCGACTTTGCCCATAGACCTTTACCTTTGACCTTTCCTCTGATTGTTCTCAAAATTGAATCTCTTTTTCCTTGTGATACCGAACCCTAAACCCGTCCACAAAGTTTAGTCTACATCAGTTAAGAACCGTTCAAGTTGACCTTGTCACGTTAGCCTTTCCTTTGACCGAATGTTCTTAAATACCATAGATCAACCTCTTCGATGATCTCTAACTAATACACCAAGTTGCATCTAAATTTAGTTAAAACTGCCTTTTTTTTTTTTTTTTTTACTTGTTCAGACACGGACACATGGATCGAAATTTGACCTCGCCCTGTACACGTGACTATTGTTTGATTGTACCGAGACCTGATTCACTTTATATTTGCCATACCCTCACCTGTTAGGTCAAGGTTTTTTGTAAACCGGAAATACCATTTAATATGATTTTGGTAGGTCAAACTTTGAGATGTAAGATGTGACCTTCAATTTTGATTTATCATTCTAAGAAACGGGTTTATTCGTTTGCTAACCCCAACCCTCTACCATGTCAGACTAAAATTCGATAAAAACTGCCAGAGTTACTTTGCTGACACAAACACATAGACAGACAATCAACCAAACACGCGCACACACTTGAACACGCACAGGCTGATCTAAACGTAACACCCTGTCTCGCTAGCCAGCGCGGGTGTCATGCAGTAGTACTGAGATACTACAGACTACCTTAATTAGATACAGGTATAGATAACAGTCACTTATATCTACCCCAGTCTCCTTTTAAAAACAAGAATCGTAAAATACTATTCACTGAGTCCTTCTGGACGTGGACGCCATATACAGTATACTGCATTCACGCTAATGGCATGCGACTATCTTTAACTTAAGAAAGGACTGCTCTTATTGATGAGATAATGAAGGCTATAGCGGATTTCTCCAGTTCAAGAACTTTCCCTTAATCTCAGTTAAAATAAAATCGGTTGGAGATCGCATGAATGAAATAGTGAAGAGGTTGAAACAAGTAACTACTAATATTTTTACAACAGTATAAAATTAATGTTACAGTTTGTCTGTCCTAATTGCAGACTTTCGTCAGTTTCCTTTTTTTTTTTCCCCTGCAGTTCAGTGGCAGAAAAAGACGATATTGTTGCTCAACATTCATTTAATGGGACTCCTTCGTGACAGCATCATATTCTGGTGCTCATCTCGTTACATCTCAGAAGCAGGATAAGACAGCAATGGGTTTTCATGACATGCACACTCTTCTAGTGATACCTCACATTAGAAATCGATTTGGGAATAAGCCAATAATACAGCTCTACATTCTTTCCATGGCACTTCTTCATGACTAGAACCCATATTTTAAAGTCAGTCTCTCGTTACAGCTGAATGGCAAAGTACGACAGTAAACCCTCATTATATCAGACGATTGACTGGCGGACCCAATGGTTTTTCAAAATACCACTAATAATAAGAAACAAACAATACCTCCGATAGTGCACATATTATGTTTGTTTTGAAGTCATTTCCAAATCATGAGAGAGAGAGAGAGAGAGAGAGAGAGAGAGAGAGAGAGACAGACAGACAGACAGACAGACAGAGAGACAGACAGACAGACAGACAGACAGACAGACAGACAGATTATTGAGGGCTATCGACCAAATGCCCATGGCCACGGTCATTGAGCCATTTGTTTTATTTATTTTTTTTTATTATGCCTCCACGCCCCCTCCCCTTACGGTGAAGGCATTAACTGATTGGTCTGTTCGTCCATGCCTGCGTATGTGCTTATCGAAAACTTCCCACCTCCCTGTAGGAAGTTTTCTTTTTTTGTCCATATCATTAAAACTCCCACATCCCTGTGGGAAAATTTATTATAGATGTCATTATTATTATTATTATTATTATTATTATTATTATTGTTATAAAACTGCAACATTTCCATGGCTTATTGGCCTAGAGTCTTTAAACTTGGTGAACTTAGTCGGACAGCTGACCGCTTCTTTTGGCCATGTATGGTGGAAATCCACCAACTGGATCTCCGAATATTATCCTCAACACAGAAAAGTTAGGTAGCCACGCTCTCCCAAGAACCGGTTTAGCTAAGATGCTGAGAGTTTACTAAAAAATAGCCGCAGTGTGGAAAGGAGTATGGTTCCAGTCAGTTGTTTATTCTCTGAGATCTCTGGGGGTTTAAAAAAAAAAAAAAAAAGGACTTTTCCGAATATTCCGGATGTCACCATATTTTCCGTGAAGGAATGAAGCTTGAGCCACCAAACTTGGTGGATTTATAGACTGTGATGACCTAAGGTGACATGCACAATATCAGTGACCTCAAAGTCCCTTTAGAGTTTGGCTTCTAGTAGGCAATGGCTGTGGGGAATTTTTCTTTATCAAAATTGTCCTTGGACAAACTTTACGGTGTTCTTGTTAAAACTTCCTACATCCCTGTGGGAAGTTTTCTTGCTTATGTTATCATTACCATTATTGTTGTTATTATTATTATTATTATTATTATTATTATTTTTATTATTATTATTTATATTATTATTATTATTATTATTACGACGCTCCAGTCGGTTTCATCCGGTGAAGGTTTACATCCAAGGTATGGTTGGGGTTTATTGCTCACGTAATGCCACTCAGGGATGACTGAGTCTGGTCACTCTCATCTTAAATGTCTGGACCAACTTGCCTAACCCTGGGCTCCTACGCTCCTCATCGGGCAACATAGGATTGGATGATGGATGGATGGATGGATGGATTATTATTACTATCATTATTATTAAATTATTATTATTGCTTATTTAAAAATTACGAAAATTGGTTATGTGGGCCTTCAAATCTGATTAGTTTAGTCGGACATCTGTGCATATGTTTTGGTCAAATATGATGGCAATCCATCAACCGGGTCTCTGGATATCGTCCAGAACACAGAAAAGTGAGTCAGCCCCACTATGTCAAAAACCACTTAAGCTAAGGATAGCCTTCAGGCGGACGCAGTGCGGAAAGGATTTTGGTTCTAATTAGCTGATTATTCTCTGAGATCGCTGGGGGTAAAAAATTGGGTCTTGTCCGGATATTCCAGATGTCGCCTACTTTTCCATGAGCGATTGAAGCAAGAGCCACCAAATTTGGTGGCTTTATACACTGTGATGACCAAAGTCATCAGTGACCTTGACCTCAAGGTTTCTTTGTAGCTTGGCTTCAAGTAGGCAATGGCTTTGAAAAGTTTCTCTTTTTTCAAAATTATCCTTGGATAGTTTTGTGTTGGTGTAATTATTATTATTCTTACTTTTCTTGTAAATGCGATATTCAAAGGCGATTTTGCCCAGAGCCTTCAAACTTGGTCAGCTTAGTCCGGCAGCTTTCTGCTTCTTTTAGCCAAATATGGTGACAGTCCATCAACCAGATCTCCGGATATTATCTGGAACGAAGAAAAGTGAGTCAGCCACGCTATCTCAAGAAGTGGTTAAACTAAGAAGCTAAAATTTTACTGCGATATAGCCTTCATGAGGAGGCAGTGCAGAATGGAGTGTGCTTCCAATTGGCTGATTATAATCTTTGAGAATACCTGGGGTAAAAGATTCGGACTTTTTTGGATATGCACGGTGCCTCGTATAATGCCGTAAAGGATTAAGCTAGAGCCATCAAACTTGGTGGACTTACAGACCGTGATGACTTGAGATGATATGCACAAGATCAGTGACCTTGACCTCGGTCCCTTATAGCCTGGCTTCTAGTAGGCAATGGCTGAGGGAAGTTTTTCTGGATCAAAATTGGCCTTGGACAATTTTAAGGTGTTCCGGTTATTTTCTATATTTACGGTTGCCACTAACGTATGGCAGAGGAGGCATTATGTGATTCGTCTGTCCATGTGTGCGTGCGTCTGTGCATCCATAACACTTTTCTGGGCACGATTTCTCCTGAACGCATCAACAGATTTCCGTCAAACTTTTATCAGTGAGGCAGTATGAGGAGACAATGCACAAATTTAGATGCTATATCAAGGGGTCAAAGATCAAGGTCATAATGTGATCGACTTAGTTTTTCCTTGTGGAGACGGTATCTCCTGAACCCCTTCACAGATTTCGACCAAATTTTTGTCATTGATACAGTATGAACTGTCAATGAACAAACTAGGTCAGGAAGGTCATGGTGTCAAGGGTCAAGGTCCTTCAACTTAGTTTATCCTAGTAGGTGTGATATCTCCTGATACCCTCGACGGATTTCAACCAAAATTTTGTCAGTGATACAGTAAGAAGGGGCGATGAATTGATTAGGTCAGCAAGGTCAAGAGGTCAAAGGTCAAAGTCATATAGGTATGGGCGCAATATCTCCTTAACCCCTCGACGGATTATGACCAAATTTTTGTCAGTGATAGAGTATTAAAGGATGATGAACTGATTAGGTCAGCATGGTCAAAGGATCAAAGGTCAAGGACATATGGGATTGGGCGCGATATCTCCTGAATCCCTCGACGAATTTCGCCGATACTTTTGCCAATGATGCAGAACGAAGTGATGATGAACTGATTAGGTCAGCTAGGTCAAGAGGTTAATGATCAAGGTCATATGGCGTTCACTTAGTTTGCCTTTAGTTCCATTTTAACCCGCAGTTAACCCTGTCAAGGACGACGTATGGCGAGTCCATGCGCACGTCTTGGCGAGGCATATCGAACAACGATTTGTGTAAGAAACTCGGGGCCTGAGTTCTCGGTGTATATATATATAAATATATATAAATATATATAAATATATAAATATATATAAATATATATATAAATATATATATATAAATATATATAAATATATATATATATATATATATATATATATATATATAAATATATAAATATATATAAATATATAAATATATATAAATATATATATAAATATATATATATATATATATATATATATATATATATATATATATATATATATATATATATATATAATATTAATTTTATATATGTTCTATGCATCTTTATACTCCGAACTTTATTAGTAAGAATTTTTCTTACACATAGGCTAGACACTGATATGTCAACATGAGTCAAGAAAATAAAATTTACAGAAATGTGTTCAAAAGCACAAAATCACCTATGGTAAGACCCTCATATTGATAAACCTAACAGATAAATAGCTATCCTTCAGTAACACCTAAAGAAACAAAAAGGTGAACCTAATCAAACGTTTACAAAAAACGTTAATTGAAAAAATATCTCATCCAATAGAGCACCATCGACAGCAAATGTATAATGCCTCTCTACATTGCACACTTGCACTCACCAATAGAACCTTTTTTTTTTTTTTTTTTTTTTTCCCTATCGACCATTGGGGCCGGAACTCCTGGTCATTAAGGCAACATTATATATATGTATATACATTGACATATATATATATATATATATATATATATATATATATATATATATATATATATATATATATATATATATATATATATATACATACATACATACATACACACACACATCCATGCACATATATATATAATCTATCTATCTATCTATCTATAGCCCGACGCCCTAATCCCGCAAAGGGTGGCCGCAGACAAAACGCCTCCAAGTCACTCTGTCACCCACCATTTGACTCCCCTCCCCAAACTCACCCACCTCCCTCATATACCTCTCAACTCCATCCCTCCACCTCATCCTCGGTCTACCCCTCCCTCTCCCTCACTCCACCTCACCTACATACACCCTCTTAGTCAGTCTTTCATTCTCCATTCTCTCCACATGTCCAAACCACCTCAGTGTATTTCTCCTAATCTTTTCAACCACATCCACATCCACCCCACAACGTTCCTTCACATTTTTTTGTAATTTTTTATATTTTTAACCTTACATTACTTATAATCAAAAATGCCTAATATAAAGACCCTAAAACTAATCACCTAACGGACAAATCGCTAACCTATACTAAATCCTAAGAGACAAATAACTAGACTTACACTAATGGTAAAAAAGCCTTGACCAAGAGAACACCATCGACTGCAGATGTGTAATGCCTTTCTACATTACATACCACCACTCATTACTCGGTGACTGTCAGTCGAGGCACAACCTAATATAGGGGACATCAATATATGACAGGGAACCAGACGAGTTAGGAACATTTCCATATACGTCAGCTGTCGTCCCTAATTAGAATAACTTAAGCAAAATGGTATAATGTATTTACATAATTTGTACAAAAAGTGAAGAACCTCGCCCAGCAGACCACCATCGACTGCAAGTGCCCAGTACCTTCCTATATTGCTCACTTGCACTCATCAGCTGGTGACTGTCAGGCGAGGAACTTAGCTTAATGTAGCGGACATCTATATTAGAAATAGATCAGTGGGAGGAGGAACTATTTCAAATATGTCAACTGTCAACCCTAATTAATATTACAATATATACATATTTACCGTTGATAAAAACCATAACCACACAGTAAAAAAGTCACATCACTCTGATCAGTCCGGTCTCTCTCAAGGAAGCCATCAATTTATCAGTCATAACAATGTCCCCATCACCCAGAATGGTGGAAAGGGTGAAGGGGACGTCTGCTGCGCTGCAGTAATTTATAAGTGAAGCACGTTCATGAATAAGTCGCTGACAACGCAGGATGATATTACTGATAGATAACACCGCATCACAGATGTCACAGTGCGGTGGGAAGCGTCTTTCCATATAAGGTTTCATATGTGTTAAAATGGTGGCATTGAGCCGTAACCGTGCCAACACTTTTTCTTCCAGGCGACTGGGGCGGTTGAGAGTGTCCCAGTCGCCCAGGTACAGCTTACAAGTTGGAATATTTAGTCTGGTCCACTGACCTTGCCACAGAAGATTTATTGATTTCTTTCCGAGAGAGAGACTCAACCGCAGATCACGAGGAACGTCCCAAGTCTCCTCGAGCTCTACAGCCGACTTTGCAAGTAAGTCAGCTTGCTCATTGCCGTAGATACGACAATGACCAGGCACCCAGATCAGCATGAATGACTTGTTGCATGAATGCAGCTTATTAACGATGCGGCCCTGGGTCTCGTGAGAGTCCGTACTGCAAGATGCAATTGCCTGAAGGGCCGATTTTGAATCCGAGAATATGACAAATGAGTCTCGCCTAGAATTGAGAGCACAGTCTGTGGCTTTGTCAATAGCAAAAAGTTTGGCGGTAAACACAGATGTATGAGTCGTCAACCGATACCTAAGGGCACATTCAGTCGACCACACACTTGCACCCACACTTTCACTCGACTTGGAGCCGTCGGTGTACAAGTGGTGGGACCCCAAGTGACGAATGATGATGTTACGAAACAAGTGGTGGACCTCCGCCTCCGGCGCCTTGGCCTTTGGTGCTGGGAGCCATGTAACATCAACAGTAAAGCCAAGTGGCTCCCAAGGCGCTATATTTTTTAACACCAACTTGTCACAGTCACTGGGGTCCACACCAAGCTCCTGAGTCAGTAAGTGGAGGTGAACAGCAAGTGGCTGACGCATCCCCCGCAGAAGGTGGTGGTATTGACGCAGGGGGGTACAGGCCACATTGCCATTATTATTTTTCCTATATGTTCGTATGCCGTACGAAAAGGCCAGGTGGTCACGGCGAATACGGAGGGGAGGCACATTCGCCTCCACTTCCATACGAGCTACACAGGTACACCGGACGGCTCCAAGACACATTCGCAAACATTTATTCTGTAGCACATCCAATCCTTTCAGCGTGGCATCGGATGCCGAGCCATACACCTGTGCACCATAGTCTAGCTTCAATCGAATAAGGGACTTATACACCATTAATAAAGATTTTCTGTCGGCACCCCAGGTGGTACCTGCTAGGTACTTGAGGACATTTAACGGTTTATCACAACGAGCAAGCAAAATATTAACATGAATTTTAAACTTCAAACGACGATCAAAATGAATTACCAAAAATTTTATAGATTTTTGAAAAGGTACCACCTGATTATCCAATGTTAAGCAGAAATTAGGTATGTTACGGGTCGTAAAAACTACAGCGGCACACTTAGGGACAGAAAACTTAAATCCCCACTGCAAGGCCCATTGGTGGACAGAGTCAAGGGCTGCTTGAATCCGCCCAGCCAAAAATTGTGCATTACGGGAGGAGTGCCATATTGCACAATCGTCAGCATAGAGTGAGTATTTAAGATTCCTGGGGATGGGAGCTGATGACAGAATATCATTGATCATAATACTAAAAAAAGTAGGACTAAGCACACTTCCCTGTGGCACCCCGTTTTCCTGGATGAATATATCCGATGTTATGTTGCGGGGCAATTTGACAGAGAAAGTCCTGTCCCTTAAGAAATTTGAAATAAAAATAGGCAAATTTCCTCTTAAACCATAAGCATAGAGCTTCATTAGTATACCGTGTTGCCGTGTCATGTCATAGGCTTTATGGATGTCCAAGAACACCACTATCATGAATTCTTTATTGGCAAATGCCTCTGCAATACAATGCTCCAAATTCATTAACCCCTCAACCGCGGGGCGTCACTTTCGTGATGCTTGGGAACAAAGGATCATACCTCGGGGCGACACTTTTGTGATTCTGTGTTATTTTGAATTCGCCCAGGCTTTGAAGTGGTGGCTTGTATCATCTATCAGGACTGCCAATGTCCAACACTAGTCAGCACTCCTAATCTCATCTGTACGCCCATCCATTGTTGACAATTTAGCCATTTCTCCCCGTTCTTGACTCCCCTCCCTACCTCCTCTCCATTACCCTATCCTCTCGCCTGCCTGGCCGTGCTACGCTAAGTAAATCTTCCCTGGAATTTTTCACTGATTTCATCCATTGAAATAAGCCCTATGCCCTATTCTTATACCAAATAATATATACAAAAAAGAAATAAGGTAAGTGATAGTGCCATACACCTGGAATTGGCTAATTATCACCTGACAACACCTCACGTGCACTCGTTCGCTAATTTTCGCTGTTTATTTCCCCTTGAAATATGCCATATAATCTATTTTCGTAATAAATATACATATAAGGAGGGGAGGGAGAAGCCTAAGTGATATTTACATTCACCTGGAACTACCTAAATTATTATTTATTGTCTTGGTTTCCTGACAATCATTTCATTACTGTATATTAGCAGGTCTCACAGGGCTGAAGTTGGTAGTATTGCACTCACACTAGCCAGGCGGCAGGAGGCCACTACTATCAGTTCACTGTCGTCTTTGAAAGTGGGAGTATGTCTGATTTGCTCCTGCTAACTTCCGCCGCTTTCTAGCCCCATGCAAAGGGCCCTGTGACCTTTACCCCCTACTAAACCTCGTGTGGAAAGAGGTAAAAGGCTGACAATTGATAGAGAATGAATATGATCTTTTTATTGAGTAAAACAGTGCAAGTGGAATTGTAAATAATGTGTAAACAGCAAGTGAAAGCAATGAATATAAAAATAAGTGAACAGTGGAAAATAGTTTTATAAGTTACTTCAAGTGACAGTGCCTAACACAGTGTAAATAAAATAGAAATGTAAATAATGTAAATAAATTAGAGAACGTAAATAGAAATGTAAATGAGTGGTATTATAAGAATACGAGTATATATACTAGGAGTAATGAAAGTGGAAGTTTCACTCTAGCATGTATGAATACTATGAGTTATGAGAGTGAAGGTGAAAGTGACATTCACTCTCAATGCTAGTATACAGGACGAGAAAGTGAATGCTACGTATTTTACTGAAAGAAATTGAATCCCTACAGTGACAATAAACTACTATTACTGAAGGAAACTTATGGATAAAGACTGTAGGTATTTATAAGTGTTATATAGTAAGAAAAATATAAACTGTGAGTGTTTTTATGAATAATAGACAACACTAGCGGCGAACGATCGGAAGTGGGATGGTCAAACGCCCTCGTAATTTTCATTGCTTTCACAGTTTTTTTTTTGGGGGGCGAGTATGGATTCCAAACTATTTGAGAATCATAGATTAGTGTTTCTAGTGATAATATCAGGCTGTGGTAATCGTATTACGAGTTGTCGGGAAGTGTAAAGTGGAGACTTCGTTACCCAACTTCAGAGGTCTCCACAAGTCCTGCGGTACTCGATGAAGGCTCAACAAACACCCAAGGAGAAAGCTGAAGGTATGTGCCATAAGTATATGTGATTTTAATATTCTGGGACTAATAACTGATTTTTGGCAAATATTTTTAGAGAGTCTGTCGGAGCGCGAATATGCCCGCGGGAGCTGCAAGTCAAAGCTAAACAAGCCCGTGGTTTATGGGTTAAATGATCTAGTGAACTTCTGTATTTACGGAAGCCACATTGTTGATCATTTAACAAATTCTTCGACTCTAAAACAAAAAGAAGCCTATTGTTTACCATTCGTTCCATGACCTTACATAAACAAGAAGTCAACACAATAGGACGAAATGAAGTGGGATTCATAAGACAACCAGCCTCTTTTGGTATGGGCATGACGTGCGCAAAGTGCCATGAGTTTGGGAACGTTTGAGACGCCCAAATCTCATTGTACAATGCTAACATCTTAATCAGGTTGTCCTGATTAAGATGCTGGATCATACCGTACGTGACGGTGTCTTGTCCCGGGCTGGTGTCTTTACAGGATTTAAGGGCAAGGGGCAGTTCATCTAGCGTAAACTCTTGGTTGTATGGGGAGTCTACGTCTTCTGTGGCAAAGTCTAATATCTGTAGCTCAGCCATGCGTTTATGATGTTGAAAACGCGGATCATAATTGGCTGAGCTACTTACATGAGAAAAACTCCTGGCGAGGATGTTAGCAACGTCCACGGGCTCGTCATAGATGTTATTATTTACCTGAAGGGTGGTCACAGGGATTTTTGGGCCTTTATTATTTAATATTCTAATAGTGGACCAGACTTTATGTAATGGTGTTGTACGAGTCACCGTGGACACAAATGACCGCCAGGAGTCACGTTTGGCCCTTCATATTATTCTCCTTGCCTCAGCCCATGCCTGTTTGTATGCAATAAAATTTATCTCAGTGGGCTGACTATAAAAAATCCTGTATCTCCTATTGCGTTTTCTTAATGCTAGTCGGCAATCCGGTGTCCACCAATGTGCTCTATGCTTCGCATGAACTGTAGAAGTCTTGGGAATAGCAGCCTCAGCTGCGTGTAGTATGGATTGGGTTATATTTTCGACCTTAACATCTATGGTCTCCCCAGATATATCTAAATTGGCGATCCTTGAGAAGGATCCCCAATCTGCTTTCTTATAGTTAAATTTTGGAGGTGGAGGTTCCGAAATGATGTCGCATGTATAAGAAAGACAGATGGGTAAATGATCACTTCCCAAAGAGTCGTCGTAAGGGTCCCATGAGAAATCTTGATGTATATCAAGGGAGGCCAAAGATAAGTCAATGGCTGAAAAGTTGCCAGTACGATCATCTACACGAGTTGCTCTACCATCGTTCAGAAGACAGAGGTTGGACTGTAGTATTAGGTCGGCTACTTGCTCCCCACGACCATCAATCCTCAAGCTACCCCATTGATAGTGATGGGCGTTAAAATCGCCCAACACTAACTTAGTCCCAGGCAGATGTTCAAATAGTGAATATAAAGCATCACTATCAATGAGGCCATGTGGAGGACAGTACAGAGAGCAAATAGACAGATATGTGTTATTAAATTTTACTCTGCACGCGACAGCTTCCAGAGTAGAATTTAGAATCACTTCTGTTTGTGGATGTGATTTGTGTGTGTATATGGCTACTCTGTGACCTTCATATCTTCTATATGGGTGGTAGTGTTTTAACTGTGGAGGATCATCCTGATCCTCCAGAAGCATCTCCTGTAAACAAACAATGTCTGGCCTGTGTATAGAAAGCAAGATTGCTATATCGTGTAATTTATTCCCAATACCTCTACAATTCCACTGTAATACAGTGAATGAGGCGGTTTAAGATTTACGTTGGGGGCCAGTGTGCTTGGTCTTTTTTTGTCGACCGCCAGCAGGCGAGTGACTACCGGGGGACCTATCCCGGTGCTTGTTTATGGAAACCTCCATATTGTCGTCAATTATTAGGTTCCCTGATTCCCCCGAGGAAGAGCTAACCTTCCTCTCCCTCGCTGGAGTGGGAACTGGAAGAACATGAGGACAAGACTGTTTTGTGAGGGTGGTCATGTTACTTTTACTAGACTTGACAGGGTTCGCTTTAGGGCGTACTGATAGAGAGGCAGCAGCAGCCTGAGAATAGGTTGAAACCTTAGGGATGTGACTGAGAGAGTTGGAGCAGACGGGAGGCCGAGATGGAGAGGTACTGTGAGTAGCAGGAGGGAGAAGGACAGGATCAGTCTGCGTCTCTACAGAGCACATCACAGGACGGGACATTACTGCCGAAGCATAGGACCTATTCGGCGTGGGAGTTGCATGCAACTCCTTCACCTTTTTCCTAGCTTCGTAATAGGAAATGCCCTCAGTATGTATGGCCACACATGAACAATTTCGTAGCCGATTTTTACTTGACTAGGCAGTGACACTTTACCAAAAGTTGGAATGATGGTTGCAGTCTTTGTCCTGACACCTTCCGAAAATCTGGTGATAAATCTAGCATCGATGACATCTTGCTGAGCGAGTTCCTCTATGATCTCTTCCTCACTCATCACCATAAGATCCCTGAAAGTGATAACTCCCTTGCAGGAATTCATGGAAGTTGGGATCTTGGTTTCGACATCATAGATGTGGAACTTCCGCAGCTTCAGCAAGTCCTTAACTTGGGGTGAATTACATGTTTTTACAAGGACGTCCCCATTCACAAGTTTTTTGACTTGTTCCACCTCCCCAGCACAGCCATCAACCTTCTTAATCATGAAGGGATTGAGACTGCTCAAGGGAGTGGAACCTAGAGCAGTGATGATTACAAATTCTGCATTCTGAACAGGGACGTCACGAGGCAAATGAGTCTGGGGCCGTTCAGTCGAGGGACAGTCCGTCCGTTGGTCAGTTGGGGGTCGGTCAGGACCACCTCCCCCCCCCCTGAGGGGGGGAAGGCAGTAGAGGCTTCCTCCATAGTACCACTCCCCCCTAACGGGGGAAGTGGGAAGAAGGATAGAAAACGATCAAGGGACAAACAACTGGGGACCACACACCTAAGTCTGAGGTTGCCCTCTCAAACCACTCCAGGGAGGCCCGACCGTGTTAATTCACGCCCCAGAGCGATCAGTGGGGGGGACCCTCCGTGGCCAATAAGCAAAGGTAAACTCAGTATAACGGTACAGACACCTACTGTACCTAGCTAGGGGGAGGGGAGGAAAATGAGAACTAACTAATCTTAACTTTATTTAAAACACCCTAGTGGCGAGCAAAACAAAGCTAACGCCGGTGAGGCAACCCTATGCTAGAGGAGAGCTCAGAAAACACGTCTGCTCTCTCTGCAACCATTCATGAAAGTCCCAGTAGAACACCATCGACTGGAAATGTATAATGCCTCACGACACTGCACACCTGCACTCACCAATAGAACATCATCAACTGCAAATACTTAATGTCTCACTGCATTGCACACCTGCACTCACCAACAGAACACCATCGACTGCAAATGCATAATGTCTTTCTACATTGCACACCTGCACATATCATCTGCTAACTGTCAGGTGAGGCACATGGACTAGTATAGGGAATATCAAGATAGGAAAAGAAAAGCAGACGCATATTCTTCATTTGTCATCTATCGACTCTCATTAAGAAAACATACAAGCAACTGCAAAAAAAAATGTACATACGCAAAAAAAAAAAAAAAAAAAAAGAACAATCGAGAGAGAGAGATCCATCACTACTGATATAGAAGACCAGAGTTTCGCCTGTGTACTTATGCTAGCATTCTCTGTGGAGAGGCTCAAGATTCTGGTATTTCTCTTTCTTTTTTTATTTACATTTCTGTAATTCCCTTGTATTATTGCTTCTTTGATTACATTTGGATATGACAGGAAACGGAATTAAAGAGGCCAATCGACACGTTTTTCCAATTTGTAGATCACCTCGAGCTTCTGCACATTTAGCACAACACGTTTTTTTTTTTTTTCTGTGACGGCTGATATGTTTTCTTTTTTTAATGAAGAAAAGGGGGTAAAGTACATTACGGAATGCAGCCGAGAAATGGAGGGAATCCGTGACGTAACAAGTACAAAGGCCTATTGGCGCATGGTGTGGATAGCCTCACTCGAATGACTAGACAAGTCCACTGCCTCTAGGGCAGGGGAGAACCAGAAAAATTGTCAGTTAGATCCGAAGTCCGACAGATCTGCTTCCGCTAGGACTAGGGTATACTGCACAATGGCTCTACATCATTTCCATAGAACCTCTCTGTAACTTGCACCAGTTCTTATTATTAATCTCTTCCTATACATCAGTGGCTAAAAAAAGACAATAGTACGGCTCTGTATTCATGACTTAATATTTTGTGAGTGCCATCATATTTTAGTGTTATTCGTTTGTTACAACTAAGCATTCATGTTTTACAGACAGTACAGTAAAACCTCTACAACTTGGCAAAATACATGTGCAAGCCTTGCCGAGTTAGCCTATTTGCCGAGTTGTAGGGATTAACTTTAAGTTCCCCCCCAGCACACACACACACAAAAAAAAAAAGAAAAAATGGAAAAAAATTGAAAAAAAAAAAAAAAGTTTTTACAATAAACAGTAAAAGATGCCTTACCATGATTCCATGCAGGTGTAGGGTGTATTCCAGGCATGGAGGAGGACTTTTGGTAGTTTTTGGAGGTGTTAGGGGGGCTCAAGATCACTTTTGGGCACACCTTTACTGTACTGTACTTGCCACTGTACATTATGTAAAGCACAATTAACACTATAAAGGCCGTACTGTAATATATTTATCACTTGTGCTATACTGGGGAACTAAACACTAAACACTTAAACATTATTGTACAACTCGGTATCTTACCGAGTTTTGGGGATTTTTGACGACTCTCTTCCTATCACTTGTGCATTTTTGGGAATTTTTGAATTTTGATTTTTTTAAATGAATATTTTGGAGCCTTCCCGAGTTGTAGAGGTTTCCGACTTGAAGGATGCCGAATTGTAGAGGTTTTTCTGTATTATCAGGCCAGTAAGAAGAACGATTACGAATAATGCCTGTCAACTGCACAAGGCATATTAAGGCAGACAACAAATATTTTGTAAATAACGGTCTTCCCTTGGAATACGAGACACAAAAATCGACTTTCCTTCCAGGTTTCTAATTTTACTGCTTGGTGAACAGTTGAAAACTAAGACCAAGCTGAAGTAAAGAATGAACAACACTGGCATCTGGGGTACTGTACTCACAGAGATATGTCGGTGTCCAGCGCCGGGGTATCGGTTAAGTTCGAGTGTTCAACATATGATGAGAAAGTCGCTGACCAAGGATATGGATGTGTCCGCTATCCATATCCCAGTGATGTTAACGGCACCGTATTCATTCACATGACCATCCTACCTCTCGTCCATCACCTGAGAGGATGGGAGAGAGAGAGAGAGAGAGAGAGAGAGAGAGAGAGAGAGAGAGAGAGAGAGAGAGAGAGAGAGAGAGAGAGAGAGAGAGAGAGAGAGAGAGAGAGAGAAATGACAAAGATAATCTATCCAAGATTATTAGGAAAAAGAAAAGATATGTGGCATGGAATGAGAGGAAGCAAATGAAAGAAGGGGAACGATATTTTATTAGAAAATAATAATAATAATAATAAATTAAGACGTGGTCATTGAAATAGCAACAATGTAGAAATAATAACAACGATATATTGGAAAAAGGAGAAACCAAGTGACAGAACAAAACGAGACATGACAAGAGACAGAGAGAGGGGTAGAGAAAGAAAACAGAGAAAAATAAAAAGAGGAGGAATGATGGGGATAAGAAGAAAAAAGTCGACAAGACGAGGAAGAGGGAAGTGAGAAAGGTGAGAGCATTGAGGTAATCCAGCGGAGGGTAGAACTGGCCAATAATATTGTCGACATGAGAGGGTAAACACACACACACACACACACACACACACACACACCGCTCGCTGGCTCAGTACACCGCTCGCTGGCTCAGTGGTAGCGTTCTCGCTTGCCATTTGGCAGACGGGAGTTCGCGCCCCGCTCAGGTTGCAAAAACTTTCACTGACGAAGTGGGTGGTTACTGTCCCCCTTGAGCAAGGGGACGGGTGTGTGCATGTGTGAAGGTCACAGCCTTGCTCTTAGATCGGACTATATGAGCTCTCAGCTCACTTCCGGGAGGGTAAAAGCTGACGATCACGACCATCAAGTGATCCTGACCGACCCGGTGAATTACACACACACACACACACACACACACGTGCATACATCCCAATCCCATTACACAAGTGCACAGGCGCACTTGCACACAAACACTCCCTCGGGCGTACAAACAAATCCACAGGCAAGTACAAATATGCATCCGCCCGCCTACATACACACACACACACACACACACACACTCGCTGGTGCAGTGGTAACGTTCTCGCTTGCCAACTGGTGGACGGGAGTTCGCGCCTCGCTCAGGTTGCGAAAAGTTTCACTGACGAAGTGGGTGGATACTGTCCCCCTTGAGCAAGGGGACGGGTGTGTGCGTGTGTGAAGGTCACAGCCTTGCCCTTAGATCAGACTATATGAGCTCTCAGCTCCCTTCCGGGAGGGTAAAAGCTGACCATCACGACCATCAAGTGATCCTGACCGAACCGGTGAATTACACTCACACACACACACACACACACTATTTGTGACTTCATCTCTAGCTTCATTTCTGGTCGTTCTGTAGCTGTTGTTGTAGTCGACCACCGTTCTTCTAGAGCTATCAATAGTGATGTTTCTCAGGGCTCTGTCCTATCACCAACTCAGTTCCTTCTACTCATCATTCACCTTCTAAACTACATCTAACCCTGTCCACTCATATGTTCATGACTCCACCTTTCACCTTTCCATTCGCTTCCCGCAGTGTCCATTTCAGCAGTCACTTCAACAAAAAAGCGTTGAAGCTAATACACAGCTAATGTCTGACTTGGTTCATATATCTGATTGAGGGAAAAGTAATCTCATTGTTTTTAATGCATCAAAAACTCAGTTCTTACATCTATCAACCAGACAGAATCTTCCATAGTATCCTTAAATTTTTAACAATATCCAGCTCAACCCTGCAAGCATCTTTAAACATAGTTGAGGAATTTATCTTGGAAAGATAATATTGCGTCCCATTTAAAATCTGCTTCTATGAAATTAGGTGTGCTAAGCCGACTCCGTGCCTTCTTTAGCCTTGCACAGTTGTTGACATTATACACGGATTATAATCGCCTCGGCATCGAGTACAACTGTTACGTGTGGGGACGCTCCCCATGTACAGCTTTTCTCAACAAGGTGGAGTCAAAAGCTTTTCGTTTCATTAATTCTCCTCCCGTTACTGGCTCCCTTCAACCTCTGTCTCTTCGCCGCACTGTAACATCTTTATCGCTTTTCTATCGGTACCTCATTGGTCACTGCTCCTCTGAACTGTCTCCTTGCATCCCTCCATCACAGCATCAGTCTAGCAACAAACTCTCATCTCTTTCCTGTCCAACTTTTTAATGCAAAAGCTTACCGTTACTCCTAGTTCTTCATGCACGCAACAGGTCAACTCTGGAACTGTCTCCCTCTGTCAGTATTTCCTACTGCCAATGATCTCGAGTCTTTCAAACGCAGTGTGTGTCCAGTCATTTACAAATGAACGGATCTTGAATTTGGCTCTCTGTTATCTTTTTTTTTTTTTTTTTTTTTTTTTTTTTTCGTGGGAGCAGTTTGTGGGCTTCTGGCCTTTGGTTCCTTTCTCCATGCATAAAACAAGAACACTCACATATATGAAAAGATAGGACAAATATGCCACATCCATTGGAGTTCAGTTTGATAGGAATAGTTTGTTCATGGTCGATTAAGTCGCACCCACTTGAATCTAAGATGGTAGGTATAACTGGTTGTTGCAATTGAGAGGAATAGTATGTAGTTGCTATGGTCTGTTAAGTCACATCCAGTTGAGTCCAAATTAGTAGGTATAGTTGGTTTTTGTTATTGTCGATTTTATTTCTGCAACAAAGCCAGCGAGGATCCCGTGAGCAGTCTCTGCTCGTCAACGGCCCTGGGATACAATTGTATCCGTAGCAGTATTAAATATTTCTCTTGTCAGACTATGTATTTCTCATTTCAGATGTTTGAAGGAGTTACAGTGAAGATGATACGTTTTCTTTAATGTCTTATGTAATTCTGTTGTGAAAAATCCTTGTCTGAGAAATTTTCTTGTGATCTGTTGGATTCTTGAAATAAAGTTTTCCAAACTTGTAGTTGCCTTTGTGACCCATAGCAACTGAGACAAATGTACACCATATGCTGGAACTGTAGGTATGTTTCTCGACAAATTTGGGTATGATACTATTTCAAAATTATAATCTCTTTTATCATAGAGTTTTGTTGATATAATTTTGTTTTCTATTTTGATATTAATTTCCAAAAAAACTTGTTTGGCAGTTGTCGGTGTTTTCTTTATTTAATACTAGTGGATCCGATATATTTCTTTTATCCTTTCATTCATTTCTTCATCATTGTTTAAGGATATTAAATCGTCAATGAGTTGCATAGTCTTGTTAAATTTCTTCGCTACTGAATATTGAACTTTTGACATTCTTTCCATCCATTTGAACTCATAACTATTTAAGTATAGATTTGCCATGAATGGAGCAGAGTCTGTTCCCATGGGTATTCCTATGCACTGTTTGAAAACTATATTTCCGCAAGTAAATATGCAGTTTTCTACCAGGTAACTTGTCATATCTATTGTCTGATCATCTCAGAACGTCAAGTTTTTGCTGTCTCTTTTATTTACCCAGTATCCTTCGTGTTCACCTACTGCGATCACATTCTTAATCATTCATTTAAAAGCAAATTGCACTGTCCATTCCAACTTCTTTTTTATATCCTTGTGTTCGATCATCGTGCATAACGTTGAAAAATCATACGTTGCTAGGTTTCATGCATTTCTATTGTGATTAATGGAATAAATATCCTTGCTGAACATTTCTGAGTTATCACAACTCCACCCTTCACCTTTCCATTCGGTTCTTGCAACGTCCATCTCAGCAGTTACTTCAGCAAACAAGGGATGAGGCTATGGCATACCTAATGTCTGATTTGGCTCGTATCTCTGACTGGGGTAAAAATAATCTTATTTTTAATGCATCAAAGACACAGTTCTTACACCTACCAACCCGACAAAATCCTCCACAAAGTACCCACTAATGTTTAATAATATTCAGATTAATCCAGCATCATCTTTGAACGTGCTTGGGGTTTCATTCACTTGGGGCTTATCTTGGAAAGATCATATTACATCTCTTGTAAGATCTGCTTCCAAGAGATTGGGTGTGCTATGCCGACTCTGTACCTTCTTTACCCCTGCACAGTTGTTGACTTTATACACGGGTTTTATTCGCCCCTGTATAGAAGTACAACTCGCATGTGTGGGGAGGCTCCCCACATACATGTCTTCTCAATACGGTGGAGTCAAAGTCTCTTCGTCTCATTAACTCTCCTCCTCTTACATACTCCCTTGAACCTTTGTCTCTTTGCCACACTGTTGCATCTTTATCTCTTCTCTATCGCTGCTTCAATGGTCACTGCTCCTCCGAACTGTCTGCTTGCATCCTTCCGCCTCTACGACGGGCACGTAACACCCGCCTTGCAGCAAATTCTCATCCCTTTTCTGTCCAGCTCTCTAATGCAAGAGTTAACCGTTACTCCCAGTCCTTCATTTATGCAACAGGTCAACTCTGGAATTGTCTCCCTCTCTCTGTATTTCCTGCTTGCTATGATCTCCAGTCTTTCAAACGCAGTGTGTCCAAGCATCTCGAAATGCTCGGATCTTGAATTTGGCTCTCTCTTGTATATTGTTTTTCTCTTGGAAGGAGCAGTTTGCAGGCTCGTGGCCTTTGGTTCCTTCTCCCAAGCATAAATAAAAAAACATACGATTCATTCCTGCGTATAATTTTTTTTTTTATATCAGTATCTTCTGTGTTGCTTGTAAATCAATTTATAAATGTTTGACAGTTATCTGTCAGTGATTTTGAAGCACGTACTCTATAGGAAATTATGAATCAGAATTTTATATGGTCTTTTTGCATTTTTACTATACTATGTTTGTACAGTATGGTAATGTTTTGTTATCATCATCTACCTCGATTCCGTGACTAGAAGAGTATGATGACTGCTTTTCAAGTATCGTGTTCTCTTTACTGCTGTTTTACGAGTACAGGTTTTAGCGGCTTGATCCATCATGCCCAGTTCTTGCAGAAGTGTTTTTATATAATATACTGTGCAGATGGTTGTTATACAGTATTATTGTGTGCTTTGTCTACTGAGACCAAAATATACGACTTGTGCAAGTCTTCAAGATCCTTCATTGAGTCCTTATCTTTGAGTACAGGTTTCAGCATTCTCCATCTAGAACAGTACTTTTTGAGTTTGCAGATTCTTTTGACCAACTTTCCATTACATCACAAAACATTCAATTAATTCTTCTAGCTTACACCATTCTGCGGCACATTTTTTGACTGCAGTTGTAACATTTTCTCTCACTTGTTTCCAGTCGATTCCTTTAGTCTCCCGATAATTCAATCCTTTTTTCATTAGTTTTCGTAGTATAATATTTTTGATATTGTCTAGGTTACCTGTTATTACATGTTGATAATGAACATCAATGAACCAGGAATCATGACACCTACACTCATGAGTATTCGCAAGCCATTCTTTCACATCTAGTTCATCAATACTCTTCTTACAGTTTAATCTTTCTCTTATAGTTGAACTATACTGATATACGATATTTAGGTCTTCTTTGTTTTTTAATCCAGTAGGAATGCTCTCTTTGATATCTGAAGACTTGACAATTTTAATTCCAATTCTTTTATACCTTTGTTACAAAACGGAATTTTTCACTTTATTCTTGTGAATTTCTTTTGAATGTCTTCAATGTGTTTTCGTTTCATGATTTTGTATTTCCCAAGATCTTCTACTATCTCTAATATTCTTGAAAATTTTGAGCCGCCATCCTTATTGCTTACTCTTGTGTTTTGGCTGGCGTGAATAATTTACCCAGTTCTTTCTTCTCAACTGTGGTATTGTTTTTTGACAGTATCTTAATAGTTTATTCTCTGACTAGATTATCATGTATGTGACTGGCACACATACACACACACACACAGTCTCTCTCTCTCTCTCTCCCCCCCACCATGAATTAACATTCCATGAACCATCAAATTCCGACTAATCAGTGACAATAGGAAAAATGGGAGAAATGGAGTTCCCCCCGAGCTAAGCCCTGTATTGGACTATATAGCCCCGCTAGGGTTACGGGAGCGAGCTACCGCTCCCGGCACGGCAGCCCGGGCGAGGCTCGAACTCGCAATCCCCCGATTACGAGTCCGGCGCGCTACCACTGTGCTACCGCGCCCCCCAGTGACAGTAGGAGCGTTCGCGCGAAGAGGAAAATCTGCCAGACACCGCCAGAAACCATGTCTCGTTTTCGTTTTGACGGGCTAAGGGGGTCTTTAGTTAAACTTCAGTGTTCGTTTTCTGATCGATATTTACGATATTGGTGAAGCAAATACCTTTAAAAAAATGTAAATTACTCTTACTTGTGCTATTTCACCCAAAATATCGCCTAAAAATTCGTATATTTATATATTCTTCGCTAAGAAGGTTTGGACAGTATCTGCCAGTAAGACTGTTTTTGGACTGTAAGAAGCAAAAAAGGTGTATGAATAATGACATCCGTATATAATCTGGCTTGTACAAAAAATGGCAAATATGGTCTATCCATAGTTTAATATTTATTAGACTCTAAAATGTTGCGGCGTATCGAAGCCTGGCGCTGCCAGACGTACGAAGGAAGCCAGCTGATGCAGTAGGTCACAAGGCGAGTGAAGATACAACTGTTTTGGTTTGCTTGGAAAACTTGTACCGGAGGCAGCAACTAAATATCGACATGCTTTCTTGAAGTGAATTAAAGTTTTATTCTTACTCACAAGGAGTTTAATGTGTTAGTATGAATTATAATCAACTAAAGATATACATATATATTTCTATGTATGCATAAACCAGGCTGCAACCGCTTTGAAATATTCTTTTTATTACTATATTTTTTCATGCTGCATTGACAAAGCACTGTTTTATAGAGAAGAAATAGAATATTTACGTATTTTTACAATATAAAAGATGCATGAAAAAGGCCATTCAATCATTGCCCGACATGTGATTTTTTTTCCGTCCGAAAAATTAAAATACCGGTCATATCTGGCATTTCTCCAGTCGCACGAACGCACCTATTATGACTGTTCTCTTACCCTCTCTCTCGCTCCTCTCACGGTAACCCGCCTCGCGCCTCCCTCTTCTCTTCTGTTTCTTTTTTTGTCTCTGTCCCTCTGGTTCTGTCTTTTACTCTGTCTCTGTCTTTAGGCCTGTTTCTCCTGTCTCGTAATCTTTCTTTCTGTCTTTCTGTCTGTCTGTCTGTCTGTCTGTCTGTCTGTCTCTCTCTCTCTCTCTCTCTCTCTCTCTCTCTCTCTCTCTCTCTCTCTCTCTCTCTTCCTACTTTCAGTCCACATCACTCTTTTTTTCATCCTCAGTCTCTCTCCCTCTTCCCCTTTCCATTCCCCTCCTCCTCAGTTCTCCCCGCTCCATGTCTCTCCCTTCACTTTCTCCTCTCTCCGCGTCCCTCTCTTTCCACTCTTCCCCCTTTCTCTCCCTCCTCCTCCCCCTCCCTCATCTTAGTTCCTTTCCTCTCTCTCCTCCTCCACTCCTCCAACTCTTCAGACCCCTCCATCCCTAAAAATAGAAAAGTGTCACTAATCATAACAAGATGAAAGGCAGACAAATTGCACGCATATTATGGGTAAATCCCTATCCTAATTTTACTGCCATGGACAGAGGGAAGGACGCCCAAATACCATCGTTATTACCCACGAACGAGGCCACTTGATCCTCTGAAATGGCATTTACGGCATTTTGGGGCGAGTAATTACCTTCACTAATTATCGAACATTTTGATTTATTGCTGGCTAATTGAGATTAGGCGAGATTAGACTGCGGGGAAACAAATGTAGTTTTGTTTAATTATTTTTTAACAATTACAAGAAACAAAGATGAGGCATTTGTGCATTTGTAAGATCACGAACAAAAGTTCGCCGACATTCGCCGCCGGTAGCATGTCCTCCCTTCCAAATTTCTCATTTCTCACCAATAGTCTGCGAGCTTCTTCTCTTTTTATGCTCTTCTTTTGTGTTTCATATTGCCGTCACGTAAAATTATTTCATTTAACACCTTCCATCGCCACACCCAGCGAAGTCTGAGTATACGTGAAGTCTGTAGGGAAACAAATACTATATATTATTATCATAAGTTTTAAAAACACATATACTGCATGGACAGAATCAGAGCACAGACAGTGTACGGAAAAAAATTTTGTTTAATGCTTTTTCATAAAATAATAATAATAATAATAATAATAATAATACGGCACTGAAGCGAGAACTGAACAGTTTTGATCGGCAATAATTTTTTTTTTGTTTTTTGTTAGTTGCACATACACTGTGAACTATAAAACTGTCACTATTTTCATCATCACACTTTCCAAAGCAAAGTATTCTTTTCAGTTAATGAGGCCTTCCCAGACCTTATCACCTTCCGTACACCGACCTAGTATTTCACATAATTAGACAATCACCAGATGATTTTACTCAAGGATATTTTGTACTTGGAGGGAAGAGGTTGATTAAGTCTATAATTATCTAACTCTTCCGTTCGAAAATTCTTCACTAAGCAGAATCAAATCGTCTGCAGATCGTAAAAATACATAAACACACTAGAGATGCACATGGCTAGAGGACCACCCATTTATCTGAAGGATGTTTTTTTTTTTTTTTTTTAATTAATACCAAAAGGCGATTTTACTCAGTTTACGGACAGCAGTCTTGCAGCGACGGGGTTAATGAAGGTCAACATCCACTCACTGGATGAAGTGTTGCTGTCGGGTGTCTGCCCTTTCCTCTCCTCCATCCTTCTTTCCTTCCATCCTCTTCTGTCTTCCTTTCCTTCATTCTTTCCTTGTCCTTCTTCCTACGGGTAACTTTACACTCCCTCTTCTGTCTTTCTTTCCTTCATTCTTTCCTCTTCCTTCTGCCTTGGATGACTCAACACTGACTGACAAGCCAAATGGTTTCCTGTACACTAGGAAACCATTTACTACGCTACTACAAAACTTTGGCGCCTGGTGGTTTAGTGGATAATTACTGCGCTCCAGTCGGATTGAGCCGGTGAAGGTTTATATCTAAGGGATGGTTGAGGTTGATTGCTCATCTAATGCCACTCAGGAATGAGTGAGGCTGGTCACTCTCATCTTAAATGTCGGGACCAACTGCCTAGCCCCGGGCTCCTACGCTCCTCATGGGGCAATGTAGGATTGGATGATGGATGGATGGATGGAAATATAACCCCTTGTCAGAAGAGTATGAATAAAGAATAATTGCTGCCAGTATTTCCAAGAGATGGTCAAAACAACAACAATAGCAATAATAATGTTATTACTACTACTACTACTACTACTACTACGGCTGCTAACTACTACTGCTCCTAACTACTACTACTACTACTACTACTAATAATAATAATGATAATAATAATTATAATAATAGTAATAATAATGCCGCTGGTAGTAATAATAGTAATAATAATAATAATAATAATAATAATAATAATAATAACAATAACAACAATAATAATAATATTTAGAAAACACTGAGAGAGTGCATACCTCCTACAGTGCTATTACTATTAAAAAGGATCCAGATCCGGAGGCTTGGATATAGGATCCGTATTCTGATCCGGATCCGCCCCAAAATTTAAAGAAGTCGTTCTTGGTCCATGGAACAAATTTCCACAAAATCTAATTGAAATTCATTGAGAACTTTTGGGGATATTGTGAGGGTACTTTGGATCCTGATCTGGATCCGCACCAAATTTATATCACTTCTTTCTTGGCCCATGGCCCACCCTTCCACAAAACTTCAATAATATCCGTTCATAACTTTTTGAGTAATCTCGGCTCAGGAACCGTGGATATAAGATCCAGATCCGAATCCAGATCCGCCCCAAAATATAATCAATTGTTTCTTGTTCCATGGAGCACCTGTCCACAATATTACATTGAAATTCATTGAGAAGTTTTGGAGATAATGCTGGATACTCTGGATCCAGATCCGGATCCGGCCCAAAACTTAATCATTTGTTCATCGACCCCGGTCCACCATTCCACAAAATTTAGTCGAAATCCGATTATAATTTTTCGAGTAATCCTGCTAACAGACAGACACACACAAACAAACAAACAAACGTGAGATAAAACATATTCCTCCCTGGCGGAGATAAATAAAATAATAATAATAATAATAATAATAATAATTAGTAGTAGTAGTAGTAGTAGTATGTTTATTAATATTATTTCTATTAAACCTAACCGCAAAAGTTGATAATTTACGGATTTGTGTTGCCCCACTTCACGTATGCATACATACATATACACACACACACACACACACACACACACACACACAGATATATATATATATATATATATATATATATATATATATATATATATATATATATATATATATGTATATATTGCCAGACGCCTCAATCCCTTTCGGGGTGGCCACAAACAAATCGCCTCCACGTCGCCCTGTCCCCCGCCATTTCACTGCCCTACTCCCAACTCACACACCCCTCTCTCATATACCTCTCCATCCCATCCCTCCATCTCATCCTCGGCCTCCCTCTCCCTCTCCCCCCTCCACCTCACTCACATACACTCTTCGTCAGTCTTTCATTCTCCATCCTCTCCATATGGCCAAACCACCTCAGTATGTTCCTCCTAACGCTTCCTGTCACATCCACATCCACACCACAACGCTCCTTTATATCCTCATTTCTCAGCCTGTCTCTCCATGTGACTCCACAGGCTCCTCTTAAATAACTCATTTCCACTGCTCTCACTCTTGACTTGTGTCCTTCCAACAACGTCCAGGCTTCACTTCCATACGTTAGAGTTGGTATCACAATATTGTCATGTAGTAACTTTTTCACTTCCATGTTCACTTCCCTGTTTCTTATCACTGCTTTCAAGGAACCACCTGCCTATCTTCCCTGTTATACCCTTTCAAGCAAATCACCCTCCAAACCTCCATCCTTACTCATCACACTACCCAAGTACTTAAACGTACTCACATTTTCCAATTCCTCACCATCCAACCTCGTTGTACATTCACTGACTTCACCCCTCTCAAAGACCATCACTTTATTCTTCCATACATTCACCTTTAGATTAAGTTTCTTACACACTCTCCCAAACTCATCCACCAAGCCTTGTAGCTCCCCTTCGTCTTCACTCAACAACACACTATCATCTGCAAACAACAGTACAGGGAGTTACCAAACACTACCCTCTCTCACTAGGACCACTCCAACATTCACTACCCTACCTTGTACCTCTTTTATTACCCCATCCATGTACAGATTGAACAACCATTGAGACTTGACATCCCTGTTTCAACCCAACCTTCAAAGATAAAAATTCACTCAGTTCACCATTCAGATGCACTGCAGCCTTAGAACCATCATACATACTCTTCACAACATTCAACAACTTCCCATCTACTCCATATATTCTTAATACTTTCCACAATCCTTGTCTATCCACCCTGTCATATGCTTTCTCCAAATCCATGAAAGCCGCATACAACTTCTTTCTCTTCTCTTGAAACTTTTCCACTAAATGAATATCTGATCCACACAACCTCTTGCCTTCCTAAAGCCTCCCTGTTCTTCTCCAACTAATTCCTCTGTTCTTTCACTAACTCTGTCAGTATGTATCCTACCATACACTTTTCCTATTATACTAAGAAGACAAATGCCCCTATGATTACCACACACTTCTTTTTCCCTTTTCCTTTGTACAAGGTAATAATTATACCTGACTACCAATCCTCCGGGACTCTACCTTCCTCCCATGCCAATCTGCACATCTTCCACATCCATTCTACTACTATCACTCCCCCATGCTTCAGCATTTCACCACACACTCCATCAATTCCTGGGGCTTTCCCAAATTTAACTTTCTACACTGCTTTCACAAATTCTATCCTACTGATTTCTTCCCGTCTTCTCACCTCCCTCCTTCTCCCAGCCATTCCCCAGCCACTTATACTCGCATTACTTCCATCATCTATGTTGAACAATTCCTTAAAGTGTTCTCTCCATCTGCTCACTTTTTCTCCCTTCTCCACTAGTAATCTACCATTTTTATCTTTCACTCCCCTGCTAACTTCACTTCCATCCTGTCTTACTTTCTTCACCTCTTTCCAGAACATTTTGTTACAGTCCCTCCACTTTACACTCAAATTCCTTCCAAATTCCTCATCCACTCTCTTATTACTCTCTCTTACTAATCTTTTCACCTCTCTCTTCCTTTCTACATATAACTCTCTCTTCCGCCTCTCTACGTCTTCCACGCCCCTATTTCTCATCTATTCACTGTATGCTTTCTTCTTTTGCGCCACAACCTGTCTCACCTCTTCATTCCACCACGTTGTTCCTTGCACCCCCTCCGTCTGCTCTTCATCCCACACACCACATCACATACTGCACGTATTTCTTCTGTAAATATCCTGCACACACCTTCCACGTCCCCCATCTGCTCCAGTTCATATTTGCCCAATCATTCCTCCACTTCTCTCTTATATTCTGCCTTTTTCTCATCCTCTTGTAACCTTTCCACTCTCCTTGCAAATACTTATTCTTCCCATCCTTCCCTTCCTCTATTTCTCCATCTTATTTGTATCTTGATTCTGGCTGCCACCAAGTAGTGGTCATAAAGTCCACTCCCCCAGCCTCTATAAGCTCTTGGATCCATTACACATTTTTGCATCCTTTCATCCACACACACATAATCAATCATTGCCTTCCTTTCATTCAGGTCACCACCCACTCTTCTCATCACTCGCCATGTATATATGTGGATCATTTTATGCCTGAAGAAGGTATTGGCTATCACCAACCCCCTCCCAGCACAAATGTCCACTAACGCACTGCCATTCTCATCTATCTCAGCAGGCACACCCCACTCACGAACTATTCCATCCACCTTCACATTCCCTACTTTACCATTCATATCACCAATCAAAAACACTCATTCCGTCCAAAGTTTTCCATGCACACTTCCACATTTGTCCAGAACTCTTCTCTCACTCTGTTTGCACGATCTTGCATTGGCGCATACACGCACACAATCGCTCACATTTGTACTCCAACTTTCATTCTTACCCACACAATCCTTGACCCAACTGATCCATACTCTCTTATGTTCTTTTTCCATCTTTTACTCACAACTGTACACACTCCTTCTTTTGCCCTCTCATTCTCACCTACTCCTGCACATATACCCCATCCATACTCCCATTCTCTCACACTCTCACCTTTCCATTTAGTTTCAGTTACTTCAAATACATCAACTTTCGCACCCTCAAGCACCTGGACAATCTCTCTCTCTCTTTCACCTAATCATTCGCATTTCTTACATTCCATGTTGCAATTACCATGTCCTTTGTCCAGTCCTGGGTTGGCATTTTTTGGTCAGTCCTTGTCCGAGGCTTCTTGTCCGTCTTTTTAGTTAGTTGTTTTCCGGGGAGGGGCACTAACCCTCCGCCAACCCTTTTAGTTACCTTGTACGACAAGCAGGGATACTGGGAGAGTATTCTTGAAAAATCCTCCTACCCCCAGGGGATAGTATATATATATATATATATATATATATATATATATCCATATCTATCTATCTATCTATCTACCACCTGGGGTCGAGGGATTTCAAGAATACTCCCCCAGTATCCCTGCTTGTCGTACAAGGCGACTAAAAGGGTTGGTGGTGGGTTAGTGTCCAACCCCGTAAAAAGAACTAACTAAACAAGGAAATTAAGTGCCTCGGACCATAACGGACCATACATTGACGACTAAGGAACGGACAACAGACATTCTGTGGGTGGGGACATGGAATGTGAGAGGAGTGAATGATGAAGTGAAACAGAGAGAGATTGTTCAGGTGCTTGAGGATGCAAGAGTGGATGTATGTGGACTGACTGAAACTAAATGGTAAAGGTGAAAGGGTGAGAGAGTAGGAATATGGTTTAGGTATATGAGCAGAAGTTAATGAGAATGAGAGGGCAAGAGAAGGATTATGTCTGATGATATGCAAGAAGTGGAAGGAGAATGTAAGAGAGTATTATGGAACAGTGGGTGCAAGGATTGTATGGGTGAGAATAAAAGTAGATAGACAAGCGTGGGCGATTGTATGTGTGTATGCTCTGACAGAGGACCGAATGGCAAGAGTGAAAGATGAGTTTTGGGGGAGTGTAGAAGCATGTATGGACAAATATGAGAGGAGTGAGAGAGTGCTTTTGATTGGAGACATGAATGGCAAAGTTGGGAATGTACGAGTGGATGGAGTGGTTGGTCAGTGGGGTGTGCCAGCTGAAGTAGATGGGAATGGTAGTGCTTTGGTGGACACCTGTGCTGGTAAGGGGTTGGCAATAGCTAACACCTACTTTCGGCATAAGATGATCCACAGGTATACATGGAGAGTATGAGGAGGATGGATGGTGAACGTGTTGAACGAAAGGTAGACTATGTGTGTGTGGATGAGCGAATGAGAAGACAAGTGTTGGATGCAAGAGTGTGGAGAGGGTGGGGGAATGGAGTCTCGGAGCATCACTTAGTGATGGCCAAGGTAGAGCTGCAAAGAAAATGGTTGAAGAGACGAAGGGGAAGACAGGAGGAAACAGTTCCTGTGAGGAAAGTGGAGAAGTTGCAAGATAGTGAGAAAATGGCAGAGTATAAGAGCATAGTCGAAGAAAGATTGAGAAGGTATGAGTTAGAGCAGATGGAAGGGGTGGAAGAGGTATGTAAGATATTAACGGAAGAGATAGGCGCAGCGTGTGAGGTGGTTTGTGGAGTGAGGAGGAGATGCAGGGGTGTGCAAGGGACAGCTTGGTTGAATGATGAGGTGAAACGAGCTGTGGAACAAAAGAAGGCATATAGTGAATGGCTAGTGAGTAGAGGTAGGGGAGAAGATGAGAGAGAGAAGAGAGAGGTATATGTGAGCAGGAGAAGGAAGGTTAAGAGACTGGTGAAGGAGAGTAAGAAGAAAGTGGATGAAGAATTTTGGAGGACTCTGAGTGTGAAATGGAGGGAGAGTAAGAAATTGTTTTGGAAGGAGGTAAAGAAAGTAAAGCAGTGTCAAAGGAGAAATAGTAGGGGAGTGAAAGATAGGAATAATAGATTGTTGGTGGAGAAGAGAGAGAAATTGAGGAGATGGGAGGAGCACTTTGAGGATTTGTTGAATGTAGAGAGTAAGAGCAGTGCGAGTATAAATGGTTGGGGAATGGCTGGGAGAAGAAGAGATGAGAGAAGGGAGGAAGAGATCAGTAGGGCGGAAGTAGTGGAAGCAATGAAGAAGATCAAGACGGGAAAGGCCCCAGGAATTGATGGAGTGTGTGGTGAAATGCTGAGGTATGGGGGTGAGATTGTTGTGGAGTGGATATGGATGTTGTGTAGATTGGCTTGGGAAGAGGGAAGGGTTCCAGAGGACTGGAAATCAGGTATAATTGTTCCTTTATACAAAGGAAAAGGGGGGAGAGAGAAGTATGTGGTAACCATAGGGGTATTTGCCTTTTTAGTGTGACTGGAAAAATATATGGTAGAATACTCATTGATAGGGTTAGGCATATGACAGAGGAGCTAGTTGGAGAAGAACAAGGTGGATTTAGGAAGGGAAAAGAGTGTGTAGATCAGATATTTGTTCTAAGATGTTTAGTAGAGAACTATCTAGAGAAGGGAAAGAAAGTGTATGCTGCCTACATGGACTTGGAGAAAGCTTATGACAGAATAGATAGGCAATGTATGTGGAAGGTATTAAGAATATATGGACTGGAGGGGAAATTGTTGAGTGCTGTGAAGAATATGTACGAAGGAGCTAGGGCTACGGTGCGAGTGGATGGTGAGCTGAATGAGTTCTTTCTTCTCAATGTGGGACTGACACAGGGTTGTGTGATGTCTCCATGGCTGTTTAATATATACATGGATGGAGTTGTAAAGGAGGTGCAAGGTAGGGCAGTGGATGTGGGGGTGGCTCTGATGATTGAGGGTGAGATCTGGAAGATTCCGGTGTTGCTGTTTGCTGACGATACAGTATTGTTGAGTGAAGATGAATGGGAGTTGCAAGGTTTGGTGAATGAATTTGGGACAGTGTGTAGGAAGGGAAATCTGAAAGTTAATGTAAACAAGAGTAAAGTTATGGTGTTTGAGAGGAATGAAGTCACAGAATGTACAGTGAGGTTGGATGGTGAGGATATGGAGAATGTGAGTGCATTCAAGTGCTTGGGTAGTGTGATGAGTAAGGATGGAACTTTGGGGGATGAAGTGCGTGAAAGGGTACAGCAGGGAAGGAAGGTTGTTGATTCACTGAAAGCAGTGATGAGAAATAGGGAGGTGAGTATGGATGTTAAGAAGTCACTGCATGATAGTATTGTGATCCATACCCTGACGTATGGAAGCGAGGCATGGACCTTGCAAGAGGGGAACAAGTCAAGAGTTAAACCAGTGGAAATGAGTTTCTTGAGAGGAACATGTGGAGTGATATGGAGGGACAGGTTGACGAATGAAGAAGTGAAGGAACGTTGTGGGGTGGATGTGGATGTGGTTGAGAAGATTAGGAGAAATACACTGAGGTGGTTTGGACATGTGGAGAGAATGAAGAATGAAAGACTGACTAAGAGAGTGTATGTAGGTGAGATGGAGTGAGGGAGAGGGAGGGGTAGACCGAGGATGAGGTGAAGGGATGGAGCTGAGAGGTATATGAGGGAGGGGGGAGGGAGTTGGAGGGAAGGTAGTCAAATGCTGGGTGACTGAGCGACTTGGAGGCGTTTTGTCTGCAGCCACCATTTGCGGGATTATGGAGTTGGATTACAGTACATATATATATATATATATATATATATATATGTGTGTGTGTGTGTGTGTGTGTGTGTGTGTGTGTGTGTGTGGTACGTGGGGGCGCTCACCATCCACTCACTCAATGTAGTGCTGCTCCCTGGTGTCTGGCCTGTCCTCTCCTCCATCCTTCTTTCCTTCCATCTTCTATCTTTCTTTCCTTCATTCTTTCCTCGTCCTTCTGCCTACGGGTGACTTTACACTCCCTCTTCTGTCTTTCATTGCTTCATTCTTTCCTCTTTCTTCGGCCAATGGGTGACTCTACACTGAGTGACAAGCCAAATGGTTTCCTGTACACCAGGAAACTATTTACTACGCTGGGTGGTAACCATATAAGCAAATTTTGGAGCTTGATGGTTTAGTGGGTAATTATTGTGCTCCAATCGGACTGAGCCGGTGAAGGTTTATATCCAAGGAGTGGTTGGGGTTTATTGCTCAGGTAATGTCACTCAGGGATGAGTGAGGTTGGTCACTCTCATCTTAAATGTCCGGACCAACTGCCTAGCCCCGGGCTCCTACGCTCCTCATGGGGCAACGTAGGATTGGATGATGGATGGATATATATATATATATATATATATATATATATATATATATATATATATATATATATATATATTGTTACATAGCCTATGATTTCATCATCCTTTGTGTAATTCTAACGTACAGTGTGCTGCATGTTTGATCACGAGCGTGTTCTACCTCACTCCCCCCTTCTACCCTTATAGTAGAGTAAGTCGTTCTTTCTGTTGTTCAGAGCAAGATTGTCAACTCTTTGTCCCCATCGCTTCATTTGTGCATCCTTCTTACAAGTTGTATCAAGCTCTGCCGGCCCCTATATAATGAGCTCAGTCTCTGCATTATTGCCACTTAGATCTACTCCTCATTTTGTTCACATCTCTGTCCTCCCCTGTACAGTTGTTATTATTGTGAGTGCTCAGGAAGTCTCCAACCATCTAGCAGCTGTGTAATTTGAATATAACTGTTATTGCATTTTTTCTTGTACTGTGTAGCGTGGGGTTTTTGTGATTCATGTGTTTTGGGTGTCAGCCCTTATTAATAATATTTTGTATCTGTAATAATATATTTTGCATTCACTGAGTATTATCTGGTATTTCATTTTATCAGGGCTGACTTAGATAGATTTACTCTTGTTAATTTCGTGTTAATAGAGGCTATTGCAGTTAACCATATATTTAACCTGTTTTTGCCATTACATTATCCTTATGAGTCCTGAATGTTTTGTTGTTAGTTTGAGCATTAAACTTCAACTTGTAATTTTACCTAACTCTTTTGTTTTGAACCTGGAACTTTACGGGACAGTAGTGATTTTTAGTATTCTCACTTAAAGTGTACATTATCTTTCTCTGTTCCGTAACATAAATTTGGCGACCTCTTATCAGGATATTCAGGATATTATCATAAGGATATTGCTTGATATTTTATGACTGTGATTTATTCATGATGTCTACTATTACTACGCTTGATGAATCCAAAGATTTTTTGTCAAATGTGCAAACAGTGTGTGATGTAGAAAACAGAACAAAGAATGAACTTAAGCTGTTGCTCAACAATTGGGAATTGCAGTTCACTCTCATCATTCTAAAGATCAAATTGTTGGCATGATTAATAAAAGCTTGTTTAATGTAACTCTCCAAATGAGCAAACGCAGATTGAAAGCGCTAAGTTACAGCTAGCCCTGCAGGAGGCTCGTGTTAAGGAGGCTGAATTTCAGGCAAAAGCTAAGGAGGCTGAGGCACAAGTTGAAATTGCTAGGATTCAGGCAGACCATGAGTATCGCATGAAACAAGGTGGAACTGGATCATCTAGCTCTGATGATTTTGATGTGGCTAAAAATGTTAAACTTGTCCCTCCTTTTAATGAATCTGATTTAACAAAGTATTTTCAGTTGTTTGAGAGGGTAGCTACAGGTTTTAATTGGCCTAAAAAGTATTGGCCAGTTCTCCTTCAAACTGTTCTCACCGGTAAAGCTCAAGTAACTTATGCATCTTTGCCTCAGGATCAATGTGATAATTATGATGTAGTTAAGAGCTTGATTCTTAAGGCCTATGAGCTTGTTCCTGAAGCCTATAGAGTAAAATTTAGGACAACTTATAAGCAAGATAAGCAATCCCATGTTGAGTATGCAAAAATCAAAGAAGATCTGTTAGAGCAGTGGTTAAATTCTAAGAATGTGGATTCTGATTTTGACAAATTTAAGCAGATGATTTTGCTGGAGGACTTCAAAAGGTGTATTTATAAAGATGTAAGCCTATATCTTGATGAGAGAAGAATAGATAATTTGTCTGATGCTGCAGTTTTAGCTAATATGTTCTCACTCACAAGAGATATTCTAGAGAGAAAAGGAAAACTGAGAGTAAGTACGTTGCCTCTACTCAGAGTACAGGTAACAGGAAAGAGAATAAAGATGATGTTTCTCAGGAAGTAAATACCAGCTTCACCTCTAGATTTCAGAAAAGTAAATGTACTTATTGTAGTAAGCTTGGTCATACTACGGAGAGATGTTTCAGGAGACAGCGTGATGTGAACAAAAAGGAGTCTTTAAATATTCAGTCAATTGGTCTAGTGTCCACCCTTGAGAGTTCCCAGAGTTCTTTAACTGAGTTAACTGAACCTGCTTTGAGGGGTAAATTAAATTTTCATGATGGAGCTCCTCTTTTGAGCAGTAACGTGGGTGACACTCTCAAGAGTTCATGTGCTAATTTCCTGTCTGATGGTTTTGTCAGTCCTCTGGACAGTAATGACAGGAAATCAGTTAAAATATATCGTGATACAGGTGCTTGCCAATCCCTTATGCTGACCAGTGTTCTAGGCTCTAATGTTAATTCCTCTGATGAAACCGTAATCTTACAAGGCGTAGGGAATAATTACTTCTCTGTCCCTCTGTGCAGAGTGAATTTAGAGTCTGGTTTTGTTAATGGTTCCGTTATGGTTGGGTTGGTTGAGACACTCCCAATGTCAAGTGTAACTTTCTTACTTGGAAATGATATTGGTGGAAGTCAAGTGTATCCAGCTCCTCAGTTGTCTAGTGAACCAGTGACTGCGACCCAGGACTGTGATATCCCTGATGTGTTCTATGCATGTCCTGTCACTAGGGCTAAGCTAAAGTTACTGGTGACTTAGAGGATAATGATGATGATGTTATCCTAGCTGACACTTTTCTTGCTAATTTGGACCACTCACCAGATGAGGCAGTACCCCGTAGTGTTGATAATTTGTCTCGTCAAGAGTTGGTTGAGTTGCAGGTTGCTGACCCTGAGTTGAAAGGTCTAGCTAACTCTGCTTGCAGTGAGGAAGAGTCAGCTGGTGCTTCTACTTGTTATTATATAAAGTCAGGAGTACTTATGAGGAAGTGGAGACCCCCAACAGCATCAGCCGACTGTGAGTGGGAGGTTGTACATCAAGTTGTCATCCCTCGTGTTTGTAGGCAGGATATCATTAGAGTGGCTCATGATTCCAGTTTGGCAGGACACCTTGGAGTGAGGAAGACTGTGGCACGCATTTTGAAACACTTCTACTGGCCAGGTATCTTCAGGGATGTTTCCTGGTATTGTAAGTCTTGTCCCACCTGTCAAGTTGTGGGGAAGTGTAATCAGACTGAAAAGGTTGCACCTCTAGTTCCCATTCCTCCTTTTGAGGCGCCATTCACCCGTGTGTTGGTGGATATTGTGGGCCCTCTTCCTAAGACTTCTTCAGGATTTTCTTATGTGTTGACCCTGATTGATATGGCTACTTGTTATCCTGAAGCCATTCCACTTAGAAATATCTCAGCAAAGAACGTGGTTAAGGAAATGCTAGGGTTCTTCACAAAGTTTGGTCTGCCCAAGGAGGTACAGTCAGACCAGGGAAGTAATTTCATGTCAAATGTTTTCAAGCAGTCTCTGAAAGAGTTGGGCATCACCCAGATCACGTCTTCAGCTTACCATCCCCAGACTCAAGGAGCGTTGGAGAGATATCATCAAACACTCAAATCGATGCTCAAGAAATAGTGTTTGGAACATCAGAAAGACTGGGATAAAGGTCTTCCATTCGTTGTGTTTGACGCAAGAGAATTTCCAAATGAATCACTGGGCTTCTCACCTTTTGAACTACTGTTTGGCCATGAAGTAAGAGGACCCCTTAAGCTACTCAAGGAATGCTGGCTGTCGGAGGAAGATGACGTCAACCTGCTGGAGTATGTGATGAAATTCAAAGAACGGCTGTCCATTGCTTTACAGCTGGCGAGAGAGAATTTAGGAGCTGCTCAGGAGAAGATGAAGACTTGGTATGATAAGAAGTCCAGGTTATGCCACTTTAAGCCAGGAGATCAGGTTTTGATTCTGCTACCAGTGCATGGGCAACCTCTTCAAGCCAAGTTTAGTGGTCCTTATTTCATGGAGAAGAAACTCAGTGATGTCAACTATGTCATCGCCACACCAGATCGTAGAAAGAACAAGCAACTATGTCACATCAACATGCTAAAGTTATATCACAGGCGGGACGAAAATAACCCAGTCTGCACTGTAGCTGTTCCACCCGAGTCTGCAAGTGAAGTTCTCCCATGCAGCATGAGCCTGAGTGATAGTTTGGGGAAGAATCCTGATATCATGAATGATCTCCAGACTAAGCTTTCTCATCTAGCTCCCGAGGAAAGGCAGGAGTTTTCGGCATTACTGCAGGAGTACCCGCAAGTGTCCGTGCCACTCCAGGAAGAACCACTGTGTTGATGCATGATGTCGATGTTGGAGACGCAAAGCCAATTAAACTGCCTCCTTACCGTGTGAACCCAGTGAAAGTTCCTCTCATCCAGAAGGAGCTTGGCTACCTGTTGGACCACAAGATGATTGAGCCCTGTCAGAGCGAGTGGAGTTCTCCTGTCACTCTGGTCCCTAAGCCGGGTGGGTCACAGCGGCTTTGCATCGACTACAGACGTGTTAATCAGATAACCAAAACAGACACTTACTCTCTCCCTCGTGTGGAAGATTGCATAGACAAGATCGGAAAGGCTAGGTACATAAATAAGTTTGATTTGTTAAAGGGATACTGGCAAGTACCTATGACTGAACGTGCTAGGGAGATCTCATGTTTTGTAACACTAGGAAAGACTTTTGCATGTTCTGTAATCCCACATGGTATAAAGAATGCACCAGCCACATTTCAGAAGCTCATGAATGTTGTAACAGAGGGTTTGGCAGGGTGTGTTGTTTATACTGATGATGTATTAATCTTCAGTGACAACTGGAAAGATCACCTATGCCATGTCAGTAAATTTCTTGAGCGTTTGGTTCAGGCTAATCTTGTAGCTAATTTATCAAAGTGTGAGTTTGGTCAAGCTAAAGTTCAGTACCTTGGGTATGTAATTGGTGATGGACATGTTGCACCACCAGCAGCTAAGGTTCAGGTTATAAGTGATCTTCCCAGACCTAAAACTAGGAAAGAGCTACAAAGATTTTTGGGAATGGTAGGTTATTACAGGAGATTTGTTCTTAACTTTTCAATTCTTGTATCACCACTTACAGACCTACTGAAAAAGGGAGTTAAATTTGTCTGGACCGATAACTGTGAATCCTCTTTCAACAAACTTAAAGCTCTCCTATTAAGTCAGCCAGTGCTCGCTACTCCAAATTTTGCTAAGCCTTTTAAGATGGCTGTTGATGCAAGTGATACAGGAGCTGGGGCTGTTTTGCTGCAAGAGGATGATCAGGGTATTGAACACCCTGTATCTTATTACAGTAAGAAGTTCACTCCACCTCAAAAGAACTACTCAACTATTGAGAAAGAGCTTTTGGCCTTGATTTTGGGTTTACAGCATTTTGCATTTTATTTGTGTTCTGGTTTTGACCCCATAGTCATTTATACCGATCATAACCCACTGAAATTCCTTAGTAAGTTTAAAGATAAAAATCAGAGATTGACAAGATGGAGTCTACTTCTTCAGGAGTATTCATTAGACATACAACATGTCAAGGGGAAAGAAAATGTTATTGCAGATTGCTTATCTAGACTTTAGACAGATTATTTTAGAGTAATAAGAAATTTCCTTTGTAAATTTCTTTTTTCTTTGTGGGGAGGTGTTACATAGCCTATGATTTCATCATCCTTTGTGCAATTCTAACGTACAGTGTGCTGCATGTTTGATCACGAGCGTGTTCTACTTCAGTCCCCCCTTCTACCCTTATAGTAAAGTAAGTCGTTCTTTCTGTTGTTCAGAGCAGGATTGTCAACTCTTTGTCCCCATCGCTTCATTTGCGCGTCCTTCTTACAAGTTGTATCAAGCTCTGCCGGCCCCTATATAATGAGCTCAGTCTCTGCATTATTTCCGCTTAGATCTACTCCTCATTTTGTTCACATCTCTGTCCTCCCCTGTACAGTTGTTATTATTGTGAGTGCTCAGGAAGTCTCCAACCATCTAGCAGCTGTGTAATTTGAGTATAACTGTTATTGCATTTTTTCTTGTACTGTGTAGCGTGGGGTTTTTGTGATTCATGTGTTTTGGGTGTCAGCCCTTATTAATAACATTTTGTATCTGTAATAATATATTTTGCATTCACTGAGTATTATCTGGTATTTCATTTTATCAGGGCTGACTTAGATAGATTTACTCTTGCTAATTTCGTGTTAATAGAGGCTATTGCAGTTAACCATATATTTAACCTGTTTTTGCCATTACATTATCCTTATGAGTCCTGAATGTTTTGTTGTTAGTTTGAGCATTAAACTTCAACTTGTAATTTTACCTAACTCTTTTGTTTTAAACCTGGAACTTTACGGGACAGTAGTGATTTTTAGTATTCTCACTTAAAGTGTACATTATCTTTCTCTGTTCCATAACAATATATATATATATATATATATATATATATATATATATATATATATATATATATATATATATATATATATATATATATATATATATATACACGAGGTGGTTTGCACATGTGGAGAGGATGGAGAGCGAGAGGCTGACGAGGAAAGTGTAGGTGAGTGAGGTGGAGGAGGGGAGAGGGAGGGGCAGGCCGAGGATGAGATGAAGGGATGGAGTGGAGAGGTATATGAGAGAGGTGGATGGGAGCTGGAAACAGGGCAATGAAATGGCGGGGGACAGGCGACATGGAGGCGATTTCTTTGTGGCCACCTCTTACGGGATTAAGGCGTCTGGCAAAATATATATATATATATATATATATATATATATATATATATATATATATATATATATATATATATATATGTATATATATATATGCACGACATTTCAAAGGCTTTCGATCGAGTCTAGCATAAATCTATAATTTCCAAACTGCCCTCTTACGGTTTCAATCCTTCTATCTGTACCTTCATCCCTAGCTTATCTTTCTGGTCGTTCTATGGCCGCTGTTGTAGACAGACATCGTTCTTCTCCTAGATCCATCGACAGTGGTGTTCCTCATGGCTCTATCCTACCACCAACTCTCTTCCTTTTATTAATCAATGACCTTCTAAGCTGTACATCTAACCCTATCCACTCGTACCCTGATGACTCCACTCTTCACCTTTCCATTTGGTTCCCGCAATGCCCGTCTCAGCAGTTCCTTCAGCAAACAAGGGATGAGGCTATGGCACACCTAATGTCTGACTTGGCTCGTATCTCTGACTGGGGTATAATTAATCTTGTTGTTTTTAATGCATCAAGTACTCAGTTCTTACACATATCAACCCGACAAAATCTTGCACAGGTATACCCACTAATGTTAGTAATATTCACCTTAATCCTGCATCATTCTTGAACATGCTTGGGGTTTCATTTACTCGGAACTTATCTTGGAAAGATCATAATACATCTCTTGTAAAATCTGCTTCCAAGAGATTGGGTGTGCTAAGCCGACTCCATTCCTTCTTTACCCCTGCACAATTCTTGATTCTATACATGGGTTTTATCCGCCCCTGTGTGGAGTTTTCATGTGTGGGGAGGTTCCCCACATACAGCTCTTCTCAATAGGGTGGAGTCAAAGGCTTTTCATCTCATTAACTCTCCTTCTCTTACTGACTCCCTTCAACCTCTGTCTCTTTGCCGCACTGTTGCCCCTTTATCTCTTTTCTATTGTTACTTCAATAGTCACTGCTTCTCTGAACTGTCTGCATGAATTCGTCCACCTCTTCGACAATTGCATAGCACCCGTTTAGCAACAAACTCTCATCCCTGTTCTGTCCAACTCTCTAATGCAAGAGTTAACTGTTACTGCCAGTCCTTCATTTATGCAACAGGTCAGCTCTAGAACTGTCTCCCTCTGTCTGTATTTCCTGCTTCCTATGATATCCAGTCTTTCAAACGCCATGTGTCCAGGCATCTCGAAATGATCGGATCTTGAATTTGGTTGTCTCTTGTATTTTGTTTTTCTCTTGGAAGGAACAGTTATTGTGGGCTTGTGGCCTTTAGTTCCTTTTACCTCGCATAAATACACACACACACACACACACACACACACACACACACACACACACACATATATATATATATATATATTATCTCATCAGCCGTTTGAGTGTCCATTGCAGGACCGGCCTATCCCGACCGAAGTGGGGACAATACAGCCAATATATCTCCACCAAGTGGCTTAGACTGTCTGGTAGACTGTATGTAGGGTGAAAAGTGCTTGTAAGTGTAATTGTTGTGTTGGAGTGGCTTTGGATGTGTGTGTAGTCTGTGAACCAAGTGTAATCGGCCTGCGCAAGCCAACTGGGTGCAAACATACTTTACAGTATGCGACACTCGCTCGACCACAGCAACCCTTGTGTCCGCGAATGCAGTACGTGGCCTGAAGAACTCTCCCAAAGTTTATTACCCTGACGGGGCACAAACCCTCGTTCTTCAGTGTACGAAAACGCACACTTCACCACTGTACCACAGAGGCTCCATATATATATATATATATATATATATATATATATATATATAGATATTTATAGATATAGATATATATAGAGAGAGAGAGATATATATAGATTTATATATATATTTATATAAATATATCTATATACCTATATCTATATATATATGTATATATATATATATATATATATATATATATATATATAATGTACACATACATAATTACACGGGTAGGCGTTCCACCCACCAAAACTCGCTGAAAAAAGGCCGAAATGAAGATTTAAAAAACTGAGAGGTAAATTATTATATTTTCCTAAGGAACAAGTGCATTCAGTTGGAAGGGAGATGAGGCAATGGCACTCTAAGTGGTATATGGAAGAAAAAAAGAAGAATGGAAGCAAACTGAGGAAATGAATTGTGGTGTTCACCTAATGGTAGAGGTAATAAGTGCATCATCAAATTGAAGGATGAAATTATAGCTTTCTGTGGTTAGAGAGAAAGGAATACGCACATGATTCTTCCATCTGAATGTGCTAACTCCTAAAATCTCGTGATATATTCTTTTTACCTTAATCCTACTGTTTCCTGACAATTTTAAATACTTTATTGGATATTCTTTTTCTACTGGAGAGTTTAGATATAGCTTTACACACCCCTTCTATACAAAAATCCTTGCCTGAGGTGAAAAAATTCATTTGAAGAAACAATAATATACCAGAAGAATACGTCACAGGATTGAGAGATTTCATGCAGATATTTACCAGCCTTTTACTACGACAGACCTCTTGTATGCTGAATATGATTATGTTTCGGAAGTAAGAAAATAAATAATTACGTCTTGGGGCTAAAACGGGTTACCACTCCATTCTGATGACATAATCAGTTTAATTCATGTTATCTCTAGACACTTTTATTCACCTTATTTTTTTTTTTTTAATGGAGTTAGATATAACCTTCATCAATCGTTTAGTTTTTAGGTGTCCTCCGTAATTAAGATTAAATCGTCTGACGGTAGCAATAATATACTAAAAAAGGCGTCACCGGACTGAAGACTAACTTAAATATTTCCTTCATTTTTACAGCATTATTTCAAGGCAACTTTTCCTAACTTATGAGCCCTGCACCACGAGGGATGCTTCCTGCGTGTATAGGCTACCCATCATCTATCGGTGGCAGGAAAAAAATAAAGACGTCGACATATGAAAAAAGGAAAGCAAAAGACTAACACTTTTTTTCTTTTTTTTTCAACATTTTCAGTGGCATTTCCTTCGTTCTTTTGTTCCTCCCCGGTATCATTTTCGTCTTCTCACTCGCCCGTCACTTTATCTTCGTGCACATTTTTCAGTCTCACTTTTCCAGTATGGTCACACGGAAACATAAACTTTTTTTTTTTTTTTTTCAGATATACCGTTTTCAGTGTGAGTATTGTGTTTCTTATATTTTACCCACCCCGTATGTTAACGGGAAGTAGGTTTCAGTCGATGATGACGATGATGGTGATAATGACAATGACGCAATTTCTATTTCAGTAGTTTTAATTTCATTTTTTTTTTTTTTTATCCAGCGCTTCTTATTCTTCTTGTAGTAAAAGGGTTACGAGGTGAATGAAGGCTGAATTTTACCTCTCCTGTTCTCTCCTATTCGAAAGTTTCCACAAAACTGAATACAATCGCCTACAGATGGCAAGAATAAAACCAAAGACGTCATTGCAGAATAACAGTTAAGTACATGATTTTTATAATTTTCCGAACCATTGTGTCACTGCACGTGTTCCAGTATTTCGTTCTCCGTTGTTACTGTGTCTCCCGTCATTTTATCCGGGCGATTTCTTTCCAGAGTCACTAGTTTGGTATTTTCAGTTTAAGGCACAAAACTTTACAGAAATAATTACATTTCACAGCATATTTTGTAGTGTTCACCTTATGTACCGGAATTCCCGGAAGGGAAAAACAATAACGACAATAACAAGTGCATTCAGTATTGCCATGCAATACAAGGTCCCTTACCGGATGATAACCATACATATGTAATTAAGCTTAGGAGTAGATGGCTGGTTGTTCCGTGTGACACACCATCATGGCACTGGGAAAAATTGTATGAAGTTATGTCAATCTGTCCGTGCATGTGGAAGTCACAGAGCAGACACAATTGCAGACGACCTTGCTTGAGCCCAAAATGTGACCTTGACCTTGGGAGTAGATGGCTGGTTGTTAAGCGCGACACAGCGTCATCGTGTGAGGAATAATTTTGTGAAACTATATCAAAGTCTGTCCATGCATGTGGAGGTTACAGAGCGGACACGATATTGCAGATGGAGTGACTCACTGACGTACTGACTGACACGAGCAAACCTATAGACCACGACCAGTTTCACCGGTAGGGGACTAATAAATAACAACAAAATCGAGCACTCATGGTGTACAGCAGCCACATGTACCAACCAGTAAAGTGCGCTTTGTGAGCGCGCGACCAGCGAGCGAGCGTTTGTTCATGCGCCTATCTTCATAATTTCAACCTGGGTTAAACTTTCAACATTTCTGGTGATGTACTTGAACAAAAACAGAAGAATGATTGAGCTAAAATATTTACTTTCTCACGTTTTGTCTCCCTCACACACACACACACACACACACACACACACACACACACACACACACACACACGTGTGCAGTCAACATATGAAAGTGAAGAACAACTCATACCTCGCATGTGTTACTTTCATGGCACTTTAAATCAATTTCATAGTGAAGCATGTCAATTAAGCCCTCAGTACATTCCCTTGGAAAGCTAGGGATTCCAAGGGGTTTCTTTGGTCTCATGAGTAAATACAAAGCTAAAAACAAAATTTATTGAATTTATCTACTACCTGCTGAAAGAATCTCTTCTTTATCTCGTATAGTAGAAGAGTTACTAGCCACTGAAAACAACCGTGGTCGGACCGTGTCGTGTTGGGCTGGGCTGCGTCGTATTGAGCTGCCCATTTCTTATCTGAATGTAAACATCTCTTCGTTATGCTTGTTCGCTTTGCCTGCTGCTCTCGCTCGCTTGTAACCATTTTACGGATCTAATATTTAACCTTGCCCTGTGACCTTGACCTTCGACATATTACTCGAGAAAACACTTAGGCTGCACTCAGAGAGTGCTTACCTCCGCCAGTGACTAAACCAGGCAACTCTACCACCACCGAAATTTACCTAACACTTTCTTCACCCATGACCAACATCTTCACAAAATTTCAGTGAAATCCATCAGTCACTTCTCTGAGATATCTTGTGGACAAACAGAAAAACAGGAGTGAATGCACCAGTAAATTGCACTTTGTGAACGTGGGACAAGCGAACGAGCTTTTGTACAAACGCCTATCATCATAATTTCATCTTGGTGTAAATTTTCAAAATTTTCTGGAGGGGTATTTGAATAAAACAGAAGAATAAGTGAGCTAAAATATTATTTCCTCACATTTTCTCTTTGTCACGTTTTCTCTCTGGATGTGCATATAGCGAGGCACCGTAGCATTTATTTTACGCGCAATATTTAATTCTCTGTTCCCGACTTGCCGTGTCAACGAACTACGTCAGTAACACTTGTTATTTGATCGACTAATAAAACCCAGAAATGGGGCGAATACCTATGCTGATTTCATCCCCTAAACATAGAAAAAACGTTCATGTAAGATTATTAGTATAATATCCGATATTTAATTGTTAAAATTCGTGACAGAAAACATTGTGTTATAACACGTAATCTTTTTTAAAATGCATCTACTACCTGCTGAAAGAATCTCGTCTGTAGCTCACATAGTGAAAAGTTGTTAGCCACTGAAAACCATTGCGGTCAGGCCTTGTCGTGCAGGGCCCGGTTCGGGTCATGTCGGGCCACTCATTTCTCAGCTTAATGTAAACATAGCTTTGCTACACTTGCTCGTTTCAATCGCCACACCCGATCACTCGTAATAACCTCCTGCAGTGCTCGTTGGTGGAGATAATTACTTCAGTCTTGTCTAAACCTTATTCATCCGCCAACTCTGTTTTAAGTCACATAAGACTTTTTTTTTTTTTTTTTTTTTTTTTAGCAAACTTTGCCCAGTGACCTCAGCCTATGACCTTTATCTGTTACCTTGATTCTAATTATCCAATTTCCTTATCCTCCAAAACCCGAACCATTCCACAGAGTTTAGTCTACATCGGATAAAAACTGATTAAGCTGACTTTGCCATGTGGTCTTGACCTACGAGATATTGTGTTCTTAAATATTAGATCAACCTCTTTGGTGATCCTCGACTCTGCCACCATGATCCAAATCATATTAGAAATGTTGTAGTTGTGTTGTGTTGTTCACACAGACACACGGGTTGATGTTTGACTTTGGGTAACTGGTCTCAGAATGTAATCTCTTCCTATCCGCATTACCATCAACCTTTGCACTCTTACACCAATTTTAGCTCAAAATGGATAAAGACACACACACACACACACACACACACACACACACACACACACACACACACACACACACACACACTTCGCTCAAAACAACATTCGCCCTTCCTCCGTGGGCGCAGTATTAATAGAATTCAGGTGAAGGCAAAAACAGCAAAAGATTATTAAGATCATGATTAATTCCGACATGAACAGAATAACTAACACTAAAACATCACACTGATCTCAAAGATTACTAAAAAAAGGAGCAAAAAAGGCAGATAATTATTCTTTTTACACTCACCTTCAGATTATTCATTCACATGTGAATAAAATCGCCTGGCCTTAGCTGGAACAGAACACAAGAGGTGTCTGTAAGATTCGGGGATTAACATATTTCCAATATAAACACTGGAGATTCTTAGAGTCATTCTTATCTAAAGAATATCACATGTCCATAGCTTGAGAGAGAGAGAGAGAGAGAGAGAGAGAGAGATTAGTAGACCATGTTTCCCTGGCAGTGGACGTATGACAGGTCATAATTATTGTCTCTATCTATTGCCAGACGCCTTAATCCCTTAAGGGGTGGCCACAAACAAATCACCTCCATGTCGCCCTGTCCCCCGTCATTTCACTGCCCTGCTCCCAGCCCACACACCCCTCTCTCATATACCTCTCCACTCCATCCCTCCACCTCATCCTCGGCCTATCCCTCCCTCTCTCCTGCCTCCACCTCACTCACATGCACTTTCCTCGTCAGCCTCTCACTCTCCATCCTCTCCATATGGCCAAACCACCTCAATGTGTTTCTCCTAACGCTTCCTATCACATCCGCATCCACACCACAACACCCCTTAAATTCTTCATTTGTCAGTCTGTCTCTCCATGTGACTCCACATGCTCCTCTCAAATAACTCATTTCCACTGCTCTCACTCTTGACTTATGTCCCTCCAACAAGGTCCAAGCTTCTCTTCCATACGTTAGAGTCGGTATAACAAAACTGTCATGTAGTAACTTTTTCAATTCCATGCTCACTTCCCTGTTTCTTATCACTGCTTTCAATGAACCAGCAAATTTTCTTCCTTGTTGTACCTTTCAAGCACTTCACCCTCCAGATTTCCATACTTACTCATCACACTACCCAAGTACTTAAATGCACTCACATTATCCATTTCCTCTTCATCCAGCCTCACTGTACATTCACTTTCTTCACTTCTCTCAAAGACCATCACTTTACTCTTCCCTACATTCACCTTTAGATTCCGTTTCTTACTCATTTCCTCAAACTCATCCACCAACCCTTGCAGCTACCCTTCGTCTTCATTTAACAACAAAGTATCGTCTGCAAACAACAGTACAGGGAGTTTCCTAACACTGCCCTCTCTCATTAGGGCCACTCCAGTGACCACTGTCGGACCTTGTATCTTGTTTATAACTCCATCCATATACAGATTGAACAACCATGGAGACATGACACATTCCTGTTTCAGTCCAACCTTCAAATAGAAAATTTCACTCAGTTCACTATCCTCAAGTGTAATGCTAGGTGAAATTAGGCTCGACTTCTCGTTCCTATTTCACCTAACGTGGAGCGGGGTCCTCTTTCGAGACCGGAGTTAGTGCAATAAAGAGAGGCAGGACACAAAAACTCTAGGCAACAACCTTTACACATATATTACCACAGTCAGACACAGGGCAAATCAGCAGATATTACAGCACAATATATAGCAATATAAAACCTTATCTAGGATATGAGTATCTCACAGGATACTTGCTTCTCTGATTCTAATGACAACACAAACAATCCTAATGTATCAGGAGTGCAGTAAATATAGGCGCACGTGCGGGGCGCGGGAGGGGGTCTAGTTTTTTTTTTTTTTTTTTTTCTGGCCTATCAACCATTGGGGCCGAAGCCCCTGGTTATTAAGGCCATGAATATATATATATGTATATACATTTAAACATATATACATATATATACAAACATATATATAAACATACATACACACACACACACACACACACACACACACACACACACACTTCCATGCATACATACAGACACACTTTCATGCAAACGTACATATATATATAATAATTTTAATCTTATTTATTTTTTTTTTGTATTTTTATTTTTTTAATTTTTTCTTGGTTTTATATTTTTTATACCTTATATTATAAAGAAAAACTAATCTAAAGACCCTAAAACTACGAGTAATCACCTAACAGACAAATCGCTAACCTATACTACATCCTACAGAGACAAATAGCTAGACCTACACTAATGGTAAAAATACCTCGACTAACAGAACACCATCGACTGCAGATATGTAATGCCTTTCTACATTACATACCTGCACTCATCACCTGGTGACTGTCAGTCGAAGCACAAGCTAATATAGGGGACATCAGTAGGGGTTAAGTCTCACTAGGAGGAGATAGGGGAGGTGCGGGGAGTGACTTGTGACGGCTAGGGGAAAGTTATGGTAATATTGGAAGGCGGCAGATATTAGCCGTGAAGTTTATATGGTTTCCACTAGCCGAAATACTTTGGTAATTGATTTTACCCTTGACTCACACTTACTTGAAATATGGGAGTGAGAGCGGGCGGTGAACAAGATTTATTGGTAGCGTGGGGGAAGGAGAGCATACTATTAATACTTCCGTTCACAATATTCCTTTACAGTAATGGGGGTATGTCTTTATAGGCACAGGCTTATTAATTGTATAACAGAGATGTCACTCACACGTATAGTCAATCGGATCTTGTTCCACACTCTCGTCCTTTAACTTCTCGCCGTGATCTGGTTTACCCCGATATTCACTATATAAAATCACTGCACAATGCTTACATTAAGGGAAATCACACATAACCTAAATCACTAATGTTACAATATCACACGCATTCATCAAGGGGATAGGCAGGAACATGTCATCGGCGATCCTGCTGGGCTAGGGGCACCGTCAATGCAGGGCATGCCGAGAGGGCACGGGATAACTCGCAAGGGCGTCCTCTCGTGTCCTGGACTCCCCGTGGCTTCCGGACTTGGCTCCGGCGTGTGGCCCTCGGGACTGGGGCCAAATAGCTCCAGGAACCTTTGTGAAAGGTCCCGGCGTCGTGGGGGCATAGAGAGATCACGCCCGGGTATCCTGGGGAGAACCGAGAGAGACTGTGGGCTGAGGTCTCCAGCGTCTAGGGGCGCCGACAGGGGAGGGCTTCGGCAGCGACTTCCACTGGGATCCGTCAGATGCGTCTGCTCTAGAGCCAGGCGTAGGGAACAGAGACCAGGGGAGGCTGGGAGGCCTGTCTGGGTCACTCTGGGACAGGAAGCCTGGGCTCCAGTCTCCTGCCGTGGGGACGTCTCTCTACTCTGCAACCCCTCGGAGCGACTGTTGATCGTCTCATGAGGGAGGGAGCGACAATAGGTCGTCTCTACCACGACACTCTCGGAGCGACCATAGATCGTCTCACGAGGACGGGAGCGACCATAGATCGTCTCTACCGGAGCATCTTGGGAGCGACCATAGATCGTCTCTACCAGAACACCTTGGGAGCGACCATAGATCGTCTCTATCGGAGCACCTTGGGAGCGACCATAGATCGTCTCTACCGGAACACCTTGGGAGCGACCATAGATCGTCTCTACCGAAACACCTTGGGAGCGACCATAGATCGTCTCTACCGGAACACCTTGGGAGCGACCATAGATCGTCTCTACCTGAACACCTTGGGAGCGACCATTGATCGTCTCTACCTGAACACCTTGGGAGTGACCATTGATCGTCTCTACCTGAACACCTTGGGAGCGACCATTGATCGTCTCTACCAGAACACCTTGGGAGCGACCATAGATCGTCTCTATCGGAACACCTTGGGAGCGACCATAGATCGTCTCTACCGAAACACTTTGGGAGCAACCATAGATCGTCTCTACCAGAGAGGCGCTGTCTGGAGTTTGTTTTCTAACTCCACCCCTAGCTGGCTCAGCAATTCCGCTACGCGAAGGTAGTGTCCTTCTCCTACGGTGGCGGCGGCGTGGTGGCTGCATGTCACAGGGGCGCATGGCCCGGGCTGACATGTGTCGCTGTTGCCCGGAGTGGTGGTGGCTGGTGGCGGCTATCCCGTGGGGTCTGTGTGGGGGTGTCGGCGTATCTGTGGGCACACTACGCTGTTCTTGGCTTGCCCTGTCCTCGGGGGTACTATGGTATTCTCTGGGGGCACTGTTTTTCAAGCCACGCATTTTACCACTCTCCCTCCGTAAAAAGTCACATCCCCGTGGCTGGAGGTGGAACGCTTGTGTGTTGGAGGTGATGTAGACGGGCTGGAGGTGTTGCAGTGTAGTTCACCAGGCGACAGTGTAGGAGTTCTCTTCTTGTGCTGAGTTGTAGGTGAGGAAGAGTGTGGAGGTGGAGGTGGTAGACTGGAGGAGGTTTAGCAGGTGGTGTGGCCCATGGAGTCTGTGGTTCCTGCCAAGGGTAGGTGCCCATATGGCCTGCTTCACTCTCAACTTGCTTGGTGTGGCTGTCAGTGTGGTTGGGAGCTGAATGCTGGATACTGCGGGTAAGGGCCGGGTTTTGTGCTGTGGTAATGCGGCGTTGAGTCTCTGGGGAGTACAGGTAGAGGAGATTTGGGCTTGATGTAGCTTGATGGTGTGAAGTCGTGGAGAGGTGAGCGGTGTAGGGGTGTGTGTGTATCGGGTGGGTGGGCATGAGAGTCGGCCGGAGGGGGTGGTGGTGGTGGTTCTGAGGGTGGGTATGGGTGGGGAAGTAGGCGTGCGGGGTGGGCGGGGTCGGTTAGCACGGGCTGTCGTGCGCGGGAGAAGGTGAGATCGTCGGAGTTGGCGTGCGTAGGTGTGGAGGGGAGGGGGCGGTGGTAGTGGGTTGTCCTGCGGGGGTGGAGGGGTGGGCGGGGCACGTGGGCTTGGGTGGAAAGGGTGAGGCGGCGGAGGGAAGGGGTGAGGGTGAGCGAGGCGTGGCGGGTGAGATGTCAGGTGAAGTGCGGGGGGTGGTGGAGGCGGTGGAGGCTGAGGTGGTAGGGGAGGTGGTTTTAGGAAGTAGGTTAGAGGAAGATGAGGAGAGGGTCCTAGGAGGCCTGTGAAGAGGGAGGCCGGTTTTGTGTTGAGGGGGTATAGTGGTGTGTGGGGTGGGAAAGTTAGAACTAGGGGCAGGAATAGGGGAAGGTAGAACAGAAGAGATAGTGAGAGGGGAGGAAAAGGAAAGATAACGTTCTCCCCTCTCGTAGACTGGGGGAGAGGTGAGGTGGCCCCCGTCATTATGGTGGGATGCTGGGGCAGTGGGGGGGCGCTTTTTGTGTTTCCCTTTTTGTATTTTCTTCCCCTGAGGCTTAGGGGAATTTGCGTATGGTGGGGAGGTTTGTAAGTGGCCTCGTGTCATTTGGCTGCACTGGGCAGCTTCTAGCTGCTCACGGATGTCGTGGATCGGACGTCCGTGGTAGCACGGAGAAAATTCCCATGGGTTGACGGTGATGAGGTCAACGGGGAATTGATTTATTTCGCCGATGCGTTGAGGGGTGGCGTGGACGGCTAAAAGGCGCCTCATTAAACTGATATCTCTATCCATGTCTCCTGTTGGATCATGGATAGTGAAGTGTTGTCTTACAACACTTGGGAGTACTCTGAGCAGAGAATTAAATGTATGCTGATCCCGGGTTTCATCATCTGCCTCCGGGTAGGCAGCAGTAACCAGGCGTCTTGCCTGTATTAGGGTATTATCTAAATCCCCGTCGAATGAAAAGCTATCCAATTTGGTTAGAGCCACTACTTTCCCCAATGATGGGGTGATGGCTTGTACGGTGAACTTTGTAAAGTTCTGCCAGGTAAGTTCTGGGACGATTTTCGGCGCTATGTTCGCCGCCTTTTTACCCAACAGTGGTTGTGTGACTGCAATTTTTTGTTGGTCATTTTCAAAGCCAATATCCAGTAAGGGTTTAATTATTGCCAGATATGTGTGTATATTATACTGGTCGGGGTCAAACTTGGGTAACTGAACGTGCGGTTTAGTTGCCATTTTGCCAAATATTTCCTGATTTCCTCTCTCTTACGCCCGGGTCTAGAACCACCACTGGCCACCAGTGTAATGCTAGGTGAAATTAGGCTCAACTTCTCATTCCTATTTCACCTAACGTGAAGCGGGGTCCTCTTTCGAGACCGGAGCTAGTGCAATAATGTATCAGGAGTGCAGTAAATATAGGCGCGCGTGCGGGGCATGGGAGGGGCTTGAGTCTCACTAGGAGGAGATAGGGGAGGTGCGGGGAGTGACTCGTGATGGCTAGGGGAAAGTTATGGTAATACTGGAAGGCGGCAGATATTAGCCGTGAAGTTTATATGGTTTCCACTAGCCGAAATACTTTGGTAATTGATTTTACCCTTGACTCACACTTACTTGAAATATGGGAGTGAGAGCAGGTGGTGAACTAGATTTACTGGTAGCGTGGGGGAAGGAGAGATTACTATTAATACTTCCGTTCACAATATTCCTTTACAGTAATGGGGGTATGTCTTTATAGGCACAGGCTTATTAATTGTATAACAGAGATGTCACTCACACGTATAGTCAATCAGATCTTGTTCCACAGCGTGGGGGAAGGAGAGAATACTATTAATACTTCCCTTCACAATATTCCTTCACAGTAATGGGGGTATGTCTTTATAGGCACAGGCTTATTAATTGTATAACAGAGATGTCACTCACACGTATAGTCAATCGGATCTTGTTCCACACTCTCGTCCTTTAACTTCTCGCCGTGATCTGGTTTACCCCTATATTCACTATATAAAATCACTGCACAATACTTACATTAAGGGAAATCACACTTAACCTAAATCACTAATGTTACAATATCACACGTATTCATCAGGGGGATAGGCAGGAACATGTCATCGGCGATCCTGCTGGGCTAGGGGCACCGTCAATGGGGGGCGTGCCGAGAGGGCACGGGATAACTCGCAAGGGCGTCTTCTCGTGTCCTGGACTCCCCGTGGCTTACGGACTTGGCTCAGGCGTGTGGCCCTCGGGACTGGGGCCAAATAGCTCCAGGAACCTTTGTGAAAGGCCCCGGCGTCATGGGGGCATAGAGAGATCACGCCCGGGTGTCCTGGGGAGAACCGAGAGAGACTGTGGGCTGCGGTCTCCAGCGTCTAGGGGCGCCGACAGGGGAGGGCTGTGGCAGCGACTTCCACTGGGGTCCGTCAGGTGCATTTGCTCTAGAGCCAGGCGTAGGGAACAGAGACCAGGGGAGGCTGGGAGGCCTGTCTGGGTCACTCTGGGACAGGAAGCCTGGGCTCCAGTCTCCTGCCGTGGGGATGTCTCTCTACTCTGCACGCCCTCGGAGTGACCGTTGATCATCTCACGAGGGAGGGAGCGACAATAGGTTGCCTCTACCACGACACTATCGGAGCGACCATAGATCGTCTCACGAGGACGGGAGCGACCATAGATCGTCTCTACCGGAGCACCTTGGGAGTGACCATAGATCGTCTCTACCAGAACACCCTGGGAGCGACCATAGATCGTCTCTACCAGAACACCTTGGGAGCGACCATAGATCGTCTCTACCGGAACACCTTGGAGGCGACCATAGATCGTCTCTACTGGAGCACCTTGGGAGCGACCATAGATCATCTCTACCGGAACACCTTGGGAGTGACCATAGATCGTCTCTACCAAAACACCTTGGGAGCGACCATAGATCGTCTCTACCGGAACACCTTGGGAGCGACCATAGATTGTCTCTACCTGAACACCTTGGGAGCGACCATTGATCGTCTCTACTGGAATACCTTGGGAGCGACCATAGATCGTCTCTACCGGAACACCTTGGGAGCGACCATAGATCGTCTCTACCGAAACACTTTGGGAGCGACCATAGATCGTCTCTACCAGAGGGGTGCCGTCTGGAGTTTGTTTTCTAACTCCACCCCTAGCTGGCTCAGCAATTCCACTACGCGAAGGTAGTGCCCTTCTCCTACGGTGGCGGTGGCGTGGTGGCTGCATGTCACAGGGGCGCACAGCCCGGGCTGACATGTGTCGCTGTTGCCCGGAGTGGTGGTGGCTGGTGGCGGCCACCCCGTGGGGTTCGTGTGGGGGTGTCGGCGTATCTGTGGGCACACTATGCTGTTCTTGGCTTGCCCTGTCGTCGGGGGTACTATGGTATTCTCCGGGGGCACTGTTTTTCAAGGCATGCATTTTATCAAGCACTGCAACCTTAGCACCTTCATACATACTCTTCATGGCATTTAACAACTTCTCATCAACTCCAAATATTCTTAACCCCTCCATGGCTGTGGATCTGAAATTTTATGTGCACTCCAGACCGATGCTGGGGCCATTTTCAGAAGTTTCGAAAATTGATTTCTTTTCTTGCCATATTGAAGAGAAATTTCAGATGCACCTAACAGTGCAAATCCCAACTTCTTTGACCCATTCTGTGGCTTGCAATGGAGTGCGACAGTTGCAGAAATATCGGCAACCGATACCCACCGCCGAGAGGAGCTTCCTCACTGCATCATCGCACGTGTTGTTATAATTTTTTTTACCCCCCCAAACAACGTGAATGAGGCTGAAATGTTGCACATATCTTAGATATGATGATATAGAATTATTTCAGTGCATAATATGTTAAGATTGGCTTGAAAAATAATTATTATGAATATTTCATCACATTATTTATATAAAATATGTTTATAGTAGTGTCGGGTTATTTTTTACGTTATCGTTGTGCACATGCTTGGAAAAGGGAGTGAAAGGGTTGAATTTTCAGTCATAAATGAGGAAATTGCCCGCCCCCTGAGGCTAAGCTCTCCCACGGGAGATGAAAGTGGAGGGTTAGATCCGATTAGCAACAGGGAAGTTGAGTCACAACTTGCCACTCCCACACCACTTGCATGGCTAAAAATAGAATTGTAATGCAGTTTCAAAAACTACAAATAAGTCTATTTATTACAGATACAGAGACACAGCAGCAATAATTACGTTTACAGTCGGGGGAAAAGGTATTTTTTTTGCAATAACACGTTCACCTTTGTCTATCATTTTACCATGTTATTTTCGCAATATATGTTGCTGTCTGTCTGTCTTGAGTGTGGGAAAGTATGATATTTTCTGCCTGGGTAAGGAAAAAGGGTACCGCTGGATGTCTCCCAACACATTACATGGTCAGAAATGCGAGACAACCTGCCATTCGCACCTCGGCCTCGCTCTAGCTGATTAGTAGTAAAGGATGGAAGTTCTTTTCACCCACGAAAGCATCACGTGAACACAGAAAAATATCCTGTTATGCTTGTAAAAGGCAAAAAAATATGTAAAATGATTCAAAACAGTGCAACAACCTGAGCAAATAGGTAAAGATGCCAAACAAAAACTAGTTTTTCTTTTATTTTCAGGTCGTTTTTGTAAATGCCTGTGTTTATTTATAATCGTAAACAGGGCGGTTGTGTGTGTTTTGCAAGGGAGGAAAAAGACGATATTTTCTGTATATGTCGAGATGATGGGTGTAACTATGTTTGTTAGGCATGGGCACGAGCGAAACAATCGTACATCCAGTCGTCACAGCAGCAGGTGGTGAACTGACCCTGACAGAAGAGGTGTGAGAGCGTGAAGTGAAGGTCAGTCTCATGTCCCAGATGTTCATTGACTTCCTGAAAGTTTTCACAGTTTTCCACATGTCGCACTGCATCTAATGATCCAAACCAGTACAACAAACCTGACCAAATAGGTAACGATATGAAGACAAAAATGTATTTTTCACTTTTTATCATGTCTTTTTCGTTTGTGCCTGTATTATTTCATAATCGTAAACAGGCGATTGTGTGTGTTTTGCAAGAGAGGACAAATATGATATTTTCTATCTGGGTCGAGATAATGGGTGTAGTTGTGCTTGTTTAACATGGCCAGGAGTGAAAAAATCGATAATCCACTCATCACAGCAGCAGGCTCTGAACTGCTTGATGAGGTGTATGGGATTGTAGTGTAGGTCAGTCTGAAGACGTTCAGAACGTTCGTTCACTTCCCAAGAATTTTTGCAGTTTTTTGTAGGCCACGCTCAAACGATGTCGGTGGTCATTAATGTGCTAAACGTCATTCGACGTCGGCGGCCATTGAGGGGTTAATACTTTCCACCATCCTTGTCTATGCACCCTGTCATATGCTTTCTCCAAATCCATGAAGGCCGCATACAAATTCTTTCCCTCCTCTAGAAACTTTTCCACTAAAAGTCTAAGAATGAATATCTGATCTACACAAACTCTTCCCTTCCTAAAACCTCCCTGTTCATCTTCAACTCATTTCTCTGTTATTTACCTAACTGTGTCAATAAGTGTCCTACCATATACTTTTCCTATTACATTAAGAAGACAAATGCCCATATGAATACCACATATTTCTTTTTCCCTTTTTCCTGTGTACAGGGGAATAATTATACCTGACTTCCAATCCTTCGGGACTCTACCTTCCTTCTAGACCAATCTGCACTTCTTCCATGTCCATTCTACTAATTTCTCTCCCCCATGCTTCAGCATATCACCACACACTCCATCAATTCCTGGGGCTTTTCCCATTTCAACTTTCTTCATTGCTTCCACAGCTTCCTTCCTACTGATTTCTTCCTCTCTTCTCACATCCCTCTGTCTCCCAGCCATTCCCCAGCCACATATACTCGTATTGCTTTGATTGTCTATGTTCAACAATTCCTTAAAGTGTTCTCTCCATCTGCTCATTTTTTCTCCCTTCTCCACTAGTAATCTACCAATTTTTATCTTTCACTCTCCTACTAACTCCTTTGGCACCCTGTCTAACTCGGCTTACCTCTTTCCAGAACATTTTCTTACATTCCCTCCACTTTACACTCAAATTCCTTCCAAATTCCTCATCCATTCTCTTCTTACTCTTTGTATCTAATCTTTTCACCTCTCTCTTCCTCTCTATATGTACTGTAAATCTCTCTTCCATCTCTCAACTTCTTCCATGCCCCTGTTTCTCATCCACACACTATATGCTTTCTTCTTTTGTGCCACAGCCTCTCTCACCTCTTCATTCCACCATGCTGTTCCCTGCACCCCCTTTTGTCTTCTCTTCACCCCACACACCTCACAAGCTGCACAGATTTCATCTGTGAATATCTTGCACACACCTTCCACGTCCCCCATGTGCTCCAATCCATATTTACCCAATCGCTCCTCCACTTCTCTTTTGTATTCTGCCCTTCTTACATCCTCTTGTAACCTTTCCACACTCCTTGTATGAACTGCTCCCTCCTGTCCTTCCCCTCTTCAATTTCTCCATTTCATTTGGACGTTGATTCCGACCACCACCGAGTGGTGGTCAAAAAGTTCACTCCCCCAACCTCTATATACTCTTGCATCCATTTCACACCTTCTCATCCTGTCATCCACACACACACACACAATCAGTCATTGCCTTCCATTCATTCAGTTCACCATCCACCCTTCTCATCACTCGCCATGTATACTTATGGATCATTTTGTGCCTGAAAAGAGTATTGGCTATCATCAACCCCTTCCCGACACAAATGTCAACTAAAGCACTGCCATCCTCATCCATCTCTGCAGGCACACCCCACTCACCAACTACTCCATCCACCTTCACATTCCCTACTTTTCCATTCATATTTCCAATCAAAAACACTCTCTCATTCGTTTCAATCTTTTTCATGCACACTTCCACATTTGTCCAGAACTCTTGTCTCACTCTGCTTGCACGGTCTTGCACTGATACATACACGCACACAATCACCCACATTTGTAGTCCAACTTTCAATCTTACCCACACAATCCTTGAGCCAACTGAGCCATACTGTCTTATATTCTGCTTCCATCTGTTACTCATAACAACACACACTCGTTCTTTTGCCCTCTCATTCTCACCTACTCCTGCTCATAAACCCCATCCATACTCCCATTCTCTCACACTCACACCTCTCCATTTAGTTTCAGTTAGTCCACATACATCCACTTTCGCACCGTAAAGCACCTGGACAATCTCTTTTTCTTTCACCTCATCAATTGCACCACTTACCTTCCATGTAGCTATCCGTACCTTGACCTTGTCAGTTGTTCGGTCCTTAGCCGTCACTTTTTGGTCAGTCGTGGTCCGAGGCATCTTGTTCGTATTTTTAGTTAGTTGTTTTCTGGGGAGGGGCACCAACCCTCCGCCAACCCGCTTGCTGTCACTCAGGGAATACTTGTTGGTTGGTTATAAGGTTACCACCCAGCGTTGTAAATGCTTGCTTTCCTGGTTTACAGGAAATCATTTGGCTTGCCACTCAGTGTAGAGCTACCCTAAAAAAACAGAGTACCACTACACTAACTGGGTGCATGATGGGCGCCCCCACCTACCACAGAAAAACAAAGAGTACCACTACACTAAGTTGGTGGATGATGGGCGCCCCAGCCTACCACAAGTTTATTGTAATCAAAGGTTATTTATCTAAAGCAAAGAATTAAGTCAATAAATATTTCAGGCCAAAACCGCAGATGCATTTTTTCCTTTTTTTCTGATTTAGTCTAAATTTTATATTGACTGAAATCCCTTCTCTATCTATCTATCTATCTATCTATAGCCCGACGCCCTAATCCCGCAAAGGGTGGCCACAGACAAAACGCCTCCAAGTCACTCTGTCACCCACCATTTGACTCCCCTCCCCCCAGCTCACCCCCCCTCCCTCATATACCTCTCAACTCCATCCCTCCACCTCATCCTCGGTCTACCCCTCCCTCTCCCTCCCTCCACCTCACCTACATACACCCTCTTAGTCAGTCTTTCATTCTCCATCCTCTCCACATGTCCAAACCACCTCAGTGTATTTCTCCTAATCTTTTCAACCACATCCACATCTACCCCACAACGTTCCTTCACTTCTTCATTCGTCAACCTGTCCCTCCACGTCACTCCACATGCTCCTCTCAAGTAACTCATTTCCACTGCTCTCACTCTTGACTTGTTCCCCTCTTGCAAGGTCCACGCCTCGTTTCCATACGTCAGGGTAGGGATCACAATACCATCATGCAGTGACTTCTTAACTTCCATACTCACCTCCCTATTTCTCATCACTGCTTTCAGTGTGCCAACAACCTTCCTTCCCTGCTGTACCCTTTCACGTACTTCATCTCCCAAGGTTCCATCCTTACTCATCACACTACCCAAGTACTTGAATGCACTCACATTCTCCATATCCTCACCATCCAACCTCACTGCACACTCTGTGACTTCATTCCTCTCAAACACCATAACTTTACTTTTGTTTACATTAACTTTCAGCTTCCTCCTCCTACACACTGTCCCAAATTCATTCACCAAACCTTGCAACTCCCATTCATCTTCACTCAAAAGTACTGTATCATCAGCAAACAGCAACACCGGAAGCTTCCAAATCTCACCCTCATTCATTAGGGCCACCCCCACATCTACTGCCCTACCTTATACCTCCTTTACAACCCCATCCATATATATATTAAACAGCCATGGAGACATTACACACCCCTGTTTCAGTCCCACATTGAGATCAAAGAACTCACTCAGCTCACCATCCACTCGCACCGTAGCCCTAGCTCCCTCGTACATACTCTTCACAGCACTCAACAATTTCCCCTCCACTCCATATATTCTTAATACCTTCCACATACCTTTCCTATCTATTCGGTCATAAGCTTTCTCCAAGTCCATGAAGGCAGCGTACACTTTCCTTCCCTTCTCTAGATGCTTCTCCACTAAACATCTTAGAACAAATATCTGATCTACACACCCTTTTCCCTTCCTAAATCCCCCTTGTTCTTCTCCAACTAGCTCCTCTGTCATATGCCTAACCCTATCAATGAGTATTCTACCATATATTTTACCAGTCACACTAAGAAGGCAAATACCCCTATGGTTACCACATACTTCTCTCTCCCCTTTTCCTTTGTACAGAGGAACAATTATACCTGATTTCCAGTCCTCTAAAACCCTTCCCTCTTCCCAAGCCAATCTACACAACTTCCATATCCACTCCACAACAATCTCACCCCCATACCTAAGCATTTCACCACACACTCCATCAATTCCTGGGGCCTTTCCCAGCTTAATCTTCTTCATCGCTTCCACTACTTCCGACCTACTGATCTCTTCCTCCCTCCTCTCATCTCTTCTTCTCCCAGCCATTCCCCAACCACTTATACTCACACTGCTCTCACTCTCTACATTCAACAAATCCTCAAAGTGCTCCTTCCATCTCCTCAATTTCTCTCTCTTCTCCACCAACAATCTATTATTCCTATCTTTCACTCCCCTACTATTTCCCCTTTCACACTGCCTTACTTTCTTTACCTCCTTCCAAAACAATTTCTTACTCTCCCTCCATTTCACACTCAGATTCCTCCCAAACTCTTCATCCACTTTCTTCTTACTCTCCTTCACCAGTCTCTTAACCTCCCTTCTCCTGCTCACATATACCTCTCTCTTCTCTCTCTCATCTTCTCCCCTACCTCTACTCGCCAACCATTCACCATATGCCTTCTTCTTTTGTTCCACAGCTCGTTTCACCTCATCATTCCACCATGCTGTCCCTTGCACACCCTTGCATCTCCTCCTCACTCCACAAACCGCCTCACACGCTGCGCTTATCTCTTCCGTGAATATCTTACATACGTCTTCCACCCCATCCATCTGCTCTAGCTCATATCTTCCCAATCTTTCTTCCACTATGCTCTTATACTCTGTCCTCTTCTCACTATCTTGCAATTTCTCCACTCTTCTCACAGGAGCTGCTTCCTCCTGTCTTCCCCTTCGCCTCCTCAACCACTTTCTTTGCAGCTCTACCTTGGCCATCACTAAGTGATGGTCCGAGACTCCATTCCCCCACCCTCTCCACACCCTTGCATCCAACACTTGTCTTCTCATTCGCTCATCCACACACACGTAGTCTATCATTGCCTTTCGTTCAACAAGTTCACCATCCATCCTCCTCATTACTCTCCATGTATGCCGGTGGATCATCTTATGACGAAAGTAGGTGTTGGCTATTGCCAACCCCTTACCAGCACAGATGTCCACCAAAGCACTACCATTCCCATCTACTTCAGCTGGCACACCCCACTGACCAACCACTCCATCCACTCGTACATTCCCAACTTTGCCATTCATGTCTCCAATCAACAGCACTCTCTCGCTCCTCTCAAACTTGTCCATAATTCTACTCTCGCCCAAAACTCATCTTTCACTCTTGCCACTCGATCCTCTGTTGGAGCATACACACATACAATCGCCCATGCTTGTATACCTACTTTCATCCTCACCCATACAATCCTTGCACCCACTGTTCCATACTCTCTTATATTCTCCTTCCACTTCTTGCTTATCATCAGACATACTCCCTCTCTTGCCCTCTCATTCTCACTGACTCCCGCACATATACCTACACCGTATTCCCATTCTCTCATCCTTTCACCTTTCCATTTAGTTTCAGTCAATCCACATATATCCACTTTTGCATCCTCAAGCACCTGGACAATCTCTCTCTCTTTCACTTCATCATTCACTCCTCTCACATTCCACGTTCCTACCCTCAGAATGTCCTTTGTCCGTTCCTTAGTCGTCAACGTATGGTCCGTCCGGGTCCGAGGCGCTTTATTTGCTTTTTTAGTTAGTTCTTTTTACGGGGTGGGGCACTAACCCACCACCAACCCTTTTAGTCGCCTCGTACGACAAGCAGGGATACTGGGGGAGTATTCTTGAAACCCCCCTACCCCCTTCTCACTTTCACTAATTTCTAATATTTAAAAAGTATTTTCCCAGCTTTACTCGGATGAAATATTTCAGTTTTATACTTGCCACCATCAAACGGGTATATTCAGCTCAGGAGAGACTTTTCAACCTACAGGGGTAAGATATAGACTCTTACCTGTCCAGTACGAGATCTTTCACAAGTTGGTTGCAATTTCTTATTTGTCATCCCCTATTTTTCTGTGTCTGTCAGTCTGACTGCCTCATTTTATCATCGGTGGTAACTCGTTACCTCCACTCTTTGTACAATCATATCTGCCTCCCTCGCCAATAGGCTCATAATCACTCTCAGACCAGCATATCTACCTCCTCCACACTATCCCCTCTCTCTCTCTTTCTCTCTCTCTCTCTCTCTCTCTCTCCGTATCTTCCACTCCCGCACCAACATTCACTTCTCTCACCTTGTAGTAATTTGTTTCTACTAATTTTTTTTTTCTTTTTTTTTTAGAAAGAACGGGCGACAGGAGGATTCGACAGCCCTCTTGCCCATCCTGCTGTTCAAAACCCAGGTCACGAGAGGAATTGATCATAAGTGTGTTTGAATATCCGGGTCGACTCCTAAGTTAAGTCTAACAGTCCTCCAGGTTGCTGAGATGTTAATATAATTATATGAGGCGGTATACAGAAACAAAAGCCAAACACAAACATTTATTCCTGACCGTTTAGCCAAAAGACATCTTGGAGTAATGAGAAAATTCATTTTTTTTTTTACACCTACGTCAGGGTCATTCTTTAAAGCATTTTCAAGCACATTTTAATGAACTGTTAAACATTTTTTCGATGATCTACTATGCCTGAATAAGTTTTTGATATGTGCCTAGTGTGTTCGATAATTGCCTTTAATTTTTGTATATGCAAAACACAAACACACACACACACACACACACACACACACACACACACACACTAAAAGCTGTAAGCCTAGATGAAGTACTTCCCAGGAAATCATCAACAAAAGAGACAAAATAAAAACCCATGTATTTAATGATCCTTGAAACACTGCATGTGAAAGATGGAGGTCATAGGGTAAAGGAAATCCAGACTAACTCAGTTCCTGAGCTGACCTATCTACCTATCTTTCTATTGCCAGACGCCTTAATCCAGTACGGGGTGGCCACAAACAAATCGCCTCCACGTCGCCCTGTCCCCCACCATTTCACTGCCCTGCTCCCAACTCACACCCCCCTCTCTCATATACCTCTCCACTCCATCCCTCCATCTCATACTCGGCCTCCCCCTCCCTCTCCCCCATCCACCCCACTCACATACACTCTCCTTGTCAGTCTCTCACTCGCCATCCTCACCACATGGCCAAACCACCTCAGTATGTTCCTCCTAACGCTTCCAGTCACATCCACATCCACACCACAACGCTCCTTTATATCTTCGTTTGTCAGCCTGTCTCTCCATGTGACTCCACAGGCTTCTCTTAAATATCTCATTTCCACTACTCTCACACTTGACTTGTGTCCTTCCAACAACGTCCAAGCTTCACTTCCATACGTTAGAGTTGGTATCACAATACTGTCATGTAATAACTTGTTCACTTCCATGCTCGCTTCCCTGTTTCTTATCACTGCTCTCAGAGAACCAGCAACCTTTCTTTCTTGTTGTACCATTTCAAGCACTACACCCTCCAAACTTCCATCCTTACTCATCACACTTCCCAAGTATTTAAACGTACTCACATTTTCCATTTCCTCACCATCCAACCTCACTATACATTCACTGACTTCACCTCTCCCAAAGACCATCACTTTATTCTTCCCTACATTCACTTTTAGATTCCGTTTCTTACACACTCTCCCAAATTCATCCACCATGCCTTGCAACTCCCCTTTGTTATCACTTAACAACACAGTATCATCTGCAAGTAACAGTACAGGGAGTATCCAAACACTATCCTCTCTCACCAGGGCCACTCTAACTTCCACAGCCCTACCTTGTATCTCTTTTATTACCCCATCCATGTACAAATTGAACAACCATGGAGACATGACACATCCCTGTTTCAACCCAACCTTCAAATAGAGAAATTCACTCAGTTCACCATCCACACGCACTGCAGCCTTTGCACCATCACAGCATTCAACAACTTCCCATCTACTCCATATATTCTTAATACTTTCCACAATCCTTGTCTATCCACCCTGTCATATGCTTTCTCCAAATCCATGAAAGCCGCATACAACTTCTTTCCCCTCTCTAGAAACTTTTCCACTAAAGATCTAAGAATGAATATCTGATCTACACAACCTCTTCCCTTCCTACAGCCTCCCTGTTCTTCTCCAACTAATTCCTCTGTTATTTCCCTGACTCTGTCAATAAGTATCCTACCATACACTTTTCCTATTATACTAAGAAGACAAATGCCCCTATGATTACCAAACACTTCTTTTTCCCCTTTTCCTTTGTCTATCTATCTATTGCCAGACGCCTCAATCCCGTTTGGGGTGGCCACAAACAAATCGCCTCCAAGTCGCCCTGTCCCCCGCCATTTCACTGCCCTGCTCCCAACTCACACCCCCCTCTCTCATATACCTCTCCACCCCATCCCTCCATCTCATCCTCGGCCTCCCCCTCCCTCTTCCCCCCTCCACCTCACTCACATACACTCTCTTCGTCAGTCTTTCACCCCCTGGGGGTAGGGGGGTTTTCAAGAATACTCCCCCAGTATCCCTGCTTGTCGTAAAAGGCGACTAAAAGGGTTGGCGGAGGGTTAGTGCCCCTCCCCGGAAAACAGCTTTTCCTTTGTATAAGGGAATAATTATTCCTGACTTCCAATCCTCCGGGACTCTATCTTCCTCCCATGCCAATCTGCACATGTTCCACATCCATTCTACTACTATCTCTCCCCCATGCTTCAGCATTTCACCACACACTCCATCAATTCCTGGGGCTTTCCCCAATGTGACTTTCTTCATTGCTTCCACAACTTCTATCCTACTGATTTCATCCTGTCTTCTCACCTCCCTCCTTCTCCAAGCCATTCCCCAGCCACTTATACTCGCATTACTTCCATTCTCTATGTTCAACAATTCCTTAAAGTGTTCTCTCCATCTGCTCACTTTTTCTCCCTTCTCCACTAGAAATCTACCATTTTTTTCTTTCACTCCCCTACTAACTTCACTGCCACCCTGTCTTACTCTCTTCATCTCCTTCCAGAACATTTTGTTACAGTCCCTCCACTTTACACTCAAATTCCTTCCAAATTCCTCATCCACTCTCTTATTACTCTCTCATACTAATCTTTTCACCTCTCTCTTCCTTTCTACATTATAACTCTCTCTTCCGCCTGTCAACTTCTACCACGCTGTAGCTGATGTGCTACAGTGTATTTACATACGACTGAGAGTACTTCCTAGCTTCAGAGGTTGATCAAACAAGGGATGCCACACTAAAGCTACCATTCTAAACAGTTTCCATAATCCTATACTCCCTAATCAGAGGATAATCTTGCTGTTTTATCCTGGATTACCTAAACTGTTTCGAAGTTATTCATCCACAGAGCAAAATATAGAATTAACACCCTCAGTCTAATAGCCTTCTTCCTGATATTTTTCTGTTGCTGCGGAATTGTTATCAAATATGGATGACAACTACTGTACCTCCTCCGATAGCAACCTGATCACCTTATCCTGTCCTATCACTCCCAAGAACCGTCGGTTTTGGTACTTTGGAGCTGCTGATTGGGACGCAGTACTTCTTGATTTTCCCTGGAATGACTATTGGCTCCATAGCCGAAAGCCATCTGTGTTTCGCGCATTACGGAGCTTATTCTCTCAGGTACAGAAGCATACATCCCTTTCTCATATCCTCTGACCAATGCAATTAAAAAAAAAATGTTTTAATCACGCTTGTTCTCATGCTGTCCACAACAAGGAGAAGGCTTACAAAAGGTACCAAAGCCAACCCACTCCCGAATCTCATCATTATTATGTTTCTGCCCAGAATAATGCTAGATCTATTCTTTGCTCGGGTAAAATGAATTTCATTCGTACTAAATGCTCTGAACTCTCTAACTCGAATTCTTCCTGCTTCTTCAGGCACCTTGCCAAAAACCTTTCTAACAACTTTACCTTATTATCCTTCCTTCCCTCCTTTTATCCACCATTATGGCTTTGAAACTATTTCTTCTACTGATAATGCAGAACTCTTTGCTCAGACTTTCTCCTCCAGTTCCACCTTAGACAATTCCGTGCTGTTCCTCCATCTTCTCCCCCTTCAGATTCCCTCATGGATAAAATAAAAATTTCTTCAATTGATGTATTTTCTGCCATCCCTGGCCTCAATACTAACAAGGCAAAAGGGCCAGATGGGGCCTCTCCTATTGTTCTCAAGAACTGTGCTTCTGCGCTTACACTCATGCCTAGGTAAACAATTTCGCCTCTGTCTGTCAACTTGCATCTTTCTTTCTTGCTGGAAGTTTGCTCTCATTCACTCTGTCCCAAAGAAGGGTGACCATTCCCATCCCAGTTTCTATCGTCCAATCTCTTTAAATCCTGTGCTTCAAAAGTGTTCGAGTCTGTTCTTAACAACAACAACAACAACAAAAACAACAGCAGCAGCAGCAGCAGCAACAACAAAAATCTAAAGCATCTTTCCGTTCCGCCACGGACGCTCCACTGGCGATCTTCTCACCTACTTTTCAGGCTCCTGGTCATCCTCCGTTCGTAACTTTGAAGAAAACTTTGCCACTACACTAGACATCTCAAATGCTTCCGATCGAGTCTGGCATAAATCTTTATTTTCCAAACTGCCCTCTTACAGTTATTATCCTTCTATCTGTGCCTTCATCTCTAACTTTCTTTCTGATCGTTCTATAGCTGCTGTTGTGGCCGGCCACCTTTCTTCTCCTAGAGCTATTGATAGTGGTGTTTCTCAGGGTTCTGTCCCGTCTGCAACTCACTTCCTTTTATTCATCAGTGACCTTCTTAATGGTACATTAACCCTTTCCACTCATACGCTGATGACTCCACCCTTCACCTCTCCATTTGCTCCCGCAGCGTCCATCTTAGCAGTTCCTTCACCAAACAAAGGTTGAGGCTATAGACACCTAATGTCTGACTTGACTCGTATCTCTGACTGGGGTAAAAGTAATCTTATTGTTTTTAATGCATCAAAAACTCAGTTCCTACATTTATAAACCCGTCAAAATCTTCCACAAGAGTACTCTCTAATTTTTAGCAATATCCAGCTCAATCCTTCAACATCTTTAAATATGCCTAGGGTTTCATTCTGTCGGGATTTATGTTCGAAAGAAAATATGCTTCTTCCATGAGATTACCTGTAGGTGTGCTAAACCGATTCCGTGCCTTCTTTACCCCTGCAAAGTTTACTCACGGGATTTACTCGCCCCTGTGTACAGCACATCTCTCATGTGTGGGAGGCTTCCCACATACAGTCCTTCTCACCAAGGTGAAGTCAAAGGCTTTCGTCTCATTAACTCTCCTCCTCTTACTGGTTCCCTTCAACCTTTGTCTCTTCGCCGCACTGTTGCATCTTTTTCTCTTTTCTGTATCTACTTCAGCGGTCACTGCTCCTCTGAACGCTCTGCTTGCATCCCTCCACCACAACGGCGGGCATGTTGCACCGTCTAGCAAAAAACTCTCATCCCTTTTCTGTCCAGCTCACTAATGGAAGACTTAACCTTTACTCTCAGTCCTTCATGCAAGCAACAGGTCAACTCAGGAACTGTCTCTTTCTGTACTTCCTACTGTCAATGATCTCCAGTCTCTCAAATGCAGTGTCCTGGCATCTCGAAATGAACTTATCTTGAATTTGGCTCTCTGTTTTCTTGTTTTTTGTTTTTCTTAGAGGGAACAATTTGCAGGCTTCTGGCCTTTGGTTCCTTTTTCCTTGCATAAAGAAATGAGTAGTCAACCACGTCAATCTGACAACATTCTTGCAACCATTAGACCACATTATTCTACTTTGGAAACACCACACCCATCCTTCCTGAAAGAGGTAAGGACAGTCACCTTCGACGTGGGTCTAGTGAAATAGCAAAGGAAAATGGCCGGCTTTAAGGCACTTTCACGCCGTTAGGAAGAAATTAGGGGGAAACTCCAGTGTCGTAACTATCACACTGCGTCTCAGCAGGCCCCCTCCCCCCCACACACACACATTCTTATTTTAGTCCAGTCTCCAGGAACGCGATACTCAACCCATAAGCCCTCACGTTTGCGTACCTCTGTTTTAACCCGTATGTCTGCAGCCATTTTATTTTCAGTCCTGTGTGTGGGAAGCAACGATTGACACTAAACGACTGGAACTGAAGGGGTAAATAATATGTAAATGAAGAGAGAGAGAGAGAGAGAGAGAGAGAGAGAGAGAGAGAGAGAGAGAGAGAGAGAGAGAGAGAGAGAGAGAGAGAGAGAGAGAGAGAGAGAGAGGGGGGAAACATTTTTTTCTATTTCACTGGTCATCATGATTTTTGTTTTACAGTGCTAATGGCTGTGATGAAACCCACCAAAGCAATGGAGTGTCAGTTTGGTCCCCCAAGAGATGGATGAAATAATAAGAAAAAAAAAAAGGGAGGGTAAAAAATCCTACCGAAGGGATGAATTGTTCTTTAACATTCCTGGAAATGATTTTTGTTTTCCTGCGTAGAAAAACATTCTTAAAAATTCGATTACTTGAGTTAATCATATTTTTAGTGTCAAGTAAGAATATGCTGAGTGATGCGTGGCACTTTAACTATTTTTCATTTCTTTGTAGATAAAAATATATTCAGAAAAAAAAATCTGATTAGAGCATTTACATCCATTTTCCATGGTGAATACGACAGAATATAGGAAATGCCTGGCACCTGCGCATTGTTTTTCGTTTCTTTATTTCTGAAGCAGCCAGGAAAGAACTAATGATTGGAAAAAAAAAATCCTAAAATCTTAATATCTTTAGGAGGAAGAATCGATCCATTCATCGCTGTGTCCTCTGCCCCATAAGGAGCGAAGGGACACTGGGCTAGGCTACTTGTTCCGACATTTAAGGAGAGAGTGACCTGCCTCACTCGTCACTGTGATATTATATGAGCATTAAATCCCAGCCTTCCCTAGGACTTACTGGCTCTTGCAAGCTAGAGCGCCTTAACCTACGTAACGTAATTTTGTTATATGGTACATCCGAGCATAGCAAACAGCTTCCTGGGTGACAGTAAATCATTTGTCTATTCATACAGTGTGGAATCACCTGAAGACAGCATTATATTGAGTGTGGGGATGTTGTGGTAAAATAGAAGTGAGATTAGTAAGGAAGGAAGGAAGGAAACGTGCAGTGGGAGTTTGTTACATAGATAGGTAATAGACGGGAAAGAACGAGAGGTATGCTTTTACAGAGAAAGAATCTCTCAACAAAAATGCTAGAAAACAAGCAACTTTTTTTTTTTATATATGTAAATGCATAGCAATGCTCTTTATTATGGAAAACCAAAAGCCGAGAGCCTTCGAAATGTTTTCATTCCAAAGAAGGATTTGTTAATTTCGAAATGGTTGGACACGGTCTCCCCCCCTCTGCTTAACTTTCCATCCTCTCGTACTCCTCCTTTCCCTTCCTCACCCGTATCCTCCATCATCTTCCTCCGAATACCCTCCTTAACTTCCCTCCTGACACTCCCTTCATCTCCCTGACATCTCTTTTCTCCCTCCCTCCTTCCTTACCTCTTCTTCACCTTCCCCTCCAGCTCTTCCCCCTGCCCCTCCTCCTACCCTCTCCTTCCCTTCCCATCCCTTTCTATTTCCATCCTTCCCCTTCCCCTATAACACTTCCCCTCCCCTCACACACCCCTACTCCTCCCGGACCCGCCACTTCGCAAGGGGTCAACAACATTTCATTCTCGTTACCTCGCCCGGACGGAGTCCGACGAGGTATTGCTTTTGATCGACTTTGTTTGTGTTTGTTTGTTTGTTTGTTAGAACATTACGGAAAAACGGCTGAATGAAATTACATGAAACTGTCAGAATGTGTGGGTACTGGTCCCAAAAGAAAGCGGTTAAATTTTGAAGATAATCGAGTGACCCTGAAAAATCATAATCAAGGTCAAGGATATTCAGGGTGCTATAACACGAAACTGGTTGAAGATAGAGAGGTCTTTATTATTATCAACATATAGGAAATTCCATATGGGTTTTTAATCGGTTATTGAACCCTGACCGTGAGTGACCTTGAAAGGTCAAACAGAAGGTCACGGATAATCAGGGGGCTATAACTCGAAACTCGTTGAAGATATAGTTACTGTTACCAAGATATAGGAAGACTCATATGGGCTTTCATTTGGCAGTAAGGCCTTTGACCTTGAGAGACCTTGAAAGGTCAAACGCAAAGTCATGGATTTCCATACGGCCTAACTCGAAAATATACGTGCCATTACCTTTGACTGTAACCCATTAACTCCTAGGGTTCCTGTGTGAGGGATTTTGCTAAGCGTATGGCCATCCGCCTATCAGCTCATAGTCGCGAAGCTCATAGCTCACTTCCCCAGGGTTCTCTTCTTCATTACCTTTTGATTATGCCCATCCTATATTGAGGATGCTGGGCGCAGACGGGTTAACTGTGCACTGACCCTAAATGACAGAAACGAGTCGGCATTTAACAGCAATGAAATAACTGCTGTCGGGCGAGGTTTGTTGTGTCTGGCACCATTTTTATATACTGTTTCTTGCTCCTTCCTGTTATTTGCCAAAACCCATCAACTTCTATAATAGTTTTGTCTCAACAAGCCCACGATGCTTTCATAATCTCCTTTCATTCTTACTCGTGAGTACAGAAGGTCTTATTTGAGATTTCATCCCTACTCTTCGACAGGCAATTCGTTTACCTTCCATAAGGAAAACGAATAGTCACTAATAGATGTCTTTCCTGAGCTAAATAGATTTTTATGGTGGTAGACAGGCATAACAGTTTTGACCAAATAATGAAGGTAATAAAGAGTCCTGTAAAGCATGAAAAGAGGAATGAATGAATATTGATGAAATGCAGTTTAGGTCTATGCCACTGATGCCATATTCACCGTCCGGCAGCTTCAGGAAAAATATACAGGAAAGAATAGACAGTTGTACACTGTTTTTGTTAATATGGAGAAGTCCTTTGACAAAGTCACCAGGGAGGTGGTGGTTGGGCAAAGAGGAAGCATGGGATCGAGGTGTGGCTGGTTAGAGTGATTTTGGTTATGGATGAGGGTGCTCGTGCCCAGGTGAGAGTGCATGAAGGTTTGAATGATGACTTCTCCATGAATGATGGCGTGCATCAGTTGTCATGGCGTGCATCAGTTGTGCCCCTCATTGTCATGGTGCTTGAAGCTCTTTCACGTAATTTCAGAAATAGACTCCCATGGGAGTTGTTATATGCTGATGACCTGATGCTGACTGCAAAGAACGAGAGGGTGGTGAAGGAAAGATTAAGGAAGTGAAGAGACGGAATGGGGCACAAGGTGTTGAGAGTAAAAGCGAATAAAACAAAAGTGATAATATTAAGAGCTGGTGGCGGTACTGTCAAAATAGAGGAGGTGTGGCCATGTGAGGCTTGCCACAAGGGCGTGGGAAGTAACTCCGTTAGGTGTAGTGTACAGTATGTGATTAGTGGGTGCATAACAGATGCAATGTATTCGAGGCAGGCTACGAAATAATGCTGATTTCGTGTACGAGGTTTGTAGAAAAGAGTATGGAAAGATAGAGAGGTGGGAATAGATTGATCTTACTGGAGAGTTTCTGGAGTGTGCTGAGAAATTTTATTTGGGAGACATGATCTTTATATCGTAGATGAGGCTGGAGCTGGCTCTGTGGCTAGGATAAGGAGTGGTTGGGCTAAGTTCAGGGAGCAGTTACCTCTCTTCACAGTGAGAGAGTTCTCCCTCCATGCTAAGGTGTCCTTTGTATGCAGCATGTGTGAAGAGTGTAATGCCGTACGATAGGAATACCTGGACAGTATAGCAAGCGTATACTGTAGGCTCAAATGTACAGAGATGACAGTGATCAGATGGATGTGTAGAGCGCCACTGAATGACAGGCCTGAATGGATTAGAATTGTGAATAAACAATTGAGAGGAAGAATGGTTCTTGAATGTATTAATGTTGTGGGGCGATGGGGAAACTGAGATGGTTTGGGGATGTTGAGAGGATAGAATCTGGCAAGTGGAACAAAGTAAAAGAATGTAACCTCGGGTATAAGGAACTGAATGGAGAGGCTGCTAGAGATCGAGCAACATGTTGGACCGCCACTATGCCACCAAGCCCGACGTATGCAAGCATGTTAGAACCTTTATAAATGAATAAACGAACAAACGTATCACAGATATGACTGCCAGAAGGTTTTATGATGAAAGAGAAAATGAGAAAACATCTGGGAGAAGAAGTAATATTAGATTTTTTCCCTGGCCTAATTCGTTTATCCTCAGTCAGTTATACTCTTCTCTTTACTACAAGGCTATCCTCAGCTATATAAAATCATGTGACAGTTGCATGAACATAAGGCTAGTGGTAGGAAGAATTTCACGCATGCTTTGCCGAATCCACCAACCGTTTTCAGTATATAAAATCGTTTAGCGAAAGAAGGAACACAACAGTCTAGCGATAGCAGGAAAAGGATAAAAATATCATGATACCGAAGAGGCTACTTGAGTCTGTTTGTTTGTTCTTCCAGGCCGCTTAAACTTTATCACAAAAACTTCTCTCATTCAGTGCTATCGTTTTCACGCCGAGGAAGTATTCCTTATTTCATTCTTGTTACTTCCACAAGGACGAACGCGATGCTAGAAAAAGAGAAAACAGGCCGAGTTATACCAGAAGCGAGAGCTTCCCATCAGTTAATTGCCTGGATGTAGTGTGGTGTGGGAGGGTCATTTTGTGTGGAGCGGTGTGGGAGGGTGGTTGGATGTGTAGTGTAGTGTGGTGTAGCTTTGTTAAGGTAGTTAATGTCTATCCTGGAGTGAATACTTCACGTCTGAATCATACAGACTGAACGCTTCTAGAGATGCTTTCACGCCTAAAAACGGTAACATCCAAACCACTTATCAGTCATCACACCAGAGAGGAAAGAAGTTAGGTTTGACCAAAAAATTGAAATATGTGGAAACGGCCTACGTTTTTACAGCATTTTGCATAAAAGAAAAAAAGAAAAGAAAAAATATTCGATGTACGACTTTCAGGGCCCTTTGATTAATGTACATGAGTTAATGCCTCAAGGTATGGTGTGCTGTGCTGTGTGATGTGGTTTGGTGTGGTGTTGCTTCGCTTATCCGAAAAAACGTTAGTGACAGACACGCGGGCAATGCTGCTCGAGGGATGCTCTCTCGTCTAAAAATCAGTCCCCTGGGCGCGTTTTAAACTGCTGACATGGCTGCCACTCGATAACACTACCCTGCCACCAGAGAGAGTCGGCAATAAGGTACGTAAGAAACCCTATAATTCCGAAGACCCATTGTTTTCTTGCTATCAGTAAACGATTATAAATTGCGCAGCGGCGTCATCTTGCGGATCATCGGGTAATGAAGGCTAAATATAGCTTCTCTAGTTCGAAGTCTTTCCTTAACTGAACAAAACAGTTTGGCGATTACAACACCAAAATAACAAAACAGGGAGATCTTTCCAGGGAGTACACAGTATGCAGTTTGTGTATATTTTGATCCAAATCGCATTACGCATTCATGAAATAACGTTCGCCATGAAACTGGAGCATGGCCCATGAATTCTGAACTTTGCTCTGCACCAAAATCGAGTCTTACTTTCCAGACCCACAAACAATTTTGGTGACAGTTTTGATCCAAAAACGGATCAGTCATTAATGATATACTTTATTAATATACCGGTACAAATATGATTCCATATAATCAAATGTAGATAAATACGTAGAAACTGATTCGATCACAACAGCATAGCATTCGACGTTGCGAAAAATACATCACTGGACTAACATGGTGAATATCATCATGACTATCATAAAGGACACTCGTTGCCAAGATTCTCTGACAGTTATCCTTGACAGACTAAAGTGAGCATGCATAAAGCAAACTGAAAAATAAAATTACACTACGTAAGCTCACTCAGCAACAGATAACATTCATTAAGAGAATCTCCTAAGTGCCCCCCCACCCAAAAAAAAAAAGGTCCCAGCACAAGGTAGCTCCACGCTGACTCTCCTGCATAAAAATATTCACTTCAAAAACCTCTCACAATTCACGAGTTTTTTAAAAGCACGAACAGAACGCTAATTGTGTGAACCTCTCCAGCTGGATGTGATGAAGCTGGAAGAAAAAACTAGTCGAGCAAAGAAAGTGAATGGAGAGAGAGAGAGAGAGAGAGAGAGAGAGAGAGAGAGGTTCACTTAAGCAAGAAGAAAGTGAGCTTATGTCCACATAAAAAAGGGATATCCGAGAAAAGTACGAGAATATTCCGGACAGGGAGCATCCACAGGAGGAAGGTAAGACCGTATGTCAGAGAAAATTTCGCATAAGCAAGGTTGTTTTCGACTGGCCGAGAAAGCAAGACGTACAATCTACATATGAAAGGCTGTGTGTGTGTGTGTGTGTGTGTGTGTGTGTGTGTGTGTGTGTGTGTGTGTGTGTGTGTGTGTGTGTGTGTGTGTGTGTGTGTGTGTGTGTGTGTGCCCAGGAGCATCACTTCCTCGGATCTGACTAGGCAATTGGACTACACAGTCACTTCACGATGGATTGAGCGTCGTATTCCAGATGGCAAAGGAGACTTAAAGTACTTTTCATTAGCATTGGATTTGGCACACCCTTTGGCATTTTCTTCCAAGCTATTCATAACGTTTTAATGTCAGCCTTGTTTGCATCGGTAATATACAAGAGGGTAGTTGCGAGTAATGTGTGAAATAATCTACAGAAAAAGCGGTACAATATCGCCAACACCTTTTTGCATGCGACCTAAAGCGATGCTAGGGATCGGACCTGCTGCAGTGATGAGTCCATCCCACTCACTGAGCCTGGATACTTCTTTTTAATTCCATTCTTCTCACCTACTGACGGCTTAATCAGTTGAATATACACGTTTCCAGCTGCAGCGGCTAGAAATATCTTTAAGTACAAGAGGCCTCTCCAAAACTAAATAAAAACGTCTGGTAGCAGCAGCAATAAACCAAACTGAACGTCACCCAAATGCAAGGGATTAACGTTAAATAAAAGAAACGTCTTTAATATAGCCCTCTCAACATTTCAGGCGATGTTGTTTAGCTTTTAAAAGATTTCTAGTATGACGGGGATAATGAACGCTCTGTCTCATCCTATGTTGAATAAAATCATCAGGATACAGCAAGAGTGAGACGAAAAAGACATTCTCATCCTGACTTAGCTTAACCCATTTGAGCCCAGTGTCCTCATTATAAGATGGAGGCGAGCATTTTCAAAACTTAACAAAGAAGGGAACCCCGAGGTGGCAACCTATGAGCTTTGCGACTATGAGCCGATAGGCGGAGGGTGGTACGCTTAGTACCCTTCCAGCAAAATCCCTCGCGCAGGAACTCTGGGAAATAATGGTTTAAGCACAGTTAGTGGGGGCCGAGAGCGAGTGAAAAAAATAGTGGAGAAAATGGTATTTATTACTCCGAGAGAGAAATGGTGACTGGCCAGTGGGGATATGTATGGGGGTGGGGGCAGGTGTGTACGGGTGTGTTCTTGGGTGTGGAGGGGTGTCGTGGATATATGGGTGGGTTTCGTGGGTGAGGTGGTGTGAGTATTGGCTTAGGTTACGGTCCTATCTTAACCAAAAGTTCGGCCACACTTCTATTGCAGCCCTGATGATAGAAATTGGTACACGAATTATTTTGGTTATAGTATAACGATATACATAACATATGAATATGAGGAGGACACTCCCTGACATTAGTAGGAATGAGAAACATGGAAAGCAGGGAACAGTGACAGTACCTGTATATTTGTTTGTTCCAGTCTGATGGTTCACTGTAGGCTGGTCTACCGTAAGACCGCTGTCGCTTTCAGTATACCGTTAAAAGGAGGGACTTTACGTTTTCTGAGAGAATACATTCATTTCCTTAAGCCTCTCGAAGTACAGTTTATTCATCAGCGAAGGGGTTAATTCGTTGGCCCTGCGTTGTGCAGCTTCTAGTTCCACTATATCTTTGACCAGATATGGTGCCCAAAATTGTGCCCCAAGCTTTAGGTGTAGCCTAACAGTGTTTTTTATGGAGGGATTGCAGTTTTTTGGTTTTATAGGTAAAATGCATTTTGATGAATCCTATGGCATGGTTGGCCTTAACTACGGCAAGATTACAGTGACTGGATAATGTGAAATTATCTTAAATTATTGTCCCTAAATCTGCAACTTGTAAGGACTTGCTAATTATCTGGCCTTACGGTCAATAATCATGCTTTGTGTTTTTTGTCTCGCATTGCAGTGCCTGCCATTGCTCGTACTTATACTGAATGTCATTTGCATTTTTTTTTATAATTCAACAATTTTGTTAAGGTCATTTTGAAGGCTAATTCTGTTTTCTTCTGTTAAAACAGTATTACTAACGTTTGTGTCATCCGTGAATTTAGAAATGAAGTTGTTTAGCTTAACTTTTATATCTTAAATATACATCTTGAATAAATCTGGTTCCAACACCGATCGATGAGAAACACAACTAGTCACGGAAGCCCAGTATGACTCAACTCCATTTATGACGACACGTTGTTTTATGTCAATTAGCTATCTACCTATCCACCCATGAATGTTTCTGACGATTCCTATTAATCATATCTTTCTCACTAAATTATTATATAGTAGTTTCTCAAACCCCATCCCATCCCCGGGGTTTGAGAAACTACTATATAATCTGTACAGGGACTGGGTAATAAAAGAGGTACAAGGTACGGTAGTGGATGTTGGAGTGGCCCTGGCGAGAGAGGGTAGGTAGTGTTTGGAAACTCCCTGTACTGTTGTTTGCAGATGATACTGTGTTGTTGAATGAAGACGAAGGAGAGCTGCAAGGCTTGGTGGATGAGTTTGGGAGAGTGTGTAAGAAACGGAATCTAAAGGTGAATGTAGGGAAGAGTAAAGTGATGGTCTTTGAGAGAGGTGAAGTCAGTGAATGTACAGCGAGGTTGGATAGTGAGGAATTGGAAAATGTGAGTACATTTAAGTACTTGGGTAGTATGATGAGTAAGGATGGAGGTTTGGAGGGTGAAGTGCTTGAAAGAGTACAGCAGGGAAGAAAGGCTGGTGGTTCCTTGAAAGCAGTGATAAGAAGCAGAGAAGTGAGCATGGAAGTGAAAAAGTTACTACATGACGGTATTGTGATACCAACTCTAACGTATGGAAGTGAAGCTTGGACGTTGCTGGAAGGACACAAGACAAGAGTGAGAGCAGTGGAAATGAGTTATTTAGGAGGAGCCTGTGGAGTCACATGGAGAGACAGGCTGACAAATGAAAATATAAAGGAGCGTTGTGGTGTGGATGTGGATGTGATAGGAAGAGTTAGGAGGAATAAACTGAGGTGGTTTGGCCATGTGGAGAGGATAGAGGGTGAAAGACTGACGAGGAGAGTGTATGTGAGTGAGGTGGAGGGGGGAAGAGGGATGGGGAGGCCGAGGATGAGATGGAGGGATGGGGTGGAGAGGTATATGAGAGAGGAGGGGGTGAGTTGGGGGCGAGGCAGTGAAATGGCGAGGGACAGGACGACGTGGAGGCGATTTGTTTGTGGCCACCCCGAACGGGATTGAGGCGTCTGGGAATAGATAGATAGATAGATAGATAGTTTCTCAAAGGCTTTCTGGAAATATAATAAGATTATATCGAAGGACAAGATACTACCATGAATTGTAAAAAGCGTATCATAAAACTCGATTAGATTTGTAAGGCATGATATCCGAGACGTAATGCCGTGCTGGCTGTTAATAATTACGTTATTAGATTCTAGGAATTCAACTATTCTGTCTCATATTAATGATTCAAGGATTTTTCCCAAAAGAGAGAGAGAGAGAGAGAGAGAGAGAGAGAGAGAGAGAGAGAGAGAGAGAGAGAGAATTACATACCGACCCAGCCAATAAACCTCCTCAACCATCACTTTATCTTCCTACCCCCCTCTCTAATCACCCATTGTCATCTCAACTTTCCCTCCCAATCACCCACCGTCACCCCATCCCCCAATCCCCCATCGTCATCTCAACACTCCCTCCCAATCCCCCACCTTCACCCCAAACTTCCCTCCCAATCCCACATCGTCATCTCAACCTTCCCTCCCAATCCCCCCACCGTCACCTCAACCATCCTTCCCTATCCCCCACCGTCAACACCTCAACCCTTCCTCCCAGTCCCCCACCGTCACCCCATCGTTCCCTCTCAATCCCCCACCGTTACGTCAGCCTTCCTTCCTAGTCAATCTCCCTTTCCTCTAATCCTTATTGATATCCCTACCTCCTCACCACGAATCCGTCTTCCGTTTCACCCCCCACCCCAAGGCATCAAAAAAACATTTGTGGCAAGATCAGTGACTACATAGCTCTTTAACTCGTTCAACCTGATGACGTATGTTTATTCTTCTACTACCTGACTATTTTACTTGGCCTTGGGATTATCATTCATAGTGGAGGATGTTAATGGAGATGGGATGTAATCCTTTCCCTAGGAAATATTTTCCCATGGCTGATTAAAAACATCTACCGGTTGCAGGAATAACATATGAAATGTTATCAGCTGAAGTGGGTAACTTATTTAAAATTATTACGATTTTTTATTTAATGTCTGCCACTTCAAGATCGCAATATTCATCTTCTGGAAGATCTTTATTAATAAAGAAGCCAGTGAAGGCTGTATTTTTAACCTCTCCATTTCTATGTTTCTCCTTTTGTATGTAAAACACTCTGAAAGCAACGACAGTAATATACCAAGCTAAATTATTATAGTGTAAGTGTCAATAACTCATCTCATAATGCAATCCCGGTTTTAATGAAGGTTGAGTAAAACTTCTTCAAACTAATTAAGATAAGGTACAGGCACCACCAATATAGTGGAATGAAGAGCAAGTTAATAATTTCCAGACAGTGTTTCCATATTCCATTAGGATTATTATCAGCTATAGAAGAAATATGGTTAGATACTATGAAAGAAAAATAGTAAAAAAGGATAGGGTAGAACCACTCCGACACGGAAATATCACTATTACGTTAGAATGACTGTATTTAGCCTTAGGAGAGACCTTTCGTAGTGATGAGATTTATTAAGGCTGAATGTAAACCCTTTTTCGAAAACTCTCTTTTGTCAGATAATTGACAGAAAAAAACTTTCACCATCATATTTATGGAGAGTTAAAAGATCCCCTGGTAGTGCAAGGTTAACAAGGACTATGTGTAACACCGCCAATTTGAAAAATTCCCCTAAGCTAATCAACTGGACACAGCGAGAATACAGTGTAGCTACAAACATGTCTGGGGTTTCTATATAACACTGTGTAACAAAGAATTTGTTTATTCAGTTATTTGGTCTTGTTAAATTCAGTTTTCCATGCTGATTCCAGTGGTGTATGTTTTGTTTGTCTATCTCTAGGTTTTTGTCAACAATTGGCAATTGTTTATTTCCAGTCTTGTTACCAAGCGCCAGTGTAATGGCTGACATATCACTTCCCACGTCTCACACACACACACACACACACACGCACACACACACCATCTTCTTCCAAGCAGATGTCGCTGATATGACAATGCGTCATGCAACGCGGATCGAGTAAGTTATTCGATGAGCTAGTCTCACGTTGTTAGTTTGGCTGGTCTACAAGTTTTTCAGCTGTTCCTAAAGGTGTGTCCATTGATGAGAATGACCCGTAGATGTTCTTGCAAGCTGTCAGCCGATACATTTTGTTATGTATGTGGAGACTATACTGGACCGAAGATGATCAAACACAAAATCCACCTTGACACCAAATTTGCTCATGCATACAAAGCATATTTTGGAGTGGCAATGGGCGATCAAGATAAAGATTGGTCTCCGCACTACAGTTGTGGTAGCTGTCGCTCTGCACTTGAAGCTTGGGTATAAGGAGTGAGAAAGAAGTTGCCTTTCGCAGTTCCGAGAGTGTGGCGAGAACCTTCGAATCACCGCTACGATTGTTATTTTTGCATTGTTGATATACTGTAAGTGGTGCGAAGAACATTAAGGGCAGAAAGAACATTGTATATCCAAATTTGCCTTCTTTGATCTCTCCGGTGCCTCACAACGATGAACTGGGCGATTCTTGTCCACCCCGTTACACCTTTCACTGCTATTCTTTCCCTTCCATTACTCTCTGTTTCTTTTCCCAGCAATACAGCTCCCCATTCCTATCTCTTCCATCTCTTCCCCTTCCTCTTTCTCTCAGCTCTATTTCCCTTTCTTTACCACTCTTTTTTTGCATTACTAAGCCTACAGTTCACTATTTCTGTCGCCACCATTACACGTCTCTCTCTCTCTCTCTCTCTCTCTCCCCGCTGCAGGGGGTCACCTTGACGTGGTGGCGGGGCTTGAAGCGTGGTTGGCGGTGCCACCTACTTTGGAGGCATGCCTACCTTTGCAGGGTTCGGTTTTTGTCAGCCACGTGGACCAAGCGCCCCCTGCATCACTGGTGGAGGAGGCCTGCTAGTGATGTTAGTCCCTGCCCATTTGCCATCTAGGGCGGGACTGTTGCCTCCCCACGTGTTTGCCGTGCGTGGCGTCCCGTAATGCTGGGAGACGGGAGTCCTGGAGGTTGAGTGACGCTGTGTACGCTGCGCCCTGCAGCTAGCAATACACCTCTTTGGTCCCTTATTCTGGCTAGACGGGTGGCCTGGTTGGGCCCGACCAGGTCAATCGGCTGGTCACTGGTTAGCCACCTAGGCTAGTCACCTAGTGGCTTTAGGGTCAAGCGGGCTCTGGGGGACCTGGTGGCTCCTATCGTCCTGGAGTCACCCTTGTCAGGGTCCCTTGGTGGTTACCTGCGTATACTCTCCTGCTACCTCTGGGGTCGCCAGTGGTGTTTATCCCTGGCATATGACCTCCCCTTGTTGGACTCTGTGGTGGGTGGAGGGGTGGGGGAATGAAGTTCATGCAAAACAATATGGGTGACAAACAAAAAAATGGTGATGACACTGCCACTGTCCCAGGAAGTTCTCCAGACTGCTCCACCCTCATAGCCACTCTACAGCCTTTCCAGGCCACTGGTGACTTTCCTCCTTTGCCCCAGCGTTCAACTGGGACTAGGAGGAGGCCACGTCTGGTTGGTTCGGCTGTCGAGTTCGGCTTATATGATACTATGCCTGAGCATTTTGCCAAGTATCTGGTGCTCAGATCCTCAACAGGTGGATCTGTGCTGGATACTGATATATTTGAGTTACACTGTAACATTATTTCAGCATGTGGCAGAGAACCCCAAATAACCTCACAGGGCGATGGAAGCATCCTTATAGAAGTATCGTCTCCTGAAGAGAGCTTAAGATTATTGAATTTGACCTCAGCTTCTGCATCAGAGGTTTCCCGCACTCCACACAGTACATTTAATCAAAATAAAGGAGTGATTTTTTCGCGTGATCTCCTTCGATTCTCGGAGGCCAGGTTGTTGGAGGAACTGCAGGCTTCAGGCGTGGTGAAAGTTGAACTCCTCCAGAAGAAGATCGACGGTATTTTAACCCCGACTCCAACATTGTTCCTAACATTCGACAGATTGACACTGCCTACATCTGTGAAGCTCGCTTGGCTGTCACTTCCTGTGAAGCCATATATGCCTACCCCAAGTCGGTGTTTCCACTGTCAGGGATATGGCCATGTCAGCAAATCTTGCCGCCGTGCACAGGCTGGACTTCCTGGTATTTGTGTTTTTTGTGGTGGATCAACCCATTCCAACGACTGTACAGGATCTATTAAATGCTATCACTGTGGAGGTCCTCATGCTGTCTCATCAAAAAATTGTCCAAGATTCTGCCTTGAAAAGGAGATCCTATCCATTCGTACATGTGAGAGGGTTTCATTTCCTGAAGCCAAAAGGAGAGCCCACACACTCTTCTTTCAGCCGAGAATTACCTATGCTTCTGCCCTTTCTAGAACACCAATGCGACTCCCTGTATCTCAGAGGCAGCCTCGACCCACTTCAGTACCCACAACTTCCACTCACGATATGCAGAATGCTGTCCCCAAGGTTAGTACTGCAGGTAAGAATGATGTTTTCCCAACTGTTACTCTGACTGTTTCCGCTCCCACTTCGGTGACCGACGACTTGCACACTTCTGTGGTGGTGGCAGATGTCCACGTTGATCGGACTTCTCCTGTTGTAGCCACTATGCCCGAGACTCCATCTTCACCTGGTAAACGCCACCGTTGCTCATCAGAGTCCTCTGATTCTGAAGACCGGCCACCTAAGGTCTCTGTTGTTGACCCTTCTGTTAACGCCTCTCCTGTTCCCTCTCTTCCTAAGGTTACAGTTAGGGAGCCCACTCCTCCACCTGCTTCGAAGCCTATGGCTTCGGCAGAGGTGAGTTCTGGGGCGGGCTCCTCGTTGGCTGTCCAGCCCTCACTGAGTGGGGAGGGCAGGAAGCCATCACCCTCTCGGTCTTCAGAGTCTTTAGATCCTGAGAGGGCTCGGTTGCTTGCTGCTGAGAGGTCTGACAAGGCAGAAACTGCAGCTCATGGTCCGCCTGTGAACCAGTCCCAGCCCGAAGAGGATGTTGGGCGGACCCTTAGTGCTTCGGATCCAACACTCATGATGTCACCTTCACAGGGTTCTGACCCTGTACAGTCCACTTCCACATCTGGAACTTCTAGTGGTGCCACTGGCCGCCCTGCACTACCAAGGGCTCCATCCAGGTCACCTTCCAAGCAGGCTGGTGCGCCACCTCGAAAGAGGAGTACTCTCGCTCTAAATGAAGTGCCAAAGCTGGCTGCAGTGCAGTTGGCTGATCCTGCTACTTCCTCGCCTCACGATGAGGGGGGGACGATAGCGGGGATTGCGGGGAAGAGGAAGCAGCATTTGGCTGCTTCACCTCCCTCAAATCAAAACAAGAAGCCAACTACTATCACTAAGACGCCATTAGTGTCCTATGCTGGTGGCTCTAGGCAAGTGTCCCGTCTTCCAAAGCCGAAAGCTGGCCCTGTAGCCAGCCCTAAGAAGACATAACGTTCTTAATCCTGAGGTGGAACTGTAGGGGTTTGCGAGGGAACTGGGAGGAGCTACAGCTGCTCCTTAAGGAGATGCAGCCATCCTGCATCTGTTTGCAGGAGACTATGTTAGGTGACAGTTACATTTCCCTACCAAGGGGCTATGCCGGTATCTTTTCTCCCTCTGATGCTCGGGGAAATATGTTGGTATCGGTAGTGGAGGATATGGATCTTTGTGTCCTCAACACAGGGGACCCTACCCACCTGCATGTTCAGACGGGTACTCTTTCGGTTATCGACCTTACTCTGTCCTCCCCTGACTGTGCCTTGGATTTTTTGTGGAGTGTCTGTAATGATCTCCATGGTAGTGATCATTACCCAGTCTGTTTCGACTACTGATGATCCTCCGGCCCCTCAGGTTCCCCGTTGGCGCTTAGACAGGGCAGATTGGGATGTTTTCAGCGACCTTAGTGCTACGCATTTGCCAGTGGCTTCTTTTATGTGTGTTGATAGTGCAGTGTCATATTTTACCTCCGTTCTTTACCAGGCTGGTTTGAGGGTGATTCCAAAAACGACTGGTTCGTTTGCTCGTAGGCCAGTGCCCTGGTGGAACAATGAGTGTGCTGCAGCCCGCAAGGCCTGCAGGGCTGCGTACTCCCGATATCGAGCTCACAGGCAGAGTAATTTTTAAAATTACAATTTCAACGGGCTCTTGCAAAGTACCGATGGACCTTAAAGAATGCCCGACGTACTTCTTGGGCAAGATATGTATCTTCCATCAATTCCTCCACTCCTATATCCCAGATCTGGAAACGGGTACGTAAGATTCAGGGGAAATATTCTCCATCTTCCCCTCCTGTGCTCAAAGTTAGAGATGCCTTGGTGTCAGAAGCTAAGGAAGTAGCCACAGCCTTTGCTGTTCAGTTTTCTTCTGTCTCCGGGCGAGATCCATCTGCACCATATTTTGATGATCGTGCATGTCAGGAGAGGAGTGGGCTAAATTTTCAATCTCAGGGAGGAGAGGTATATAATGCTTTGTTTTCTCAGCGGGAGCTACAGGCTGCTTTGGCATCTTGTAAGGACACTGCTCCAGGACATGATGGCATCCATTATGCTATGATTCGTCATCTAAAGGAGAGAGCCTTGGGTTTTCTGTTAGATCTACTCAACAGAATTTGGGAGGAGGGTGTGGTGCCTGCTAGCTGGCGTCTGGCGATAGTCCTCCCTATCCCAAAGCCTGGGAAGGACTTGAGTGTAGTTTCTAACTATCGCCCGATATCCCTGACTTCCTGTTTGTGCAAATTGTTTGAGAAGATGGTTAATGTCCGCCTTGTTTGGTTTTTGGAGAATGGTTTTTTTTTAACTCAGTCTCAATGCGGATTTAGAAAGATGAGATCGACAGTTGATAGTCTTCTACGTCTTGAGTCCTCCATTTGCTCTGCTTTTGCTTCGAAGCAGCACCATGTCACGGTATTCTTTGACCTCGAGAAGGCATATGATACAGCTTGGAGGTATGGGATTATGTCATCCCTATACCGTTTTGGTCTCCGTGGTTGGCTACCCCTCTTGCTCAAGAGTTTCTTATCAGAGAGGAAGTTTCAAGTGAGAGTGGGGTGTGAGCTTTCTCAAATATACACTCAAGAGGAGGGTGTGCCTCAGGGTAGCGTTTTGAGTGTTACATTGTTTGCTGTTGCTATCAATGGTATAGTTGGGGTTCTACCTCGAGAAGTACAAGGCTCCCTTTTTGTGGACGACTTCTCAATCTCCTTTGCTGCGTCCCGCATGTCTGTGGCAGAGCGTCGACTGCAGCTCTTGGCTTGGGCTCAGGAGCGTGGCTTTCGTTCCTCTCCCTCTAAGACGACGGTTATGCATTTCTGCCGTGTTCGTGGGATGCACCCTGACCCAGATCTGTTTTTGAATGGCCAGAGGATTGCCTGTTCAGAGAAGGTTAAGTTTCTGGGTCTCACCTTTGATCCCCGCCTCACCTGGGTCCCACACCTTCGAAGGGTTAAGACGTCTTGCCTTAAGGCATTAAATCTTATTAAGGTTTTAGCTCATACGACCAGGGGTGCAGACAGCCACTCCCTTCTCTTGCTCCATAAAGCTCTGGTGTTGTCCAAACTTGAGTATGGATGTGAGGTGTACTCATCAGCCACCCCTGCCCGGCTCCGTGTCTTGGATTCTGTGCATCACGCGGGCCTTCGTTTGGGTACTGGAGCATTCCGTACCTCCCCTATCCCAAGCTTACTTGTGACTGCGGGGGAGATGGGACTGGAGCTTCGACGTCAAGCCCATGTTGCTCGCTGCTGGTACAGACCCAGCGTCTTCCACAGACGCCCACTACTGCATGTATTTTGAGTCACACTCACCACTCTTTTTTTACTGTCCATCTTCGATTCCCCCGTCCTTTTGGCTACAGGGCGAGAGATATTTTATCTTCCTTGGATCTCCGGCGTGGCCCAGTGCAGAACATTGAGGTAAGTGAGATCCCTCCCTGGATGTTGCCTGAGGTGGAGGTTTGTTGCTTTCCAACCGCTCATAAGACTGTGACATCTGATCTGGTGCTTCGCACCCAGTTTTTTGCCCATGCCACTGTGCATTCAGGATCAGTGCCAGACTTTACTGACGGTTCCAAGTCTGATGCTGGCGTTGGATATGGGGTCGTCTTCCCTGATTTTAGCCAACGGGGCAGTCTTACTTCATCTGCCTCTATTTTTACAGCAGAGCTGTCTGCAATCTTGATGGCTCTGCACCTTATTTTACCGCATGAGGCTATGAATTTTACTATTTTTAGTGACTCCAGGGCAGCTTTGTCTGCCCTCGAAAATTTTAACTCTCCCCACCCCTTGGTTCTGAAGATTTTACATAAGCTCTATTATCATAAGCGTCGTGGCCGGAGGATTTCTTTTTGTTGGGTGCCAGCTCATGTGGGTGTTTCGGGTAATGAGCGTGCTGATGAGGTGGCGAGGTCCGCAGCATCTCTTGTTGCTTCCCGCACACCTCTCCCTTTCAGAGATTATTTCCCACTAGTTAGGTCTGCTCTCCAAGCCTCCTGGCAGCGGGTTTGGGATTCTCTTTCTGTTCCCAACAAGCTCAGGGAGGTGTAGAAAGAGATGGGCCCCCGGATATTTAAGCCATCACCACGCTCGTGGGAGGTTATCGTTTCTCGTCTCAGAATCGGCCACACACGACTGACACATAGGCATCTTTTGGTGGGGGACCCTCCCCCTTTTTGTGATGATTGTCTTGTGCCTCTGACTGTGAGGCATCTTATGGTTGAGTGCCCCAGTCTGGGGGATGCTCGCCGTCGGTGTTTCTCCAGGTTTCGCTCAGGAGACGGGTTCTACCATCTCTCCTCCCTGTTGGGAGACGAAGCATGTGTGATGGGGGGTGCAACTTTCTCCTTTCTTGAGGAGGCTGGCCTCCTCAAGATGTTGTAGTTTTACTTTAATTTGTTTTAGTTTTGGTTGTTTTATGTCAGCGTGTTTTATATTCTTATTTTGTTTGTTTTATCGTTTTCTTTGTCTTGTATCAAGACTTTACCTTTTATTGATATTTCAATTATAATTGTTTTACGGCGGCAATGACCTTAGTTGTTACGCCGCCACGCTCAATTTCTTCAATCAGTCAATCAATCTCTCTCTCTCTCTCTCTCTCTCTATCCACCCAAGGCAAGCAAGCTTTGCCCCCGTGCAGGACAGGAACACCGCCATCAGGTTATGGCAAAATGAACTCAAGGCACAGACCGTGTTCACCTCTGCCTCCCAGTAATGAACAACAGTATTGTGTGTGGGGGGGGGGTCCAGCTGAGTGTCACAGATGGAAACAGCACTGAGGGAATGAAAGACATTTCTGGTTTAATTGTTTCACTTTTTTTTTTTTTTTTTTGCTAAAAACAAGCGATTTCTTAAGCTATGGATGGAATCCTTCTAGTAATGAGTTACTGAAAGCTTTATCTAACCCCTTCGGTTCAATAAATCTTTCATGATACATTACTCTCCATGTAACAGAAATGAACCAAAGACAATAAAGTCATCTTTAAAATTTAAACGCAGAACTGTTGCCACCAATAGCCAGTTTTCTCCACCTTGGAAGTGTCCTCTCACCACCTTAGGTAGAAAAAGTGTCAAGTAAACATCTGTCAACCATAGAACGAACACAAGTCATAAACCATATTCACCTTGGCCACCTGCTTTTGAACAACACTGTCCTCTGAGGGTTCAATCGAGAGCCACTACGAAGACAGCACTCAGGGAGTGGTGGTTAGGTTTGGAATTTACTCTGGATATTAAGACTTTGCGTATAATAGTTGCTTCTTCTTTGGTGGATTTGCTTAGTTTGGGGGTAATTGAGGAGTTAGTGAGTGGTGTCTAAACCTCTTGCTCAAAAAATGGCAAAATGTATACAATGCCTACGCGATCTCATCCCCTAGCAAATGGACAACTCTGTTGCAAGGGAGGTATAGTTGGGTGGAACAAGGGAGACTGCACATGGGGAACTGAAGACAGTTTTGGATTCTACATTCTTGTATGTTAAGTTTTGCAGTCATATTCTTTGCTTACATTTCAGTATGATGACAGCTTTTTCAACACGTTATTTTCTGTCACTAGACAATCTGGTTAGCTTGAGAGAGGCCTGTAGTGATGGAGTTAGGGAAAGATGAAACTAACCCAGATTGTTCTAAAAGTCTCTCATTAAAAGAGAAATACGAACCAGTGGCATTATAAACACAGTGCACTGATTGACTTCACCTCATCTCCTTGCAGCGGAATAACTATGTCGAGTGCCACCATGGGGACCGCACTGAAGGAATAAAAGACTGGTTTGGGGTCTACTCGTTGGGGCTTAAACTTTTAAAACCGTTAAGGATTTGCATGTTTACTGTTGCCAAACGATTTTTTTGTAGCATCCTCATGTACCGAAGGGCTAAGCGAAAGATATAATTAACCGCTTCTGTTAAAAAAGTCTTTAATTTTCTGGGCAAAGATGAATATATGATGTAACGAAAACACAAGACAACCCGTGTTTACTTCCGCCTACTACAAATGAACAGCACTGTCGCATGGTGGACAGAGTTGAGTGAGTTTCGGGGCAATAATACGGGGATTCACTTAGGTCGAGAAAGTCTGAGGGGGTGAAGGACATCGGTTGCAAAAAAAAGAAAAAAAAAATCGTTATTGAAACGGATGGACAGGGCAGCTCATTAAGATGTTCCTGCATCCAAAAATGCAAGAGTTGTCCCAAGCCTGAGACAGTGAAGATAATGCAGGCATAAATGAAAACACAAGAATGATAGATTATATTACTGTGATCTCTAAGCTCTAATAAGTTGAAAGAGGCCAAAAGAATCCTCGGAAAAGCAGACGATGATGGTGAGAGCCACAAATATGACGAAATAAAATATAGCATTGTCATCCCAACCATAAGAAGTGGGGCAGCACAAAGTAGCTCTAAAGAAGCGCTACTGCAATTATTTTTTTTTCTGCTGGATGTGTTTCTCTCGTAAGAGGTTTATTCAGGAAATGTAAGGGTGGCAACAGTACAATAAATCACTGTATTGAAGCAGACTGTTGTTGACAACAAAAAGACACGCTTTCACGACTCACTGATGTACTATGCCTTTTTGGCATGGATCCCAATCCTATTTAACACCCACTAAAACACCTTGCAGGTCGTACAGAACAAAGTTCTACGTATCATCGCCGCTTCCACCAATACCATTCCCACAGTTCACTTACTCTTTCAGACCAAAGTCTTCCCGGTTAGAAAATACCTTGACATGAGCGGCTTACAGTTCTGCATGGCAGCCTGTGCTAACACACACAACACTAACGTCCTATATGAAAAAAAGACATCCCCCCACCAGACACTCCAACACAAGGAATGAAATAACACTTACATACCCATATCACCCACAGGACAACACTCACACAATACCTCGATCAGAACACAACACTACAACCCCCCCTTCCCTCCCAACATTCATTTATCAGAGGTATCCTTAAATACAGCTGATCGAGTTCACCTAGCAAGGCTTAGATTAGACATCACCCAGCCCTCTTCAGTTACCAGCTCATGAGTAGATTTCGGTTGAGTGACTAGTGCCCTGCTAGTAGACTAGGCCCACACAACATGACACATATTTTGGAGCACTGTACAACGCACGCAACTCTAAGATTAAGACACAACGTAACCGGTGTAGAGAAGCTATGAAACAACCCCACTGGGCATCCGTTTTCCTGCGGTGACAGACCTGCTGGGTCAGGCATGATGAGTATTCCACAACAAAACAAATTCGAGACATTTAGTTATAACCCATCAACTAACAGTTAAGGCGAATAATTTGAATCTGACAATTCCAACTCTTTATCAAAATAATCAAGACTTCAGACCATTTACCTATTCATTACTATTACCGTCCTCACACACACACACACACACACACACACACACACACACACACACACACACACACACACACACACACACACACACACACACACACATTTACATATACTGTACATATTGAATCGTGGCCGAAGACTGTAATTCACTCACTGCAGTCACAAGATTCGTTTGAAGCATCTTGAAAATAGATGCTCTCTCTCTCTCTCTCTCTCTCTCTCTCTCTCTCTCTCTCTATATATATATATATATATATATATATATATATATATATATATATATATATATATATATACCATAGTACCATTATTATTTTTTTTTATTAAAATGACTAGGATGCTACATGCTACCTTTTTTTTTTTTTTGTGGAAAAAAAAAAAACGAATTTGAAACACCATACTAGTATCATTTTCTGTGGAAATTTCTGTAAATCACTTGAATGTTGTTTGGTATCATTATTTTCTGTTGGAATTTCTAATGCTGTCGAATTGTTACTTGCTACCATAAAATTTGGGGAATATTTCTAAGTTTGACCATTTTGTTACTTTCAACCATCATTTTTTGTGGATAAATCTATAACTGATCAAAATGTTAGTTGCTACCATGATCAAAAATTTAGTTGCTACTATCAGCTTTTGCTGCAATTTTAAATAATGATCAAATTCTAACTGGTTACCATACTTTGTCGTAGAAGTTCTTTATAACGGTTTGTATTTTTTTAGGCGAATAAGAAGGAACCAAAGGCTAGGAGCCTGCAAACAATTCTTTCCAAGAAAAAAACAAAAACAATACAAAAGTGTATGTTACTCAGAACCATCATTCTTTGTAAAGTTTCTATTATTGTTAAATTCTTACTTGCTACCATCTCTTTTTTTGTGGAAACTTTTAATATAAACCAAATTTTTGTTTTCTACCATAATTTTTTGTTGAAAATTCAATATTGATCAAAATGCTACTTGCTGCAATTATTATTTGTTGAAAATATGAATACTGATGAAATGCTTCTTGCTACCATCATTTTTTGTGAAAAAAAAAAGAAAAAAGAAGTAACATTGGCCAACAACAATATTGTCCTAAGGGTACTGATGGATGCTCTAAGAATACTTTTTCAAGTTGCTGGAGTTTGTGTTTGTGTGGGAACTTTTCCCTCCAAGAGTAGTTTTCAAGTGTACCCCCGGCCCGTGCCTGGGGTTTGGCGGGTAGTCTGACTCAGGCCACGCTAGTGATACGAAACGCCCAGGTCTGGACCTCTTAGAATAAATCTCAAGCATGCCTCGCTGTTTCCATCTCCCTTCTGGTCCTCACCCCAGCATGGTGCAGTAGGGTTCTACGGGTGACCCAGGGGTGGAGCTGCCAGTGCCCAAGCAGGCGAACCCAGAGTCAAAGGACTGGTTCCGCCACATGGCGCTGGGAGACCAAGTCCACAGCAACGTGTACCACCCCAGCTACGACCTCCAGGGATGGGGACAGCCTACCAGCCAGTGTACCCAGCCCTACACCCAGAAGCACTGGTCCAGTGGCGAATGCTGTCACCACCTGCAACTCCCTGTGAGGCTAATATGGGAATGTCGCCATTCCAGTTTGAGGCATGGGCCTGCAGTGTCGGGTACTACAGCAGTGGTTGCAGGTGGGTCTTCCCACCCTTGGTCGCTGGTTACGTGAGATTGCTTTGTGATCCTGAAGTGCAGCAATGCATGGATGCAGGGGTGACCAAGCATGGATTTGAGGCCATGTGTATGGAGGAGGCCACCGGCATGGTGAGGAGCATGGTCGTGGGCCCAGGTGCACTTTGGGAGCATGGTTGGACTTCTTTATATACACGCAGGAGCCCAATGATAATGTGTGTTCATGCGCAGTATAATGTACAGCCAAGGTGGCAAAATGCGATTTTAAGTGCCCCCACTGTTCATAAATCTCAACAATTTCATGCTATTGAAAAAGCTTGTGATGGGGCTGTGCAACCTCAGTGTGAAAACAGAAGTGCTGTGGTGACTCCAGTGTTGCGATCTGTGGAAGAAATTACAAATGCCTGTGAAGTGTTCAAATCAATGGGGAAAAAAGGCGGGGATGCGCGACCATAGTGGTGTGGCAGATGCTTCAGTGAGTAACAAGGAGAAAGCAGAAGCAGCAGGTGCCACTCGGTTGCAGCAGGTGGGTGCAGGGCCATCCTAGCCTCATGCCCCTTCCCCATCAGCAATGGGCTGCCGGAGGTGTGGTGGCAGCAAGTGCAGCAGGGAGCACCAGTGCCCTGCTGTCAAGGCCACCTGCCACAGATGTGGTAGGGTCGGCCATTTTCGGAGAGAAGGTATGTACCCAAAGTAGCCCAGCCCCCCCCAGACCACCGGCCGTATCACAGTAGGATGCACAGAGGCCTCAGTATGCCTCAGGGTGGAAATGATGTGTGAAAACCTGCCTGCGGCAATCCAAGGTGATGGTGGTAGCCAATCCGGGTGCACAGGTATTCATAGCGGGACGCCACCTCATGCGGGGTCTCGGGCTCACTCCGCGAAGTCTACAGAGAACTACCGTGAGTATTAATCACCTCACAGGTGGGAGCATCCGTGTTGTGGGATGTAAGGAATGCCACTACAATGTGGGTGGAAGGTCTGCTGTGGCAAGCCTGTACTTCACTGACAGGGTGCAGTGGCTGTACCTGTCACTGCAGACATGTAAAGCAATGTGTGTGGTGCCACAAGACTTCCCCAGTGTGCCAGTGACTGTAGGGGCTGTTGAACAGGTGGAAGAGCCCCCAGCCCCTGCCCAACCTGCTACTTCCCCATAAGCCCTGATCGAAGAAAAGGTGAAACTGCTGGAAAAGTGGTTCCTGGAGCACTTCGGGTGCATGATATTCACAGATAACTTAGCCCCCCTGCTGGAGATGAAAGGGCCAGCCCACCACATCCACCTGCACCCATGTTCAAAGCCCTGCATGGTGCACACACCAACATCCATCCCCCACCACTTCTACTGTACAATGATGTTTGCCAGCAATTGGAAGAGGACATAAGGAAGGGTATTATTGAGCCCGTACAGGCTTGAGAACCCATACAGTGGTGTTCCCGTATGGTGGTGGTCCCGTAGGCGGATGAGTGGCAGCACTACAGTGGACTATCAGCAACTCAACCATGTTAGCCAACGGGAGACCCACTGCACCCGCCCCCCCCCCCATTCAATGCAATCACCAGCGAGCCGAAGCATACGTTCAATACAGTAGTGGACACTTATTTGTGGTACCACCAGATCCCCCTGGATGAGGAAAGCAAGAAGCTGAACACCTTCATCACCTCGTAGAGCTGCTTCAGCAGCCAGTGCACACCCATGGGCCACTGTGTAGGGCAGGATGCCTGTTCCAAGCGCTTCATTTATGCAACAGCAGACATACCCAGGAAACTAAAATGAGCCGACAATACGTTTCTGCATGACCGTAGCATCGCCAATGCTTTCTGGCACACATACCAATTCATGTGAATTTGTGTGGAAAATGGGATCTTGCCACACACTGGCAAATTCTGCTTCTGCAGGAGAAGCATGAACTTTGCAAGTTATCTGCCAGCTGGGAGGAGTATCAGCCTAGCTAGGACTTGCTAAGCAGTATAACCGATTTACAGATGCGCCATGCCCCTCCGTCACAGGTATCTGGTCTTGGTTCGGACTGGTGAACCAGATGGCATCGTTCCTCACCACTGCTCCACTCACGGAGCCCTTCAGAGAATTATTGGAAAAACCGTCAGGGAAAGTGGTGTACTGGGACGGCCAACTCCAGTCCATCTTTGAGTTGACAAAAGAGGCTATAGGCAAGCTTACAGCAAAGGACCTCCAGTATTATGATGCCACACAGCCCACAGCAGTTTCACCGACTTAAGCAGGCTTGGCATTGGTTTCGTGGCCAAGCAGCAGTACTGCCAGTGTGTGTCTCAAGAGGCCTGCTGTGCTACAAGGGCAGCTGGAAACTGGCCCTGTGTGGTAGCCAGAATCTGATATCGACCAGGAAGAACTACCGGCACTCAACATCGGAGGGGGAGGCCCCTGCCATACCATGGTGCCTGAAAAAGGCATGCTTTTTCCTGCTGGGATGCCCGGACCTCACCTTCATCATAGACCACCGTGCGCTTACCAAGATCTTCAAAGACAAAGAGCTGGAAGACATCAGCAACCCCCCATACTCAATCTCAAGAAGACACTGATGTACTCACTTCGCATGAAGTTCATAAAGGGGGAGGTGAGCCACATAGCAGATGCACTCTCAAGATACCCCCTGCTATGGGGCAGACTGGACCAGATAGACCTGGCAGAAGACGTGGGTACATGTGCTGCAGTCCTGGCGGTGATGGCCTGCTGTCTAGAGACGAAGAAGGCGCCATCTTGGACCTCCATCAAATTGAGTACAAAACACACCAGGATGACTACATACTCCTCCATGAGCACATGAGCAGCGGGTATTGGGCCGACCGGAAGGACTAGGAGCCGATAGTACTCCGCCCATACTACAGGATGAGGAGGCACCTGCCTTGCCAGGGGTACACTCATGTATGCCAGCTATAAGGGGCACCTGCAACTGATAATTCCTACAGCCCTTCAATGCGTGGTCCTAGCCACCCTCCACACAGGTCACCAGGGCAGGGATTCCATGCTCAGGCAATGCATGTACTGGCCTGGCATTGATGCTGAGGTGGAGCTGAACCCAAAATGGTGTCTCTTGCTGGGTATGTTCTGGCAAAAGGAAATATTGCCTCACCACAACACAAGAGTCTTGTCTATGACAAGGTCTCTGTAAGGATAAAATGACAAGTGGAACGTTTCCCATAGGTGATCAAAAACAAGCCTAATTCTCCTCATTTTATCTGTGCTATTTGCATTTGCAGGGTTGTCTGTGTCATAAAAGTGGTGGCAGCTCAGAATGTACTGAAACCTATTCTGACTCATAACTTTATCATAGAAAAGTGTGTAAGTAATCGGGTCAGTAGAGCAGTAAGCCGGAATTTGTCCTTTCCATACAATACCCATCAACAGAACTAAGGCCAAAAAAAAGGAACATCCCATCTACTGTTACTGGGTAATCATAGCACTGTGAGTGCCTGCTCGTTGACCCCTCATGCTCACTTTCACTGCGCATCCTCTGGACAAAGGTATTTGTATGCTCCACTATATGCTCCACAAATGGATCAGAGAAGAAATCCACCCTGCTTGAGCCTTGATGGATGTGTGGATCAGTGCAGCCAGACCGCCACTCCTCTGTGAAGGGTGAATCGTGGGTTCAAAATCACTCCCATCCTCCCAGAACCATGACACATCACTGTCTCCAGCCTCGTCACCATCGTTGTTTTTGTCGGGGTCTGGGGGAGAGGGTGGTGGGGGTGCTTGGGCAGGTGGAGAGTGGTGCCCTTCTCCACTCGTGCTCCTTTTACCTCTCCCTTTTCCTTTCCCCTTTCCCTTCCCTTTTGTCTCTTTCCCCACATCATGGGGCCGTGGAGAGGGAGCATGGGAATACTAAATGACAAAGATGTGTTTGGGAGCAGCTCTACCACACCTCCCTGCCACTCAGGTGCACCAGGTGGGAGTGTATGAGATCCTCCCTCCCTACCACCACCAATTTCACTTTCACTTCCTCTACCATTTTTCACTCGCGCCCCTACATTGCCGCCTTCCCCAGACAAAACAATAGGCCCATACCTCACAAGCCTCTTCACCCCTTCTGTTCCACGTGGCGAGATCTGCTCCGACCCCAACCACGTGAGAACACAACGTTCACCTGCTCTGTTCTTGTCCTCATCTGCCCTTTTGTGCACAGGATGGAGAGAGGTGCATGCATGTCCATGTGGTCTAGCCTGCCTTTCCCCTGCCTTACAGTAAGTTACATACCGCTGCTTCCTAGGTGATGGTATCTCCTGCTGGTCTCCTCCTCAGGTAAAACATAATCTTTATCAAGGACATTATCATCGATTGGTGAATCACTGTCCCCAGTGAATGCCTCAGCTGGGTAGGCATCCCGGATGGCTTGAATTTGCTCATCAGAGAGACCTCGGCATGCCAGGTCTGTCCTGGGTCACTGCTACAAGGTGAGTGGACAATTCACAGGTAAGCACGGGTCATGAGGGGTCAGGGAGTGTCCCCATCTGACAGTGGCTAGAGGAAGGTGTCACGCGTCTACATACAAAAAATCACGTGCAAAATATGAAAAATGCGCAAATGGTGGACCTTCCAATTTCGAAACATACACTGTACATTGTACAGACTGAGCACGAAAAAAAGTTGCAACGTGCATCATATGTTGTGGGTACGGGACAGGTTAATGTGCATCTTACAAAACAAGTATGCTCACAAACAGCAGGCTAACTGGAAACTCTGTCATGTAGCCAAACTATGAGAATCATCAGGAATTCTCCAGCAAAATCTAACTAGCAACCCAGCTCCTTAACCCGCTGCATCCCGTTGATGTACATTGGCGCCTGAACGTCTTGTCACTGTGACTCCCATTGATGTTTATAAACACGCTGCAATATCAAGGTCTGTCATTCGCACATTTTTCAAATTTCGCACATGATTTTTGGTACGTATGTGTGGGATACCTTCATCTACCTGGGACCAGATGGGGACAATGCCTTACCCCGCGTGACCTCCCCCCCCCCACACGCCATTGTCTCGGTAATTCACCCATTACCAATGACCTGGCCAGTAAAGACATGTCGCACCACGGTATGAAATTCAAGACAAGAGTGATTCTGCAACCAATGACAATATCAAGGACAAAGTTTACATAGCGGTAAAGTAAGAAATGATCATAAGTGATTAGCAGGTACCGTCCCCAGAAAAGATGGGGTATGTTGATATGTTTGGTGAATGAAACAATGCTTATATCGCCTATATTACTGTGTGAAAATCAATATACTCTTGTACTATATATGAATTCGTACCAAATAAAAAAAATATCCACTTATTCTGAGTGGTTTGGAATAGTTACCCCTCCCATAGAAAACATTTTCTCTGGAGCCAGGCCCCATAGAACATGCAGCTAGATGAGGGTATTGTTGCCTGTACTAGCATTTTTAAGCTCAGGTGAGAGATTTCTCTATGACTTTTCGATGTTTCCCACAAAAAGCAGAAGTTTTAGTCAAAAAAAAAAAAAAGAAAAGAAAGATCTGCTGGGATTGTGGGAGGTCATTGGTGAAAAATCTGCCGGGATGGAACGGGTTAACACTACCCCATCCCCAGTGCTTTGTTGTCCTGACAAAACTACACAATGCATACACACGTAATCCTTAATCCAAACTAAACATTTAATTATACACAAAATAATCCTTCAACTTATCAGGTCTTCTATGCCATTTCCGACAATGTCCTTGCTCCTCTACACAGTCCACTCCTCCTGGAATGTCTTGATCCTCTTCCTGATGCACTTCTTCTATTGGGAAACTGTCACCATCCTCATGTAATTCAGCTCCTTGTTCCTCCTCAACATCCTGTTGCGGTTAACCACAGTTCCTCACAGACTTCCCAGCTGTACTGTCCTAGCCCATGGAACTTCCACAGACAATTCATGTGTACCACCTTTGGGCGAGGCTTCCTGCCTCTCCAAATCCAATATCTTACATCTGATAGGCAGTCTAACACAGGGTAATGCCCATCCCACTGGCTCTGCAGCTTCGGTGACTGTCCCTTTTTCCACTGAGAATTGTATAACCAAAATTTGTCACTCTCCTTGAAGCTCATCTCACTTGCCATGGCATCATACTGGCACTTCATCACCTTTCCTGAAAACTTAAGGGCTCTTCGCACTTAACAAGGTACCTCAGCCAGCCTTTCCTGAAGATGCTTTGCATAACTGGAGGTCTGTTGGCAGCTCTTCACCAGGTGGTCTTCCCATTAACAAGTCAACGGGTATGAACAACTCGTGGCCCAACGTCACATTTGCAGGGATGTAGACTCATGGGATGCAAACCGTTATGCTATCAACAATGCAGGTAATTTCTGGTCCCATTCTGTCTGTCCCTCTGTGTGTTCTAGGGTCTGATATTTTTTTTTCCACATTGGAGCATGTCTTTCGCTACTGTACACATTATATTATTCATATTTAGGGCAAATGTGTTGTAGCATTGAAATAAGAATCCAAATGCCACTTTAGTGTAGTGTGGTGTGGGAATGAAATGAGCGCTAGACTTGGAAAGTCAGCATTTTCTCTCATGAACAACAAGGGTAAAGGGAAGGCGATAGAGAAATATGAATTGTATATATGTTAAGTCTTGGAGGAACACATATACCCTACTGGTATACTTTAATATAATCAATACTGCTTTACTGATGTATATAATGTGCATGGTAATGTTGTGATGCTTCTGTTCATGTATAAATCCCAGTTGTCTGTAGGGTTTGGCACCTGTGTACTTATGCTGACCCAAGGGCCACTCTTAGTGGGGAAGCCGGCCAGCTAGAGTAGAACGCACTTATCATTCAAATGAGAGGGACGTATTTACTCTGCACTCTCTCTCAGTCTCAGTTGTATCTTTCTGTGGCCAATAAAGAGATAAATCTGCTCAGTTTTCTGTCACCTGCACACGCTACCTCTACCATTCCTTCAACAGGATCTACACCGATTCCCACCATCTCCAGTGTGAAAAGACATTTGGTGGAGAGTGTCAGCCAGAAGTGACTTCGACCAGGCAGAACGTTATATCTTGATAACCTTTCTTGGAACAGTGCAGTCACGTCTAAGCTGATATATAATATTGGTGTTCAGTGCTGAGTTACGAAAAGGTGGGATTTGTGCAGTGAAACCTCTTGCAACCGCTCGTGATCCTGCAGGTGAAACAGAAAATCTTACTCTCCTGTTGCAAATGGACTAATTGCAGAGTAAGTGGAGCAGATATATCAGAGTAGTTAATCTCATTCTCTCTCTATTTCTGCCTGAGCGAAATATCTCTACCTTCAAGCGCGAACTGGCAATTATCTCGCTCTGGTGTGTGCGACATATCGGCTCACCGAGGCCAGTGCGGTGAAGGGTGGTATCGTCTAGACACATCTGGCAACTCTGGGTGTGGAGGCTGGAGTGAGGCAGAGTGAGTGTCTGGTGTGGGCTGTGTGGCATGGTGCAGCGTCTCGCAGTCACCTGAGGACCAGCGTGGGGAAAGGATCATCGTGAAGTTGGAGAAGAAACCTGGCGGAGTATGTGGACTTGCAGTACGAATCTACCGGGAACTTCAGCATCATCTGACACCTAGGTAGTGTACATGCACAGTGAGCCTTCAGACACACTTTTTGAGCAGCACATGTTAGTTAGGTAATGTGTGTAAAAATAAAGGTTTTTCAGTTTCTCCTAAATAGATACATTTTCTGAACGTCTTGTCCGTATCCCATTCTCTGTTGCTAAAAGACATAACTAATCTATTTGTGTCAGTTTAATTTGTCCTGTGACTGGGAAGGGAATAAATTCTGACAAGGTTAGATAGATACAGTGAAGAAGTGGGGACGAAAATTAAGGGGAGATTCAGACAAACCAACCACGACGGAAAGTGAATCAGACTCAGACTTGTGTGAGTGGACTGAAACTCTGGACAAGGGCATCCAAACCTTACAGGACATGAGTGAGGGGAAACTTTGGGGTTCAAGACAGTCAGGACACTTCTGAGGAACTGGATAGTGGGGACTTGAACACTTTACATTTGCATTCTGGTCATTCTTATCCTACAGTTCCTGAAAGTTCAGTTAGGTCCAAAATGGCCACTAGTCTTGCTAATAAGGGTACTCCTAGCGAAGAGACTGGGGACGTTGAACAGCCTACAACGGCACTCGTGGTCACTCAGGATACTCAAGGTCCAATAATCTCTGCTAGCTATGCAACCACTCACACACCCACTTACATCTCAGGCATGTTCCGTACACCATTAACCTTTGGACAGCAAGGACAAGACCATTTATTTACTAATGTTCTTTATGCTAATCCATGCGGCATGAATACTAATAGTATTGGCATGCAAACCCAGGATCCTTGTGCTAATCTATGGGGCATGAATACTAACAGTATTGGCATGCATACCAAGGATCCTTCTGTTAATAAAATGCATGAATACTAACAGTATTGGCATGTAAATTCTGATGAATCTTCCTCCCTTATGGGAAATACCTAACATGGCGACCACTAATCTGACTACTGCTAGCGTTCCTTCAACTTTAACTCCTGTAGTGCCGGTGAGACAGTCTCAAGGACCGTTTGTTACTCAAGTACCTTCGAACCCAGACTGGATAAGGGTGCTACCTACAGCCCAACCGAGTTTACAGATTACTTGGGAAGAAGTGTATGACATTCATAGATTCCTGCGAGACTTTGAAGCCCAGATACATAGGCTGCAGCTTGCTAGTGACGGGGAAAAGATTTGGCATATTAAAGCAAATATGAAGCCAAATTCCCCAGCAGCTGAAATGCTAGAGGCCTCAATATTTCAAACCAGGCCTACTGCTCATGAATATGAAAAGTTTAAGGAAGCCCTAATTAACCCTCTCGCGCATGATAAGTTTCAGTAAGTTTTCCGGCGCACGACTTTATCTGCAAAGCCGCCCGGCCCGGCTGGCCGCGCGCAGCAAATAACATGTATTCTCTCCTTATTTTCGCCACCCAAATATCAATATAATGCCATGAAACCTATGTCATCTTATTCGTAGATGTTTGTTCTAGCTGATAAGCACCACAAAAAAATAGGAAAACACGAATAAAACAACATTAGGCGGCCGTGAATAAAATTTTGCTACATCACGTTCACTTCCCAACATCACCATTCGAGTGATTTCCATCATACAGGAATATATTATAGAAGTTTTGATAGAGAATTTCATCAGCTCTCTAAAGAGACAAATCCGGTGTTGATAAGATTTGTAGTTTTCGAGAAAATAGCCAAAAACTGAAAGCCATTTTCGAAAAAAATTCAAGTAGCTCTAATATGGAAATTTTCTCGCAGATGTTATGTTTTTATTGCATAATATTATGCAGAATTTCACCAGTTTTCTAATGAGCACCTCTTGGTTTCCATATGCCTCATAGTTCTCGAGTAAATCGCCAAAAACGACTGGGAACTCACGTCCGTACGTCACTTTCGTGATGTGCGCACAGCATATGCAATATTCCCGCCTACGTAACAACGAATTCTTATCATAGATATTACATTGTTATGTCGTGTACATACGTAGAATATACTGCTCTTTATCATGGTTCTTACAGGAAATCGATACGTCCAATAGTTTTCGAGTAATTGGCCGACAAAGTGAATTACTCCTCTGAGCGCTTTCGACTTTACCGAAAGTCTGTTCCCCCAACTTTTCCAACAGAAATTGCTCCCAGAGGCTTATATTCTGCAAATGAACATTCGTAGATTTTACTGCTCTTTATCATGGTTCTTACGGGAAATCATTACATCCAATAGTTTTGGAGTAATTGGACAACAAACGTAGAATACTCTTCCCCACACGCACGCGAGATAAAAAACACTCTTTCCCTACCTCACCCACGGCTACATATTTTCGCTCGTTACGTTTTATTATTTTCTTTTTTTACTCAAAGTATACACGTAAAATATCATAAGGTTTTTGATAGTGCTGTCAGAAACTCGACATGACCACTAGTCTTTTTGCCAGGTTCTGACAAAGAAGCTGAACTTTCTTCCATCTCATATGTGTGTATGTAAAAAAACATTATTTATTTGTGTAAAAAATATTGAACTATAGAAATAGGTCAATATACAGATCAACAAAATACGGATAACTCACTTCCTCCAGAGGTGTTGAGATGCTGGCAGTAGCTTGAAGATGAGGAGTTATGTAGTGTGTGAGCATGTGCATGTGTGGGTGAGCATGTGCATATGTGGGTGAGCATGTGCATGTGGGGGAGCGTGTGCATGTGGGTGAGCGTGTGGGTGTGGGTGAGTGTGTGTGTGTGTCTGTGGCTGCGGTGTATTTTCTTCTCTCCTTGCGATACATTTGCCTAAAACACATGTGATCCACACGATAGATTTCTCCACGAACATTCGCTGCACAACATACGTATGTATATGTGGCTGTGGCATATTTCTTGTCTCTGATACTTGCACTTTGTTTTAGCAAAGTCAGTGAATGCATGAAATACTGTATTTCTCTATGAACACTCACTGCAACTCTATTGTATTGGCACACACCACACTCCTTCACGAACACCCGCAGCATGTTTGACGTATATTTCACACAATTCCATACGCATTTTCACTAACAGAATCACAATAATTCCATCACTAAACACCTCAAATTCTTCCTTCCAGACTATAAAAACTGTATGTGATGCCTGCCCCATTCCACACTATGGTACCATAATTTCACCAATCCAGCCACAATATCTTTCACACAAAATACACTTTAGGCATTGGCTTAATTATATACGTATTTGTAATCACGCCATGGGCCTTGGGGGGCGAGAGGCGAAACCCCGCAACAGTGAACACGCATATCGGCTCGTAGGCCTAACGATTCATAACGGACACAATTCCTTTTTGTGACATATATCTATGTTCCATCAACAATATCACATACAAATATGCTCATAAATATTGCATTATGACACTGTGAGTCCATAGGGGCTTTGGCTCAGGAAGGAGGGGGAGAAATAATAGGAGTTTAAAAGGACTGAAGACACAATGCAACCCACCGCCTGGCTGCTTGGAAGAGACTGAGGTATACTGCTACGTGCTGGGCCCAATGAGGCAGCTCAGTGTTGCCAATGCCTTACCATTGGAAAGCGCTATACTCGCTACAATTCGTCAAAATTTTACGCAATTTTGCCAGAAACTTAATTTTTGGCAATTTTTTTCGTGCTTAGGAACGCAATTCGAGTGACTGAACAAAGTGAGAAAATCCATATGTCACGCGAATCGCGTGACTGCCTGAGAGGGTTAGCACTTCTGCAAGTGACTGCTACATGTCGGATGCTTGGGTGTTTAGGTTCATAAATAGAGCACAGCAGCATCCTAACTGTATTGAAAGCCAGGCTTTGGCGAAGGCAGGCAGATGCTATGCAGAAGCTAGCAAAGCCTTGCAAATTTCAGGCTGGGGCGACGCAGCTTGGGATTGATTTTTGAGAGGGTAGCTAGATTGTTAGAATACTTACAGTTCTTGTCTTGTTTAACCCCTACTAGGCGACTCCAGGTACTTAGGCAGACCAAAAGACCTCCTGAGATAGCCTTGCCTGACATGAGCTTTAAGCTAAAAGCAAAGGCAAAAGGAAAGGGCGGTAGTGTCATAGCTGTGCACACAGAGAAAAGCCCTGCTGGCAGATTCTGTACTGTGTGTAACAAAACTGGTCACACAGATAAAAAGTGTTGGCATGTTAAAAAGGCGACTCAACAGGCAGCCAAGGCCAACCTGCCCACCACTTCTGGACGTAGTACTGAAAAGCAGGTAGGCAACAAACAACCCAGTACTAGTTCTCCACAGCAAAAGACCAAGGCTGTAAAGCCAAAAGTGCAAAGATGGGCAGTGTCCTCATTCTTCGGGCTATTACCCAATTGTTCTTGCCAATCAGGAAAAACTGGGCAACCAAGCTAATTCGGGGAAAGTTCAGGGCCACATGCAGAAGTAAATAGAATTGTACAATCCACCGATGCATGTGTGGCAGCTATTAAAAAGGTGGATTTACTCTCGATATCTTGGATCATAGGGAAAGGCCAGGTATCTTTAATAGTGGACACTGGGGCATGTGCCAACATTATATCTAGTAAAGCGCTGGAGAGGCTCAAACGTTTGATGCCTCAAGCTAGTTGGATGCTGTCAGCACCTGATTTCATTTTGACAGGTGTGACGGGGAGTAAAATGAAGATCGTAAACCAGGTACCATTGACACTGAGGGCAGATAAACGATCTCCTGTGTTACATACTACATTTTATGTGGTTGAGGATTTCCCTTTGCCAGCTGATGGGTTATTGGGCTTTGAATCCATGGAGAAGTATAACGTGATTATACACACTCAGAGACATTCTATTTCCATTAATGGAAAGGAGTTTGCAGGCCTTAATCCCTCAGCAACACAAGCTGGGACTGGCATCCAATCAGGAGCCGTTCAACCAGCTGTGACGCCAACAAGTGAACTGTCAAAGGAGTCCCCGGACGCCCATGAAACGGGGGGTATGGATTGGAAGCAGGTTAGGGTTATAGTGAGTGGGAGTCACCACTTACCAAGTCGAACTGTCTGCAATATTCCTGTCCGAGTACCTGATGTGTCGGAGGGAACTGATGTGGCATGTTTACCAGAGACTGTAAAACATAAGGCATTGTCGCTTACCTGATGTGTCAGAAGGAACTGATGTGGCCTGTTTACCAAAGACCGTAAAACATAAGGCATTGTCGTTGGAGTCCACCCTGAGTAGTGTCGGACCAGACCAGAAGACGCCCCTCTTCATTGCATATATGAGTGGTGGCGCAATTAAGCCCAGAGATGGTTGTTATATAGGCGACTTATGGTGCCCCTGTAAAGGAAGTCAACGACATACTGGTGATCTCTCCTGTAGTCACATAACAAACAACGACTCAGTCGGAACCTACACGTCTTGGGAGAGGAAAGCTGCTAGAACAATACGTGAAGGTAACAGATAATATTGCCCCTAAAACGCGGTTGCTAGCATTTCTTAAAGAATTCTCCGACGTAGTGGCACTTCCAGGAGAACCACTGGGTAGGACGGACAAGGTGAAGCATCATACTGAGTTGTGCCATGGTACAAATCTGATATATGTGCCTGCATACCATCTACCACACAGCCAAAGGAAAGCAGTGGAAGAGGAAGTTGAAAAGATGCTTCATGATGAAGTCATTCAGCCTTCTTCCTGACCTTGGAATGCACCACTCTTTCTAGTGTCTAAAAAGGAAGGTGGCGTGACACCTGTTGTAGAGTTTCGGGAAGAAATGAGGTAACCATTCCAGATCGTTACCCAATTCCGCATCTCAGAGACTTACTGCAGTCCTTGGGTAAGGGAATTACTATGTTCACCTGCCTGGATCTAGCGTCAGGGTATTGGCAGGTGGAGGTGACCGAAGAGTCATGTCCCATCACTGCCTTTCGCACTCACCGTGGGCACTTTGAATTTCTCCAGATGCCTTTTGGACTGAGTAATGCTCCTTTGATATTTCAGAGGATGATAAATCAGTAGTGTGATGAGTAAGGATGGAGGTTTGGAGGGTGAAGTGCTTGAAAGGGTACAGCAGGGAAGAAAGGTTGCTGGTTCCTTGAAAGCAGTGATAAGAAACAGGGAAGTGAGCATGGAAGTGAAAAAGTTACTACATGACAGTATTGTGATACCAACTCTAACGTACGGAAGTGAAGCTTGGACATTGTTGGAAGGACACAAGTCAAGAGTGAGAGCAGTGGAAATGAGTTATTTAAGAGGAGCCTGTGGAGTCACGTGGAGAGACAGGCTGACGAATGAGGATATAAAGGAGCGTTGTGGTGTGGATGTGGATGTGATAGGAAGCGTTATGAGGAACACACTGAGGTGGTTTGGCCATGTGGAGAGGATGGAGGGTGAGAGACTGACGAAGAGAGTGTATGTGAGTGAGGTGGAGGGGGGAAGAGGGAGGGGGAGGCCGAGGAGAGATGGAGGGATGGGGTGGAGAGGTATATGAGAGAGGGGGGTGTGAGTTGGGAGCAGGGCAGTGAAATGGCGGGGGACAGGGCGACTTGGAGGCGATTTGTTTGTGGCCACCCCAAACGGGATTGAGGCGTCTGGCAATAGATAGATAGATAGATAGATAAATCAGTTGTCTGGTGACGTGATTGGACAGGACGTCCTGGTGTATCCAGACGACTTAAGAATTGTGAGCAAAGACATGGACACTCATTTAAGTAAGTTAAAAGGAGTAATGGAAACCTTAAGATCCGCGGGTTTGAAAATCAAGCTATCGAAGTGCGATTTTGTAAAGGCAAATGTTAGATTTCTAGGATATTTAATTGATGGCAATGGCATCAAGGCTCTGCCAGATAAGGTTACAGCCATGGTAAATTTCCCTACACCCAAGTCCAAGGATGATGTTCGCTCATTCCTAGGGCTCAGTGGTTTCTACTTGAGCTTTGTCCACAATTATGTTGCTATCACATCACCACTGACGACACTACTTACGAAGATGCTGCATGGCAATGGGAACCATCGGAAGAGAAAAGCTTCAACGACCTCAAGAAAGCCATGACAGAGGCACCCGTGTTAGCTTTTCCCGACTATACTCAACCTTTTTACCTATGCATGGACACCTCAGGTTTGGGACTGGGAGCGGTGTTATAGCAAAAGGATGAGGAGGGCAAAACGCATACCATTGCATATGCCAGTAGGGCACTAAGACCCCCAGAAAAGACTTATTCAGCGACACATTTGGAGACACTAGCAGTCGTGTGGGCATTAGGACATTTTCGGGATATCATCTTCGGGTACCGGATAATTGTTTTAACGGACCATGCACCCATACACAGCTTGTTTAGGGAGAAGAACTTGCATGGTAAGGTCGTGCATTGGTTCGGCAAGGTAATGGAGTTTGACCCAGAGGTCAGATATTTACCAGGCCAACAAAATGTCATTGCCGATGCGCTGGGTAGAAACATTGCTGCTGTCATATCTGAGGATATCCCTCTTTCTCGGTATTCCCCAGACACGGTAAAAGCGGAACAATGTAAGGATACGATGTGGTCTCAAGTCATCTATGCCTTGGAGTCTGGCGATGAATCTTGTCTACCTGAACTTCCGGTACCGATGACTCACTTCCATCTTCAACAGGGCATTTTGTATAAGCAGCTCCCAGGGAAGGACACTGTGTATCACTTGGTTGTTCCTGCTACACTACAGCAAGCTGTGTTACAGTTGGTTCATGACGTACCTCAACTGGGTCATCCCAGACACGACAGATGCATACATGAGGCAAGAAAGAAATACTATTGGCCGACCATGAGGAAGGACATAGAAGCCCACGTTAGTGTCAAGTGCATGGAAATGCGAGGAACGACGGGACCTCCGACTCCCATTTTGGAGTATCCCCTACCGGAAAAACTGTGGGATACAGTCTCCAATTATCTCAGCATTGCCAAGGAGTCATCGAGGCTCAAGTTATGTACTGGTGGCAGTGGACCATTTTTCGCAATTCACTGTTTTAGCACCTTTACAGATGAAAACTGCAAAGGAGATGGTGCACGCTTTTGTAACCTCAGTGATTTGTCCATACTCTACACCCAAAGTATTTCTCAGCAATAATGGCAGTGAATTTTGTAACCAAGTGTTAGAGGAAATCTGTCGTATGTATGGGGTAAGGCAAGTCTTTATTATGCCTTACAGTCCCAAGAGCAATGGCCAGGTGGAAAGGACAAACAGGAAGATACTGGAAGTCTTGAGACAGCAATGAACTCGCACAAGGACTGGCAGGACTGGTTACCACATGTAGCAGCGGCCATCAACTCCTCAGAAAATTTGTCAATGGGGAAATCTCCTCGTTATATCCTTTATGGAGAGAAGAAGGTGTTACCCTACGATTTGCTGGCTGGACCTCCTACCCCAGTGTATAATCAAGGGAATTATGCCAAAGTCCAGCTTACAAAGTTCCAACACATACATAGTGAAGTACAAAAATATTAAATGCCTCAAGAGTGGAGATGATGGTGAAACAACACAAACGTAGTCAAGAAAAGACATTGGAGATAGGCAAGAAGGTTATGATTAACAACCCTGAGAGAACTTCCAAGCTCAAACCTAAGTTCCTTGGACCATATACCATTGTGGAACACGTGTGTGGACATACTTTGAATAAGGGATGAAGCTAATGGAACTCAGGAGGTAGTACATGCTGACAGGATCAAACCAGTAAGTCAAGAGCTAGGCCTAACTAACCAATCGTCCAATGTGTTGTCCCCTCTGTCTTCGTTGCAGTCTATGTCATCGTCCATACCTGTCCCTAACCAAGAATATCACAGCAAGCTACGATCCCACAGTAAGAGCAATTAAGGAAGTATCTTCTCTTACAAACATGTGGCTCACACTTGTACTCTCGTGTTGCTTGGAGTGGACCAATGGAACGACGTCGGACACAGACACGACTGCGTTAATGCCAGGAGCACTGAAGAGCCCACTTGGAGAGGTAGTGGTAGTAGAGGATGCAGTATGCATATACTATCCAATGGAAGGCTATCTCCAAGCTCCAGATACTGATAAAGGGGTCTCTAAGGGACTGTTTCACCTCAGACAGCAACGGTCGGAAGTTGGCAAGTTATTCAACTGGAACCGACAATTGACGACCTCGGACAGTGAAGCTTTGATACAAACCTTGCATGGTATAACCGAGCATCACACTGGACATAGATAGGCTCCCAGACAGGCTAACTAAATTGCATGTCGCTTTAGCTAATGCAAATTCTGATCTTACCAAGCATGTCCATGCATGTACTAAGAAAGGACTTGTGGATCTCCTAGGTATCCTGTTTCAAAAGCTTTTTGAGTACAGCGATAGACAAGGACGTAATGTAATTGGGTAGACAAATGCATGATTTGGCATTGGCGGCTAAGGCAAATAACAGGCTAATTGTACACATGTATGAACAGTTAGGTGAGTTCACTAACAAAGCTAATGAGATAATTAAGACTACCAACCATCTCATAGGAGTTGTGAACAACATCCAAACCAACCGACCAACCCTGACTAACTTAGTGTTAATCACTGAGTACTTACATGCTCTCGATGAGTCAACCACTGCTTTGGAGTCGCATGCAGCCAATATGGTGGACGGTTTAATCGATGCAAGTTTGAATAGAGTTAATGCTTTATTGCTTCCTACTCACATTTCTATCAGTGCTCTTGACGTAGCTATGGTGAAGCATGGATTTACGCCACTTTTTGGTATGAGTCAACTGGAATATTATTACCCATCGTTAGAGGCCCAGTTGACCCAAGATGGCATCCTGATATTGGTACCTATGAGGAATGCTATAACATACCATGCATGGCGGTTCATTCCTTTCCCTTTTGCTACTACTAACAATACACTTGTCATTCTGAATGAGGGCCCAGAGGTGCTAGTTGTGTCGGAGAACAAAGTGTACATAGCAGAAACGACTGTGGATGAATTTGAGAAGTGTAAGGCCTCATTTCTTGATCTCCATGCATGTCTTGCTTTCCATTTTGTCTTCATTCCATCAGGGGTTGAGAAGTGTAAGATGGCCTTGTTGGACACAAACACTTCCTCTGCACTGCAACATTGCACTTTCCAACCCATTCAATTGAAGTCAGTTTTCCATGCTCATGTACATGCGAAACAATGTTTCTTCTTTCCTGTGACAGAGGACATAACACTCACATGTGCTTCACAAAACCAGTTCCTTACGGTAAAGGGTTACTATGTTGCACCTGATTATTGTGAGCTGCACAGTAAAGAGATAGCAGTTCTACTTAACAAGCACCATCTAGCCTTGTTGGTGAATTTCTCGTCCCAGTCGTGACCCTTTTTACCTTTATTCAATGTTTCTACCTTGAATGTGAACAGGCTGTCTCATGTGCTCAAGAGAATACAGTTCCTCAGCCACTTGAACAAGGCTGATTTAGAAACATATGTACTGTCCTATCTACCTTCATACCTTTCTCCTTCATATTTTGGTCCTAGCATTGGTCTTCTACGTATTGTGGTCTTGTCCTGTGTTTGTATTTGGGGCTACTATCTACGAGGCCGAATGAGAAACCCACTAAAACCACGGGTCCGTACTCACGGATCGCAAGTGGACTTGCCTGTATAGTTAGCTACCTTACACATTGGTTAGGCTACACGGTAGTTAGGACAACAATGTTGACGGGGACGTCGAAAAGGTGTGGCCGAGCAATGTTCTAGTGTCTGTCATCTTTTTTTCCACATTGGAGCATGTCTCTTGCTACAGTACACATTATATTATTCATATTTAGAGAAAATGTGTTGTAGCATTGAGATACGAATCCAAATGCCACTTTAGTGCAGTGTGATGTGGGAATGAAATGAGTGCTAGACTTGCAAAGCCCAGCATTTTCTCTCATAAACAACAAGGGCAAAGGGAAGGCGATAGAGAAATATGAATTGTATATATGTTAAGTCTTGGAGGAACACATATACCCTATTGGTATACTTTAATGTAATCAATACTACTTTATTATGGTGTATAATGTGCATGGTAAAGTTGTGAAGCTTCTATTCATGAATAAATCCCAGTTGTCTGTGGGGTTTGGCACCTCTGTATTTATGCTGACCTCAAGGCCACTCCCAGCGGGGAAGCCGGCCAGCTAGACGAGAACGCACTTATCATTCAAACGAGAGGGACGTATTTACTCTGAGCTCTCTCCGTGTCGCAGCTGTATCTTTCTATGGCCAATAAAGAGAGATAAATCTGTTCAGTTTTCTGTCACCTGCACACGCTACCTCTACCATTCCTTCAACAGGATCTACACCGATTCCCACCGTCTCCAGTGTGAGAAGACATTTGGTGGAGAGTGTCAGCCGGAAATGACTTCGACCAGGCGGAACGTTATATCTTGATAACCTTGCTTGCGACAGTGCAGTCACGTCTAGGCTGATATATAAATTGGTGATCAGCTGTGGGGTTCCAATATGCTGATCTATATGTGACTGTACTCGGTTTCACAGAGTCTGAAGCACTGATTTTGCCAGTGGAGGACAGGTGGATTTGGTAACACTGCACAGTGCACTCGGGATGTGATTGGTCAATTTCCGTTGTGTTTGAACGTGCAGCAAATTGACTTTGTATTTCAACCAAGGTCCTATTGTAAGCTACCGGAATATACAGATACAATTAGAACAATGATATCTTTAATGATAAATATGTGCATTTTCAATTATTAGAGATAAACCTGAACGACACTGATAACAAAACTAAGTAAAGTCGCGACTGGACGCATACGGACAACAGTCAGCAATTGATTTTTAAAAATTCATTTCAGTATGTTTGATTTCGTTCACACTGCTCGCGGTTTTATTATAACAATACAGTATAGTTCAGCTATTATTTTCTCATGGGGTTTGCTTTCATCTTACTTTCCTCTCTTCCACCATTAATAAAAATTCTGTTCATTCTACAATGATGTAATCCATTACTTTCCCGGCTCTCTGTCGAGGGACATAATGCTTGAGGAGAGGGTGCATGGTGGCCAGGGATAGGGTGTCCATCTGTCTGTCTGTATGCTTGTCTCTTATGATATGAAAATGTTAAGGAAAATCAAACACCACAGTTATTCATATAAAAAATTATTTTTACTGAATCTGACTGTGAATACAAACAAATGCAGATTTTTAAAGCTACGGTTACCTATGAAGGTAAGGAAAATGTGTATGTGTCCACTATATTGCTAGTGTGTGTGTGTGTGTGTGTGTGTGTGTGTGTGTGTGTGTGTGTGTGTGTTTACACAAATCATAATTATTAGAAGATAAGCTAAGCGCATCTAGGGTAAGGTTGTTAATTGGTGGAATAATGAAGGGCATGGTGTAGACTGTAGACTGTGACACTGTAACAGCGGTGGGAAAAACATTCGAGCCTTCACAGGATCTCGGGACCACCTTGCAATGAACGTCTGAATTCACACCATAGTCGCTAACTGTGTTCATATGCATCTAGTTGTGACTTTATTTAATTTTATCACTATCGTTCAGGCTTAGCTCTAATAACTTAAAAGGCACAGATTTACCATTAAAGATATCATTGCTTTAATTTATATCTGTATATTCCGGTATCTTACAAATAAATGAGGGCCTTGGAATACAAGTAAATTTGGTGCACGTTCAAACACAACGGAAATTGACCAATCACCGACCGAGTGCGTCACGCAGTGTTACCAAATCCACCTGTCCTCAGCTCACAAAATCAGTGCGTCAGACTCCGTGAAACCGAGTATAGCTGAGGAATTCCTCCAAGCCGATACATGTGAAGTACCTGGCCACTTCTTGTCCCAGGGTCCAGTTGAATCTCTCCACCATCCCATCTGACTGTGGCCTTAGTGGGATTGTCCGAGTCTTCTTCATCCCCATTAAATCGCAGCACCCATGGAACACAGCAGCCTCGAAGTTTCTACCCTGGTCTGAATGTAAATTTTATGGTATCTCAAAACGACAGAAAAACTGGTAAACTAACACCTGAGGAACAGTCACAGCCTCTTGATTGGGGATAGCACAGGCTTTTGTCCGTCTGTGAAATAGTCCATGGCAACACATATATATACCGGTTCCCTCTTTCAGTGAGTGGCAGAGGCCCAGTCATGTCCACCGAGGCTCTTCCCATCAGTGCATCCATGGTACAGCTGAAGAGGGGCACAATCACGTTTCTTGGGTCCCTTCTTGGCACAGCATACATCACAGGCCATACACCGCTGTTCAACATCGTGCCACATACCAGTCCAGTAGAACCTCTGTTGCAGCCGTTTTAGAGTTTCCTTCACTCCCAGGTTCCCACTAGTGATCAGGTTATAGAATTCAATCAAGACCTTGGACCTCATCTTCTCCGGAACCACCAGATGTCAATACTTGCTGAAACCATTGGGTGTCTCCCACTGATGCTCCAGTAGCCCGTTGTTCAAACGAAGAAGGTCCCACAGACTCCAGTAGCTCTTAGCCACAGGGATGAACCTGAAAACCTCTTTCCAAGATGGCCACACTATACTCTCCTGCAGCCACTCTAGCACTGGTTGTAAATCTGTATCCTCCAACTGCACCCTCATCTGGTCTTCTTCATCTGACGTTGGCCCTGTCACTGCAGTACAGCTATATTTCTTACTATGTTCCTTTTTAGTACACCGCCAGCACTCTGGGTCGCAAGGCCGATGCCTCAGGCTGTCAGCATTGCCATGTACCCGCCCACGACGGTGCAGCACCTCATAATTGTGCTGGTCTAGCTTCCCAAGCCAGAGTGCAAGTTGTTCTTCCGGATTCTTTAATGTCTTCAACCACTTGAGTGCCGGTGGTCTGTCCTGATCATGAAGTAGGACCCATAAAAGTAGGGATGGAAGTTATCAAGGCTCTTCCTCACTGCCAAGGGCTCCTTACGGGTCACACAGTAGTTTCTGTCCTTCATTCTGAGCTTCGAGAAAGAAACACCAATGTGGGACTTCGGGTGTATTGACGTGTCGCCTCATGGCTTCCTCACAATACAATTACTGAATATACACCACATTTCCTGTATGTATAGCAGAAGGCAGTGGGGGTGTGATGGGGGATAAGGTATTGGCTAAAGGTGGTAGGGGGGGCCGGTAGGGTAAGGAAGATGAGGTTCCAGGGGAAAAGGATTACAGATCATGGCATAAAGATGGAGAGAAACAAGGGACAGGTGAAGTGGGAAATCTTTAGGGAGAGGAAAGGAAAGTTGAGTAAGGAAATACAGGTTACATGGGGAAAGGGATTACCGATTCCAACACAGGTGTGTGTGTATGTGTGTGTGTCTGTGTGTGTGTGTGTGTGTGTGTGTGTGTGTGTGTGTGCACAAGCGTTGCTTATGTGGGCAAGCAGCTGGGTGATAAGAAGGGATGGGGTTGGATGGGAAGGAAGGAGGGGTGATGTTTTGAGTTTAGGGGTGGTGGTGTGGGGAAGCTATCCTATTGACAATACTGTATATTTGGCCACAGAATCCGATTAGTGAAAAGATCAGCTGTTCTGTTCTGTGGCACTGGAACATACTATAACAGCTACCTCCAGACATTTGCTGAGCTTCTTGGTGTAATACACAACCACAGGCTTTTTGTCGTCCTTCTCCTGTGACAGGACTCCACCAGTACCATAGTCACTTGCATCACGGTCGAAGGTAAATGGCTGACTCTGCTCTGGGTAGGACAGCACTGGAGAGCTTGCCAACATCTGCTTGAGTTCATCCAAGGCCTTCTGAGTCACTGCTTTCCACATCAACTTCTGCATCTTCCCCTTCAACTTGTGCAGAGGTGCAGCTATCATTCATTAAAAACTCATTGATGAAATGCCAATAGTAAATACACAAGTCCAGGAAACTCCGTAGGTCTTTCTTCCATTTGTAACAATCCACTTTCTTGTGTTTTGGCTTCTCACAAAACAACCTTCCCTGATCTTCTCCTATTCTCTCTTCCACTTGTAGTAGTCCACTTTCCAATGTCCAGGCTTCTCACAATACCAGCAACTTTCTCTGATCTTCTCCCGTTCCCTCTTCTGCTTGCAGCAGTCCTTTTCCCCATGTCCTGGCTTTTCTCAGTACCAGCAACTTCCTTCAATTTGTTCTGCTTCATGTACCTGTGCCTTTCTTGGCTTGAATCTTGCACAACGACCTGCCTAAAAAGTGGACATACAGAACCTGACATAGGATTCAAATTCTAAAGCCTTGGCTAGTGCTTCTTGCAAGCTTCTGGGTGTGCCGGCTTCACATGCACTTTCAACTCTGCACTGTCAAGAGCATCGATGAACTGTTTCCTCAGAAGAATAACCAACAGATTAGGTGTTGCTCCAGGGTACGCCTTGTATGCCATACTTTCCAGGTCACGAGCAAGCTGCTGTTGTGATTCGCCTCAAGCCTGTACACAGCTCTGGAATCTTGCTCTGTAAACCCCAGTCTGGTACATGATCCCATACCTGTGCTCCAGTGCTACTGCTAAGGACTGATATCTGTTCCTCTCCTCTACCGACATCTGGCTCAGTATTTCCAATGTGGCAACCTTGAGGCTAGTAGCAAGTTGCACAGCCCTCTGCCTATCATCCCAACCATTCTGATCAGCGAGTAATTCAAACTGCGCCTGGTAAGCGTCCCAAGATACTCTACCATCAAATTCCTGAGGTTTCTTTTTAATCGAGCCCCCATTATAGCCATGCACTTCACTTGTTTGAGGCCAAAAAATTGGGGCATCATAATTAAAGTCCAAGACATAAATCTCCTACATTCCGATTATGCAGCCCTGTAATGCTGCCTTTAGATGCTTGGGATCCTTCAAGATTCCCCATATGCTGTCCATTCTATTCATATGCTCCTTGTACACTAAACTGAGGCTCAGCAGTCCAAATTCTTCTCTACAACCTCAATTCTCTCACTAATTACCTTCACAAGGTTGACTATATGCTTCAGCTGGTTATCTGCATGCTGTCCCTAATCTTCAGCTGGTTGTCTACATGCTGTCTGCACTCCATCACTCTTCCCTCACTAATCTTCAGCTGTTCATCTACATGCTTCAGCTGGTCGGATAGAATTTGCCTGAACTCCATCCCATCATTGCTTACCTCACACTTCTGTTGTAGCTAAGTGTATACTTCCCCTTCAACTACTGCTGCTCTTCTTTCATTTCCCCCATGAAAACATCTAGCTCTCCTTGCATCGTCAGTTGTAATTCCCTCTGTTGCACCTGTAATGCCTCTTGAAGCAATTCATATCGTTCTTTCTGTTCTTCTTTTTGTGTCTCTAGATGTACACTTTGTGCTTGGAATCGTTATTTGACTTCTTTCTTGAGCTCTTTTTGTTCTTCACTTTGTAGCTGTACTTGTCCTTTGAGTTCTTTCTGTCCTTCATTTTGAGCCTGTAATTGTTCCATGATTTCTTCTTGTCGTTCATTCTGAACCTGTAGTTGTGCTTGTAATGGCTTCACAACTGCAACCAGCGATGCGTGCTTTTGCTTAGTTTGGCCTCTTGTCTGTACACCTTCTTCCTCCATATTGAAGGTTTGACTTACTGCAGCCCTTAGTGAAGCACACTCCTGACACCACTGTTATGTCCCCGTCTCATGCTGCCACAGGCTCCAGTGGCAGTAGTTCAGCATTGGAAGGATGTTGCCCAGTGAAATGTTCTTCCTATGGTCAGTCTTTCGGTGTACAGTACACAAGAACACCTCAGGCGTCATGAATAAACACTGGCGTCTTAAGTTCACTGTCTTTATTTTCCAAATAATTACACTTAACCCGTACAATCCCTCCATTGGCATGGTGCTGACAGTACAAAACATCTCGATTAATCCCACCGACGTGATGTTGCCAACAGCTGATTCGAGTGGTTTAGCGCATCTCAAACTGCTTCAATCTAGCTAATTTTTTGCTAAGGAGTAGCTAAACGTATTAGCAACACTTTGCCAAAGGCATTTGTAGCACTGAGTTTGGTTCTTTGTGGGTGGGTAACATCAGTGTGACACTGTCCGTCACTGCGTCAGAATGTTGCGAAAATCACGCCATTCTTCCGCCTCACTGGGCTGGAGGAGGCTGTTGAAATGGTCATATGGACCCTTCTGTCCCTTCAATTAGTGATTCTGTAGATGAGAAAGACCTGGATGGCTCTTCTAGGGAGGAATATAAGCCAATGGAGGAGGATATTGAGAGTGGGAAATCCCTCAGGGAAAATCCCCCAGTCTCCTCGGCCATTCTCTCTCATCCCTCCCAGCTGGGCGGGAAAACATCACTCGCGGCTTTGGAAACTGGGAAAAAAACATGATGGACAGCCATCCTGCTCTAATTTCTCCTATATGGAGTTTTTTTTTTTTTTTTTTTTTTTTGCTTTTCCCTGATTTATATGTCCTTTTGGATTGTTTTATGCAATAAATTTTTTTTTCGATTTTTGGTCTGGGATTGGGTGAGTATAAAATTGCAAAAATGCCTGGGATGGTACAGGTTAATGCATGCCAACTACACTTCACTGTGTTCACAAGTACTGGAGATACACAGTCATCACTAACTGCACTGACACTGAACAACACTCAGTCTGAATTGAAACTGACTAACATTGCTCTAGTTTCTTCCCCATTCTTATATAAGTTTCCTATGTACTAGAATCTTCTAATTCATTCTCAGGAAAGCAACAGTTGCCATCTCGGAGACATCCAAAATATCCAGAGTTTTCTTACATTACACAACACTCTAAATTATGTTGCATACAAACTGAGATACTATTACATAATTTAACAGTCACATTATTAAAACATTATAGGGAAAAAGAGCACAAAGTTAATGTACAACTTAAAAAATAACTGCACTCACAAACAACAGGCTAACTGGCAACTCTGTCACTTAGTCAAACTACAAGAATCACTGGGAATTCTCTGGCACAATCTAACTAGCAATCCAGGTTCTTAACAGTGCTACATTTTGTTTACAGGTCTGCAGCCAGAATTTCATTTCCGGAGGAAGCGTTAGCTAATTGAAAAAGTTAATCACATTTCCTTTCCATTTTTTTTTTTTTTTAGCTATATGTACTTAATTTGAGTTTATGGCTTGCTGCTAGTGATCAACTGATCATTCAGTATGATATAAGGCTATTGTTTTGAAATAGATTTCAGGGGGAATCCACCCCTGTCCACTTTGGGTGCAAGATTAGTTGTGTATCATTCTCATTTTGTCTTCCTGAATTTTTCACGGAAATAAAGCACTGATTAAAACCACATACTTTAGTTTTCCATCACATATTTGGTGAAAATAAATCACATAAAAAAAAACTAAAATGGGCTAAATAACATTTTTATCGATCTCTGGATATATATATATATATATATATATATATATATATATATATATATAGTGTGGAAGATCCACAAGGGTTCATATCTCAGTGGGGTATAGAATAGACGGTATGTCCCATTGTGACTACAGCTCACTCAAGCCTCGGTGAGGCTTGGTAGTGTGTCGGTGCTCCTCAGGAGCAGCCAAGGTTCAGCCCCTTGACCTCCGTAAGATGAGATACTTGATTAACCCCTCCATGGCCGCGGGTCCGGAATTTTACGTGCGCCTCTGGCCGACTCCGGGGCCATTTCCTCAAGTTTCGAAAATTGATTTTTTCCCCTTATATTGAAGAGGAAGTTCTGACACACCTGGCAGAGCAAATTTCGGCTTCCTAGACCCATCCTGTGGCGTGCAATCGAACATGGAAGTTGAGTAATTTTAAGCAGCTGATACTAGTCACATGTTATTGCAGTGACGCAACACAGCATTTTTTTTTTTTAACCAAAAAACATTGTCAATGGTGCTGAAAAGGTGTGAAATGACTATATATGTGTATTTTGATGTTTTTCAGTATATAATATGCGAGGTTTGAATGTAAAAAATTATATTATGAATTTATATTCCATTTTTTGGTGTTTATTTTTGCAGTCTGGGTGGTGGACTTTGTTGGAAGAGGGAGCCGAGAGTGTCAGTTTTCAGACCTAAATGAGATAAACGTCATCCTTTGAGTGTACAGGCTGGACAGTGCAGCTTGAATTGTGAGACGACCTGCCATTCGCACCTTGTACCAGCTGATTAGCAGGACGGGAAGGCCCCTCCACCCACGAACGCATGACATGAACACAGAAAACTTTCCTGTTATGCTTGTAAAAGGCAAAGAATATGTAAAAATGATTCAAAACAGTGCAACAAACCTGAGCAAACAGATAAAGATACCAAACAATAATTTTCTTTTATTTTCAATTTTTTTTTTGTTTATTCCTGTGTTTATTTATGATTGTAAACAGGGTGGTTATGTGTGTTTTGCAAGGGAGGAGAAAGATGCTATTTTCTGCCTAGGTTGAGATAATGGGTGTAACTATGTGTGTGGAAGCATGGCCACGAGCAAGAAAATCGTACATCCACTCGTCACGGCAGCAGGTGATGAACTGAAAAAAGAGGTGTGAGAGCGTAAAGTGAGGGTCAGTCTTATATCCAGATGTTCGTTCACTTCCCGAAAGTTTTCAAAGTTTTCTGTAATTCACACTGCATCGAATGATCCAAACCAGTACAACAAACCTGAGCAAATAGGTAAAGATACCAAGACAAAAATGTAGTTTTCTCTTATTATCAAGTCTCTTTGGTTTGTGTCTGTATTAATTCATACTCGTAAACAGGGTGGTTGTGTGTGTTTGGCAAGAAAGGACAATGAGATGATACTTTCTCTCTGGGTCGAGATAATGGGTGTAGTTGTGCTTGTTTAGCCCTTCTCAGGTAAACCTAAAATTTTATCCTTACTTAGGTAATGTGGGGTCTGTCAGACCTCAATCTTTAAAAAATCACCAAAAATACCAAGAACATCTTTATTGAAACAGTCGCTTGTACACAGTTTCTGTAGTCCTATGCCTTCAATTTAGTGCAAAATGTATGAAAATATAAGTGACAAAATATTGTATGGAAAATTAAAATGAAAAGCATCGACAAATTTTATACTAACTGAAATTAGTGGCTGTCATACCAAAACTGATATGTTCCACCAGTTTTGTATCATTGCATGTTGTACAGTAATGGTCAATGTTTCTGTAAGAAGCACATTTCATAAAAAAAAAAATGGTATGGGAGATATATATATGGGAAAAAAAATCACAGGTTAGGTAATGTGGGGTCTACTGGACCCCAAGGCCCTTTATCGCGAAAATTGAGCCAAATCCTGAACTGACCCCATCATCTCCCTAAACTAGTCTACTAGTCAGGAAGGTAGAGGGAAAACCAGATCCCAAGACCTTATAGTAATATATGAAACCACTAAGAACAATAGTGTGGGATCCCACAGACCCCACATTACCTGAGGAGGGTCAGGCATGGCCAGGAGTGAAAAAATCGAAAATCCACTCATTACAGCAATAGACTCTGAACTACTTGATGGGGTGTATGGGAGTATACTGTAGGTCAGTCTGAAGACGTTCAGAACGTTCGTTCACTTCCCAAAAATTATCGCCATTTTTTATAGGCTGTGCTCAAACGACAACTGCAGCCATTAATTGGCTAAACGTCATTCGACGCCAGCGGCCACAGAGGGGTTAATGATCAGTGTACTTTCAGCTACTAGCTGCAATGAATAAATAAACCGAAAAATATTATTAAAATTATTATTAACACATACAGTACATACATATATCAAGAAGTACATCCATTACTTTCATATTCGATTCATTACTTTTTCTTACTGAAAAACATCCAGACACATACTAATGGGGGACTTCTGGAAATTGTCTGCCACCACGTTTCTCACTGTTAACAGCTTCTCTGTCACGAGTACGTGTTAAATTACCGTGAATTTTCTCTGTTGATGTGAGAAACTTTTTGGCAAAATACCATTATACACTATTGAAGTACTGAAAAAGCTTAATAACAAAATATAATACAGAATACATTGCTTTCGTTGTTTTATTTCCCCGAAAACTAAGGCCGAATTTTGAAAACCTGACATATTTCTTAATCTTTTTTTATGAAGCTGCTATAGAGCTGAGTTAAATCTTGTCTCCTGCAGTGTTCAGTTTATACTGTAGTTTTAGCCAAGCACATGTGATGTTTGTGTCAGCCTTTCTTTTGGAGGAAATTTAATGATATATTAAAAGTATTCTAGATGAGCCATCCGAGTTCAGAGACAGTCCCCGTTGCCCGACTTCAGAGACAGTCCCCATTGCAAGGGTTGATCATGAATTATCCCCCTAGGAAAACGCGCTTCTATCACTTAAAAATAAGTCATAAGAAATCTTGTAACGGGGACTGTTTCAGAGCTCGGATGGTTGATGTAGAATAACTTAATACTTCATCATTAAACTCCCTCCAAAAGAGGGATTGACACAAATAAAACTAGTGCTTGGCAAAAACTACAGTATATATGGAACATTTCAGGAGGCATTAATTAACTCAGCGTTGTAGCAGTTTCATTAAAAACGACAAAAAGAAACATGTATGTGCCAGGTTTTTAACATTTGGGCGCGGTTTTCGGGGAAATAAAACAACGAGAGCGATGTATTCTCCCCTGTAATAATTTTGGTATGAAGTTTTTTTTTTTTCTTTTCACTACTTCAGCAGTGTATGATGGTACTTTGCCACACAGGTTCTCACATCAATAAGAAAAATCACGGTAATTTAACACGTACTCGGGGAGAGGAAGCTGTTCACAATTCTGGCTTCTAGCGGTAGGCAACTTCACAAGTCCCCCATTACACACACACACACACACACACACACACACACACACACACACAGATTTTTACAACCTTCCTATCCATAAACTTCTTACATACTATTCAGATATATACGACTATCTCCATTCGCTGTCAGTCGGACTTCCTTTACTCCTCCTCTCCCCCCTCTCATACTGAAAATAGCCCCACCCACCCATGTCTCTCTCTCTCTCTCTCTCTCTGACCATAAGTTAGCTGTGTCCCCTTTGCTGTTCAAAGGGGTTTCCTTATCGCTCTTTCCCTCATCATTTCTCTTTTCCTCCCTCCTCATTCTCCTTCTCGAGTTCTCCTTCCGTTTTGCTTTTTTTTTTTTTTTTCCTTCGGCTCCCTCCTTTTTTTTTTTTCCTCGCCACCTCCCACCTCCTCGTCGCCATAGTCCTCCTCATCATTATTACCATCATTGGCAATATCATCATTATCGCCATCGTCAATAGTATCTTTATCATCATCATCGTGCTCGTCGTCGTCGCCATAATCAGTATTTCTCTTCTTTTTTCCTCTTTCTCCTATTATATTTTTCTCTCACCCTTCTCTATTATGGTCTTTCAGTGCCTTTCTTCCCTGCCTCAAAGTTTCTTTTTTTCCCTTCACTTCCTTCTCCTCCTCATATTTTCTTTAGTCATTTCCAAAGTTTTCTTTTTTCCCCTTCACTTCGTTCTCCTATTTTCTTTAGTCATTTATTTCCTTTTGTCATCTCTTCTTCCTCCTCCTCCCATCACCTAATGTCTTCAGTATTTTTTCTCCTTTCATCTCCTCTTTCTTCTCCTCTTCCTATTTTCTTCAATAATTTCTTTCCTCCTATCATCTCCTTCTTCTCTTGTCCTCCTCATCCTCCTGTTTCTTTTCATAATTCTTTTCTTTCCTCCTTTCTTCTACTCCTCCCGTTTCCCTTCATCATTTTTTCTGTAATCTTTTCGTCTCACCCTCCTCATCCTTCTTTCTTCTTCTTCTTCTTCTCCATGGTGACTGATTCCTTCCTTCCCCTCCTCCTCCATGGTGATTGATTCCTTCCTTCCTCTCCTCCCTGTTCGGCTCACTGAGTTTCTGGCCAGGCCATTTGTTTTGTTGTAATCTTACCATCGTCTGTATGTTCGTTAAGATTATTTCAGTTTGTCTGTATGTCTGGCTGCCTGGTAGCATTATTCTTATTTTTCCTGTCTGTCTAGCAACCTGTTCAGTTTGTATTGGCTGGTTGTTTGTATGTCTGGGCGTGCTTACTCGTATGTGTGTTAGTCTGCCTCTCTGGCTGTCTGTTCGTCTGTCTGTTTGTCTCATCATGATCTGTCTGTCTGATGGTCTGTCTGTCTGACGGTCTCTCTCTCTCTCTCTCTCTCTCTCTCTCTCTCTCTCTCTCTCTCTCTCTCTCACACACACACACACACACACACACACACACACACACACACACACACACACACGTGCATCTGTTTAGCTATCAGTTTTATTTTGTATTTCTGTCTCTCCTATGAATGGTCTGTAGGCTGGATGTAGGTGGTCTTGACTTACAGTGTAAAGTAAAACTAAACATAGTAATGATCTGAACTGGCCACTTGCGATTTTTAGGCTACAGTGACATGGACGACAACAACATAGTTTCTTAGTATTACGAGAAATCGCATATACGCAAGAAAAAAATAACCTGTGAAATTAGATTTGACGTTATATAGTCACTGTACTTCATAACAAAAATATAACAGGGGAGAATACATCGCTCTCGTTGTTTTATTTCCCCGAAAACCGCGCCCAAATGTTAAAAACCTGGCACATACATGTTTCTTTTCGTTGTTTTTAATGAAACTGCTACAAAGCTGAGTTAATTCATGCCTCCTGAAATGTTCCATATATACTGTAGTTTTTGCCAAGCACTAGTTTTATTTGTGTCAATCCCTCTTTTGGAGGGAGTTTAATGATGATGTATTAAGTTATTCTACATCAACCATCTGAGCTCTGAAACAGTACCCATTACAAGATTTCTTATGACTTATTTTTAAGTGATAGAATCGCGTTTTCCTAGGGGGATAAGTCATGATCAACCCTTCCAACGGGGACTGTCTCTGAAGTCGGGCAATGAGGACTGTCTTTGAACTCGGATGGCTCATGTAGAATACTTTAATATATCATTAAATTTCCGCCAAAAGAAAGGCTGACACAAACATCACATGTGCTTGGCTAAAACTACAGTATAAACTGAACACTGCAGGAGACAAGATCTATCTCAGCTTTATAGCAGCTTCATAAAGAACGACGTTAAGAAATGTAAGTCCCAGGTTTTCAAAATTCGGCCTTAGTTTTCGGGGAAATAAAACAACGAAAGCAATGTAATCTCCTGTATTATATTTTGTTATCGAGCTTTTTCAGTACTTCAATAGTGTATAACGATATTTTGCCAAAAAGGTTCTCACATCAAGAGAGAAAATTCACGGTAATTTAACACGTACTAGTGACAGAGAAGCTGTTAACAGTGAGAAACGTGGTGGCAGACAATTTCCAGAAGTCCCCCATTAGTATGTGTCTGGTTGTTTTTCAGTAAGAAAAAGTATTGAATAGAATATGAAAGTAATGCATGTACCTGTTGATATATGTATGTATGTGCTAATAATAATTTTAATAATTAAAGTACCCGCTGCCGCCAGACCACTCACCCCGCCACCCCCCACCCCATCACCAAGCCACCACCACACCACCACCCCAGGAAGACACCACGATGGGGTTAGCGACCCAGGACAAGAGGGTCACCAGGACACCTCTGTCCAGAGCCCCTCTTCCCCGCAACTGTCACAAAACCAGGTGAGCGGGAAGAGGCAACGACCCTGCAGGCGGGCCAGCCTGCAGCAGGTTCGGGGTGGGGCTGATCCACAGTCAGTCCCAGGCAACACCACGGTACGGCCACCGTACGTACCGGGGAAGGAGGGGTCGCTGTACGCCCTTCGGTTGTTCCCCCTGTGACACCGCCATCACAGCCACCGTACATGAAGGGAGAGGGAGTGGCCACCATACGCCCCTCAGTCACAGCCACCTCTGGGGACGGCCTCGGGGCGTTAGTTATTGAACGTGCCCCGACTGGCAGAGAGAGGAATAGTGGAACCGTGATCACGGCCACCGTACGTGACGGGAAGGGAGTGGCCACCTTACGCCCCTCATCCACTATTACCTCCTACTCTGGGAGTAACGCCTCAGTTACTTCCCGAAGGGCAGGCAGGCCCACGGCTACGGCCTTAGTATGTACAAGGGTAGATAGACCCTCGGCTACGGCAGCAGTACGTACCGGAAAGGGCGCTGCCCCTGTGCACCTCTCTCCTGCCTTTTCCTCCTGCGGGAGTAACACCGCGTTCACGGCCACTGTACGTGATGGGGAAGGAGCGACCACTGTACGCCCTTCAGTTACTTCCCGGCAGGTGGGCGGGCACATGGCTACGGCCGCAGTGCATGCAAGGGTAAGTAGACCTTTGGCTACGGCCTCAGCATGCACCGGAGAGGGCGCTGCCTCTGTGCACCCCTGTCCTGCCTTTTCCTCCTTCGGGAGCAGCACCGCGTTCATGGCCACCGTACATGACGGGGAAGAAGCGGCCACCGTACGCCCTTCAGCTGCGAGCCCTAGGAGTCATGAAACCGCGTTCACAGCAACCGTACGTGACGGGGAGGGAGCAACCACCATACGCCCCTCATTCGTGACTCTGAAGGCCCTCCCGGAGCAGGGGGTCCCTTGCGCGGCCGACCCCTGTCCTCTTGGCTGCGTGGGACACCCTTTGTCTCCCCACAGAAGCAGTTCCCCGGAGGTGCTGTTGGAGTGGTGGCGTGGCCCAGTCCAAGCCCTACCACCTACCCCTGGGAGGTCCCTGTCCCTGACAGACACCCGACGGAGGCGGCACCGCAGTTCACCCCTGACGGCGCTTCTTCCCGTAGGCGGCCGCAGTCCCCGGACTCCTAGGTCTGGCCAGCAGCCCCCAGGCCCAGACAACCCAGGCTCCCTCTCTCCTCGGAGCCAGAGGCACCAGGCCCGCCTCCTGCAGCTGTTCGGCCCTAGTCCTGAGGGCCACCTCACAGGTCGAGGCCCTCAGACCAGAGGGGCTCCCTGCACCCCACCGAAGCGGCCCCAGTGTGAGGGCCGCCTCACAGGTCGAGGCCCCCAGATCGGAGGGCCTCCCTGCACCCCAACAACGACTACCACCCAGGTAGTGACGCCCCTACAGACAGTGCGCTGCCCCCTTCAGGAGGGCTTCCTGTAAGGCCCCTCTCTCACGCCCAGGACGCGCAGCAGGTGAGACCCAAGGAAAATACGGGTACATAGTGACACTAATAAGGCTAATACTGTGAACAATCAACGCAGTAGTGCACTGTGACAAATAACAGAGTAAAGGCCCAAGTGATATATAAGTGACTAGAGTTACACTCAGTGCCCAGTGACCTGATACCTGGCAGAACAGAAAAGTCCACTAACTATATACAGGAGGACATATAGATATCATGGGTTAAAGTCAGAGGCGTGTGGGGTTCATCAGAAACTTGTAACCTAGTGCTACTGCGACTTAAATAACTCCCGCGAGTGTCGCGACCCACATCCTACCCACTTATGGTAATATTCATTCCCCCCACTCTTGGTCACATCCTCTCCTAGTGAAACGAACTCAGTATATAAAACGCTATCTCTACCTTGAAATAGTATCCAGGTACTGTAATATTAGTATCGAATATCCATGTACAAGTGAAGAGTGACCTATTGTGTGTGTAACCCTACCCATTTTTATTAAAGGCTAATTCTGTGTTTCCTGTCTCTATACATACTGTATCCAATAACTCTTTATGTATATTGTCACGGTGTAAGAATTAAGGTAATAGATGTGTTAAGGTGTACTGCCTGGTTTTTATGTCCTGTTCCTTTGTGGGTGTTTTACTTCCGGCCCGGAAAGAGGACCCCGCTCAGTCACTGGTGTTCTTAGGACGAGAGGTCGGACTAAAAACACCCAGCATAACAATAATATTTTTTTGTTTATTTATTCATTGCAGCTAGTAGCTGAAAGTACACTGATCCTTAACCCCTCCATGACTGCCGGCGTCGAATGACGTTTAGCTGATAAATGTCTGCAGTTGTCGTTTGAGCACAGCCTATAAAAAATGGCGAAAATTTTTGGGAAATGAACGAACGTTCTGAACGTCTTCAGACTGACCTACACTACACTCCCATACACCCCATCAAGCACGTCAGAGCCTGCTCCTGTAATGAGTAGATTTTCGATTTTTTCACTCCTGGCCATGCCTAAACAAGCACAACTACACCCATTATCTCGACCCAGACAAAAAGTATCATCTCATTGTCCTCCCTTGCCAATCACACACAACCACCCTGTTTACGATTATGAATTAACCCTTTTGCGTGCAGATAAGTTAATCAGTGTTTTATTTCCGTGAAAAATTCAGGAAGACAAAATCAGAAACGATACACAACTAATCTTGCACCCAAGGTGAACAGGGGTGGATTCCCCCTGAAATCTAGTATTTCAAAACAATAGCCTTATATAATACTGAATGATCAGTTGATCACTAGCAGCAAGCCACAAACTCAAGTTAAGTACATATAGCTAAAAAAAAAAATAAAAAAAAAATAGAAACTGATTAACTTTTTCAATTAGCTAACGATTCCTCCTGAAATGAAATTCTGGTTGCAGACCTATAAACAAAATGTAGTACTGTTAAAAAGCTGGATTGCTAGTTAGATTGTGCTAGAGAATTCCCAGTGATTCTTGTAGTTTGACTACGTGACAGAGTTGCCAGTTAGCCTGCTGTTTGTGAGTGTAGTTATTTTTATAAGTTGTACATTAACTTTGTGCTCTTTTTCCCTATAATCTTTTATTTATGTGACTGTTAAATTATGTAATCTTATTTCAGTTTGTATGTAACATAGTTTAGAGTGTCGTGTAATGTAAGAAAACACTGGATATTATGAATGGATCTGAGCTGGTAATCGTTGCTTTCCCGAGAATGAACTAGAAGATTCTAGTAAATAGGATGCTTATAACGATGGGGAAGAGACTAGAGCAACGTCAGTCAGTTTCAGTTCAGACTGAGTGTTGTTCAGTGTCAGTGCAGTTAGTGATGACTGTCTATCTCCAGTACTTGTGAACACAGTGAAGTGTAGTTGGCAAGCATTAACCTGTACCATCCCAGGCATTTTTCCAATTTTATACTCACCCATTCCCGGACCAAAAACAGAAAAAATATTTATTGCATAAAACAATCTAAAGGGACATAAATCAAGGAAAAGCAAAAAAAAAAAAAAAAAAAGTACTCCATATAGGAGAAATAAGAGCAGGATGGCCGTCCATCGTGTTTTTATCCCAGTTTCCAAGCCACGAGTGATGTTTTCCCACCCAGCTGGGAGGGATGAGAGAACAGCCGAGGAGACTGGGGGATTTTCCCTGAGGGATTTCCCACTCTCAATATCCTTCTCCATTGGCTCATATTCCTCCCCAGAAGAGCCATCCAGGTCTTTCTCATCTACAGAATCACTAATTGAAGGGACAGAAGGGTCCATATGACCATTTCAACAGCCTCCTCCAGCCCAGTGAGGCGGAAGAATGGCGTGATTTTCGCAACATTCTGACGCAGTGACGGACAGTGTCACACTGATGTTACCCACCCACAAAGAACCAAACTCAGTGCTACAAATGCTTGGGCAAAGTGTTGCTAATACGTTTAGCTACTCCTTAGCAAAAAATTAGCTAGATTGAAGCAGTTTGAGATGCGCTAAACCACTCGAATCAGCTGTTGGCAACATCACGTCGGTGGGATTATCGAGATGTTTTGTACTGTCAGTACCAAGCCAATGGAGGGATTGTACGGGTTAAGTGTAATTATTTGGTAAATAAAGACACTGAAATTAAGGTGCCAGTGTTTATTTATGACGCCTGAGCTGTTCTTGTGTACTGTACACCGAAAGACTGACCATAGGAAGAACATCTCACTGGGCAACATCCTTCCAATACTGAACTACTGCCACTGGAGCCTGTGGCAGCATGAGACGGGGACATAACAGTGGTGTCAGGAGTTTGGTTTATTAAGGGCTGCAGTGAGTCTAACCTTCAACATGGAGGAAGAAGGTGTACAGACAAGAAGCCAAGCTATGCAGTAGCACGCATCGCTGGTTGCAGTTGTGAAGCTATGACAAGCACAACTACAGGTTCAGAATGAAGGACAAAAAATTCATGGAACAATTACATGCTCAAAATGAAGGACAGAAAGAACTCAAAGGACAAGTACAGGCACAAAGTGAAGAACAAAAAGAGCTCAAGAAAGAAGTCAAAGAACGATTCCAAGCACAAAGTGCACATCTAGAGGCACAAAAAGAAGAACAGAAAGAACGATATGAATTGCTTCAAGAGGCATTACAGGTGCAACAGAGGGTATTACAACTGATGATGCAAGGACAGCTAGATGTTTTCATGGGAGAAATGAAAGAAGAGCAGCAGTAGTTGAAGGGGAAGTATACACTTAGCTACAACAGAAGTGTGAGGTAAGCAATGATGGGAGTAGACTGTAGCACCAGTCGAGCAGGGCAGTACTCCCGAGGTGGATGGAAAGCTGATGACAGGGAGTGCTGGAGCTCCCGTTTCATCAGCCCTCAGGACTAGTTCCTGACCATCCCCCTTTGCTGAACTTTTTCAGTGTCTCAGTTACACAGAGAGTAGGCCAGCATGCTCTCCAGTACAAATTTCTCTATCTATCTTCACCAAACTACATGCACAGTACACACTACACTTCCTATTCAAAATTTACCAAAATGGCGTCAATTCACCTAGCCTCGGAGTCCCCAGGGGGGGGGACCATAAATGCCCCAGCCATCTGCCCCTCTCCCGGTGACGACTCGAGGTGCCTGGAACCACTGTCTGACTCTCTTCTTCTTCATTTCTGCAACATTCGCGGCCTTTCATCTAACTTTCGCTCTGTTGAGCACCACCTCTCCTCCTCTAAACCTCACCTTCTTTTTCTAACGGAGACTCAGCTGTCTGAGGCAACTGACAGCAAACCCTTTTCTGTATCCTCCTACTTTCTCTATACTCATTTCAAAGCCAAAGGTGGCTGTTGTGTATACATACGCAACGACTTATCTTGCTCTCGTGTTCCTGAACTTGATTCTTCTGAATTCTCCACTCTCTGGCTTCGGCTTTCCTGTCATTCTCTGACTAAATATATCTGTGCTGTTTACTTATCCCCTAATTCTACTGACTATCAAAAATTCTTCGACTATCTTACTTCTACGATGGAACACATTCTGTCCATTTCTCCTTTCTCTGAAATCCCCATTCTTGGAGATTTCAATGTTCACCACCACCTTTGGCTCTCCTCTCCTTTCACGGATCCACCTGGTGAACAAGCCTACATCTTTTCTATCCTTAATGACCTAGAGCAGCTTGTACAGCACCCTACCCGTATCCCTGACCGCCTTGGAGAGCTCCAACATACTTGACCTCTTCCTCACAACTAATCCTTCAGCTTACTCTGTTAATCTTTTCTCTCCGTTGGGCTCCTCCGATCACAACCTTATTACCTTAACCTGTCCTATCGCTCCAGTACGGCCTGCCGGACCCTCCAGAAACGTCGTCTCTGGCATTTTGGAGCTGCGGACTGGGAGGCCCTCAGGCAGTACTTCTTTGATTTTCCCTGGAATGATTATTGCTTCCATGGCCGTGAGCCATCTGAGTGTGCCTTGCGCATTACGGAGGTTATTCTCTCGGGCATGGAAGCATACATTCCCTTTCTCATATCCTTTGACTAACGCAGAAAGCCTTGGTTTAATCACGCTTGTTCTAATGCTGTCACCCAACAAGGAGAAGGCCTACAAAAGGTACCGGAGCCAACCCACCCCTGAATCACATAATCTTTACGTTTCTGCCCGGAATCGTGCTAAGTCTGTTCTTCGCTCTACTAAAAATAATTTCATCCATACTAAATGCTCTCAACTCTCCAACTCGAATTCTTCCCGCTCCTTCTGGCACCTTGCCAAAAATCTTTCTAACAACTTTACCTCATCATCCTTCCCTCCTCTTTTCTACTCTGATGGTTCTGTAGCTATTTCTTCTACTGATAAAGCAGATCTCTTTGCCTGAACTATCTCCTCCAATTCCACCTTAGACGATTCGGTGCTGTTCCTCCATCACTTCCCCCTCTGACTTCCTCATGGCTGACATTAAAATTTCTTCAGTTGATGTATTTTCTGCCATTACTGGCCTCAGTACTAACAAGGCATATGGGCCTGATGGGGTCCCTCCTGTTGTTCTCAAAAACTGTGCTTCTGTGCTTACACCCTGCTTAGGCAAACTATTTCGCCTTTGTCTGTCAACTTGTACCTTTCCTTCTTGCTGGAAGTTTGCTCTCATTCAGCCAGTCCCAAAGAAGGGTGACCACTCCCAACCCTCCAACTATCGTCCAATTGCTTTAACGTCCTGTATTTCAAAAGTTTTCGAGTCAATTCTTAATAAAAAAATTTTAAGGCATCTTTCCTATCACAACCTTCTTTCCGATCGTCAGTATGGGTTCCGTCAGGGACGCTCCACTGGCGATCTTCTCACCTACCTTTCAGACTCCTGGTCATCCTCCTTTCGGGACTTTGGCGAAAGCTTTGCCATTGCACTTGACATCTCAAAGGCTTTCGATCGAGTCTGGCATAAATCTTTAATTTCCAAACTGCCCTCCTACGGTTTCTATCCTTCTATCTGTACCTTCTTCGCTAGCTTCCTTTCTGGTCGTTCTATAGCTGCTGTCGTAGACGGCCATCGTTCTTCTCCTAGATCTATCAACAGTGGTGTTCCTCAGGGCTCTGTCCTATCACCAACTCTCTTCCTTTTATTCATCAATGATCTTCTAAGCTGTACATCTAACTCTATCCACTCATACGCTGATGACTCCACCCTTCACCTTTCCATTCGGTTCCCGCAACGCCCATCTCAACAGTTACTTCAAGAAACAAGGGATGAGGCTATGGCACACCTAATGTCTGACTTAGCTCATATCTCTGACTGGGGTAAAAATAATATGGTTGTCTTTAATGCTTCTAAGACTCAGTTCTTACACCTATCAACCCGACAAAATCTTCCACAGGTATACCCACTAATGTTTAATAATATTCAGATTAATCCTGCATCATCCTTGAACATGCTTGGGGTTTCATTTACTCGGGACTTATCTTGGAAAGATCATATTGCATCTCTTGTAAAATCTGCTTCCAAGAGATTGGGTGTGCTAAGCCGACTCCGCTCTTTCTTTACCCCTGCACAATTGTTGACTCTATACAGGGGTTTTATCCGCCCCTGTGTGGAGTACAACTCTCATGTGTGGGAGGCTCCCCCACATACAGCTCTTCTCAATAGGGTGGAGTCAAAGGCTTTTCGTCTCATTAACTCTCCTCCTCTTACTGACTCCCTTCAACCTCTGTCTCTTCGCCGGCACTGTTGCATCTTTATCTCTTTTCTATCGCTACTTTAATGGTCACTGCTCCTCTGAACTGTCTGCTTGCATTCCTCCACCTCTACGACGGGCGCGTAGCACCCGTCTGGCAGCAAACTCTCATCCCTTTTCTGTCCAACTCTCTAATGCAAGAGTTAACCGTTACTCCCAGTCTTTCATTCATGCAACAGGTCAGCTCTGGAACTGTCTCCCTCTGTCTGTATTTCCTCCTGCCTATGATCTCCAGTCTTTCAAACGCAGTGTGTCCAGGCATCTCAATATGATCGGATCTTGAATTTGGCTCTCTATTGTATTTTGTTTTTCTCTTGGAGGGAACTGTTACTACGGGCTCATGGCCTTTGGTTCCTTCTTCCTCGCATAAAAAAAAAAAAAAAAAAAAAAAAGGCAAATTCTATCCGACCAGCTGAAGCATGTAGAACAGCTGAAGATTAGTGAGGGAAGAGTGATGGAGTGCAGACAGCATATAGACAACCAGCTGAAGATTAGTGAGGGAATAGTGATGGAGTGGAGACAGCATGCAGATAACCAGCTGTAGCATATAGTCAACCTTGTGAAGGTAATTAGTGAGAGAACTGAGGTTGTAAAGAAGAATTTGGACTGCTGAGCCTCAGTTTAGTGTACAAGGAGCATATGAATAGAATGGACAGCATATGGGGAATCTTGAAGGATCCCAAGCATCTAAAGGCAGCATTACAGGGCTGCATAATCAGAATGTAGGAGGTTTAAGTCGTGGACTTTAATTATGATGCCCCGGTTTTTTGGCCCCGAACCAGTGAAGTGCATGGCTATAATGGGGGCTCGATTAAAAAGAAACCTCAGGAATTTGATGGTAGAGTATCTTGGGAAGCTTACCAAGTGCAGTTTGAGTTACTCGCTAATCAGAGTGGTTGGGATGATAGGCAGAGGGCAGTGCAACATGCTACTAGCCTCAAGGGTGCCGCATTGGAAATACTGAGCCAGATGTCAGTAGAGAAAAGGAACAGTTATTAGTCCTTAGTTGAAGTATTGGAGCACAGGTATGGGATCATGTACCAGACTGAGGTTTACAGAGCAAGATTCCAGAGCCATGTACAGGTATGAGGCGAATCACAACAGCAGCTTGCTCGTGGCCTAGAAAGTATGGCATACAAGGCGTACCCTGGAGCAACACCTAATCTGTTGGTTATTCTTCTGAGGAACCAGTTCATTGATGCTCTTGATAGTGCAGAGATGAAAGTGCAAATAAAGCAGACACACCCAGAAGCATGCAAGAAGCACTAGCCAGGTCTCTAGATTTTGAATCCTATGTCAGGTTCTGTATGTCCAATTTTCAGGCAGGTCGTAGTGCAGGATTCAAGCCAAGAAAGGCACAGGTACATGAACCAGAAAAATTTGAAGGAAGTTGCTGGTACGGTGAAAAGCCAGGACATGGGGAAGAGGACTGCTGCAAGCAGAAGAGGGAATGGGAGAAGATCAGAGGAAGTTGCTGATATTGTAAGAAGCCTGGACATTGGAAAGTGGTTTACTACAAGTGGAAGAGAGAATGAAAGAAGATCAGAGAAGGTTGTGGGTCTGCAAGAAGCCAAGAAGCAAGAAAGTGGATTGTTACAAATGGAAGAAGGAGCTACGGAGTTTCCTGGACTTGTGTACTTACTATTGGCATTTTATCAAGGAGTTTGCAATGATAGGTGCACCTCGGCACAAGCTGTAGGGGAAGATGCAGAAGTTTATGTGGAAAGTAGTGACTCAGAAGGCCTTGGATGAACTCAACCAGATGTTGGCAAGCTCTCCAGTGCTGTCCTACCCAGGGCAGAGTCAGCCATATATTTTGGACTGTGACACTAGTGACTATGGTGCTAGTGGAGTCCTGTCACCGGAGAAGGACGACAAAGAGCCTGTGGTGGTGTATTACAGCTAGAAACTCAGCAAATGTCTGGAGGTAGCTGTTATAGTATGTTCCAGTACCACTGAACAGAACAGCTGATCTTTTCACCTATCGGATTCTGTGGCCAAATATACAGCATTGTCAATAGGATAGCTTCCCCACACCACCACCCCTAAACTCAAAACATCACCCCTCCTTCCTTCCCATCCAACCCCATCCCTTCTTATCACCCAGCTACTTGCCCACATAAGCAACACTTGCGCACACACACACACACACACACACACACACACACACACACACACACACACACAGACATACATACACACACACACACACACACACACACACATACACACACACACACACACACACACACACACACACACACACACACACACACCTGTGTTGGGATCGGTAATCCCTTTCCCCATGTGACCTGTATTTCCTTACCCAACATTCCTTCTCTCTTCACCTGTCTCTTGTTTCTTTCCATTTTTGTTCCGTGATCTGTAATCCCTTTCCTCTGGAACCTCATCTCCCTTACTCTGTCGGCCCCCCCTAGCACCTTTAGCCAATACCTCACCCCCCATCACACCCCCACTGCCTTCTGCTATATGTACAGGAAATGTGGTGTATATTCAGCAATTGTATTCTGAGGAAGCCATGAGGCGAAATGTCAGTACACACTAAGTCCAACATCGGTGTTTCTTTCTCGAAGCTCAGCCCACCTGAGTGAAACTACTGTGTGACACGTAAGGAGCCCTTGGCAGTGATGAAGAGCCTTGATAACATCCATCCCTACTTTTATGGGTTCTACTTCATGATCAGGACAGACCACCAGCACTCAAGTGGTTGAAGACATTAAAGAATCCGGAAGGACAACTGGCACGGTGGCTTGGGAAGTTAGACCAGCACAATTATAAGGCGTTGCACCGTGCTCGGTGGGTACATGGCAATGCTGCCAGACTGAGGCGTCGGCCTTGTGACCCAGAGTGCTGGCAGTGTAGTAAAAAAGATCATGGTAAGAAATGCAGCTGTACTGCAGTGACAGGGCCAGCATCAGATGAAGAAGACCTGATGAAGGTGCAGTTGGAGGATACAGATCTACAACCATTGCTTGTGTGCCTGCAAGAGAGTACAGTGCAGCCAACTTGGCAAGAGGTTTCCAGGTTCATCCCTGTGACTAAGAGCTAGTGGAGTCAGTGGGACCTTTCTCATTTGAACAACGGACTACTGGAGCATCATTGGGAGACACCCAATGGCTTCAGCAAGTATTGGCATCTGGTGGTTCTGAAGAAGATGAGGTCCAAGGTCTTGGATGAAACCCATAACCAGATCATTAGTGGGAACCTGGGAGTGAAGGAAACTCTAAAATGGCTGCAACAGAGGTTCTACTGGACTGGTATGTGGCAGGATGTTGAACAGTGGTGTATGGCTTGTGATGTATGCTGTACCAAGAAGGGACCCAAAAAACATAGTTGTTCCCCTCTTCAGCTGTACCATGGGTGCACTGATGGAAAGAGCCTCGGTGGACATTACTGGGCCTCTGCCACTCACTGAAAGAGGGAACCGGTATATATATGTGTCGCCATGGACTACTTCACAAAGTGGACATAAGCCTGTGCTATCCCCAATCACGAGGCTGTGACTGTTGATTAGGTGTTGGTTGACCAGTTTTTCCGTCGTTTTGGGATGCCATAAGGTTTACATTCAGACCAGGGTAGAAACTTCGAGTCTGCTGTGTTCATGAGTGCTGCAATTTAATGGGGATGAAGAAGTCTAGGACAATCCCACTAAGGCCACAGTCAGATGGGATGGTGGAGAGATTCAACTGGACCCTGGGACAAGAAGTGACCAGGTATTGCACTGAGGACAGATAGAATGGAACCAGAAATTACCTGCATTGTTGATGGCATAATGGTTTGCATCCCATGAGTCTACATCCTTGCACATCTGACGCTGGGCTACAAGTTATGCATACCCGTTGACTTGTTAATGGGAAGACCACCTGGTTAAGAGTTGCCAACAGACACCTCCAGTTTTGCGAAGCATCTTCAGGGAAGGCTGGTTGAGGTACATCGTCAAGTGCAAGGATCCCTTAAGTTTTCAGGAAAGGTGATGAAGTGCGAGTATGATGCCATACCAAGTGTGGTGAGCTTTAAGGATAGTGACATAGTTTGGTTATATAATCCTCAGTGGAAAAAGGGACAGTAACCGAAGCTGCAGAGCCAGTGGGATGGGCATTACACTGTGTTGGACTGCCTATCAGATGTAACATATTGTATTCGGAGAGGCAGGAAATCTTGCCCAAAGGTGGTACATGTGAATTGTCTGTGGTAGTACCATGGGCCAGGACAGTATAGCTGGGAAGTCTGTGAGGAACTGTGGTCACCCACAGCATAGGATGTTGAGGAGGACCAAGGAGCTGAATTACACGAGGATAGTGACAATTTCCCTATAGAAGAAGTGCATCAGGAAGAGGACCAAGACATTCCAGGAGGAGTGGACTGTGTAGAGGAGCGAGGATGTAAGTTGAAGGATTATTTTGTGTATAAGTAAATGTTTAGTTTGGATTAAGGATTACGCCTGTATACATTGTGTAGTTTTATCAGGACAACAAAGCACTAGGGATGGGATAGTGTTAACCCACCCCATCCCGACAGATTTTTCACCAGTGACCTCCCCCAATCCCAGATTTTCATTTTTATTTTTTTTTGGCTAAAATCTCCGCTTTTTATGAGAAAAATCGATAAATCATAGAGAAATCGCTCACCTGAGCTTAAAAATGCCGGTACAGGTAACAATACCCTCACCTAGCTGCATGTTCTATGGGGCCTGGCTCCAGAGAAAATGTTTTCTATGGGAGGGGTAACTATTCCAAACCACTCAGAATAAGTAGATATTTTTTATTTGGTACGAATTTATATATAGGGCAAGAGTATATTGGTTTTTGCACAGTAATATATGCAATATAAGCGTTGTTTCATTCACCAAACACATCATTATACGCCACCTTTTGGGGGGACATTTCTTGCTTATCACTTGTGATCGTTTCTTCCTCTAACACTATGTAAACTTTGTTCTTGACATTGTCATCGATTGAGAAATCACTCTCACCTTGAATTTCGTACCGTGGTGTGACATGTCTTTACTGGCCAGGTCATTGGTAACAGGTGAATTACCGAGCCAATGGTGTGCAGGGGGGGGGAGGTTACACGGGGTAAGGCATTGTCCCCACCTGCCATCGGGTAGAGGAAGGTATCCCGTGTATACGTACCAAAAATCACACGTGAATTTTGAAAAATGTGCAAATGACAGACCTTGCAATTGCATCTTTATGAACGTCAACATGAGTCACATTGACGAAACGTTCAGGCGGCAATGTACGTCAATGGGACGCAGCGGGTTAAGAAGCTTTGTTGCTAGTTAGATTGTGCTGGAGAATTCCCAATGATTCTCGTAGTCTGGCTACATGACAGAGTTGCCAGTTAGCCTGCTGTTTGTGAGCGTACTTTTTTTGTAAGTTGATCATTAACCTGCCCCATACCCACAATGTATGATGAACATTGCAACTATTTTTCATGCTCAGTCCGCACAATGTACAGTATACGTTTCGAAATTGGAAGGTCCACCGTTTGCACATTTTTCATCTTTCACGCATGATTTTTGGTACGAAGACACTTGACACCTTCCTCTAGCCGCTGCCAGATGGGGACACTCCCTGACCTCACGTGACCTGTGCTCACCTGTGACTTGTCCACTCACCTTGTACCAGTGACACAGGACAGACCTGGCACACTGAGGTCTCTCTGATGAGCAAATTCAAGTCGTCCTGGATGCCTACCCAGCCAGGACATTCACTGAGGACAGTGATTCATCAATCGACAACGATGTACTCGATAAAGATTATGTTTTACCTGAGGAGACCAGCAGCAGTGACAAGGAGATACCATCACCTAGGAAGCAGTGGTATGTAACTTAAGGCAGGGTTAGGCGAGGCTAGACCATGTGGACGTGCACGGACCTCTCTCCATCCTGTGCATGAAGGGGCAGACGAGGACGAGGACGGAGCAGATGAATGTGGTGTTCTCACATGGTTGGGGTTGGAGCAGATCTCGCCACGTGGAACAGAAGGGACGAGGAGGTGTGTGAGGTATAGGCCTATTATTTTGTCTGGGGAAGGTGGCAGTGTAGGGGCGGGAGTGAGAAGTGGTAGGGAAAGTGAAAGTGAAAGTGGTGGTGGTAGGGAGAGAGGAGCATGACACACTCTCACATGGTGCACCTAGGCGGTGGGGAGGTAAGGTAGAGCCGCTCCCAAGCACATCTTCGCCCTGCAGCATTCCTGCACACCCTTCCCAAAGCCCCATGATGCGAGGAAAGGGACGAAATGGAAGGAGAAAGGGAAAGGGAAAGGTAAAAGGAGCGCGAGTGGAGAAGGGCGCCACTCTCTACCTTCCCAACCACCCCAATCACCCTTTCCTCCACACCCCTGTAAAGGCGACGATAGTGATGAGGCTGGAGACATTGATGTGTCGTGGTTGTGGGAGAACAAGAGTGATCTTGAACCCACGATTCACCCCTTCACAGAGGAGTGGCGGTCTGGCTGCACTGATCCACACATCCATCAAGGCTCCAACAGGGTGGATTTCTTCTCTGAGCCATTTTATGGAGTGTACAGTGGAGCAGACAAACACCTTCACCCGGAGGATGTGCAATGAAAGTGAACACGATGGGATGACGAGCAGACACTCGCAGCGCTATGATTACCCAGTAACAGTAGGTGGGATGTTCCTTTTTTTGGCCTTGGTTCTGTTGATGGGTACTGTACGGAAAGGACAAATTCTGGCTTACTGCTCTACTGGCCCAATTACTTACACACCTTGCTTTGGTAAAGTTGTGAGTCGGAATAGGTTTCAATACATTCTGAGCCACCTTCACTTTTATGACGCAGACGACCCTGCAAATGGAAATAACACGGATAAAATGAGGATAATTAGGCATGTTTTTGATCACCTATGGGGAACGTTCTGCTTGTCATTTTATCCTTGCAGAGACCTCGTCATAGACAAGAGGCTTGTGTTGTGGAGAGGCAACATTTCCTTTTGCCAGAACATACCCAGCAAGAGACACCATTTTGGGTTCAAGATCTTTGTTATGCATGACTGTAAAACTGGTTATATTGTTTAATGCATGAAAGAAGGAACCAAAGACCAGGAGCCCACACACTGTTCCTACCGAGAAAAAATAAAAACAATACAAAAGAGAGCCAAATTCAAGATCCGTAAATTTCAAGATGCCTGGGCACACTGCGTTTGAAACACTGGAGATCATAGGAAGTAGGAAATACTGACAGAGGGAGACAGTTCCAGAGCTGACCTGTTGCATTAATGAAGGACTGGGAGTAATGGTTAACTCTTGAATTAGAGAGTTGGACAGGAAAGGGATGAGAGTTTGTTGCTAGACGGGTGCTACGCACCCGTCGTAGAGGTGGAGGGATGCAAGCAGACAGTTCAGAGGAGCAGTGGCCATGGAAGTAACAATAGAAAAGAGATAAAGATGCAACTGTGCGGTGAAGAGACAGAGGTTGAGGGGAGCCAGTAAGAGGAGGAGAGTTGTTAAGACGAAAAGCCTTTGACTCCACCCTATTGAGAAGAGCTGTATGTGGGAAGCCCCCCACACAAAAGAGTTGTACTCTAAACAGGGGCGAATAAAACCCGTGTTTAAAGTCAACAACTGTGCCGGGAGACAGCTTAGCACACCCAATCTCTTGAATGCAGATTTTACAAGAGATTCTATATGATCTTTCCAAGATAAGGCCCAAGTGAATGAAACCCCACGCATGTTCAAGGATGATGCAGGATTTAGCTGAATATTAATAAACATTAGCGGGTACTGCTGTGGAAGAGTGTGTCAGGTTGACAGGTGTAAAAACTGAGTTTTTCATGCATTAAAAACAAGATTATCTTTACCCCAGTCAGAGATACGAGCCAAGTCAGACATTAGGTGTGCCATAGCCTCATCCCTTATTTGTTGAGGTAACTGCGAGATGAACATTGTGGGAACCGAATGGAAAAGTGAAGGGTGGAATCATCAGCGTATGAGTGAATAGGGTTAGATGGACGGGTTAGAAGGTCATTGATGAATAAAAGGAAAAGAGTTGGTGATAGGACAGAACACTGAGGAACACCACTGTTGACAGATCTAGAAGAACAATGGCCATCCACAACAGCGGCTATAGAACGACCAGAAAGGAAACTATAGATGAAGGCACAGATAGAAGGATAGAAACCATAAGAGGGCAGCTTGGAAATTAAAGATTTATGCCAGACTCGATCGAAAGCCTTTGAGATGTCAAGTGCAATGGCAAAGCTTTCTCCAAAGTCCCGAAAGGAGGATGACCAGGAGTCTGAAAGGTAGGTGAGAAGATCACCAGTGGAGCACCCCTGACAGAACCCATACTGACGATCAGAAAGAAGGTTGTGATAGGAAAAATGCTTTAAAATTTTTCTGTTAAGAATTGACTGGAGAACTTTTGAGACACAGGATGTTAAAACAATTGGACGATAGTTAGAGGGTTGGGAATGGTCACCCTTCTTTGGGACTGGCTGAAAGAGAGCAAACTTCCAGCAAGAAGAAAAGGTACAAGTTGACAGACAAAGGTGAAAGAGTTTACCTAGACAGGGTGTAAGGACTGAAGCACAGTTCTTGAGGACAACAGGAGGGACTCCATCAGGCCCAGATGCCTTGTTAGTATTGGGGCCAATGATGGCAGAAAAATATGTCAGCTGAAGAAATTTTAATGCCAGCCATGAGGAAGTCTGAGGGGGAAAGTGGTGGAGGAACAGCACTGGAATCATCTAAGGTCGAATTGGAGGAGAAAGTCTGAGCGAAGAGATCTGCTTTATCAGTTGAAGGAATAGCTACAGAGCCATCAGAATGGAAAAGAGGAGGGATGGATGATGAGGTAAAGTTGTTAGAAAGGTTTTTGGCAAGGTGACAAAAGGAGCGGGAAGAATTCGAGTTGGAGAGTTGAGAGCATTAGGTATGGATGAAATTATTTTTAGCAGAGTCAAGCACAGTCTTAGCATGATTCCGCGCAGAAACAAAAACTAGATGTGATTCAGGGGTGTGTTGGCTTCGGTACCTTTTATAGGCCCTCTCCTTGTTGCAGATAGCATTAGAACAAGCGTGATTCAACAAAGGCTTTCTTGCATTAGTCAAAGGATATGAGAAAGGAATGTATGCTTCCATGCCCGAGAGAATAACCTCCGTAATGCGCAAGGCACACTCAGATGGCTTCCAACCATGGAAGCAATAATCATTCCAGGGAAAATCAAAGAAGTAATGCCTGAGGGCCTCCCAATCTGCAGTTCCAAAGTTCCACAGACGATGTTTCTTTGGAGAGTCCGCAGGCCGTACCGGAGCGATAGGACAGGTTAAGGTAATAAGGTTGTGATTGGAGGAGCCCAATGGAGAGGAAAGATTAACAGTGTTTGCAGAAGGATTAGTTGTAAGGTAGAGGTCAAGTATGTTGGAGCTCTCTCCAAGGCGGTCAGGGATATGGGTAGGTTGCTGTACAAGCTGCTCTAGGACATTAAGGATAGAAAAGATGTAAGCTTGTTCACCAGGTGGATCAGTGAAAGGAGAGGAGAGTCAAAGATGGTGGTGAACATTGAAATCTCCAAGAATGGAAATTTAAGAGAAAGGAGAAATGGATAGAATGTGTTCCATCGTAGAAGTAAGATAGTAGAAGAATTTTTGATAGTCAGTAGAATCAAGAGAGAGGTAAACAGCGCAGATATAATTAGTCAGAGAATGACAGAAAGCCGAAGCCAGAGAGTAGAGAATTCAGAAGAATCTCAGAAGAATCAAGTTCAGGAACACGAGAGCAAGATAAATCGTTGCGTACATATATACAACATCCACCTTTGGCTTTGAAATGAGTATAGAGAAAGTAGGAGGAAACAGAAAAGGGTTTGCTGTCAGTTGCCTCAGAGAGCTAAGTCTCTGTCAAGAAGAGAAGGTGAGGTTTAGAGGACTAGGGGTGGTGTTCAACAGAGAGAAAGTTAGAGGAAAGGCCGCGAATGTTTCAGAAATGAAGAAGTAAGTCAGGCAGTGGTTCCAGGAATCTCTCTGAGTCATCACCGGGAGAGGGGCGGATGGTGGGGGAATTTATGGTCCCCTCCCCTGGGGACTCCAAGGCATGATTGATTGATGCCATTTTCCTTTTTAAAATTTGGAAAAGGTAGTGTAGTGTGTACTGTGCATGTAGTTTGGTGTTGACAGTTAGAGAAACTTGTACTGGAGAGCATGCTGGCCTACTCTCTGTGTTACTGAAGCACTGAAAAATTTCAGCAAAGAGGGATGGTCAGGAACTAGTCCTGAGGGCTGATGAAACTGGAGCTCCAGCTCTCCCTATCATCAGCTTTCCACCCACCTTGGGAGTACTGCCCTGCTTGACTGGTGTTACAGTCTACTCCACACCGGTGCACAGACAGACATAACAGAAGATCAGAGTATAGGACTCTCTGGGGCCATGGTGAAGACCATGATAGAGGAGTACCATCACTGTGGTCACGTCTTGTATCTGGACATCTGGTACACAAGCTCTCTTTTCACTTGCTACCTCCACCACCATGACACCAGAGTCTGTGGCACTGTCAAAAGCAACAGCCATCATATGGTGAAACTCAGGAGGAACGTCGACAAGAATGAGGTGGTTTTCTTCAAGGCAAACCACATCCTCGCCACTGTATGGAACCAAAAGAGAGAAGTGTCCCTCCTGTCAACAGTGCACCCCCCACCCCGATGCACAGCACAAACTCCATGGAGTACACCGGCCAGAGGAGGGCCCACGTCTGGAAACCAGAGTCAGTAGTGGAGTACAACGTAAACATGAGGTAGGTAGACCAGTCTGACTCCATGATTTCCAGTGTGGAATGTGCTAGGACCATGATGAAGTGGTACAAGAAACTCTTCTTCCACCTGCTCGACATCACGGTCCTCAACTTCCACTACCTCTACACCTTGACTACAGGAACCTCCAAGACCTTCGAGGGGTTTGTGAGGGAGCTGTTTCGAGAGATCATGGGGAAATATGCGGAGGAAAGGCTTCTCCCCAGCACCCGCACCGCCACTGCCGGCCAGACGCCCCTACGCCTCACAGGACGCCACTTCCTCAGCACCATCCCCCCTACACAAAACCGCCCCAGATCACAGCACCTCTGTCATGTGTGTAGCAACTCCGGAATCAGAGCAAGCACTGGCAGACGAGACACGAGATACGAGTGTGTCGATTGCAATGTCAGCTTGTGCCTTGATCCCCGTTTCAAGGAGTCTCACACACTACTAAATTACTGAAAATATTTGTATATACTTTAGGTAAGGCCATGCAATATGTGATACTGTGTGCTTGCGAGAATATCATGCTCACTCTTATACTAAGTCATGTATGTAAGTGAAAACAATTATAGAAGGTTGGAAAATGATAATAATCATGGTGGAAAAGTATAATGGAAGTTGAAAAATAGAATGCAATACTGTGTGTTTGTGAGAATATCTTGCTGACTATAATACTAAGTCATGTATATATGTGAAAACAATTTTACAAGGTTGGAAAATTGGTATAATCTCTGTGGAAAACTATACTCAATGTTGAAAATAAAAATGTAATACTGTGTGCTTGTGAGAATATCACGCTTAATATAATAGTAAGGCATGTCAATATGTGATAATATTATGCTCAATATAATAGTAAGGCCTGTCAGTATGTAATGAAGTGTTATAGAAAGTTGAAATGGTATAATGATTGTAGGAAAGTATAATGTAAGTTGAGAAATAGAATGTGAGTTGAAACAACAGTCTCAGGGAGTCAATTGTGCCAGAAATTGGTGATTCTCATGTGTTTTGACAATGATCCTACGCTTATATCGCCTATATTTTTGTTTAAAAAGCAATATATTCTTGTAGTACATGTAAATTTTGACTAAATGCATGTACTATTTTGTATCATGGGTGGTTTGGAACAGTTACCCCACCATAGAAAATCTGGCAGCTGCACCGCGCCTCCACAGAGTACGAGCCCCTGGTGTGCGGAGGCTTACCTGTCCTGACCATTTAAAACCCTAGGAAAGCACTCTTTTGGTGATTTTCCATTGTTTCTCACCAAAAGCGGAGGATTGAGCCCCCCCCCAAAAAAAAAATAGAAAAGTTATCAGGTTTGGGGGTTGGGTTGGGTAATAGAGTGGTCGGTAAGGGGAGGGTTAATTTTTTTGCTCTTTATCTCTATAATGTTATATTTGTGTGATTGTTTGTTAAATTATGTAATCTTATCTCAGTCTGTATGCTAAATAATTTAGTGTTGCGTAATGTAAGAAACCTTTGGATATTTTGGATGTCTCCGAGTTGGCAACAGTTGCTTTCCGAGAATGAAGTAGAAGATTCTTTTACATAGGAAGCTTATAAAAGGATGGTGAAGGGACTAGAGCAGTGTCACTCAGTTTTAGGTCAGATTGAGTGTTGTTTGGTGTCAGTGCAGTGTATGTGCAGTTACTGAAGATTGTGTATCGCCAGTACTTGTGAAAACAGTGAAGTGTAGTTCCCAAGTACTAAGTGTAAGTATTTGGAAATTAAAGACAGCGATCTTAAGAAGCCAGTGTTTAATGACGACGCCAGAGCTGTTTTTGTGTACTGTACACCAAAAGGCTGACCATCGGAAGAACAACTCACTGGGCAACGTCCTTCCTATGCTGAGCTACTGCTGTTGGAGCCTGTGGCAGTGTGGGACGGGGATGTAACTGTGCTATAAAATATATATAGCTCAGACTGCTGAAGGATTATAAAAGCAATTTGTAACCATGATTTTCTTCAGATTTTCTTCTGTAAGATGCTGTCTTCTGTCGGTCAACACATTTTTACAGACTGAGAAGTTCCTCTCTACATCCACATTGGCAGTGGGGTGAATTTCAGATTTGCTGTCTGCTGGCCCCACTCCTTCAGGAATGTGACACCGCTTCTGTCCTTGCAAAACTGCTTTGACTGAATGTCGTACTTGAATATCGGGGTTTCTTGCCAGTACTGTCTCAAACTTTTCACGAAGTCGATTACCCTTTTCACCAGATATTTCCTTGCTCTTGCTCTTGGTCAGATCCAGTTTGGTTAGGATTTCCATTAGAGACAAGCCCACAATCTCCACTTTTTTTCAACTGAAGAGGAAGGAATGACAAATTCCTAGCTATGAAGACAAGATCTGCTTGCAGCTGGAGATCTTCAATGACTTTCTGTGCTTTCTGTATTGCCGCTGCTTCTGCTGAATCCAACATAGCTACGACAGACTTCACAGCATCAGAATATCGAGCACAGAACAATGCAGCTTCAATCCATGTTCCCCATCTGGTAAAAACTGGTTCTGGTGGAAGAGGTATTTCTGTGCATGTTTCTTTCCAAGTAGCTACACAGCCTGGGGTTTTAAGAAATACTTTCTTCATAGAATAGATTAATTCATTGACTTCAGGAAACATCTCTCGAACTGTCTCGCAGACCCAATGCAGAGCATGAGCAAGACACGTCACATGAATCATAGATGGGAGAAATACTTTGAGATCTTTCTCAGACTTGAGCATGTAAGCTGCTGCATCACTCAGCAGAAGTTTCTGCAATGTTGCATTGAATTCTGGCTAGAGAGCATTTATAGTATCATTGATTAACCGAGAAATGCAAGACGAGTTGGGTTTATCAGTGAATGCACAGTTTGCAAGAAATGGTGGATTGTACTTCTCATTCTCTAGTTTTTCAATTAGCACTTTGACCACATATCGTCCACATGCATCAGTTATTTTATCCACACCAATCTACTGTATATGGAAGAGTTGTACAGCGATGTCTGGATTTCCTTTTTCGCTTCTTCGTAGCATTCCTGAAGATAAACTCTTTTGATTTTAGTATCATCCGGCAACGAAATCCCGAGATTTGTTTCCAAAAATCCTCGGAACATCGGATTTCCGATCTTAATCCGTGGAATATTTGCTGAGAGCATGGCCATGTAAAGCTCCTTCCCCAGAATTTGAGTCCTAGATTTTTTTTGGTTTTGGCTTGAGAACATCTTCCATTTGGCGCTCAGAAGCACTTCTTTTCTGTTTTAGTTGCATGTTTCTAGCATGTGTAGCCGATTTCTGATGCAGCTTCAATTAAGACTTTTGAACAGCACCAAATACTTCCTCACGTACGTCACAAAAGACGTCATCCATCAGACAGAAACTTGAATAAGTCATTCTCATTAATATGAATTTCCTTTAGCCACTTGTTTTTGACGCTTGACGAGGCCATTTCATCAAGCACAGTCACAAATCTGAAAAAAAAGAAAAGGATGTGAAATAATGCAGTAATTATAAATGTACCGATACCAAAATTATTACCAATATGCATTCTTTGCGTTCTTATAACTAGAAATTGTTATTTATAGGCTGCTTGTCAGTATGTATCAATAAAAAAAAGTTATAAAAGCTGGGAAACTATAACTCACGTAGGCATACGACTGCGTATGGATAGCGAGGGAGGGTGGTGTCGTCTGAGGGCTGTGGCAGGGCTCTGAGCCGCTGATGCACGGCTGCCAACCTGTCTCGTACACGTCCATAGTAGATGTGGCGAGTCTTCAGTCAGAGATCGGATAAAAATGTTATTTAGGTCATTTTAGGTACAACTCTAGCACAAGTCATATATATATATATATATATATATATATATATATATATATATATATATATAGTAATTTTTATTTTCAAAAAAGTAGTATTATGTGAAAAAATATTATGTACGTCACATATATTCCCGATCTCTTTTTAAATTATTAATTAGTTTATCATCTAATCATGTGATGCCTCATGAGCAGCGCAGGAGCCCGGGGCTAGGCAAGTTGGTCCTGACATTGTCGTGAGCAATAAACCCCAATCATCCCTTGACTAAATCTGCACAGGCTCAATCCTATTGGAGCGCCCAAATTACCCACTAAACCACCAAGCGCCGTGATTTGGTTATATGGTTACCACCCAGCGTAGTAAATGGTTTCCGTTTGTACAGGAAACCATTTGGCTTGTAACTCAGTGTAGAGCCACCCGTAGACAGAAAGAAGTTGAAAGAAAGAAAGACATAAGAGGGAGGAAGGGAAGAAGGAAGTACCTAAGTATTTCATCGAATGAGGTAAAGTGTGATGCAAAAAAAAAAAAAAAAAAGTATCAGCAATTGTGCCTAATGAAGTGGACACACAATTGTTCACATTAGTATGCCTGTAAAACTTAACTCACGCACTAACTCTTATTTTCAAGTAAATGAAAGTCTGTATTAACGCAAACCATACGATTTAAAAATTAAACAGTAAGCTATCCCTTTATATATTAAAAAAAAAAAAGAAAATCGCCATGTCAAAGGAGTTATAGGACTGATGACTTATGTAAAGAAATGCTTCAGATCAAAGAAAAAGGTGAATGAATGATAAAAAAGTGGAAAAAACCGGATTTAGGTTGAAACGAAATAGAGAGAGAGAGGAGGGAGGGAGGGTGAGTGAGGAAGGGAGGGTGAGAGAGAGTGGGAGACAATAAGCATGAAAGAAAACATACGTCTGCTAAGGGAGGAAAACGATAAAACAATAATAAAATTTTACTAACAAGGTCAAACCCTAAACAAATGGACACTGTCTATACTGTAGAAGAAAAAGGAAGATTGGCAGAGAGAGGAAAGTGAAGAGAAAAAATGAAAGAAGCTGGGGAGAACTGAGAAAGGCACATCGGAAAGCAAGAAAGGGGAAAGAATACGAATGAATAGAAGAAGAAAGGAACGAAAGTACAAAAATAAAAGAAGAAGGGAGAAAACGTTCGTATTAAGAAAGATAAAAGGGAAAAACAGAGGGAATATAATGAAAAGGAAGAAATGAGGACAATGAGAGGGTAGCACTGAAAAAACTGAAGTAATGAGGTAAGAAGGAGGGGGGAAATCAGAGAAAGGACAAAACAATGAGAAAAAAGGAGAGGAGAAAAGAAACGAAGGGAAGAGCAAGTGGAGGAGAATGGGAAAAAAAAAGAAGAGAGGACAGGGAGAAAAAAAATAAATAAGAAAGGAAGGTGGTGAGCATGGAATGGAAATTACGGAAGGAAAGGAGTGAACATGGGAAAGGAGGAAAGAAAGGAAGGAAGAAAAGTGGGAGACAAAATTGATTTTATGGAGGAAAGAAGGAACACAGTAACGACGGAAAGAAGAAACGACGGAATGAAAGGACAGGAAGGGAATGGAGTGGAATGAAAAGGGAAAGTAAGAGACTATAAAGTAGGACACGAAAGGAAAAGGAAGGAAAAATTAAGGATGATTAAAAATGAAAAGACTGAAGCGAAGGAGGAAGGAAGTTAGATAAATGAGGCACGGTAGGAAGGAAACAAGAAAAAAACAACAACTAATGAATGAACGAATAAACGAAGATAGAAAAAAAAAAAAAAAGAAGGAAGGAAGGAGGCTACACTTCCAGGGAGAAGGAACAGACAACAAAGAATAATTAGGAAGAAGTGAATTAGAGATGAAAGAAAGGGAAGAACAATGTAAAGGCCAGGACTAGGAATGGAAAAAGACACACTAAAGGGACGAAATGAAAGAGTGAGTGAAAACTAAAGAAGTGAAGATGGGAAAATAGCGAAGTAGAAAAAGAAAACGGGAAAAAAAGATAGGGTAAAACTGGGAGAATGAGGAAAGTCATGAAGCGAGAATTACAGGACAGAGAAGAAAGGGAGAGAAGGACAAAATTGAAGGAAAGTGGAAGGGAGACAGCCTAGGACTAAGAGAAATGGAGAGGGTATGAAGCAGAGAGTGAAGGAAGGAAAAGAAAGAGGAAAAGACGGAATAAGAAGATGGGATACGAAAGAGAGATAATATAGTAAAGAATGGAATGGAAAAAGCATAGAAGAGGATGAAGGGAGAGCAATTAGGTAAGAAGGAAACACTCAGCATAGGGCAAAGAAGGAGTGACGGAGAGAGAAATGGAGAAGGTAGAAAATCGGGAGGAAGGGAAGGGGGAGAAAAATAGAGCTGTAAAAAAGGGAGGAAGGGAGGGAGGGAATGAGGGAGGAAGGGAGGGGAGAAGGAGTGAAGAAAGAAGGAAAGGGAAAAGAAAAGGATAGTGAGAAAGAAGGATAAAATGTGGTGAGAAAGAAGGATAAAATGAAGGAATATAATGAAGAAATTGAAGGAAGGAGACAAAAGGAAAAGAGAACAAATGAACGAGGGAAAGTATGATAAGGAGAGATTGACGGAAAAGAAACAAGAACATATTATGGGTGAGAAAAACAATAAATGTAAGGGCAATGAGGAGAGGAGCAGTGCTCAACCAGCAGGCCAGTTGGTTGGCCACTTTCTTTACCTAGTAGGGACGGAGGAAAGGACAGAATGAAATGAGAGAAATAACTGAGGAAGGAAAGAAGAGAAGGAGGAAGGGAAAAGAGCTGGATTACGCCTATCTGTCTGTGATGATAAACAAATTGATACAGAAAGATACTAAATGACAGACAGATTGATACTGCACATATATATAGATATAAATATCCACACATATTTTGTATGTATATGTGTATATACATATATCTATGCCTGTATTTATATCTCACCCTCCATCTAGTCGTTTGTCTGCCTGTATGTGTATTTATGTGTCTATCTATCTATAGATATGTTTGTGTGTGTGTGTGTGTGTGTGTGTGTGTCATCTTCATGAAAAGGGTACAAATTGGAGAGAGAGAGAGAGAGAGAGAGAGAGAGAGAGAGAGGGGGGGGGAGGGTATGGCACTGACAAAAGTGAAATACAGACTGTAGCAACTACACAGATAAAACTAGAATAGGAAATAAAGGGGAGAAGGAAAAACAATAAAAATGGAGAGTGCAAGAGGCGCTGAGTGCTTTATTGAATGAGGGAGTCTGTATGGAACTGGGAAAGAGAGAGAAAGGTTTCTGTGTGTGTGTGTGTGTGTGTGTGTGTGTGTGTGTGTGTGTGTGTGTGTGTGTGTGTGTGTTCTCTTAATGAAAGGGGTACAAACATGAGAGAGAGAGAGAGAGAGAGGGAGAGAGAGAGAGAAGGGGGGGGGGAGACAGCCACAGCTACAGAATTTTTCTTCCCCTCCCCTCCACTTTTACTTTCCCCTCCCGTAGGCTGACCTAATTGTGCTGAATATACAAGGACAGAAATGACTAGTGTCTCAAGAAGCCCGAAACGGAGCAAAACGTTATACACCAGAAAATAAAGACCCTTGCCTCTATAATTGCTTTGACTGACCAGTTTGTCAGGCATATTAGCCACAATATCAGTTCTTTTTCCATTCCCAGCTACACTTCATTTTCACTCTAACCCCAATTGTACACATATTTCCATTCATTTCACCTCCTCTTCTCGATAATATATTCGTTTCATTATATGAATGCTTCCTTAAGTAAAAAGAAATCGTCTGATTGTAGCAAGAATTTTTAAAAATGCAATGTATATCCTTAGTCAAAGCCTTCTTCAATTACCACACACACATTTCAGGCTCTCCCTCACCCCCTACCATGCACACCCATCTTATTTTTTTTATTTTTTTTTTTTTTTTAATGTGTCCGACCCTGAGCATAGGCTTCACAGTCTGCTATCAAGGCCCAGCAGTTCTCCTATATACCATACACCTCTACATGTCACCACTTCGGCGCTAACACCCACCGTCCATATTGAATACATGCTAGGGCTGTCTCATACAGGACTGGTGTATTGGTATTAGCGGTGGTATTTTTACGACATGTCGGCGGGTCTTCTGGTAGATCAGTAAAGCCTGATTTAATGAAATTCAAATCCTTAAACTGTTCCCTGCCCCAACCGGGTTTCGAACCTGGGTCCGTTAGGACTGCAGGCCACCTCTCTACCGATTGAGCCACTGCTCATTAATCTCCACTCATTTCTCTCTTAGCTTTCCCCGGTGGTTATAAACTCCATTTCCCCTCCAACATTACGGTACATTGTTTCCCAATCTCTCCTTTCCCTTATCTAGCTTATTTACTAGTTATCCGTGTCTCTCCTCTCCTGTCTGTGAGTTTCTCCCCTTTTCTCCATCCCTGCTCTCCACTTTATCTTCTAAATCTTAACTTGTTTTCCTTTTGTCCTTTGTCTTCTTCGTCTTTAACTTTTTTTTTTCTCCAATTCACAAGTTCATCTCCTCCATCTCTCCTCCTCCTTCATGTGTCTCTCTCTTCCCCCCGATGTCTACTAGTTCTCCATTTCCTTCTCTCTCTCTCTCTCTCTCTCTCTCTCTCTCTCTCTCTCTCTCTCCCTCTCTCTCAATTTAATCAGGTTATTCACGGCCATTCTACATTATCGTGCCTTACCAACTAGACCTGGAGTTCTTCCTGTCTTTATCTCTCACTTTCTTTAATCAACAGTTTCTCCTTGTGAAGAATTGTTTTATTTTGCTGTTCCTAAGTTTTCTCTGCTGCATATCTTCATTTTCAGTCGAATATGGCACGAATAAACCTCATCTTGAGTTTGCATCATTGTGATGGTAATGATGATACTGATACTTGATTATGACAATGAAGATGAGTTGATGATATGGATAATGATACTTATACTGACACATGACGATAATGCTTACTGATGATGATGGTAATTATGATGATAAAAACGATAATGAGATATATGATAATGACGGTATGGCCATGATGATGATGATAGTGATCATGACTTTGATGAAGATTTGTCTCCTCTCCTCTCATCCCTTATCCTTTTCTCTTCTCTTCCATTTCTTTCTTTATCACGCTTTTAACTTTCGATATTATCATGACTTAGGAAGTCTTCGATGTTCACTCTGCCTTGGTCTCCCATTATTTTCTGAATTCCTTCCCACGTTTCTTTCTTCTTCCTCCTTTTTTTTTTTTTTTTTTTTTTTTGAAATGGCAGATCGTTCTATGTTGGTTTCGCTTGCCAATTACTTTATCTTATTTACATCATCATCATCATCACCATCATCATCATCATCATCATCACATCTTTTCAGTATCATTTTCTTTCATCTACCATCGCCATCGTACCACCAGGGCAAAGCTCAAGGACGTTCACTTATTTCCTCTCTGAATCAAATTGGTTGGTGATAGCACTGAAATAAGCCAGCTATTTCTTACTAGATGAACAAAATGGGAAGATAAGCAATTATCTCCAGTCTCTTATGTCTTATGTTTTGCTGCTTACATGACTGGGGACCGGATGAGTATGTGAAACAGGTGGAAGGGGGGGAAGGAGTCAGGAGGAAAAGATGAAAACCGAGAGACAGACAGACGAACAATGAAAACATACACACAAATCCCTCCCCCACCGTCTCTCTCTCTCTCTCTCTCTCACACACACACACACACACACACACACACAAACAGCTTCTCCACGAATTTTTTGAGAGAATCTCTGCCAGGTTTGGCCTGCAAACTTCTCTATCTCATCTCGCCACCTTCTAGCTGGTCTTTTTCCTGCTAGCTTGCAATCTCTTGGAGTCCAATCAGCCTCTTGCTCCATCAGATATTCCTATTTTTGCTACATGACCTGCATCCTCCATCTCCGTTCTTTCATATCTTCAGTAATGTCTTTGACTATGCTCTTTCACCCAAATTGATCTCTGAAAGATATTCCCAACATTGACCTTTCCACTGCTCTTTGAGAAAGGATTGGTTTGTTTTCCATTGATCTGGTCAGTTTCCAGGTCTCACAACCGTACATATAAATTCACTATATTTTTCTTTTCATACAGACTGGCCAGCTACTTGTCACGATCTCCCTGTGTTTACTGAAAACTTTCCATCCATCTGTAATGCGTCATTTTATTTCGTTATCATGGTCTTTCATTAGTTTTAATATTTGCGCTTAGTAACCGTGCTCTCAAACTTCAAGAATTTCTTCTTAGATTTTGGTGATGCTGCTTAATGTATTTGGATTAAACATTGATTTAGTTTTATTGCTGTTTATCCTTAGCCTTACTTGAAACTTTGTCTATTTAGGCTATTTAACATTTCTTACCATGTCCCGGCTGTTTCTGAGATTTGGACAATGTCATTTGCAAATCTTAATTGGTTTAAATATTCCTTATCTGTGTTTATTCCGTTGCTCTTCCATTCGAAATTTCTGAAAATGTGTTCAAGGCATTCTGAAAATTATATTGATGAAAATATTGCATCTTCCTAAAGCACGCCTTTCTCAGTCTTATTTATTTTATTTTTTTACTCTTTATGTAAGCTAATAATACCAGCTCCCATTTTGTATATGTTTTAGAGCTGTTTTACAGTTCTCGTTTACTTCTTGTACATGCAGTGAATTTATAATTGGTATGTGCTTCACTAACTTGAAAGCCTTTGAGTAATCAACAAAACCAAAACAGAGTAGTTTATTATACTCTGTAGGTCTCTCAACTAGCTGATTAAATGTGTGTAGATGATCAGTAGTCAAATAACCACTTCGGAATCTTACCTTTTTACGAGGTTGTTTTTCTTCCAAATTCGTTGTTAATTCTGTTCGTAGGGACTTTAGTGAAGAGTTTGTAAATAACAGGTAAGCTAATAGGTCGATAGTTACTATGATCTATTGAGTCTCCTTTCTTGTAAAGTAAAATTACTATTGCATTATACCATGTTTGGGGAATTTTCTTCTCGATACATCGGGTAAGTGAGCGAGCCAGTCTTGAACTCCTACTCCTCCTTCTGACAGTAAATCTGCTACTACTCCATCTTCTCCTAGGGTCTTTTCCCTTTTCGTACTTTCCATAGAAAAGTTTACTTCATCATGTTACCTCTGGTATTTCACTTGCGTCAACTGAAAAGTTAGCTATCGGTAGCCTACTATTATCTTTCATGGATACAGTTGTTCGTAAAACTCTTCAGTTCTTTTCACCATCTTTTCTCGGCACTTCATAGCTTCAACTTTTTTGTCTCTCGGTGATATAATTTGTTGCTTTTTTTGTGCCATTTTCTTTTTGACCTGTTTCAGATATTTTCCTTTTAGATGGTTTCTTTGATCTAATCCATGTTTCTCTTTCGTTCTCCCCCCCCCCTCTGTCTCTGTCTCTGTCTGTCTGTTTGTCTGTCTGTCTGTCTGTCTGTCTGTCTGTCTCTCTCTCTCTCTCTCTTTCTGTTTCACCCTTCTTTATTTAGATTTTAATTTCCTTTCTTCTTTTCATGATCTTGATGGTCATTTTTTATTGTATTAGTATTCCCTTCCATCTCCGCTAACTCCCCTGTTGCTTTTGTTAGTCTATCATTAAACTCATCAGTGTTGCACTCTGCATAACTTAGAGTCTGAAATCTCTTCTGTATTTTAAACTAAAAGGCAGCTTTGTTCACACATATTTTTGGGGGGCATATATCTTTATTAATTTCTGATCAGCATCTTTCTTTCATTTCTGAAATTGAATCTGCCAGTACAAGCCGCCATTCTATGGTCTTTTCTTATATTTCCTAAATAATGACTGTGACATTATTGATCCTCTTGCTCTTCTCTGTCGTAATGAAGTCGATTTCTTTCTTAGTTTCTCCAGTTGGAATTCTCCAGGTCCATTTTCTCCCTGTTTTTTTTGTGAAAGAATGTACTACCTATTTTCACATAATTATCCATTACAGCAAAATATACCATAAACATTCTTGTATATATAGATAGATAGATAGACAGATATAGATAACAGACATATATATATCTGTGTATACAGTATCTATATATCTGTATCTATATATCTATCTACATCTATATCTATATCTATCTATGTATGTATGTATGTATGTATGTATGTATCTATAGATAGATAGATAGATAGATAGCCAAGACGCCTCAATCCCTTAAGGGGTGGCCACAAACAAGTAGTCTCCATGTGCCCTTTTCGATGTCACTTCACTGCCTTGCTCCCTGCCCACAACCTCCTCTCTCATATACCTCTCCACTCCATCCCTCCATCTTATCCTTGGCCTCCCCATCCCTTCCCCCCTCCACATCACTTGCATACATTCATCTCGTTAGTCTCTCCTTCACCATCCTCTCCACATGGCCAAACCACCTCGGTGTATTTCTCCTATCACTATCTATCACATCTACATCCACACAACAGCCCCCCTTCACTTCCTCATTTGTGCTGAGGAGTAGACTGTAGCACCAGTCAAGCAGGCCAATACTCCCGAGGTGGATGGAAAGCTGATGACAGGGAGTGCTGGAGCTCCCTTTTCATCAGCCCTCAGGACTAGTTCCAGACCATCCCTCTTTGCTGAACTTTTTCAGTGTCTTAGTTACACAGAGAGTAGGCTAGCATGCTCTCCAATACAAATTTTTCTAACTATCTACATCAAACTACATGCACAGTACACACTACACTTCCTTTTCCAAAAATTAATAATTATGGCGTCTCATCACCCAGCCTCGGAGTCCCCATGGGGGGGACTATAAATGCCACCACCTTTCGCTCCTCTCCCGGTGACGACTCGAGGTGCCTGGAACCACTGTCTGACTCTCTTCTTCTTCATTTCTGCAACATTCGCGGCCTTTCCTCTAACTTTCCCTCTGTTGAGCACCACCTCTCCTCCACTAAACCTCACCTTTTTCTAACTGAGACTCAGCTGTCTGAGGCAACTGACAGCAAACCCTTTTCTGTATCCTCCTACTTTCTCTATACTCATTTCAAGTGTATATATACGCAACGACTTATCTTGCTCTCGTGTTCCTGAACTATTCTTCTGAATTCTCTACACTCTGGCTTCTGCTTTCCTGTCATTCTCTGACTAAATATATCTGTGCTGTTTACTTATCCGCTGATTCTACTGACTATCAAAAATTCTTCGACTAACTTACTTCTACAATGGAACATATTCTATCCATTTCTCCTTTCTCTGAAATCTCCATTCTAGGAGATTTCAATGTTCACCACCACCTATGGCTTTCCTCTCCTTTCACTGATCCACCTGGTGAACAAACCTACATCTTTTCTATCCTTAATGGCCTAGAGCAGCTTGTACAGCACCCTACCCGTATTCCAGACCGCCTTGGAGAGAGCTCCAACATACTTGACCTCTTCCCTACAACTAATCCTTCTGCTGACACTGATAATCTTTTCTCTCCGTTGGGCTCCTCCGATCACAACCTTATCACCTTAACCTGTCCTATCACTCCGGTACAGCCTGTGGACCCTCCAGGGAAACGTCGTCTGTGGCATTTTGGACCCACGGATTGGGAGGCCCTCAGGCAGTACTTCTTTGATATTCCCTGGAATGATTATTGCTTCCATGGCCGGGAGCCATCTGAGTGTCCCTTGCGCATTACGGAGGTTATTCTCTCGGGCGTGGAAGCATACATTCCTATCTCATATCCTTTCACTAATGCAAGAAAGCCTTGGTTTAATCATGCTTGTTCTAATGCTGTCCACAACAAGGAGAGGGCCTACAAAAGGTACCGGAGCCAACCCACCCCTGAATTACATCATCTTTACGTTTCTCCCCGGAATCGTGCTAAGTCTATTCTTCGCTTTGCCAAAAACAATTTCATCCGTACTAAATACTCTCAACTCTCCAACTCGAATACTTCCCGCTCCTTCTGGCACCTTGCCAAAAACCTTTTAACAACTTTACCTCATCATCCTTCCCTCCTGTTTTCTACTCTGATGGCTCTGTAGCTATTTCTTCTACTGATAAAGAGATCTCTTCGCACAGACACTCTCCTCCAATTCCACCTTAGATGATTCCAGTTCTGTTCCTCCATCACTTCCCCCCTCTGACTTCCTCATGGTTGACATTAAAATTTCTTCAGCTCTGTATTTTCTGCCATTCTTGGCCTCAATACTAACAAGGCATATGGGCCTGATGGAGTCTCTCCTGTTGTTATCAAGAACTGTGCTTCTGTGCTTACACCCTGCCTAGGTAAGCTCTTTCACCTTTGTCTGTCAACTTATACCTTTCCTTCTTGCTGGAAGTTTGCTCTCATTCAGCCAGTCCCAAAGAAGGGTGACCACTCCCAACCCTCCAGCTATCGACCAAATGCTTTAACGTCCTGCATTTCAAAAGTTTTTGAGCCAATTCTCAATAGAAAAATTTTAAGGCATCTTTCCTATCACAACCTTCTTTCTGATCGTCAGTACGGGTTCCATCAGGGATGCTCCACTGGCGATCTTCTCACCTACATTTCAGACTCCTGGTCATCCTCCTTTCGGGACTTTGGCGAAAGTTTTCCCATTGCACTTGACATCTCAAAGGCTTTTGATCGAGTCTGGCATGAATATCTAATTTCCAAACTGCCCTCTTACGGTTTCTATCCTTCTATCTGTGCCTTCATCGGTAGCTTCCTTTCTGGTCGTTCTATAGCCGCTGTTGTAGACGGCCATCGTTCTTCTCCTAGATCTATCAACAGTGGTGTTCCTCAGGGCTCTGTCCTATCACCAACTCTCTTCCTTTTATTCATCGATGACCTTCTATGTTGTACATCTAACCCTGTCCATTCATACGCTGATGACTCCAATCTTCACCTTTCCATTCGGTTCCCACAATGCCCATCTCAGCAGTTACTTCAACAAACAAGGGATGAGGCTATGGCATACCTAATCTCTGACTTGGCTCGTATCTGTGACTGGGGTAAAAATAATCTGGTTGTTTTTAATGGATCTAAGACTCAGTTCTTACACCTATCAACCCAACAAAGTCTTACCACAGGTATATCCACTAACGTTTAATAATATTCAGCTTTAACCTGCATCATCCTTGAAAATGCATTGGGTTTCATTTACTCGGGACTTATCTTGGAAAGATCATATTACATCTCTTGTCAAATCTGCTTCCAAGAGATTGGGTGTGCTAAGCCGACTCCGCTCTTTCTTTACCCCTGCACAATTGTTGACTCTATACAGGGGTTTTATCCGCCCCTGTGTGGAGTACAACTCTCATGTGTAGGGGGGCTCCCCACATACAACTCTTCTCTATAGGGTGGAGTCAAAGGCTTTTCGTCTCATTAACTCTCCTCCTCTTACTGACTCCCTTCAACCTCTGTCTCTTCGCCGCACTGTTGCATCTTTATCTCTTTTCTATCGCTACTTTAATGGTCACTGCTCCTCTGAACTGTCTGCATGCATTCCTCCATCTCTACGACGGGCACGTAGCACCCGTCTAGCCACAAACTCTCTTCCCTTTTCTGTCCAACTCTCTAATTCAAGAGTTAACCGTTACTCCGTCTTTTATTTATGCAACAGGTCAACTCTGGAAATGTCTCCCGCTGTCTGTATTTCCTGCTGCCTATGATCTCCAGTCTTTCAAACGCAGTGTGTCCAGGCATTTCGAAATGAAATGATCGGATCTTGAATTTGGCTCTCTATTGTATTTTGTTTTTCTCTTGGAGGGAACTGTTATTGGGGGTTCATGGCCTTTGGTTCCTTCTTCCTCGCATAAAAAAAAAAGTCTCCATGTAACTTCACTTGCTGGTCTAAATATATATATATATATATATATATATATATATATATATATATATATATATATATATATATAGTATACATAAAAAAAAAAAAAACTCATTTCCACTGTTATCACTCTTGCCTTGTGTCCTTCCAACAAGGTCCAAGCTTCACTTCCATACGTTAGAGTTGGTATCACAATACTGTCATGCAATGACTTTCTTCATTCCATGCCCACTTCCTTGTTCCTTATCACTTCTTTCAAAGAACCAGCAAAATTTCTTCCCTATTGTACCCTTTCAAGCACTTCACCCTCTAAACCTCCATCCTTTACTTATCACACTATCCAAGTACTTAAACGCACTCACATTATCTATTTCCTCCTCATCCAGCTTCACTGTACATTCAGTGACTTCACATCTGACAAAAACCATAACATTGCTCTTCCTTAAATTCGCCTTTAGATTCTGTTTCTTACACACACTCCCAAACCCATTCACCAAGCCTTGCAGTTCCCCTTCGTCCTTACTTAACAATACAGTATCATCAGCAAACAACAGCACAGGGAGTTTCCAAACACTGCCCTCTCTTATTATTGTCGCTCCAACATCCTCTGCTCTACCTTGTGTCTCTTTTATAACCCCATCCATAAACAGATTGAACAACCATGGGCACATGACACACCCCTGTTTCAATCCAACATTCACATAGAAAACTTTATTCATTTCACTATCCATATGCACTGCAGCCTTAGCACCCTCATACATACTTTTCGCGGCATTTAACAACTTCCCATTTACTCCATAATACTTAATACCTGTACTTTTCACACACACACACACACACACACACACACACACACACACATATATATATATATATATATATATATATATATATATATATATATATATATATATATATATATATATATATATTGTTACGGAACAGAGAGAGATAATGAAAACTTCAAGTGAGAACACTAAAAATCACTACTGTCCCGCAAAGTTCCAGGTTCAAAACAAAAGAGTTAGGTAAAATTACAAGTTAAAGTTTAATGCTCAAACTAACAACTAAACATTCAGGACTCATAAGGATAATGTAATGGCAAAAACAGGTTAAATATATGGTAAACTGCAATAGCCTCTATTAGCATGAAATTAGCAAGACTAAATTTATCTAAGTCAGCCCTGATAAAATGAGAAAACCGGATAATGCTCAGTTAATGCAAGATATATTATTACAGATACAAAATATTATTAACAATGGCTGACACCAAAAACTCCACACGAATCACAAAAACCTTACCAGGCCTACGAATTAACACCTTATGCTATACAGTACAAGAACAAAATGTAATAATCACTTATACTCAAATTACACAGCAGCTAGATGGATGGAGACTTCCTGAGCACTCACAAAAGCAATAACAACTATACAGGGGAGGACAGAGATGTGAACAAAATGAGGAGTAGATCTAAGCGGCAATAATGCAGAGACTGAGCTCACTATATAGGGGCCGGCAGAGCTTGATACAACTTGCAAGAAGGACGTGCAAACGAAGCCATAGGGGACAAAGAGTTGACACTCCTGCTCTGAACAACAGAAAGAACGACTTACTCTACTATAAGGGAGGAGAAGGGGGGAGTGAGGTAGAACACGGAAGCTTGGTCACTATGGAAGCCACGAGGCGAATCGTGATCAAACATGCAGCATACTGTACGTTAGAATTATACAAAGGATGATGAAATCATAGGCTATGTAACACCTCCCCACAAAGAAAAAGAAATTTACAAAGGAAATTTCTTATTAATCTAAAACAATCTGTCTAAAGTCTAGATAAGCAATCTGCAATAACATTTTCTTTCCCCTTGACATGTTGTATGTCTAATGAATACTCCTGAAGAAGTAGACTCCATCTTGTCAATCTCTGATTTTTATCTTTAAACTTACTAAGGAATTTCAGTGGGTTATGATCGGTATAAATGACTATGGGGTCAAAACCAGAACACAAATAAAATGAAAAATGCTGTAAAACCAAAATCAAGGCCAAAAGCTCTTTCTCAATAGTTGAGTAGTTCTTTTGAGGTGGAGTGAACTTCTTACTGTAATAAGATACAGGGTGTTCAATACCCTGATCATCCTCTTGCAGCAAAACAGCCCCAGCTCCTGTATCACTTGCGTCAACAGCCATCTTAAAAGGCTTAGCAAAATTTGGAGTAGCGAGCACTGGCTGACTTAATAGGATAGCTTTAAGTTTACTGAAAGAGGATTCACAGTTATCGGTCCAGACAAATTTAACTCCCTTTTTCAGTAGGTCTGTAAGTGGTGATACAAGAATTGAAAAGTTAAGAACAAATCTCCTGTAATAACCTACCATTCCCAAAAATCTTTGTGGCTCTTTCCTACTTTTAGGTCTGGGAAGATCACTTATAACCTGAATCTTAGCTGCTGGTGGTGCAGCCAAACCCTCTGTTGCAACATTCATGAGCTTCTGAAAAGTGGCTGGTGCATTCTTCATACCATATGGCATTACAGAACATGCAAAAGTCTTTCCTAGTGTTACAAAACATGAGATCTCCCTAGCACGTTCAGTCATAGGTACTTGCCAGTATCCCTTTAACAAATCAAACTTACTTATGTACCTAGCCTTTCCGATCTTGTCTATGCAATCTTCCACGCGAGGGAGAGGGTAAGTGTCTATTTTGGTTAACTGATTAACACGTCTGTAGTCGATGCAAAGCCGCTGTGACCCACCTGGCTTAGGGACTAGAGTGACAGAACTCCACTCGCTCTGACAGGGCTCAATCATCTTGTGGTCCAACAGGTAGCCAAGCTCCTTCTGGATGAAAGGAAATTTCACTGGGTTCACACGGTAAGGAGACAGTTTAATTGGCTTTGTGTCTCCAACATCGACATCATGCATCAACACAGTGGTTCTTCCTGGAGTGGCATGGAACACTTGCGGGTAATCCTGCAGTAATGCCGAAAACTCCTGCCTTTCCTCGGGAGCTAGATGAGAAAGCTTAGTCTGGAGATCATTCATGATATCAGGATTCTTCCCCAAACTATCACTCAGGCTCATGCTGCATGGGAGAACTTCACTTGCAGACTCGGGTGGAATAGCTACAGTGCAGACTGGGTTATTTTCGTCCCGCCTGTGATATAACTTTAGCATGTTGATGTGACAAAGTTGCTTGCTCTTTCTACGATCTGGTGTGGCGATGACAGAGTTGACATCACTGAGTTTCTTCTCCACGAAATAAGGACAACTAAACTTGGCTTGAAGAGGTTGCCCATGCACCGGTAGCAGAATCAAAACCTGATCTCCTGGCTGAAAGTGGCGTAATCTTGACTTCTTATCATACCAAGTCTTCATCTTCTCCTGAGCAGCTCCTAAATTCTCTCTCGCCAGCTGTAAAGCAGTGGACAGCCGTTCTTTGAACTTCATCACATACTCCAGCAGGTTGATGTCATCTTCCTCCGACAGCCAGCATTCCTTGAGTAGCTTAAGGGGTCCTCTTACTTCATGGCCAAACAATAGTTCAAAAGGTGAGTAGCCCAGTGATTCATTTGGAGATTCTCTTGCGGCAAATACAACGAATGGAAGACCTTTATCCCAGTCTTTCTGATGTTCCAAACAGTATTTCTTGAGCATCGATATGAGTGTTTGATGATATCTCTCCAGCGCTCCTTGGGTCCAGGGATGGTAAGCTGAAGACGTGATCTGGGTGAAGCCCAACTCTTTCAGAGACTGCTTGAAAACATTTGACATGAAATTACTTCCCTGGTCTGACTGTACCTCCTTGGGCAGACCAAACTTTGTGAAGAACCCTAGCATTTCCTTAACCACATTCTTTGCTGAGATATTTCTAAGTGGAATGGCTACAGGATAACGAGTAGCCATATCAATCAGGGTCAACACAAGAAAATCCTGAAGAAGTCTTAGGAAGAGGGCCCACAATATCCACCAACACACGGGTGAATGGCGCCGCAAAAGGAGGAATGGGAACTAGAGGTGCAACCTTTTCGGTCTGATTACACTTCCCCACAACTTGACAGGTGTGACAAGACTTACAATACCAGGAAACATCTCTGAAGATACCTGGCCAGTAGAAGTGTTTCAAAACGCGTGCCACAGTCTTCCTCAATCCAAGGTGTCCTGCCAAACTGGAATCATGAGCCACTCTAATGATATCCTGCCTACAAACACGAGGGATGACAACTTGATGTACAACCTCCCATTCACAGTCGGCTGATGCTGTTGGGGGTCTCCACTTTCTCATAAGTACTCCTGACTTTATATAATAACAAGTAGAAGCACCAGCTGACTCTTCCTCACTGCAAGCAGAGTTAGCTAGACCTTTCAACTCAGGGTCAGCAACCTGCAACTCAACCAACTCTTGACGAGACAAATTATCAACACTACGGGGTGCTGCCTCATCTGGTGAGTGGTCCAAATTAGCAAGAAAAGTGTCAGCTAGGATAACATCATCATCATCATTATCCTCTAAGTCACCAGTAACTTTAGACTTAGCCCTAGTGACAGCACATGCAGAGAACACATCAGGGACATCACAGTCCTGGGTCGCAGTCACTGGTTCACTAGACAACTGAGGAGCTGGACACACTTGACTTCCACCAATATCATTCCCAAGTAAGAAAGTTACACCTGACATTGGGAGTGTCTCAACCAACTCAACCATAACGGAACCATTAACAAAACCAGACTCTAAATTCACTCTGCACAGAGGGACAGAGAAGTAATTATTCCCTACACCTTGTAAGATTGCAGTTTCATCAGAGGAATTAACATTATAGCCTAGAACACTGGTCAGCATAAGGGATTGGCAAGCACCTGTATCACGATATATTTTAACTGATTTCCTGTCATTACTGTCCAGAGTACTGACAAAAGCATCAGACAGGAAATTAGCACATGAACTCTTGAGAGTGTCACCCACGTTACTGCTCAAAAGAGGAGCTTCATCATGAGAATTTAATTTACCCCTCAAAGCAGGTTCAGTTAACTCAGTTAAAGAATTCTGGGAACTCTCAAGAGTGGACACTAGACCAATTGACTGAATATTTAAAGACTCCTTTTTGTTCACATCACGCTGTCTCCTGAAACATTTCTCCGTAGTATGACCAAGCTTACTACAATAAGTACATCTACGTTTCTGAAATCTAGAGGTGGAGCTGGTATTTACTTCCTGAGAAACATCATCTTTATTCTCTTTCCTGTTACCTGTACTCTCAGTAGAGGCAATGTACTTACTCTCAGCTTTCCTTTTTTCTTTAGAATATCTCTTATGAGTGAGAACATATTCATCAGCTAAAACTGCAGCATCAGACAAATTATCTATTCTTCTCTCATCAATATATAGGCTTACATCTTTATTAATACACATTTTCAAGTCCTCCAGCAAAATCATCTGCTTAAATTTCTGAAAATCAGAATCCACATTCTTAGAATTTAACCACTGCTCTAACAGATCTTCTTTGATTTTTGCATACTCAACATGGGATTGCTTATCTTGCTTATAAGTTGTCCTAAATTTTACTCTATAGGCTTCAGGAACAAGCTCATAGGCCTTAAGAATCAAGCTCTTAACTACATCATAATTATCAGATTGATCCTGAGGCAAAAATGCATAAGTTACTTGAGCTTTACCGGTGAGAACAGTTTGAAGGAGTACTGACCAATAGTTTTTGGGCCAATTAAAACCTGTAGCTACCCTCTCAAACAACTGAAAATACTTTGTTAAATCAGATTCATTAAAAGGAGGGACAAGTTTAACATTTTTAGCCACATCAAAATCATCAGAGCTAGATGATCCAGTTCCACCTTGTTTCATGCGATACTCATGGTCTGCTGGAATCGTAGCTAGTTCAATTTGTGCCTGAGCCTGTGCCTCTGCCTCCTGAATACGAGCCTGAGACTCAGCCTCCTTAGCATTTGCCTGGAACTCAGCCTCCTTAGCACGAGCCTGAAACTCAGCCTCCTTAGCACGGGCCTGAAACTCAGCCTCCTTAGCACGAGCCTCCTGCAGGGCTAGCTGTAACTTAGCTATTTCAATCTGCGTTTGCTCATCTGGAGGAGTTACATTAAACAAGCTTTCATTAATCATGTCAACAATTTGATCTTTAGAATGATGAGAGCGAACAGCAATTCCCAATTGTTGAGCAACAAGCTTAAGTTCATTCTTTGTTCTGTTTTCTACATCACACACTGTTTGCACATTTGACAAAAATCTTTGGCTTCATCAAGCGTAGTAATAGAAGACGTCATGAATAAATCACAGTCACAAAATATCAAGCAATATCCTTATGATAATATCCTGAATATCCTGATAAGAGGTCGCCAAATTTATGTTACGGAACAGAGAGAGATAATGAAAACTTCAAGTGAGAATACTAAAAATCACTACTGTCCCGCAAAGTTCCAGGTTCAAAACAAAAGAGTTAGGTAAAATTACAAGTTAAAGTTTAATGCTCAAACTAACAACTAAACATTCAGGACTTATAAGGATAATGTAATGGCAAAAACAGGTTAAATATATGGTTAACTGCAATAGCCTCTATTAACACGAAATTAGCATGAGTAAATTTATCTAAGTCAGCCCTGATAAAGTGAGAAAACCGGATAATGCTCAGTTAATGCAAGATATATTATTACAGATACAAAATATTATTAACAATGGCTGACACCAAAAACTCCACACGAATCACAAAAACCTCACTAGGCCTACGAATTAACACCTTATGCTATACAGTACAAGAACAAAATGTAATAATAACTTATACTCAAATTACACAGCAGCTAGATGGTTGGAGACTTCCTGAGCACTCACAAAAGCAATAACAACTATACAGGGGAGGACAGAGATGTGAACAAAATGAGGAGTAGATCTAAGCGGCAATAATGCAGAGACTGAGCTCACTATATAGGGGCCGGCAGAGCTTGATAAAACTTGCAAGAAGGACGCGCAAACGAAGCCATAGGGGACAAAAAGTTGACACTCCTGCTCTGAACAACAGAAAGAACGACTTACTTTACTATAAGGGAGGAGAAGGGGGGATGAGGTAGAACACGGAAGCTTGGTCACTATGGAAGCCACGAGGCGAATCGTGATCAAACATGCAGCATACTGTACGTTAAAATTATACAAAGGATGATGAAATCATAGGCTATGTAACAATATATATATATATATATATATATATATATATATATATATATATATATATATATATATATATATATAGATAGATAGATAGATAGATAGATATTATATAGATAGATAGATATATAGGAGGGTCAATTTCCGACCTGGGATTGATTGAATGAGAGAGAGAGAGAGAGAGAGTTAAGGCGGGTATTGTGCTAGCCTGAGGAAGAAAGAGGCAGGAAGCAAAAATACGAGAGGGCAATTCAGAGAGAGAGAGAGAGTTAAGGCGGGTATTGTGCTAGCCTGAGGAAGAAAGAGGGAGGAAGAAAAAATACGAGAGGGCAATTCAGAGAGAGGCAAGAATGTCCGGTATTTGCTTGGAGACACAAGACTGAGCATCAGCTAGACTGGACATCAGGCTATATCACCAGGTTTCAGTAATCTGTGGCTGTATGGGAGGAGACTGTGCGGGAGAGGGGGAGCGGGAGGAGTGGAAAACATAAGGGAGAGAAGACTGAACGGGGGAAGGAGAAAGAGGTGAAAAAGAGAAGGGAGAAGGGAGAGTTGAAATGAAGCGAAGGGAGTGAATGGGGAAAGGGGAAAAATGATAAAGGTGGAAGATGAAGGAAAGAATAGGGGAGTTATGAAGGGAATCCATAACAATGGGAGAGATATGAGAGTAATGAGAACAGAAACATAAAGGGTTACTGCTTTATAGTGAAGAAAAAGTAGGGGGGGGTGGTATAAAGGAAATGATGTATAGTCGGAGAGAAACATAAGTGAGCATGAGCCATATTGTCTATAGAGCTATGTCATAAAAGTTTTCACATACCCAGCAACATATATTATATCCACATACCAGCAGCCTAATAAAGGGTAGTGGTGAGAAGTCAAGGGGTGACAAAAAAAGACTTTGGAGGAGAGTGAGTGAGAGAAAGACATAGAATAAATGATGGAAAGGGGAGTAGAAAAGGTGTTTTTCTTTTTTTCTTCTTTGAGGGAACGGGTGAAGGAAGGGAAAATGTGGGAAAGAAGACGGAAGGAAAATGCAGAAAGTATAAAGCGAATGATGGGATGGAGAGAGGAGCAGAAAGAGTGGAAAGGGTACGGAAAGAAATGAGAGAGAGAGAGAGAGAGAGAGAGAGAGAGAGAGAGAGAGAGAGAGAGAGAGGTTCTGTTCTATTGTAGTGGCAGAAAAGTAAGCATCATCCTAGTTTCACATACAGCTGTATCATCGGAATCCGCTGATACTCTATACTAATATGCCCACATACCAATAATAAAAAGCTGCAGATGCATAGCTGATTACAGATAAACCTTTGTACTATATATATATATATATATATATATATATATATATATATATATATATATATATATATATATTTTCCTTATTAAGAAAAAGGAAAGTCAAAGCATAAATCTCTCTCTCTCTCGATGATTGGATTATAAAGTTAATCAACTTCTGCCTCGTTCTCTTGGGAATAGTGACACATTTCATTTTTATACAAGGATAGATTTTCAAATGGAATTATCAGATCATTAAAGTTATCCCTGAAGAGATATTTAAACAAAACCACCAATGACCATGTACTCATTTTCATCACTAAAACAACTAGAATGTGCTCAAAGAGCGCATACCTCCGTCAATACCTTTACAATTAAAAAGGATCCGGATCCGAATCTGTGGATATAGAATCCACATCCGGATCCAGATCCGCCCCTAAAATTTATAAATTTTTTCTTGGTCCATGGTCCACCCTTCCACAAAATTTCATCAAAATCCGTTCATAACTGTTTTAGTAATCCTGCTAACAGACAGACAGACAGACAGACAAACAAACAAACGCGGAGTAAAACATAACCTCCTTGGCCGAGGTAATTATGCACGCAAACTCACACGACGCTCAGTACGGAAAGGGAGCATAAGAACTCAAATAATAATGCACCTGGTGCACAAGAAAAGTAATCATACTAAACAACAAAACACTTAACAACGCTGAATCAACAAAATAAGAAACACTCTTAAATCTAGAGCAAAACGCATAATACTATTGCATATTACTGCTTGAAAATGACAACATACATAATTCCTTTGAATTAAACCCATAACTATGATGACAGAGATTTCCGTCCATATCAAATGTGTGCTGCTTAGCTGCTGCAGTGTATACATTATACGATAGCGTATTTTTGCATCTTATGCTTGGTGCAAATAGATGATTTTATTATGCTTAGGGAAGCCATCTCATAGTGAAAATGCTTCTTTACGAAGGGTATATCTAACCCTGCATCTGGTAATGTCTTTTCTAAGTTCAATAAATGTGTCAGGTGATAGAAAGAATTTTGAAAAGCATCAAATGACTGAAAGATTTCATAACGGAATATTTAAAACTAGCGAGTGAAGACGTACGTAAAACTACAAAATGAATAGCATACCAGGACGAACATTAGCGAAAACCTGTCAATGCATTCAGAAACTCGAGCATATTTACATTTATGAAAAACACATCCATGTAATATCCTGTATATCTCTTATCAGAACCGCCATATTCAATGGATCAAACAGGTCGCAGAAGGAGTTGCTCATCTGTAGAGAGAGAGAGAGAGAGAGAGAGAGAGAGAGAGAGAGAGAGAGAAAGAGAGAGAGAGCGGACAAAACATGAGAAGTGAGACATGACAGAGATGACGCGGGGGAAGGAGGGTGGGCCTAGGTGGTGGGGAGGATGCAACTTTTAAGGAAGTGTACGTAGGGGTGGGGAAGGTAAAGTCAAGGTGGTTCAGGTGAGGTAGAGGGGCAGGGGTAGCCTCTCGGGGACTCAAAGTGACCCACGTATTTCCTGCCCACAGCCTTACTCCTGCACATCAAATACGCCATCTGAATGCGTAAGTTTACAAGAGTGCCAGTGTATTTCAATATGTGGGTTTTATATGTCGTGACTAAATCCACAATTTACATGTTCTTGCTTTCTCTCTCTCTCTCTCTCTCTCTCTCTCTCTCTCTCTCTCAAATGGCATTCGACCTCTGAAAATTGGTGTGTACAGAGCACCAGCGTGAATACCGGTACCGTAAATGTTTGATTTACACATATTAAGTGCATGGTCACCATACTGTACAGACAAGGAGGGGAAACAAAAAGTCTATTTTTCTATCCATAGCCAGACGACTTAATCCCATACGAGTTGATCATAAACAAACCGCCTGCAGGTCGCCTTGTCCCTTGCCATTACGCTGCCATTCCCCCAAGTCACACTTACCTCTCTCATATACCTCTCCACTCCATCCCTCCATCTCATCCACGGTCTCCCCTTCCCTCTACCCCTTTCCACTTTACTCACATACACTTTCGTAGTCAGTCTCTCACTCTCCATCCTCTCCACATGGGCAAACCACTCCGATGTATTTCTCGCAAACCTTTCTATCACATCCACATCCACACCACAACACTCCTTTATTTTCTCATCTCCAGATGCTCCTCTCAAATATTTCATTTCTACTGCTTCCACTGTTGAAACGTGTCCTTCCAGCAAGGTCCATGGTTCCCTTCCATACGCATGAGTAAGTATCACAATACTGTCATGCAGCAACTTTTTTACTTCCCTGCACACTTACCTATTTCTGATCACTGCTTTCACAGAACCAGCAACCTTTCCTCTCTCTTGTACCCTTCCAAGCTGTTCATCCTGTAAGCTTACGTCCTTGCTCGTCACTCTACCTAAATACTTGATTGCACTCGTATTTATAATTTCCTCTGGTACAAAGAATAAATACAATTGATAACGACAAAATTTTAAATAACTAGAAGAGGGAAAGTTCACTCACACACACACACACACACACACACACACACACACACACATATATATATATATATGTTTCGGTGGGGATAGGCAGGTCCTGCAGTGGACCTCAACGGCTGATGATGATGATATATATATATATATATATATATATATATATATATATATATATATATATATATATATATATATGCCTATCCCCACCGAAACAGGGACGATACAACCAATGTATCTCTACCCAGTGGCTTAGGCTGTCTGGTAGAGACTGTATGTAGGGTGAAAAGTGCTTGTGAGTGTGATTGTAGTGTTGTAGTGGCTTTGGATGTGTGTGTAGTCTGTGAACCAAGTGTAATCGGCCCGCCTTAAGCCGACTGCGTGCAAGCATACTAGTATGCGACACTGGTTCAACCACAGCATCCCTTGTGTCCGCCAAAGTAGCAAGTGGCTTGGTGAACTCTTCCCAAAGTTTTTACAACTCTGGCGGGAGGCGAACCCGCACTCGCCAGTGTGCAAAACGCACACTCTACCACAGAGGCTCCGATATATATATATATATATATATATATATATATATATGTGTGTGTGTGTGTGTGTGTGTGTGTGTGTGTGTGTGTGTGTGTGATATGTGTGTGTGTGTGTGTGTGTGTGTGTGTGTGTGTGTGTGTGTGTGTGTGTGTGTGTGTGTGTGTGTGCGCGCACAGTATCATCATCATCATCATCAGCCATTACAAGTCCACTGCTGAACAAAGGCCTCCCCGAACCTTCTCTAAGAATTACTTGACTAGGCCAACCTTTGCCATGTTTTCCCCGCAAATTTCTCTATCTCATCTCTCCACCTCCTGTCTGGCTTGTTTTCTGCTACGCTTACAATCTCTTGGTGTTCAGTTAGTCAGCCTCTTGCACCATCGGTTATCCCTTGTTCTTGCTACATGGCTGCCCACCTCCATTTCTGTTCTTTTATAATGGCTTTGACTTTAGTCTGCTGTCTCACCCAAGTTGATCTTCTCCTGTCTCTTAAAGATATTCCCAACATTGACCTTTCCATTGCTCTCTGAGAACGGATTTGGTCAGTTTCCAGGTCTCACAACCTTGTCATAGCTGGAATAATACATTCATTATATAGTTTTCGTTTCATACAAACTGGCAAGCTACTTTTCATAATGTATCTATGTTTACCGAAAGCTTTCCATCCAATTGTATTGCGTCTTTTTATTTCGCTATCATTATCTCTCGTTAATTTTAGTATTTGTCTCAAGTAATTGTACTTCAAGAATTTCTCCGTTTATTCTGATGAAGCTCGTTGGTGTATGTGGATTCAACATTGCTTTAGTTTTACTCCGGTTCATCTTTAGCCCTACTTTGAGACTTTCTTTGTTCAAGTCACTTAACATTTCTTGCAATGCCTCCGCTGTTTCTGAGATTAGGACAATGTCATCTGCAAATCTTAAATGGTTTAGCTTTTCTCAATCTAAATTCACTTCTTTATTTTCCTAGTCTAGCTTTCTGAAAATACTTTCTAGGCATGCTGTAAATAATATTGGTGAAACTGTATCTCCCTGTCGCACGCTTTTCTCAATATTAATTTTTTCCAAGTCCTTATTTAATTTAACTGCAGCAGTTCCCTCTTTATATATGTTCTCTATCAGTTTTACAATGTTTTTATTCTCTCCTTGTTCTCACAATGAATTTATAATTACTATGCGATCAACTGAGTCGAAAGCCTTTTCGTAATCAACAAAACATAAGCAAAGCGGTTTATTATATTCTATAGTTTTCTCAGTTAGCTGATTCATTGTATGTAGATGATCAGTAGTCGAATACCCGCTTCGGAATCCTGCCTGTTCACGTGGGTGGTTTTCCTCCAAATTTTTAGGTATTCTGTTCGTAAGGACTTTACTGACGAATTTGTAAATGACTGATATTAAGCTGATGGGTCGATAGTTACCAAGATCTTTTGAGTCATCTTTTTTGTAAAGTAATAGAACTATTGCATTACAGCATGTTTTTGGAATTATTTTCTTTTTAATGCATTCAGTAAATAAGTGAGCAAGCCTACAATGTACTTTTACTCCTGCATCCAACAATAAATCTGCTACTACGAGTATTCCATCTTCTCCCGGACCTTTCCCTCTTTTCATATTTTTAAGAGAAATATTTACTTCGCCTGGTGTTACCTCAGGTATTTCACTTGTGTCAGCTGAAAAGTTAGCTATTGGTACTACTGTCTTTGATGTATACAGTTCTTTGTAAAATTCTTCAACACCTTATCTCTGCATTTAATGACTTCACCGTTTTTGTCTTTCAGTGAAGTAATTTGTTGCTTTCCAAGTGCCATTTTACTTCGGACCTGCTTCAGCTTTTTTCCTATTTTGATGGTTTCTTTGATCTGCTCCATGTTTCTCTTTCTTTTTTCTTCTCTTTGTCTTTTGTTGATAAGTTTATTTAATTCCGCTCGTTCTGTTTCATATTTCTTTGTTTTTACTTTCATTTCCTTTCTTTTTTTCATAAGCTCAAGTGTCTTTTCTGGATATTTCTTGGCTTTGGTTGTATTAGGCTTTCCTACTACCTCCGCTTATTCTCTAAGCACTTTTGTTAGCCTATCATTCAGGTGATCAGTGTCACATTCAGCATTACTTAGAGTCTGAAATCTGTTCCTTATTTCCAACTGAAAGGCTGCTTTGTTTTCATTTACTTTTATTGGGCATATCTTTTTATCTTTAATAATCTTTCTTTCACTTTTGATATTGAACCTGGCCATACAACCCACAATTGTTGGGGTCACTTTCGATATTTACCTTGTTCATAACTGTGACATTTGTGATCGTGTTATTCTTATCTGCTATAATAAAGTCGATTTCATTGTTTGTTTCTCCATTTGGGCTTCATGTCCACACTCTCCATGTTCTTTTGTGAAAGAATGTGTTCATTATTCTCATTTTATACATTTCAGCAAAGTTTACCACCATTTCTCCTCTTTCGTTCCTCTCTCCCTCTCCAAATTTTCTCATACAAATAAAAAAATGGAGAAGCATGTATGGGAAAATTTGGAGTGTGCACGGTATATATATATATATATATATATATATATATATATATATATATATATATATATATATATATATATATGGCCTCTGTTGTAAAGTGTGCGTGTTTGCACACTGAAGAACGAGGGTTCGCGCCCCGCCAGGGTAATAAACTTTGGGAGCGTTCTTCAGGCTACGTATTGCTTTGGCGGACACAAGGGGTTTTGTGGTTGAACCAGTGTCGCATACTATAAAGTATGCTTGCACCCAGTCGGCTTGCCCGGGCCGATTAAACTTGGTTCACAGACTACACACACATCCAAAGCCAATCCAACACTCCAGTTGCACTTACAAGCACTTCTCACCCTACATACAATCTCTACTAGACAGCCTAAGCCACTTGGTAGAGATACATTGGTTGTATCGTCCCCACTTCGGTAGGGATAGGCCGGTCCTGCAGTGGACACTCAAACGGCTGATGAGATGATGTATATATATATATATATATATTGGCTGGTATATTAAACTGAAACCCATGAAGATCTACATATACAATGTAAGAAGCCTCGCAGAAGATTACAAACTTGGTAACATAATGACTGAAGTGGAAAACATTAGTTGGGATATTGTAGGTCTGAGTGAGATCCACAGAAAAGAAGAAAAAGTAATTCAGCTCGAAGACAACAACCATCTATTTTTTTACAGAGGAAGGCAAAATGAAAGAGTTAGTGTCGTAGGATTTCTAATTAACAGAAATCCTGCAGACAACGTTATTAAATTCAGAAGTGTATCTGACAGAGCAGCATGGTTTGTAATTAGACTGTGAAAAAAAAAAAAAAATGAAAGTATTACAAGTATATGCACCGACTTCTCAAAGCTCAGCTGAAGAAATAGAGACATTTTATGACGACATCTCCCCGATTTTGGAAGAAGAAAAGACAACATATACTCTACTCATGGGACACTTCAGTGCAAAAGTTAGGAAAACAAAAAATGGAGAAGCATGTCTGGGAAAATTTGGAATAGGAGAAAGGAATGAAAGAGGAGAAATGCTCGATAATTTTGATGAAATGTACACCATGAGAATAATGAACACATTCTTTCACACAAGAACAAGGAGAACAAGGACCTCGAGAAGTCCAAATGGAGAAATAAAGAATATAATCGACGTCATTATAGCAGATAAGAATAACGCGATCACAAATGTCACAGTTATCAATAAAGTGAACATAGGTTACAATAGAATGGCGGGTTACGCAGCCAGACTCAGTTTCAGAAGTCAAAGATTATTATGATTATAAACATATGCCCAATAAAGGTAAACGAAAACAAAACAGCCTTTCAGTTGGAAATAACGAACAGATTTCAGGCTCTAAGTAATGCTGGATGTGATAGTGATGAACTGAATGCCAGACTAAGAAAAGCGCTACGAGAAGAGTAGTAGGAAAACCTAATAGAAACCAAATACGACCAGAATCAAGAAAAACTTGGAAAAGACACTCGAGCTTATGAAAAAAAAAAAAATGAACGTAAAAACAAAAAAAAAAGGTGAAATTGAACGAGCGGATTTAAATAAGCTTACCAACAAGGGACAAAGAGAAGAAACAAGAGAGAGAAACATGAAAAACATCAGGAAAACCATCAAAAAAGGGAAAAGTCTGAAACACGTCCGAAGTAAAATGGCACTAGGAAAGTAAGGAATTATACCACTGAAAGAAAAAAACGATGAAGTCGTTAAATGCAGAGATAAGATGGCGAAGAGTTGAAGAATTTTACAAAGAACTGTATGCATGAAAGACAGTAGCACCAGTAACTAGCTTTTCAGCTGACACAAGTGAAATACCTGAGAGAACACCAGACGAAGTAAACATTTTTCTCTTAAAAATATGAAAAGAGGGAAGGCTCCGGGAGAACAAGGAATAGTAGCAAATTTTCTGTTGGACGCAAGAGTAGGAGTACAGAATAGGATCGTCCACATACTTACCCACTGCATAAAAAAGAATAACATTTCCAAAAAAGATGTACTGAAATAGTTACTTTACAAAAAAAGCGACTCAAAGGATCTTAGCAACTATCGACTCATGAGCTTAATATCAGTCATTTACAAACTTTTCACTAAAATCCTTACGAAAAGAATAACAACAAAAATGGAAGAGAACCAATCTCATCAACAGGCAGGATTCCGAAGCGGGTATTCGGCTACTGATCATGTACACACAATGAATCAGCTAAATGAGAAAACTGCAGAATATAATACACCACTGAGCTTAGAATTTGATGATTATGAAAAAGCTTTCGACTCAGTGGTGCACGTACTAATTTAATATTCATTGCGAGAACAAGTGGTAAATGAGAACATTGTAAAACTGCTCGAAAACATATAGAAAGAGGGAACTGCTACGGTTAAATTACATAAAGACTCGGAAAAATTTACGATTGAGATGGGCTTGTGCCAGGGAGATACTATTCACCAAAATTATTTACAGCATGCCTAGAAAGTTTTTTCAGAAGGCAAGACTCGGAAAACCAAGGCGTACACATAGATGGATAATAGCTAAGCCACTTCTTTGCAGATAACATTGTTCTAATCTCAGAAGCAGCAGAGACATTGAAAGTAATGTTAAATGACTTGAATAGAGAAAGTCTCAAAGAAGTTATAGATATGAAGCGGAGTAAAACTAATGTTTAATCTATATAGTGTACACCAAAAATCGTCATCAGAATAAGTGAAGAAATTCTTGAAGAGGTTGAGGAGTAACGTTAGCGAAATAAAAGGTCGCATTATAATTGGATGGAAGGCTTTCGGTAAATATAGAGACATTATGAACAGTAACTGGTTAATTTATATGTAAAAAAAAAAGAAAAAAAGTATGTAACGATTGTATAATTCCAACTATGACATACGGTTGTGAAACCTGGAAACTGATAAAATCGATAGAAAATAAACTAATCCGTTCTCAGAGAGCAATGGAAAGGTCAATGTTGGGAATATCTTTAAGAGACAAGAAAAGATCAACTTGGATGAAAGAGCAGACTAAAGTAAAAGACATAACTGAAGTCATGAAAGAACAGAAACAGAGGTGGGCAGCCATGTAGCAAGAGTAAGGGATAGCCGATGGAGCAAGAGGCTGACTAACTAGACACCAAGAAATTGTAAGCATAGCAGGAAAAAGCCAGACAGGAAGTGGAGAGATCTATCTATCTATCTATCTATCTATTGCCAGACGCCTCAATCCCGTTTGGGGTGGCCACAAACAAATCGCCTCCAAGTCGCCCTGTCCCCCGCCACTTCACTACCCTGCTCCCAACTCACACCCCCCTCTCTCATATACCTCTCCATCCCATCCCTCCATCTCATCCTCGGCCTCCCCCTCCCTCTTCCCCCATCCACCTCACTCACATACACTCTCTTCGTCAGTCTTTCACCCTCCATTCTCTCCACATGGCCAAACCACCTCAGTGTGTTCCTGATAACGCTTCCTATCACATCCACATCCACACCACAACGCTCCTTTATATCCTCATTCTTCAGCCTGTCTCTCCATGTGACTCCACAGGCTCCTCTTAAATAACTCATTTCCACTGCTCTCACTCTTGACTTGTGTTCTTCCAACAACGTCCAAGCTTCACTTCCATACGTTAGAGTTGGTATCACAATACTGTCATGAGGTGGAGAGATGACGCCGAGAAATTTGCATGGAAAACGTGGCGAAGATTGGCCCAGTCAAGTAATTCTTGGAGGAGGTTGGGAGAGGCCTTTGTTCAGCAATGGACTTGTAATGGCTGCTGCTGCTACTGATGATGATAATAATGATGATTCTATATATATATATATATATATATATATATATATATATATATATATATATATATATATATATATTGTTACATAGCCTATGATTTCATCATCCTTTGTGTAATTTTAACGCACAGTATGCTGCATGTTTGATTACGAGCGTGTTCTGCCTCAGTTCCCCCCTTCTACCGTTATAGTACAGTAAGTCGTCCTTTCTGTTGTTCAGAGCAGGATTGTCAGCTCTTTGTCCCCTATGGCTTCATTTGCGCGTCCTTCTTACAAGTTGTATCAAGCTCTGCTGGCCCCTATATAATGAGCTCAGTCTCTGCATTATTGCCACTTAGATCTACTCCTCATTTTGCTCACATCTCTGTCCTCCCCTGTACAGTTATTATTATTGTGAGTTTCTCAGGAAGACTCCAACCATCTAGCAGCTGTGTGTAATTTGAGTATAACTGTTGTTGCATTTTTTCTTGTACTGTGTAGCATGGGGCTAATTCTTGGGCCTAGTGAGGTTTTTGTAATTTATGTAAGGTTTTTATTGTCAGCCATCATTAATAATATTTTGTATCTGTAATAATATATCTGGCATTCACTGAGTATTATCTGGTATCTCATTTTAACAGGGCACACTTAGATAAATTTACTCATGCTAATTTCGTGTTAACCCCTACACCGCGGGCTTGTTTACCAATGACTTGTGTGTCTCGCGGGGTTATTTGGGCTCCGACAGACTCTCAAAAAATATTTGCTAAAAATCAGTTATTAGTCCTAGAATAATAAAATTACATATGCTTATTGCACATACCTTCAGCTTTCTCCTGGAATGATTGTCGAGCCTTCGTCGGTTACCGTAGGACTTGTGGAGACCTCTGAAGTAGGGTAACTAAGTCTCCACTTTACACTTCCCGACAACCCGTAATATGATTACCACAGCCAGATACAAACACTATAAACACTATTCTACAATTTTCAAGTAGTTTGGGATCCATACTAAAAAAAAAAACACTGTGAAAGCAATGGAAATTACGAGCGCGTCTGATCTCTGCACTTGCGCTAGTTCGCTCTAGGCATTCTGTCATTTATTATTCATAAAACCCCTCACACTTTATATTTCTATTACTATATCACACTTATATACTTCTGGAGTCTTTCTCCATAAGTTTCCTTCAGTCGTATTAGTTTATTGTCACTGAAGTCATTCAATTTTTCAGTCAGTAAAATACATAGAGAGCCATGGATTCACTCTCACTGTTATAACATAAATTATTTGTACCGTACTCATATTCTTATATTACTAATTACTTACATTACTATTTACATTTTCTATTCTATTTTCAATATTTACCCTGCTATTTTACTTACACTATGTTATTCAGTGTCACTTTCAGTAAGATAAAACTATAATACACTGTTCAATCATATGAACTGAGCATACATTGCTTTCACCTGCTATTTACACATTATTTACACATTATTTCCAAATAATTCTGCTTCCACACTTGCACTGTTAGAACTGCTTCTGGCTGTGATAATCGAAGAAGCAGGTAACACAGAGGGGAACCTTGCATTCAGCGCACTGCCAAGAGGTGCGTTTATGCTCAGGTGTGCGGCGTGTGGTATGCACACATACTTGACACCTGCGAATCGCAGCCTTACTTTTCCCTGTGGCAGGCATTAGCTCAAGTCTGTGCCGATCCATATACGCCCTCTGCTCAAGTCGGTCGGGAAGTGTAACTGGATGGCGCCTTGGAGTTGCTGCTTGCACCCTACCATATCTTTCCAGCAGCTGCTGGACACAAGTCCTGGCGAACAACCTCAGGGAGAAGGACTTGGGTGGCTTTACCTTCATCTTGTACAGGATGAAGGCGTTCAGCATCGTCATATCTATGAGATGCAGAAAAACTTTCCTGTACCACCTAGTATTCTTCCTGAGGCAGTCGATCTCACCAATCATCATGTCGGACTTGTCCACCAGCCGCATGTTGATATTATAGTCCAACACAGCATCAGGTTTCATCACAGGTTCGCCTGTCCTACGGTCGACCTTCCCACTGTCTCTCATCTCCCCCTTATGTACGGTGGTGAGCATGTGCACGACTCTCTTGTCATGCCACCGTATTGCCAGCATCTTCTCACACTTGCATAGGTGCACGTCTCCTCGCTGTGAGTTTCCCGCCTCTGGGAATTTGGGGAAGTTGGCACGATTACTTTTCACAGTGCCGCAGGAGCCAATGCCGTGCTCAGAAAGGTATTTGGCAAGTTTCGGTGCTGTATAGTAGTTGTCTGTATACAGCATATGATTCTCACCAAAATACTTTTCTAGGAGCACTTTCACTACACAGCCTGAGAAGCCAAGGGGGTGAGTTTTATCGAGATCGACAGTGCTGGCTCAATATATGACGAAGTCAAGGATGTACCCCATCATACAGTCGCACAGTACAAAGAACTTAATTCCAAAGCGATGGCTTTTGCTTGGAATGTAGTGAACAAACCGAAGACGTCCTCTGAACAAAACCAAGGATTCATCAATGACAACCTTCTGAAATGGGTGGAAGAATGACATGAACTTATCCTTCATTCTGTTCAGAATCTCCCGGATCTTCCAGAGTGGATTGGTTTGGAAAGGTACATCATTGTCGGCAAAGTGCAGGTTTCTCATGATGTTCAGGAAGCGATCTCTGGCCATGTACTTATTGAAGGTCGGTGAGGGTAGTAAGGGGTCCATGGACCAGTATTCTTCCAACTCATGCTTCTTGGAGTGTGGCATAAGAAGCATGAGGGCAAAGAACACATACATCTCCTGCACTCCCAGCATGGTCCACTGTTGCATCTTGGCTGCACCTGTACCACTAGCAGCACGTTGTGATTTGTACCTGTTGGTCTCATCACATATGTGCTGCATGACTTCGTCATCTAGGAAGGCCAAAAGGTAGTCGACACACTCAGCATTTTCGTCCATAGTGAAGGCAGGCTGAACTCCTGAGGAGCTCTCATCGAAAACCAGATTTTCGGGGACAAAATCTGACCCTTCCATCCACGCGAAGGCGTCCAGGATTCCCTTGCGTGGCGGTGGAGGGCGGGTGGTGGTGGTGGTGGTGGAGGTTGGCTGTGAGGGAGGCTTATCTCTGTCAAGGTCACTCTCACTGACCCTAGGTTGCCGTACAGCACTAGCAGCCCTTACCCTACTAGCTACACTACTTTTCACTCTCTTAGATCTACCTCTACCTCTACGGCCTGCCTTCACTGTTGATGCTGGTGGTGACTCCGACGACGAAGACTCCGGAGATAACTCAGCCGACGATGATGATGAGATGAGTAAAGCGGGGCTTGGGGAACGGGGAGGTGAATGCACTCGTGACTCATGGCGGGCTGGGTCACGTGGGGGCATTGTTCTGGGGCTAACACGCCGCCTTTTCACTCCCTTCCCAAATTCTTGTCCTGCACTAAAGGCTCCTTTCCCTTGGAGCTAGACACTAATTCACTTGTTGAAGCACTTGTTGTCGCTGTTTCTGGCGCGATAACCTCACCCGGCTCATCACACGATTCACCCGAATCGTCATAGTCACTGTCCATCATTATCATGGACAATTCTGCAAGTTCTCGTGCCACTGCAGAGTCACTGAGGCCTTTCCTGCTTCCCTCAACACTTTTCTTTGGAGCAGAGGTCACGGGGCCCTTTGCAATGGGCGCAGAAGCGGCAGGAATGGCGGGGCGCGAGTGCGACATGTTATCTCTACAGTGGAGGACAAGGAACTAAATGCCGCGGCTTATCTGAGAAGGGAAGGGTTGACAATGACACTTTAGGCTGACTGCTGCTAACTTACAGGCTAATTTTTTATAGGTAGAAAATCTCGGCAATAAATAAAGAAATAGGTAGTTCCAGGTGAATGTAAATGTCAATTAGGATTCTCCCTTCCTTTCTGATATATATTTTTATTACAGACATCGATTGGAAGGCATAAATCAAAGGGGAAATTACCGTGGTAATGTAGCGAATGAATGCACGTGAGGTTTTGTCAGGTGATAATTAGCCAATTTCTGGAGTATAACACTATCACTTACCTGTTTTTTTTTTGGTATATATTATTTGGTAAAAGTATAGGGCATAGGGCTTATTTCAATGGATGAAATCTGTGGAAAAATCAGGGGGAAATTTCCATAGCGCAGCGCGGCGTGGGAGGTGAGAGGAGAGGGTAATGGAGGGCAGGTAGGGAGGGGAGTCATGAAGGGGTTAAAATCGCTAAAATGTCAACAATGGATGGGAGTACAGATGAGATTTGGAGTGCTGACTAGTGTTGGACATTGGCAGTACTGATAGATGATACAAGCCACCACTTGAGAGCCCGGGATATTTCAAAATAACACAGAATCACAAAAGTGACGCCCCGCGGTATGATCCATTGTAGCCGAGCGTCACGAAAGTGACGCCCCGCGGTATGATCCATTGTAGGCGAGCGTCACGAAAGTGACGCCCCGCGGTTAAGGGGTTAATAGAGGCTATTGCAGTTAACCATATATTTAACCTGTTTTTTGCCATTACATTATCCTTATGAGTCCTGAATGTTTTGTTGTTAGTTTGAGCATTAAACTTTAACTTGTAATTTTACCTAACTCTTTTGTTTTGAACCTGGAACTTTACGGGACAGTAGTGACTCTTAGTATTCTCACTTAAAGTGTACATTATCTTTCTCTGTTCCGTAACATAAATTTTGCGACCTCTTATCAGGATATTCAGGATATTATCATAAGGATATTGCTTGATATTTTGTGACTGTGATTTATTTATGATGTCTACTATTACTACGCTTGATGAAGCCAAAGATTTTTTGTCAAATGTGCAAACAGTGTGTGATGTAGAAAACAGAACAAAGAATGAACTTAAGCTTTTTGCTCAACAATTGGGAATTGCTGTTCGCTCTCATCATTCTAAAGATCAAATTGTTGACATGATTAATGAAAGCTTGTTTAATGTAACTCCTCCAAATGAGCAAACGCAGATTGAAATAGCTAAGTTACATCTAGCCCTGCAGGAGGCTCGTGTTGAGGAGGCTGAATTTCAATCAAATGCTAAGGAGGCTGAATCTCAGGCTCAGATTCAGGAGGCACAGATACAGGCTCAGGTACAAATTGAACTAGTTAGGATTCAGGCAGACCATGAGTATCGCATGAAACAAGGTGGAACTGGATCATCTAGCTCTGATGATTTTGATGTGGCTAAAAATGTTAAACTTGTCCCTCCTTTTAATGAATCTGATTTAACAAAGTATTTTCAGTTGTTTGAGAGGGTAGCTACAGGTTTTAATTGGCCCAAAGAGTATTGGCCAGTACTCCTTCAAACTGTTCTCACCGGTAAAGCTCAAGTAACTTATGCATCTTTGCCTCAGGATCAATCTGATAATTATGATGTAGTTAAGAGCTTGATTCTTAAGGCCTATGAGCTTGTTCCTGAAGACTATAGAGTAAAATTTAGGACAACTTATAAGCAAGATAAGCAATCCCATGTTGAGTATGCAAAAATCAAAGAAGATCTGTTAGAGCAGTGGTTAAATTCTAAGAATGTGGATTCTGATTTTGATAAATTTAAGCAGATGATTTTCCTGAAGGACTTCAAGAGGTGTATTAATAAAGATGTAAGCCTATATCTTGATGAGAGAAGAATAGATAATTTGTCTGATCCTGCAGTTTTAGCTGATGAATATGTTCTCACTCACAAGAGATATTCTAAAGAAAAAGGGAAAGCTAAGAGTAAGTACGTTGCCTCTACTGAGAGTACAGGTAACAGGAAAGAGAATAAAGATGATGTTTCTCAGGAAGTAAATACCAGCTTCACCTCTAGATTTCAGAAAAGTAAATGTACTTATTGTAGTAAGCTTGGTCATACTACGGAGAAATGTCTCAGGAGACAGCGTGATGTGAACAAAAAGGAGTCTTTAAATATTCAGTCAATTGATCTAGTGTCCACTCTTGAGAGTTCCCAGAATTCTTTAACTGAGTTAACTGAACCTGCTTTGAGGGGTAACTTAAATTCTCATGATGAAGCTCCTCTTTTGAGCAGTAACGTGGGTGACACTCTCAAGAGTTCATGTGCTAATTTCCTGTCTGATGGTTTTGTCAGTCCTCTGGACAATAATGAAAGGAAATCAGTTAAAATATATCGTGATACAGGTGCTTGCCAATCCCTTATGCTGACCAGTGTTCTAGGCTCTAATGGTAATTCCTCTGATGAAACTGTAATCTTACAAGGTGTAGGGAATAATTACTTCTCTGTCCCTCTGTGCGGAGTGAATTTAGAGTCTGGTATTGTTAATGGTTCTGTTATGGTTGGGTTGGTTGAGACACTCCCATTGTCAGGTGTAACTTTCTTACTTGGAAATGATATTGGTGGAAGTAAAGTGTGTCCAGCTCCTCAGTTGTCTTGTGAGCCAGTGGCTGCGTCCCAGGATTGTGATGTCCCTGATGTGTTCCCTGCATGTGCTGTCACTAGGGCTAAGTCTAAAGTTACTGGTGATTTAGAGGATAATGATGATGATGATGTTATCCTAGCTGACACTTTTCTTGCTAATTTGGACCACTCACCAGATGAGGCAGTACCCCGTAGTGTTGATAATTTGTCTCGTTAAGAGTTGGTTGAGTTGCAGGTTGCTGACCCTGAGTTGAAAGGTCTAGCTAACTCTGCTTGCAGTGAGGAAGAGTCAGCTGGTGCTTCTACTTGTTATTATATAAAGTCAGGAGTACTTATGAGGAAGTGGAGACCCCCAACAGTATCAGCCGACTGTGAATGGGAGGTTATACATCAAGTTGTCATCCCTCGTGTTTGTAGGCAGGATATCATTAGAGTGGCTCATGATTCCAGTTTGGCAGGACACCTTGGAGTGAGGAAGACTGTGGCACGCATTTTGAAACACTTCTACTGGCCAGGTATCTTCAGGGATGTTTCCTGGTATTGTAAGTCTTGTCACACCTGTCAAGTTGTGGGGAAGTGTAATCAGACCGAAAAGGTTGCACCTCTAGTTCCCATTCCTCCTTTTGAGGCGCCATTCACCCGTGTGTTGGTGGATATTGTGGGCCCTCTTCCTAAGACTTCTTCAGGATTTTCTTATGTGTTGAACCTGATTGATATGGCTACTCGTTATCCTGAAGATATTCCACTTAGAAATATCTCAGCGAAGAACGTGGTTAAGGAAATGCTAGGGTTCTTCACAAAGTTTGGTCTGCCCAAAGAGGTACAGTCAGACCGGGGAAGTAATTTCATGTCAAATGTTTTCAAGCAGTCTCTGAAAGAGTTGGGCATCACCCAGATCACATCTTCAGCTTACCATTCCCAGACCAAAGGAGCGTTGGAGAGATATCATCAAACACTCAAATCGATGCTCAAGAAATACTGTTTGGAACATCAGAAAGACTGGGATAAAGGTCTTCCATTCGTTGTATTTGCCGCAAGAGAATCTCCAAATGAATCACTGGGCTTCTCACCTTTTGAACTACTGTTTGGCCATGAAGTAAGAGGACCCCTTTAGCTACTCAAGGAATGCTGGCTGTCGGAGGAAGATGACATCAACCTGCTGGAGTATGTGATGAAGTTCAAAGAACGGCTGTCCACTGCTTTACAGCTGGTGAGAGAGAATTTAGGAGCTGCTCAGGAGAAGATGAAGACTTGGTATGATAAGAACTCCAGGTTACGCCACTTTCAGCCAGGAGATCAGGTTTTGATTCTGCTACCAGTGCATGGGCAACCTCTTCAAGCCAAGTTTAGTGGTCCTTATTTCGTGGAGAAGAAACTCAGTTATGTCAACTATGTCATCGCCACACTAGATCGTAGAAAGAACAAGCAACTTTGTCACATCAACATGCTAAAGTTATATCACAGGCGGGACAAAAATAATCCAGTCTGCACTGTAGCTGTTCCACCCGAGTCTGCAAGTGAAGCTCTCCCATGCAGCATGAGCCTGAGTGATAGTTTGGGGAAGAATCCTGATATCATGAATGATCTCCAGACTAAGCTTTCTCATCTAGCTCCCGAGGAAAGGCAGGAGTTTTCGGCATTACTGCAGGAGTACCCGCAAGTGTTCCGTGCCACTCCAGGAAGAACCACTATGTTGATGCATGATGTCGATGTTGGAGACGCAAAGCCAATTAAACTGCCTCCTTACCGTGTGAACCCATTGAAAGTTCCTCTCATCCAGAAGGAGCTTGGCTACCTGTTGGACCACAAGATGATTGAGCCTTGTCAGAGTGAGTGGAGTTCTCCTGTCACTCTAGTCCCTAAGCCAGGTGGGTCACAGCGGCTTTGCATCGACTACAGACGAGTTAATCAGATAGCCAAAACAGACACTTACCCTCTCCCTCGTGTGGAAGATTGCATAGACAAGATCGGAAAGGCTAGGTACATAAGTAAGTTTGATTTGTTAAAGGGATACTGGCAAGTACCTATGACTGGACGTGCTAGGGAGATCTCATGTTTTGTAACACTAGGAAAGACTTTTGCATGTTCCGTAATGCCATATGGTATGAAGAATGCACCAGCCACATTTCAGAAGCTCATGAATGTTGTAACAGAGGGTTTGGCAGGGTGTGTTGTTTATATTGATGATGTATTAATCTTCAGTGACAACTGGAAAGATCACCTATGCCATGTCAGTAAATTTCTTGAGCGTTTGGTTCAGGCTAATCTTGTAGCTAATTTATCAAAGTGTGAGTTTGGTCAAGCTAAAGTTCAGTACCTTGGGTATGTAATTGGTGATGGACATGTTGCACCACCAGCAGCTAAGGTTCAGGTTATAAGTGATCTTCCCAGACCTAAAAGTAGGAAAGAGCTACAAAGATTTTTGGGAATGGTAGGTTATTACAGGAGATTTGTTCTTAACTTTTCAATTCTTGCATCACCACTTACAGACCTACTGAAAAAGGGAGTTAAATCTGTATGGACCGATAACTGTGAATCCTCTTTCAACAAACTTAAAGCTATCCTATTAAGTCAGCCAGTGCTCGCTACTCCAAATTTTGCTAAGCCTTTTAAGATGGTTGTTGATGCAAGTGATACAGGAGCTGGGGCTGTTTTGCTGCAAGAGGATGATCAGGGTATTGAACACCCTGTATCTTATTACAGTAAGAAGTTCACTCCACCTCAAAAGAACTACTCAACTATTGAGAAAGAGCTTTTGGCCTTGATTTTGGGTTTACAGCATTTTTCATTTTATTTGCGTTCTGGTTTTGACCCCATAGTCCTTTATACCGATCATAACCCACTGAAATTCCTTAGTAAGTTTAAAGATAAAAATCAGAGATTGACAAGATGGAGTCTACTTCTTCAGGAGTATTCATTAGACATACAACATGTCAAGGGGAAAGAAAATGTTATTGCAGATTGCTTATCTAGACTTTAGACAGATTGTTTTAGAGTAATAAGAAATTTCCTTTGTAAATTTCTTTTTCTTTGTGGGGAGGTGTTACATAGCCTATGATTTCATCATCCTTTGTGTAATTTTAACGCACAGTATGCTGCATGTTTGATCACGAGCGTGTTCTGCCTCAGTTCCCCCCTTCTACCGTTATAGTAGAGTAAGTCGTCCTTTCTGTTGTTCAGAGCAGGATTGTCAGCTCTTTGTCCCCTGTGGCTTCATTTGCACGTCCTTCTTACAAGTTGTATCAAGCTCTGCTGGCCCCTATATAATGAGCTCAGTCTCTGCATTATTGCCACTTAGATCTACTCCTCATTTTGCTCACATCTCTGTCCTCCCCTGTACAGTTATTATTATTGTGAGTTTCTCAGGAAGCCTCCAACCATCTAGCAGCTGTGTGTAATTTGAGTAAAACTGTTGTTGCATTTTTTCTTGTACTGTGTAGCATGGGGTTAATTCTTGGGCCTAGTGAGGTTTTTGTAATTTATGTAAGGTTCTTATTGTCAGCCATCATTAATAATATTTTGTATCTGTAATAATATATCTGGCATTCACTGAGTATTATCTGGTATCTCATTTTAACAGGGCAGACTTAGATAAATTTACTCATGCTAATTTCGTGTTAATAGAAGCTATTGCAGTTAACCATATATTTAACCTGTTTTTTGCCATTACATTATCCTTATGAGTCCTGAATGTTTTGTTGTTAGTTTGAGCATTAAACTTTAACTTGTAATTTTACCTAACTCTTTTGTTTTGAACCTGGAACTTTACGGGACAGTAGTGACTCTTAGTATTCTCACTTAAAGTGTACATTATATTTCTCTGTTCCGTAACAATATATATATATATATATATATATATATATATATATATATATATATATATATATATATATATATCATCAGCCATTACAAGTCCACTGCTGAACAAAGGCCTCCCCCAACCTTCTCCACGAATTCCTTGACTGAGCCAATCTTTGCCACGTTTTCCCTGCAAATTTCTCTATCTCATTCCTCCACCTCTTGTCTGGCCTTTTTCTGCTACGTTTACAACATCTTGGTGTCCAGTCAGTCAACTTCTTGCTCCATCGATTATCCCTTGTTCTTGCTACATGGCCTGCCCACGTCCATTTCTGTTCTTTTATAACTTCAATAATATCTTTGACTTTAGTCTGCTCTCTCACCCAAGTTGATCTTTTCCTGTCTCTCAAAGATATTCGCAACATTGACCTTTCCATTGCTCTCTGAGAACGAATTAATTTATTTTCCATCGATTTTGTCAGTTTCCAGGTCTCACAACCATACGTCATTGGTGGAATTATACATTCGTTATATACTTTTCGTTTCATACAAACTGGCAAACTACTTTTCATAATGTCTCTATGTTTACCGAAAGCTTTCCATCCAATTGTAATGTGTGTTTTTTTTTTTTTTCACTATCACTATCTTTCGCTAATTTTAGTATTTGTCCCAGGTAATTGTACTCCTCGACTTCTTCAAGAACTTCTCCACTTATTCTGATGACGCTCTTTGGTGTTTGAGGATTAAACATCAGGTTTACTCCCGTTCATTTTCAGTCCTACTTTGAGACTTTCTCTGTTCAGGTCATTTAACATTTCTTGCAATGTCTCTGCTCTTTCTGAGATTAGGACAATGTCATCTGCAAATCTTAAATGGTTTAGCTTTTCTCCATCTATGTTTACTCCTTTGTTTTCCCAGTCTAGCCTTCTGAAAATACTTTCTAGGCATGCTGTAAATAACTTTGGTGAAACCGTATGCCCCTGACGCACGCCCTTCTCAGCCTTAATTTTCTCTGAGTCCTTATGTAATTTAATTCTAGCAGTTACTTCTTTATATATGTTTTCGAGCAGTTTTACAAAGTTCTCATTCACTCCTTGTTCTCGCAATGAATTTATAATTGCTATGTGCTCCACTGAGTCGAAAGCCTTTTCGTAACCAACAAAACCTAAGCACAGTGGTTTATTATATTCTGTAGTTTTCTCAATTAGCTGATTCATTGTGTGCAGATGATCAGTAGTCGAGTACCCACTTCGGAATCCTGCCTGTTCACGAGGTTGGTTTTCCTCCAAATTTGCAGCTATTCTGTTTGTGAGGACTTTAGTGAAGAGTTTGTAAATGACTGATAGCAAGCTAATGGGTCGATAGTTACTAAGGTCTTTTGAGTCGCCTTTTTTTTTTAAAGTAAAATAAGTATTGCATTACACCATGTTTTGGGAATTTTCTTCTGTTTTTGCTACTATTCCATCTTCTCCCGGAGCCTTCCCTCTTTTCATATTTTTAAGAGAAATATTTACTTCGTCTCGTGTTATCTCAAGTATTTCACTTGTGTCAACTGAAAAGTTAGCTATTGGTACTACTGTCTTTGATGTATACAGTTCTTTGTAAAATTCTTCAACTCTCTTCAGCATCATATCTCTGCATTTAATGGCTTCACCGTTTTTGTCTTTCAGTGATGTAATTTGTTGCTTTCCAAGTGCCATTTTACTTCGGACCTGTTTCAGACTTTTTCCTTTTTTGATGGTTTCTTTTATTTCATCCATGTTTCTTTCTTTTTTCTTCTCTTTGTCTTTTGTTGATAAGCATATTTAATTCCGCTCGTTCTATTCCACCTTTCTTTGTTTTTACTTTCATTACCTTTCTTTTTTTCATAAGCTCAAGTGTTATCTCTGAATACTTCCCAGCTTTGGTTGTATTAGGTTTTCCTACTGATTCTTTTAGCACTTTTGTTAGTCTGTCATTCAGCTGATCAATGTCACATTCAGCATTACTGAGAGCCTGGAATCTGTTCCTTATTTCCAACTGAAAAGCTGCTTTGTTTTCGCTGACTTTTATTGGGCATATCTTTTTATCTTTAATCGTCTTCTTTCTTTCACTTTTGAAATTGAATCTTGCTGTGTAACCCACCATTTTATGGTCACTTCCAATATATACTCTGTTGATAACTGACGTTTGTGATTGTGTTATTCTTATTTGCTATAATGAAGTCGATTTCATTCTTTGTTTCTCCATTTCGGCTTCTCCAGGTCCACTTTCTCCCTGTTCTTTTGTGAAAGAATGTGTTAATTATTCTCATGTTAAACATTTCTGCAAAATTTACCAATATTTCTCCTCTTTCGTTCCTTTCTCCCACTCCAAATTTTCCCATACATGCTTCTCCATTTCTTGATTTTCCAAACTTTTGCATTGAAGTCTCCCATGAGTATAGTATAGGTGGTCTTTTCTTCTTCCATAATCTGTGAGATGTCATTATAGAATGTTTCAATTTCTTCATCTGAGCTCTGAGAAGTTGGTGCATATACTTGTATCACTTTCAGGGTATATATATATATACATTGAGAGAGAAAGAGAGAGAGAGAGAGAGTAAACAGGAGTACGGTACATAGGAGGTACTGTACAAATAACTGGAGACCCGTTGATCCATGACGCGGTTACCCTTAAAAAACAAAAATGCTAATTCTAGTAAGATATCACCTACGAATTCTGTTAACTTGTCATGAAAAAAAAAAAAATGGTTGACAGATAACAGGCATCGAAATTTTTATAAGAGAGGCAGAAGAGGGGCAACATTTCGCTCTTTGATCTCCAGTCTACCGATCTGTAAAAGAACAGAATCACAGAATGTCCTTATTATCAAGCAAACGTGTCAGAGTCGTCAGCATGCATTTTTAACATGGAAATAAGTCTCAGTATGGGCTTATACTCTGAGAAAATTTGTCAAGCCAAATTTTTAACGAATCAGTTGTTTTTGCATTAACAACTGATGTTCCTAACCTACTTCATTGTTCCATTACTCGAATATTAATGTAATTTTCCCCTAAATTAGTGATGCATCTCCAGCTTTTGAGGTTTATTACATTATTGCTAGTTGAAGTATCATTTTCTATTCCCCCCAAAAAATAAATTTTTAGGATCGTCACATTCGATAAGAATTTTCAATATTTGCAATAGATCTCGTCTGATTCGTCGCCATTTCAGAGAAAACATATTTTGTTTCTTTAGTCCCTCTTTGTAAGTTAAATTTTGCAGTGATGGGATCATTTCTGTGACTGCGCTGCACTTCCTTGAGCCTATCTTCGTCTGTATTAACCCCTACACGTTGGTTGATGTGTTATACCATCACGATTTGAGGCGCAGAGCACCACCGGTTGATGTATAGCTGCAAGCATCTTCCCGCCACCCTTTGAACCCACGACTATTTTCTATGACAACCATAGGGTAGGTACGTACAGTCCCCAAGGTACCCCACTGATGCACGGCTCAGTCCGTACACCACACTGGTGGAGTGGAGAGTGATGTCTTCCTCATCATCTTCATTCGATTCCGCTCCCCCATATGCGGGGCCGATTGCATCGTCGGTCCCCGCAAAAGTTCTGCCCTTACCACCAGGGAAAGGGCACAGTGACTGAGGAAGTGTGTGGGAAATTGTAAATAATAAACAGGCATGCACAAGTGTGTTTTTTACATACATATGTGAAATGTAAGCTACTGTAGTATAAGTTATATCTAGGAAGTGTTATGAAATAAGTGTTTTATAATAAGATTTACAAATACAATGCAATAAGTGTTACTGCTTATGGTTATTTGTGAAAAATTATTGGAAATTCCTTGAGTAACCCTATCTGGTACAGTGAAAGAAAAACCAGGAGTGTTCGGGCGAGAAAGGAAATGACCTGGTTGGCTGTAACTAAATTGTTTCCCTCATTACTCAGAATATAATGGTGAATAATTATGTGAGAATTAGCATATTTGTGATGTGAAATACAAAAAACGTATGTTGTATATAACAGTAATATTTTCACGACGCCCCTGATTAGTAGAGATTAGTCACAATTTCAGTACAAGTAATTACCTAATACTCAACCATACTGCATGAAACAGCAAGAGCATTTACTTTTCAAAGTGCAGTTACCGGTAATCGTGATGTGAAATGCAAATGTAAGTGCCGTTGTAGAGGGAAATTATTATAACTGATGCAAAAAGTGAGTATAGAAAATCAAAGAGCTATTCTTTTCCCACGCATGTACGGGGTATTGTGGCACTATGAATCAGCCGGGAAACCCTGTTAGAAGCCACATGAACAGGGTGATAACTCATCCTTATGAGAGAGAATATGGAAAAGTCAAAGAATGAGTGGAAAGTTCCGGGGGACCGGGCAGTGTTACAATCACCACTCCGGTCAGTACTGCCAAAGCTTCCCAGCAAGTCCATGGTCACTGGCAGTGACGCTCACCCAGAAAAGCCCGCCAACATACGGAAAACCAGTCATCTTTAACTTACTCTTACTCATCGATAGTACCACCTGGAGACGTGGGGATATTTTCATTTGAAAGAGGAAGATTTGTTGAGTCTATATGTATCTTTAATTTTTTCTCTAACTCTTATAGTTCGACAGATATTAGGGTTTGTTGTAAGGGTATTTATTTCAAAATCATGAAAATCCCCCATATGAAGAAGTGGGCAATGTTGGAAAACCCCTGACGGGTGTGGATCAAGATTCCCGGACCATTGCTGTACATGATATTTTAGATGTGGCCTAACTAATGACAACAAAGTGTGGAGACAATACCGGGCGTTTTATGATCAAAGTTCTTAGCAATGACACCGAACATTTCGTTTGCCTTTTAACTGGCTACTATACACTGCTTTAAGTTACTGAGATCGTTACCTATAGTAACTCCTTAATCCTTCCAGTCCTTTACTTCCGTTAGTGTGGTATTGCACATGCAATAACCATTTTTAATGTTTTTGTCAAAAAAGTGCATTACCTTACATTGATCTGCGTTTAATTTCACTTAATATATTTCACAACAGTTCATTAACTAATACAGGTAGTTGTATAGATTCACTGTCTGCTTTCGAAGTGATATTGCCTCGAATCTTGTTGTCATCTGCCAATTTCGGAACCTTATTATTAAGTGGTTTTTTTAGACCATTCATATGCATGTAAATAGTGAAAAAAGTGGTCCTAGAACTGACCCTTGAGGATCTCTGCTTTTTACTTCTAGCCAGTCTAAATTTTCGTCATTCATCACTACGGTACTCACTGTCTGCGTTAACCAATCACCAATCCTTGAGGATCTCTGCTCGTTACTTCTAGCCGGTCGAAGTTTTCGTCATTCATCACTACAGTACTCTTTGCGTTAACCAATCACCAGTCCTTAAACACAATTAGTTAGAGGCAATAGGCTTTTATTTTTTTAGTAGTCTTAGATATGGGACCTTATCAAAGACATTCAAGAAACAGAGGTGTTTTGCATCAGACAGTATGTTTCCGTCCCAGTTGTCGTATGTTTATAAAAAAAATTCAAGCAACTTTGTAAGGCGTGACCGATTATTACAAAACTTGTGTTGATTATCTATTATAAGATTATTCTTATTACGGAACAGGATAGTTTAATTCCTAATTTTTTTCCAAAAATTTCCATAGTATCGGTAATAGGCTTATTGAACGGTAATTTGGGGTGCGTTTTTTATCGTCTTCTTAAAAGATGGAAGATAAATTAGTGAGTTTCCATTGATTATACTCTACATTTAGTTAATGATTTATTAAATATTTTACTTGTAGGTAAAGCTAACTGTTTTCAATATTCACGCAGAATACGAGAAGAAATCTAACCAGGGCCAGTTGATTTATTTGGGATGATTTTCTACACATAGTTTAACACTTCGGGTCCTGTCACTTCGTTGATTGATAATTTAGCATCTAGTCCTGAGACAAATGATTGAGGGATGGAAATATATACCCTTTTTTCTTTTGTGAAACACTGTGAAAATTGTTCAGTATTGTTGCTATTACTTGGTTACCATGAACGAAATCATCCTCCGAGTTTAGCAGAGGGCCTATGCTATCTTTTACATTTCTTACTCGTCACACATATGAAAAAAAAATAATAATAATAATGGGGGTTTGGCATTGATTCACGAGAAATTTCATGCTCTTTCCCTCGTTTAGTTGTCCTAATACTTTTCGTACATTCCCGCTATGTTATATAGAATATTTCTGTCATTGTAATTTCTTGTATGCTTATATTTCCTTAATATACTCTTTTCTTACGTCCAATAATTTCTTCGTTATTATTAGACAAGCAGGCTGGTTTATTTGTCAGATTATTTATTTAGCTAATTCTCGGAATATATTTTCTCTAGTTAGACTTCAGTCGATTAGGGAATATTTTCCACATTTTTTGGATGACATCCACCTTCAGAAACTTTGATCAGTTGATGTTGGCAATTTCGCTGCTCATATAAGCAAAATTAGATTTTATGAAGTTAGGAACTAAGAGGCTATTTACGCTGGTCTTACGATGTATGTTGACCCGCGGTATCCCATCAATGTATGGGTTCATCACAACTTTTTTTCACACTGAGACCCAGTGATGTACCAGTATGTTTTGCAACTGCTAGGGTCGTCATTTGCACATTTTGCAAGTTTTGCTGGTGATTTTTGGTAGCCATACGAGGGAGACCTTCCTCTAACCGCCGCCAGGCGGGGACACTCCCCAACCTCGCGTGACCTCCACGTGCCATTGTCTTGGTCACTCACCTGTTAGCAGCGACTCAGTCAAGACATGGTGCACCGTGGTCTATCTGATGACGAAATTCAAGCCACCCTTGATGTCTTCACAGGCGACAGCGATTCGCCAATCAATTATGATATGGAGGACAAGGATTATGTGATGCCAGAGGAAGAAATGCGCGGCAGTGATGGGGAGGTACTGTAGCCAAGGAAGGTACTGTATGTCACGTACTGCAGGGCTGGGGAAGGCCAGCCTGGACCCCAACAACGTGCACACACCTCTGTCCAGCCCCTAGACAAAGGGTCTGACGAGGATGAGGACGAGGACAAGGACGGAGCAGTAGGTAGGGGTGTTCCCTCGTGGTTGGGGAGCTGAAGGAGCAGTGAAAAAGAAAATAAGGTATGGAGCAATTGCTTTGTCTGGGGAAGGCACGAATGGTGGGGCTGGTGTGAGTGAAAGGGTATGTGGTGGTGGTTGTGGGGTGCCAGCTCCCGGGCGAGCACGTGGTGTACCTGAGGAGCGGGCAAGTGGGGAGCAGCCGCTCCCCAGCACCTCTCTCACCCTGTAAACTTCCCGTGCTTTCTTCCCACAGTCCCATGATGTGGGGAGAGGAAGGAAAGGGAAAAGAAAAGGGAGAGGGAAGAGAAGCACGAGTGGGGAAGGGCGTGGCTCTCCACCTTCGCGACCTCCCCCACCATCCTCTCCTCTCCACTCCAGTGAAGGCAACGCTGGGGACAAGGCTGGAGAAAGTTGTGTGTCGTGGGACTGGGAAGATGGGAGTAATTTCACTCTCATCATTCACCAGTTCACAGAGGAGTGGCAATCTGGCTGTACCGCAACTGGCCTCCATGCAGACTCCACCAGGGTGGATTTCTTCAACCAATCCTTCAGTGAGTAGTCTGTGGAGCAGATAGCGGACCAAACCAACATGTTTGCTATCAACCAGCACTGCCAAAGTGAGCATGAAGGTACAACTAGCAGTCACTGCCAGCAATATGATTACCCAGTCACGACAGGTGAGACGTTCATATTTCTTGCCCTGGTTCTCTTGATGGGTATTGTGAGGACACAACAAATTCGGCAGATTGATCTACTACAGACCTTATGATAAACACACCTTTCTTTGGGAAGGTAATGGGTCGGAATAGATATCAGCAAATTCTGAGCTGCCTCCACTTTTACGATGCTGATGACCCCGCGAATGCTAATAACACTGACAGAATAAGGAGAATAAGGATGGTTTCTGATCACCTGCAGGAAAACTTCTGCTCATCCTTCTATCCTTACAGAGACCTTGTCATAGACGAGAGTCTCGTGTTGTGGAGAGGCTATATTTCTTTTCGGCAGTATACACCCAGCCCGTTTTGGGTTCAAGATCTTCGTTATGTGTGACTGTAAGACTGGTTATGTGCAAGACATAGTCTTGTGCACTGGTGCACAGACAGACATAAGAGAAGATCGAAGTATTGGACTCTCAGGGGCCATGGTGAAGACCATGATAGAGGAGTACCTTCATCATGGTCACATCTTGTACCTAGACAACTGGTACACTAGGCCCCTTCCCACTCGGTACCTCCGCCGTCATGACACCAGAGTCTGTAGCACTGTGAAAAAAAAAAAAACGCCCACATATGATCAAGGTTGGGAGGAAACTCTACAAGAATGAGGTGTTTTTTTTTTTTCAAAGCAAATAACAACCTCGCCACCGTATGGAACCACAACAGGGAAGTTTTCCTCCTGTCAATGGTACACCACCCCCGATGCACTGTACCGACTCTGTGGATTATCTCAGCAAGAGGAGGTTCCACGTCTGGGAACCAGAGTTGGTAATTGACTACATTGTCAACATGAGGCAGGTTGACCAGTCTGACTCCATGATTTTCAGTGTGGAGTGTGCCAGGACCACACTGAAGTGGTACAAAAAGCATTTTTTCCACCTGCTAGACATCACGGTCCTCAAGGCCCCTACCTCCACGCCTTGACTACCGGTGCCTCAGAGACCTTCGAGGGGTTTGTGAGGGAGCTGTCCCATGAACTAATCTCCAAATATGCAGAGGAAAGGTCACACCACCACCCCCACCCCGCCACTGACAGCCAGACTCCCCTATGCCTCACAGGACGCCACTTCCCAAGCATCATTCCTCCTCAACTGAACTGTCCTAGACCCCAGCACCGCTGTCATGTATGCAGTCGCTTGAAAGCAAGACTAACCACTTAGAGAAAAGACACGAGGTACGAGTGTGTTGACTGCAACGTAGGATTGTGTGTGGAGCCCTGTTTCCGGGAATACCACACCTTAGTACACTTCTGATACTGTGTGTGCTTGCGATATATGACACTCACTATAGTAGTAGTAAGGCCTGTAAGTATATATGATAACTGTTATAAAAGGTGTAAACTGGTGTATGTTTGTGGGAAAGTATTATGTAAGTTGAAAAATTGATTGTAAGTTGAAACACCAGTCACAGTGAGTCACTGGTGCAAGAAATTGGCGATTTTTATGTGTTCAGTGAGTGAAACACAGCTTATATCGCCTATGCTTGTGTGTGAAAAACAATATATTCTTGTACTACATGTAAATTCGTACCAAATGAAAAAATGCCGAGCTATTCTGAGTGGTTTGGAATAGTTACCCCTACCATAGCAAGCGTGAGAGCAACAGCACGGCTCCAGAGAAAACGGTACCAGGTTTGGGGAGTGTCACCTGTACAGCACACTTCTAGGCTCAGGTGAGCACTTTTTTTTTTTTTTCCATTGTTTTCATAAAAAGCGGAGGTTTGAGCAAAAAAAAAAAAAAAAATCCAAAATCTGCCGGGATTGGGGGGGTGGTCATTGGTGGAAAATCGGCCGGGACGCGACGGGTTAATTTCAAGTCTGTTGATATTATGACGGCTGTTACTAATATTATCTGAACTTACCATCAACATCACACAAATTTATTAGATCATTCTCTGAGGGTAAGGCAAGCTCGGGTATATTATTGCCACAGTTCGATATATTCACTGCCTGACTGGAAAATGCAGCCCCTGTCAGTTCTGACAACCTGTTCCCTACTTTGCATTCACAGCTTTTCAATCAATATTAGTGTTATTAACCCCCCCCCAAAAAAAAAGTCCTTGTTTTCTATTAATGATTTAATTTTGTTGTACCGTATTTTATCGCTTTCCTCCTCAGACTTGGTCGGTTTGTATACTACAACGAAAGGATGGGTTTATCATTCTCTGTGAAACTTTCAACATACAAAAAAATCTTATGTTTCAAAATCCAAATTACTGGTCTGTATTGCATTTACGTGTCTTTTTTATGTACATTAAAATTCTCCCACGGTTTGTTTTTCAATTACATTATAGATTTCAGTGAGACTTCTCCAATAAGGTGCTTGCCACGAGGGTTTAACTATAATTCTAAATCAATAAAAGGGTACCAACATATAGAAAAAATAAAAAAGAGAATAGTAGAGGTTCCCCAAAGGGGGAATCACACCAGCTGCTAGCCGATGCGGAAATTGACTTTGACCTTGACCTGTTTTCACCAATTTTGAACTCTTAAGAAATTTTCATCCCTATTACACGCTTGTAAAACTTTGTGATGTCTTGAGCGGTTGCGAAGTTATTGTAACAGACACACAGACCTTGAACTACTTTCACCAATTTCGAACTCGTGTTCGATTTTTTTCCCAACTGTACACCTGTAATTTTTTTTTTATGATATCTTGAGCAGTTCCGAAGTTATCGTGCTATTAGACACACACACACACACACACACACACACACACACACACATACACACACACACACACACACACAAACTGAAAACAATACCAGCTTCGCTATCATGGCTGGTAACAATCGAAGACAAGAAGGAACATCGATGGTTGGGTGGGGGTGGGGGATGAGGGTGACGGTAAAAAATGGTTGGTGAAGGCAAAGACGAGTGGTCAGAATGGGAGTCATTAGTGGTGGAGTAGGGTGGGACAAGTACAGTACCGGTATGTAAAGAGACGATAATATGTACAAAACAAGACAAACCATAAAATATCATCACCATATTCATCGTGGTCGTCGTTATCCGACACCTTTATCCTTAGGATGAAGGTTGTGGGTAAAGATATAAAAACAAATGAGAAACAAGGAGAAGAGTCCTCACCAAAGAAGGAGTAAATGAAAGAAACTCAGTAACACAAGAAAATATAGAGTCGGAAAAACAGCAAAATATAAGTGGCAGGAGTGAAAGGGGAAAATTATGAAGGTGAGAATGAATCTTAAACGTAGTTAAAAAAGAACATTGAAGACAGAGTCAAAGGAGACAGAAGGAAGTTAGCACCCGTCCTGATAAAGCCTCAGTTTGGATGTACACCAATAAAGACAGAAAGAAAATAATATATACGGTATTAAACTTGGAGATAAAGACAAAATATAAAGTTGAAGAAAAAGAGAATCATTTAAGAAAAAGAGAAAGGAGAAACACTGGAAAAACTAAGAAAATCAGTAAAGCTTGGGCATGAGACTGATATGGGAGAGGTTGTTCGCGGTACGCTAATAGTAACTCGGAGTTGAGTTGGCATTTCAGACGCCATTAAAGACAGAGAAAAAGACAATAATTAAAGACAGACGATGAACAATCAAGAATAATGAAAAATAAAAAAAGAAAGATACGTCGAAAAGCCAATAATAAACACAGACATGATAGAAATGAGGAATTCGGTAGAAGGAAACATAGGAAATACAGTTACTAAGAGGAAGTTAATATGTAGAATAAATATGCAAAAACAAAGAAAACAAAAAATATATAATGAATAAGAGGAATATTACAGAATGAGAAAAAGTGAGACAGAGGCTGTCAGTGGGTGTTGTGATAAGTGAGCCACAGCTGGATATCCATCACAGAGACCATCCCTGAGCACTCTTAAAGTATACCAATATTTCTGGCTTTACCCTGGCATGAGGGAGGGACGGAGGGAATGGGGAGGGGGTGAGAAGAGGTACTGGGTAGGAGAGGGAAGGATGGTGGCAACAGAAAGTGGAAGTTAAGATGGGAGGTATGTAGTGGGATGAGAGGGAGCTTAGGGATAGGAGTGGGAAAGAAGAAAGGGAGATTGAGTAGAGGGAGTATAGGAGAGATGAGAGAAAGGAATGGAGGGAAGGCATAGAGGTAGGGAGAGGGGAGATGGAGAGTGGATAAGAGAAAAGAATGAAGGGTTGTTGGAGGACTTGAAGGGAATAAAGCGTGTGAATAGTATAGGAGTGAGTGAGAATGGGACAGGGAGGAGAGTTTTAGGAGTTTATAAGGGGACTAGAGGGTAAGAGTCAAGGGTTGGAAAAAGAAGCGAAATGTAACGAAAAACATGAGCAAATAGGAAGGAATATAGAGATGTTGAACGAGGAGGAACATGGTGTGCATGAGTGGGAAGGGAAGTGGAATACAGGTGGAGTGAGGGGAGGAGATGGGGGGATCGGGAGGACAGGAGAGGATGGAGGAGGATACTGAGAGATGGTAGGTAGGAAGCGATGGAGGGAAGGAAGGATGGGAGAAGAAGGAAAGTGGGAGAGAGGAGGACTAAAACGAGGAGGAAGGAGTCGGCTACAGAGGAGAGGAGTGGGAGGGGGAAGGGCGTGGGGGAAAGATTGTGAAATTTAGAAAGAGAAGGGGAGACTGAAAAGGTAAGGGGGGAAAAGGAAAGCAGGGAAGGAAGGACTGGAAATTTAAAAGAGAACAGTGGGAGAGATAGGTAAGGGGAATGGGAAAGATGAGAGAGAGGGGCGAGGAGAGGAATGAGAGGATGAGTGCATCGGAGAGGGAAAAAGATGGAAGGCAAATGCATATGAGGGAATAAGAAGGGGGAATGAAGAGGATAAGGAGAGCTGGGGACGCTGAGAGAGAAAAACAGAGAACTGGAGGCTTGGAGGTGGCGTAGAAAGTATGGAAGAGATGAAGGTGAAAAACTGGGAGAGAAAGGAATGACTACAATAGAAAGATGTAGAGGAGGGAAAGGAGAGATAGAGGAAATGGTGAGATGGGGAAGAGGAGAATGAAGAGAAGGAGGGAGAAGAAGAAATGGAGGGATGGAGGGAATGGAGAGATGTAGAGAATGGAGTGATGCAGGGAACGGCGAGATGGAGTTAGGGGGCAAACAGAGAGATGAAAGAAGGGAAGGGAAGGGAGAGATGGGCAGAATGGAGAAAGGGGAATGAATGATGGAGAAGGGAGAAAATGGAGAAAACTTTATAAGTGAAGATTAGGGAATGGAGAAATGAAGGGAGTGGATGGCAGGAAAGGGAGGGGTGATAGGAATGGAAAGAGAGAGGAATAGAGGGGAGTATGGGCCGGGAAGGGAATGAGTACAAAGGAGTACAAAGGAAACCAAACAGCAACAGACCTATGGTCTTTTCGAGGCTGTTTGTTACGGAGTGGACTATGATTACGAGATCTAACTCTACATGCTGAAGGATAAGGATAGTAAAGCAAGAAGGCTTCCGCCGCCTCCAAACTCTCAAGTTAAAACTGGCAAGAAAAAGTGAGAAAAACCACCATGCAGCATGGAAAAATTGACATGGAATTTTCATAGGAAAGACTGAAAAGGAAAAGCTACATTCTATAATACATTATCTATAAACTACCAGTATGAATAACCTGAAAGAGAAAGTAGTAAAGTAAACTGAGTAATCGAATAAATAAATAACTAATGCATGTCACTATGTACGGGTACGTTGAGTTGACGGGGCGTCTGCGGACACAGTGTGGAAATTGTACAGTGCACAGTGTGGATATTCAGGGGTGGTGCGACAGCCTTGCTTGGCGCCATTAAGGTAGGCAGCAGTCAATCAGGCCACAGCTCCCTTCATTCCACTGAGCCTAGGAACTTTCCCATGTGGAACAAGCACACAAGTAACCTCCTGAAGCAGTGACCCCTGGTACATTAAAAAAATCCCGATGGTGGTCAAGTAACTAACAGGGCCCCTCAGTGATCCATAGCGCATCACAGGTCGAAAATATAAGTAGTGACCGTTAACTCAGGGCTATCTCTGCACATCCTAGTCTGTGCATATACTATATTTGCATTTAATAAATTGATCCAGGCTCTAAAAAAAACTAAAATAAAATAGAAAAGAAAATTATACATACACAGGTGTTTTATTCAGGAGTTAACATATTAAACTGGGGGTTAGATGCCAAATACTTATCCAGGCAACCTTTAAAGGTATGTACTGTATTACAATTTACTACGTTGGAGGGCAATTTATTCCATACATTTACAACTCAATTGAAGAAGAAATGCTTAGCTTCATGCGACTGGAATCGTTTGCCAACTATTTTATGCCCATTGCCTCTTATTGTAATTCGAGTGATCAACTGTGAAGTATTTATCGACAGCCATGTTATCATGTCCTTTGAATATCTTGACTACTGGAATTAAATCTCCTCGTATCCTCTGTTTTGTTAGGGTAAAGAGATTCAGGGTTTATAAACGTTCCTCGTACGGTTTATTTCTCAATCTAGGCATCATCTTTGCCATCCTTCGATGCACTCTTTCAAACTTTTCCATATCCTTTTTATAATACGGTGACCAAACCTGAACGCAATACTCCAAGTGCGGGCGTAGTAAGGAATGATACAAAGTGAGGACAATATTATCGGATTTATATTCAAATGCTCTGCCTATGAATCCAATCAGTTTATTGGCTTTTTCACAGCTTCAGTACATTGTTTGCTTGGTTTCAAATCGTTTGTTATTATAACTCCTAAGTCTTTTTCATGGTTAACCTTATCCAGTTGGACATTATTCATGCTATAACTAGCTCTTACATTTTTACTGCCAATGTTTAGCACTTTGCATTTGTTAATATTGAAATCCATTTGCCTAACTTAGGCCCAGTTAAACAGTTGATCAAGATCTCTCTGAATTGCCTGCCTTTGCAGTGCTGTGTCTGCTCTGTTACCTGTTTTATATCTCATACCAATTAATCTGGCCAGGCATGTATGGCAACACTGTTCCTGCTGAGATTCTGATTGGCTGGAGGTGTTTGTTCGATTTCGTTGTTGCCTAAACTGATACTCTCCTTATTATCAGATGTGATACTAAGTTTGTCGACAACACAATCGTCAAAAGCAATAAGAAATCCGTTAGATACTTAACAACAATGAAATTTTCTCAGTAAGATAGAGATATGAGTCAACAAAAGAATTATGATAGTCCAAGTCAAGGTTAGCATTCGAACAATTCCTTTAAATCTCCACTCCTTAATATAACAGAAAATTAAGGAAACCTGCTTAATCTAAGTGTTGGTATAACACATTTAAATTTTAAGATCAGTCTGTATTATGATAATGGAGGAGATATAATGAAATAGTTTTCCTTTAGCTTACTTTCATTTTCGCAATTTTTTTCAAACCTCCCTCCCCGCAGAACTCGTCTTTTCATTAGAATTTTTAATTATTTAGAGTTGTGGCATGATTTAAGGGTGCGGACTGATCTTTTTAATTTAAATGTGTGTTATACCAACGTTTATATTAAGCAGGTTTCCTTAATTTTCTCTTATATTAGGGGGTGTCGGAGATTTAAAGGAATTGTTCGAATGCTGACCTTGACTTGGACTACCATAATACTTTGTTGACTCATATTTCTATCTTCCTACGAAAATTTCATTGTTGTTAAGTATATAACGGATTTCATATTGCTTTTCACGATTGTACTGTCGACAAACTCAGTATCACATCTGATAATAAAGAAAGTATCGGTTTACACAACAACGAAATCGAACAAACACCGCCAGCCAATCCGAATCTCGGCAGGAACAGTGTTGCCATACATGCCTGGCCAGATTAATTGGTATGAGGTATAGTATCATCAGCAAATTTTGAAATCTTACAACACAATCCTTCGTCAATATCATTTACATATATTAAGAAAAGAATAGGATCTAACACTGAACCCTGCGGCACTCCACATGTAACGTTTATCCAGTCTTACTTTTTTCCATTTATTACAACTCTTTGCTTTTGTCCGGTAAGCTAATCTTCTACCCACCCGAGAACATTACCGCTGAAACCATGTGCCTTTGGCTTCTGAAGGACTCTTTGGTGTGGAACTTTGTCAAAAGCCTTTTGAAAATCGAGGTAGACCACATCGACAGATTTAGTCTCGTCATACATATTCAGTATATCATTGAAAAAGTCCAGCAGATTCGTAAGGCAAGAGCGACTATTACGAAAACCATGTTGAGAATCTTTTATGAGATAATTTGTTTCTAAGTGTTTCACAAACTTGTCTCTGATAATAGTTTCAAGCTATTTGCAAACCACCGACGTTAAACTAATTGGGCGGTAGTTTTCTGGTTGGGCTCTGTTGCCTTTTTTTAATATTGGGGTTACGTTAGCAAGCTTCCATTCATGCGGCACCTTACTGCTCTTAAGTGATAAGTTAAAAAGTTCAGATAAGGGCTTTGATGTTTCATTCTGTAGTTCCTTCAATACATGTGGCGGTATTTTTTCCGGTCCTCATGCTTTATTCTGTTTTAATTTGTTTATTGCAAGCAGTACGTCACAATCGCTAACTGTAATGTCAGTGATTATGTTGCCCTCTTCTATAGGAATGGGGGAAACAATAGGAATCGTATACCGGTACATATTTTCTGTTGTAAATACTGACGTCATCATAGTTTCATCATCGGTGTGCTGTTCGTTATCTGTGATTAAGGGACCGATTGATGGAGTTATTACCTTTTTGCTTCTTATGTAACAGAAAAATTCTTTGGGATTTGATTTACTGATACTTGCAATATGTGTCTCAAGGTTTTTCTTACTGCATTTAATTATTTTCTTGGCTTTTCGTCGAAGGGCATCATATTCATTTTTATCACTTTGACTCTTTGTAGTATTATAATTCTTAAATGCAAGATTTTTTGCTTCAAGACAATGTTTAATGTCGGAGTTCCACCATTTTGGCTTAGAATTTTTGGTGGGCCTTCTGTTGCACATTGAAATACATAACCTGATGACACTGTTGAGAGTTTCTCTTAAGTAATTCCAAGTGTCATTGATATCTAAAGTTTCGACAATGGGATGCCAATCACCTGCACCTGCAATTGCCTGTAATTTCTCAAAATTTGCCCTCTTAAAGTTGGGCACTTTCTCACAACTGGCCTTGACACTGCCATCACTGAATTTAATGTTAAATGTAAATATACGATGATCACTTGTACTAAATTCTTCTCCTACAATAACATTACTCACTACATTTTCTGATATAGCTAAGACAAGATCTAGGATGTTAGCTCTACGTGTCGGATAATTTACAAATTTTTACAGAGAACTTTCCTGTAAGTTTGTATATAGGTCTACCCTGTCTGTGAGGATAGTGTTTCTCCCCATTTTGGAACTGGTAAATTAAAGTCACCAAATATTAGTGCTTTGCATACAAGATATTTCGGCAATTTGATTGTAGATTTCATTATTGATGTTTAGTGGCTGACCGGATGGACGATAAATTAACCCAAGAGTGATTTTATGACAAGATTCATTTCTAGTTGAATATAAAGAGTGTCAATGTTTTCAATACATGGCTTGGTAATTTCGACTGGATGAAATCCTGAGTTAATATACAACAACACACCGCCCCCTGCTCAATTCTTCCTTTCAATATTGAAAATGTAATAGTCCGGTAAATCAAAGTCTGGTAGCAAATCTCTCTGTTGAGTATTTAGCCACGATTCTATTACACCCATTACATCATAATCTTCGGTAAAGACAAGGGCCTCTAAATCAGAAAATTTATTATGTAGACTACGCGCATTTGCAAGGATTGCTTTAATGTGTTTTCCTTTCCGATGTGGGGAGCTTCCATTATTTATTGATTCATCAGATCGTATAACATCTTCGTTTGCTTCCCGTGATGCTTGTTTTTTCTCCAGAAAAAACTTACGGCATCATTAAGCAAACGACCGAGATGGGGAGAATCAACGGCATTCAAGTTTAGTCCATCGTTTGCAAATAGTGTACACTGCTTGTAAAACTGGTTCTACATGTCGATATACTCAACTCCTTCCTGTAAGCAAAGTGACTTAACTCTGTTATTAATACTAAATGCTCTGCTGAAGAAGGCATTCCCTGCATTAATCCTTGGGCGTATGCCTGAAATTAAAATATTAAATGCTTTGCTGAAGAAGGCATTCCCTGAATTAATCCTTGGGAGTATGCCTGAAATTAAAATATGGTTAGTTTTCTCCTTGTAGCGTCGAATCATCTTCCTGTACTTCTCCATCAGCTCCTCTGATCGGGTTCCCATGACATCATTGGTACCTGTATGAATGATAACAAGGCTGTCATTTTCCGCATTCTCAAAAACGTCATCCACGGCCTCTGTCACGTCATCTACTCTTGCACCTGGAATACAAAAACGCTTTCGTTTAGAGGGTGCCTGGCCGCAAAATTCCACCAACTGACCACGGATGATGGAGTCCCACACAACCCGTGCCTCGTGAAGAGGTGGTGGAGAAAGGATGGTGGACTGGTGAGATATGGAAGATTAGCCAAATGGGACTGGATGAAAAGCAGTGAGTTGACAGCTGGGTGGGGAGATGGGAGAGCACTGAGGATGAGAGGGCAAGAATGAGATGAGAGATGGAAGACGAGGTGGAAAATGAAAGAGGGCGATTATTGATGGTGAGACTTTGAGGGACTGGACACTCAGGAAAATATTTCCGTTGAGAAAAAAGGCCTTATTTTCGCATACTTCGCTCTGATATTTTTTTCTATATGATTATGTCATTGACGAGTATATCGCTTTAATATCAATACAGTTTGCATCAGGAGGGTACAAGAAAACAACAAGGTCATGTGGAGAGAATAAATCGCTAAGGAAGAAAAGTTCGTAAATCTCTAGAGCCGTACAGAATGCCCGAACTACAATAATTAAAGCCAATAATATGGACAATGTGCCCTTATTATTACAACTTCTACGGCCAGAGGAAAACGACACTTTCATGCAAAAGCAAACTTCTATTTAATTAAAGCAGAGTAACATGGATAATGTGCTCTTATAATTACAGCTTCTACGGCCAGAAGGGAGCGATACTTTCTTGCAAAAGCAAATTTATATTTAATACTGGAAAATCATCTACTCTACTAGCACATAACATTACTATAAAATGAATAATTAGAGCCATGACAATCAGATATCCAAAATCCTGGAAGTGCATAGTGCAATCAAAACTGGTGAAGGGGTTTTGATAAACCTGGCAGGATGGTCGAAGTGGGTCACACATAGGGTAGTTTCAGTTTCGTGTCGATTGATGTTATCTGAAGTTGCGTTTTTGCCCCTAATAATTGTACCAACTGATGTTACAATACATGCACGTAGAAGAGGTAGCGGGACGTTTCCATGGAGTTTCATGCATCTTTGCAAAGAGAGAGAGAGAGAGAGAGAGAGAGAGAGAGAGATGAGGGTAGGGGGGATGTACAATTCTGATGTCTATTACATCATTAATGCTACAAAAAGATGGTTTTATTCAGCAGAAAATGATGGCAGCTGCGATTGTGGTTGTGGTGGTGGTGGTGGTGGTAGTAGGGGTGGTTGTTGTGATATCTGTGATGCTGATATATGTTGTGGTGGTGGTACCGGTGATCATGATGATGGTGGTGGTGGTGGCTGTGGTGGTGGCTGTGGTGGTGATAGCAGTCGTGATGATGATGATGGTATTGGTGGTAGCTGTGAGGGTGGTAGTGGTGGTGGTGGTAGCTGTAGTGCTGGTGATGGTGGTGGTGTTGGTGGTAGGTGTAGTGGTGGTGATGGTGCTGGTGGTGGTAATAGTTGTGAGGATGGTGGTATGGTGTGGTAGCTGTGACTATGGTGGTGGTAGTGGTGGTGGTAACTGTGATGATAATGGTGGTGGTGGTGGAAGCTGTAGTGTTGGTGGTGGTCGTGGTGGTGGTGGTAGTTGTGAGGCTGGTGGTATGGTGGTGGTAGCTGTGTGATTGGTGATGGTAGTGGTGGTGATGGTAGCTGTGGGGGCGGTGGTGGTCGTGGTGGTAGCTGTGGGGGTGGTGGGGGTGATAGCTGTGACGGTGGTGGTGGTAGCTGTTCAGAAACGGTTGTCATTGGGCAAGTGCTTTGCAGCCCGATAGGCACGGAGGAGAATAGATACGAAGTAATGACTCAACGTTAAAACTGTGATACCCTTACCTTCACGCCATCTAGTGCAGAAGCTAGATAAGGGAGAACGGGAATAAAAGAAAACGGTTGTAGGGTAGATTATGGTTAGCATATGAATTGGGAATATACAGGCCTACCACGTGAAACTAAGTTAATTTTATCAATAGATATTTATATGGTACATGGGCATCCTTCACCACTGATACCATGTGGGTGGTGAGTAGTGTCCCATATATTGTATTTTGAGACAAAGATTCATTCCAGTGATAAAAGTGTGCGACTCTGAACATAATGGATGTATTAATAATACAGACAAGAATACTGTAGTGTATTTATTGGGTAATGGGTAGGACAGCTTGCCACATACATGTTAGCTTACATTATTACCCTGAAAACATTCAGACGGGAAACAGAAACCCATAGCCGTTTGTTGTTTTTGCTCTGTTAATCAAAAGTATTATGTTGATTTAACTAAAAAAAAAAAAAAAAAAAAGTCTTTCCACTGTTTTCAGATGCACTGTCGTCTACCACATACCTGTGGATATATTGGCAAAAAAACAACTATCCCTTCCTGTGTGAAACATACCCTTTGAAAACAAAAAATAAAATGTAGCTTTCATGTTTCTGGATCACCACAGCAGAAAGGGCCAGACATAAAAAAATCATTGCTGTGTGCGGCTCATATTCCTGGTTTTTCCGTTGGTCCTTGCCTTCCAACACTGTTCTGTAGTTGCAGAGAGCAACATAAAGATCTAGTGCTTACTTCACCGTTGGTTGTGTTTTTCTTGTGTTTGGACTTAGCCTGTAGTTTGAGGGGGAAATTAAGTACGGTAGACGGGGCCCCCCTGGTCAGGTTTTCTCGTTTCTGCGCATGCACAGTACGACTTGTGTGACGTCATGGATGAGTCACTCCATTTCCCTTGCTACCATTGGTCTGTTCTGTTGTGCTGGTGAAGCTGACGTCCCGCTCACCCTGTTCCCTGCCTAGGTGTGCAGCATGGATTACTCGGGCCCTGCCACCCTCGAGGACCTTGAAGCTGACCTGGCGCTGAGTGATGAGCACGAAATGACTCAGAGTGACTGGTCACGGCTACCACAAAGTAGTAGCAATGTCTTGCTAGCTGGGGAAGTAGCTACAGAACCAGCACTATCTGAACCTGCTGCACCTCACCTTGTCAGCCAAGCATCTTCCTCTGCCAAACACCCCATGCATAACACCTCGGACAGCAACAGTGAGCCTTCATCCCCTGCTACCAAATCCTCCAAGCAGCAGGAAACTTCTGATCCTTTGCAGAGGCAACCGCCCTTAGAGCCAACACTCCTCACCTCCTGCAGCTTGTTCAATCTCCCCAAGTTTTGCCGTTGCTTCCTGCCTCTACGCCTCCAGCGTTCGCGCCCAGGGCTGACTACATCAAACTTCTATTCAAAGACAACCCAACTCTGGACATCAAACTTCGATGGTTGTCTGAGGTCAACCGTGCTTTTCACCTTGACCGCACCCAAGCGGAGGTCAAGATGTTTGCAATCACTTTCTGTTTTGTCTACATTTCCAGACATCACAGGGACATTGTAGATAGCGTAACTTAAGGAGAGTTCCTATCCCTTTCTTTGGAAATTCAAGACTCACCTGAGAGGCCCCACAAGTTTCCTACTTACCTCCTTACACATTATCCTGTCTGTATTGATCCCATCTTGGCCAAGGAGCTGCCAGGTATCTACTGAGCCTGACGTTTCCACCAGAATGGCACTCCTATCAATTGGCTGGTGGTCACCTGGAACCTTCCTCGCCCGCCACCGCCAATTGTCACCTTCAGCTTCCTTCCCTGACTCCCATCTTGTGAATTTCCGAAGATGAAGGACGAGCAACCGTTGTGCTTTTGATGCTGGAGCATTGGTCACATCTCCTGGTATTGCTCTGTGCCAGATCAGTGTGCATGGTCAACATGACTCTCGGACGTGTCCTCACCGACCCCCTCCACCTGCTTCTCATACAGCCTCGATGCAGCCCAATCCGCCACCTCCAGATAACTTGCACTGGAAATGTCCCCGATGTCGTCAAGAAGGGGTTAATGTTTGGCATGGCTGAACTAGATGCCGGGCTAACCCTGCCCCCGTTGCTATGCGTGGGACTTCACTAGCGTCACCACCACCACCACTCTGCACTGCCACTCCACCTGCCTCCACTGTTGGTTTGGACTCAGCTGCAGTCACTGAACTTTTGCTATGCTGTTGCCACTCTCAGGACTCGGATTAGCTCACTTACGGCACGTTTTGATGCAATACAAGCCCACATTGATGGCTTGGTTAGCAAGCAAGCCGCATTTGAGACAACATTAAACTCACTGGTTGAATCACAGCAAGTCATCATTACGACTGTCACCACCCTTATAGAGAAGCTGGACTCCATTGTCACTCCCATTGGCCGACTGAATGCTCCCCCCAGGGAGTCTTCCCCTCGTGGAAAGCCGTGTAGCACTTCTCATACCACCACCACTTCCTCATCTGGCCCTCACAAATGTCATTGCAAAGTTCAGTAACATGGCACAACTGCATGTCATCTCCTGGAATGCCTATGGTGTTACTAACCACTCTACACTTACTGCACTCAAAGGATATGTATACAGTCGCCACCCGGCTACCATATTCATTCAGGAATCCTTTGTTGGTCGTGCGTTACTCGGGGTAGAGGCACCCACTCTCAGTGGTTATGTTTCATACGTCCATCGAATTAGGAATGGACTTGTCACATATGTTCACTCTTCCATCCAGCACCATTTCCTCCAAAGCTCTGTAGACAATGAGACAACCATCCAGCGTCTTGAGGTCACCATTGGAAGTGGCACAGTTCGGCTGTGCAACGTGTACTCTGCACCAGGCAGGTTGAATACAGCTGCTCTCCCAGCTCCCACCATCCATGGCATCATATACAGTACATGGGGGATTATAATCCGAACACCCTGCTTTAGGGGACCTTTCTGCCACCGTTAACCATAACGGGACTAAACTTCTTGAGTATATTTGTCGAAATCAGTTCACCTGCTGGAACACCGGTGGGGCCACACACTCTCGAAGAGGCACACTAGATCACGTCCTTACATCCGGCCTCATGGTGTCCCGAGTCAGGTGTTCATCTGTCCCTGTGCTTTTCTCTGATCACATTGCTCTCAGCCATCATTATTCCCTCCCTGCTACACCTTCTCCTGTACACAGATGCACTCACATTGCAATCCCACCCAATTACTGCCCTACATACATCTCCTAAATGACCAACCTTCTTCCCATGTTTGACCTTCATTGTCCCGAAAAGTTCTATTCATCACTTGTCAGCTCCACGCATGACTTCTACACCCATTATGTCAGCAAGCCACACATTACGCTCCATCATGATGCCCACACCTGGACACTGGATAATTGCATCGCTCAGGCAGAGAGGAAGGCGGTGGAAAACGGTTTTGCCTTTCAAAGATGACCTTCCCCCAAGAGTCTCCATCGATATCGATTGTCGAGGGATGATCTAGTTGCTCACCAGCACTGCGGTTATACCGATTCGTGGCATAAACTTACCGGTAGCATCAACCATCAAACGATTGTTGGTTCCATGTGGAGCCTTATCAACAAGGTTGTCAAGAACCCCCTAGTGTCCTTCACCACAGTCCAGCACAGTACGCACAGGATCTTGTAGATGCCTGGTCTGCACAGTCACGGGCTTGCAACCTTCCTGCACACATACAGGATGTGGTCTCCACCCAGAAAAACTTTTGTACACTCCATCTCACCGCCGCTTTAATGAGGACAGACGATGAGGATGGTGTGGCTATAACTGATGATGAATTGCGACAGGCCCTCTCCAGGGGTTGGGTAATGGCTCCAGGTGATGATGGCATCACTTTTTCTGTCCTCCGTGTCCTCCTGAAAGTTCCTGGTAATCCCATTCTCCAGCTGATCAACCTTTGCATCCGTCTGGGATACGTGCCACAAGCCTGGACCCACAGTACAATTGTGCCTATTCCTAAACATGGCACTGATAAATTCCGACCTGTTTCCCTCACCTGCTTCAGTAAAGTACTTGAACACATCCTCCTTACTAGGCTCTTGTTTAGGCTGCAGGACAAGCTCTCACCCAGACTGTACAGCTTTTTAACACAGCGAGGGACACATCACTGCCTCATGGAGCTATACACCCTTCTATCCCCCACCAGTGTTGTGGCCTTCATTGATTTGAAGAATGCATTTGATGTCACCAACAGAGACATCATCCTCGACCAGCTAGTGGATTTTGGAGTTAGGGAAACCTGCTGTGATGGATACGTGGTTACCTGTCTATTAGGTCCTCTCGTGTTCTTTTTAAGGGTGCATACAGCACTGCTAAGGATTTTGAGCTTGGTACTCCACAAGGTGGTGTCCTTAGTCCTTTTTTGTTTAATATCTTCATACATCTTCTACTCACCCTCCTTCCTGACATCCCTGGACCCATGATTACTAGCTATGCTGATGACAGCTGCATTCATTCAAATTCCCCTGCAGATCTGCAACGTTTCCTTCACTTGTTTCACTAGTCGGCCTCCATATGCTGACTCATTATCTCTCCAGAAAAGAGTAGAATCTTCACTTCCCATCCAGCAAGAACACTGTCTGTATTCTCTGTTGGGGATTGTGTTATCCCTCTGTACACACATCACCTTATCTGGGGCCGCCTGTACGGAATGCTCCCTCCATTCCTGCAAGACAATGTGTGCATCCAACTGTTCAGAATCTGCTGACCCAGCTAAAGCGGTGCCTAAAACCTCTCTAGTGGCTCACTAATTATGCTGCTGGGGTGTCTATTCCTGTAGCACGAACCATATACATAGCGCTCATTCAATCAGTTATTGATTATCTCTCCCTGCTCTTTGTCAACTTTCCAGAACGGCCTTATAACCTCTTGAGAAGTTCCAAAACGCAGTAATGAGATTCATTGTGGGCTGCCCTGGCTTAACCAGAATGTCAACATGCAACTTGAACTCAACCTTCCACCACTTGTTGAGAGACTATACTCTGTGGTTACATACTTCAGTGTTAAGTGCCTGCATTATCCTCACCTTTCACCCCACTACTCTCATATCATTTGGACTTCCCTTGATCCCACTGCACCAAGGCCTCTGCTTCGCAATGGTGACTGCACACTAGTTAGTACTGTTTGTTCAAACGTCCGACTGCTAAACATCAACGTACCGTTGCTGAGGAGGTGGACTATGGCGTTCCACCTTGGCAGACCCCTGTGCCTGCTATCTCATACACTCTGGCCTCCAATCTGATTGACCTGCCTCAGCTTCAGAAACAGCTAGCTTTGGAGACCATCGCCAAGCTGTCATCTTCCCTCCCTTCGGCCCACCATATCTACACTGATGGCTCCCTGCAGGAGGATGGCAGTGCTGGCTGTGCTGTATTTTCCCCAAGTCTGGACCCACCTCAAGGGGGCTAGTTGGGCCATCGAGTGCCAACCTCGTCGAGTTCTACATATTGTGAACTACATGGGCTCCTGGATGCGTTACGTTATTAATAGGGACAAAAAACAGCGGCTTGACCATCTGTGACTAACAGCCAGCCCTCCATGCTCTCTCCTCTCCCAGGCCTGCATATCAACACCTCGTTACACAGATACTCTGTCAATTGGCCACTGCCCACGATCGTTCGCTGGTGGTGCACTTCCTGTGGATTCCCTCTCATATTGGTCTCACAGCCAACAATACCACTGACCTCCTTGCAAAGACTGCCTATGGACTGGATCTGCCCACTGTGGATGCTACTAATGCCTCCCTCATTTGCTACAAGCAGATAATACGCAGAACACCCCGCTACCCTATTCTCCACTGTAGAAATGCTGAGAGGGCTCACAGTGTGTCCATCCAACATTATGACCACTTTCTCTCTCGTCCCCATAGATATCGTCACAGTGGTCTTATGGTTCGTCAACATAACGTGGTGTGTGCCCACCTCAGACTGGGCTACTGACCAGTGTGGCAGGTGTCTGGGGTGGGCAATGCACCTCATTTCTCCTCCTGTAAGCAGTGTGACGCATCCATTGCCAACACCGTTGAGCATTATTGCTTGCAATGTCCACTTGTCTTTGACTTAATACCGCACGGACTCACATTTGTTGGAAGATGATAACTTAGATGTTATTCTCATATGTCATCCACATTTTGGTGGGTGTTAATTTGTTACAGCTAGACAGCGTGTCCTGCTTGGCACGAGTTCCCCTGTACTCACCTCACATACGGCCGCATGGCACTGTACTAGGTTTGTTGTCTTCGGGCGTAATATAATAATCATATCAAATCACTACATGTTTCTGAAGCAGGAATAAATGAATGCATATTACATAATAGTTTCGAGAATATGTCATGAAAACAAGCAACATATGGCAGAGTTTTTATGTGGTTCGTAACCATTATAAAGCCTTCAAACAAAAACACAGTTCGCATATGCCTAAGCTACTACGATACAAACATGCAGGGCAATTACCAAGTGTTTGACATAAATGGCAGTTTTTATTATACAATTATACATGCAAAGGGTAATGACATTACATTGGATGACGAATATAAACAGTGTACAAGCTGATGTTCATATAAAACATGTTAAAACATGTTGGTTTGCCAACGTTGATTTACCGTACAGGAAACCAAAGAACTTGAGTAAGATCAATTTGTGCATTAATGCATGTAATGGAATACATATGTATATTAATAAATACATACATACATCTACTGTACAGTGTTAACCTACCTCTCTATGTGCCTATCTCTCTATTCATCATCTATCTGTTTATCTGTATCTGCGTCTGTCTATCTGCGAATAAATCATTTAGTAACACGCAATTCATAAATATGCTAATGCCCACAGGGAAAAAGGAAACAAAATATCCCATGAGCTTGGGCTATTTCGTGTTTCCTTTTCCCTGTGGATATCCTCTCTCTCTCTCTCTCTCTCTCTCTCTCTCTCTCTCTGTCCTGTATCTCATGTGGTTTAGGAAAACTTATATTTCATTACACGGTTCCTACCTGCATGTAATAGTAATTTCCCGTTATCGGTATACGAGTACCGGCTTTTAATAATGGATGGTGCATATCTTCACTGTCGTTTTCACATGATCAATAATACGGCAACATGTATGAGTATTGTCAATAAATATTGAGTATGAGAGAGCCGGTAAATAATATTCTACGTTGCGAATGTAGCGGTATTACTTCAGCATGTTCACTTGTCCCATATCAATGCCCAACGTATCCTTTATCATATGTGTAATGAAACATACATAGTATTCCCTACAGATTTCTATCTCGGACGTACGTGCCGAGGCCCAGTTTCAGCTGATGTGACTTCCTAATCTTATATACTATACCAGTAGGCGTGTGTCTGTCTGTCTGTCTGTCTGTGTATTTTGGGTAGCCGAAACTACACATTCAAATCGCACCAAAATTGGCACGAAAATCGCAAAAAAATAGCTGATGTGAAAAAACTTGGTCCCATCACGATTGAAAAACTTTTACTATATTTAATGCGCGATCACATTTTGACCCTAAAACGCCGCTCCTGGCGCCCGGCAAGGATCTCCGTAGAATTTTTTGCCCACAGGTACAACTAAAGTATTTCAGACTTGCATTCGGACAACTTTGGTTCCATTCTCGAAGCTGCAAATAACACGATCAATTGGTTAGCTGCAAAAAATCCAAGTGACAACGTTACACTAGAACAGCACATAAACGCGAGAGCCCTCCGCAGGAGCAAGTGCGAGGGGACCGAAGGGCCCATGAGCACTTGTTTGCACCTACATTTTATGATCGTAGTATACTTGCTTATGCATAATAGTTTGTCACATATGTTTTATGCACCTCTTTTTGTATCTGGGTAAGAAATGAAACCGTAGGTTAGTTCCAGTTCGTCGTTTTTTCCCACAAACAACGCATCGATGTCCAGCGTTTGAAGCCATGATTATTTGTACTCCACGCCTCCTGGCATCCAGCCTGTTAACTTATGTAAACAAACAGACGACACACCGGCGACCACAGTGCCATCTGTTGACCAAGCCAGCTCATTACACTGGTCTCGTGTTCGCCCATAAGATTTAATACCCCATAACTTTTCTCCTCTGTGCCGATAGGACCAAAAAACACTTGCTCCTAAGCGAATCGCGATTCAGAGAAAGGTTCAGATTGGACGAATGCTGAGTGGCTCAATTGGGTTGCGAGACTTGTAATCACAATAATAAAGAGAGAGAGAGATAGAGAGAGAGAGAGAGAGAGGCATACTGAGTCGAAAATAACGATAATATCACACGGTTTGTGAGAGGTTTATGAGGTTATACTGATGATGAGTTGGCAATGAGAAGGAATGAAGGGAGAGGGGGAGGTCGTGGTAGTACTGGAGATGATAATGTTGATAGAGAGAGAGAGAGAGAGAGAGAGAGAGAGAGAGAGAGAGAGTAATGAGGTGGAAATAAATAATGATGAAACCACTTTTTCTGTAACCAGGCTATTAGTTTTGCCTTGTAAAGAACATACCCGGTAATAGTGAAGGGGCTCATGGAGGCAATATCAAAGCACATCTGTTTGAAAGGTTTCTACAGAGCAAAATAGTATTTTGAAAATGACTAAATTTATAAAGGTAAGTAATCTGGCTGAAGGGATTAAATACTGCACTATCATTTTTCCTTTTTTTATCTGTTCGTATCAGCGGACGATTGAACTATATACTGCATTATTATCATGTTTTCTTTTTTTTATCTGTTCGTAACAGCGGACGATTGAATTCAGTTTGGCCTAGGCATTCTCGAATTGGAGAGATTAGATGTGGCTTTCTTTGACCTTGTCGTTTCTACCGATCCGTCCTACGCTGAATAAAACCGCCAGGTGAGAGAAATAATAAAAGAATGTTATCTGACCGAAGAAGTGAACCATGAAGTGTACATACATACGATGAAAACTGTTAACCTAAGGTGACCAGATTTATTGGAGCTAAAAGCGGGACATTGTCACGTATACAGTGTATATATATATATATATATATATATATATATATATATATATATATATATATATATATATATATATATATATATGCTGCACCTCATCTTGAAGCTGCAGATCAAACACTAACGTCTTAATTTCTCAAACGAACTCCGAACATACCGTGCGGTACTGTACAGTGAACTGGCCGACCAAAGTTACCAGTTAGTGAGTAGCCTACAGTATTACACATTTTTATATAAACAGTTCAGTATTTGGTATGGATTATGCATAATTTTACTAATTCATCATAATTTCATGAAAGGTCGTGTTATAGCTATTGTAACAGTAATTTTCTAAACGCGGAACATTAAAGATAATTTGCTGAAAAAGCGAGACATTTTAGTCACAATTAATAAAGCGGGAGAGAAGTACGAAAAAGCGGGACTGTCCCGCCTACAAGCGTAACTCTGGTCACCTCATAACCACTACACGACGATGACGTCTTAACACTATCATGCTCCTAAAACTCGCTCTGATCTTAACAATGTGTGCCATTAGTTGGGAAAGAGTACTAGAGCTGTTCCGCCCATGAGGGTTAGGGGAGGGCGGTAATGGTTCGGACAGTGCATTTCCCGAGAAATGTATGGGACCTAGGGCCGCGAGATCTTGCGTCAAAGTAGGAGACTGTTTACTTAGACTACACGAAACCTCCAAGCTAGAAACGCCACACTTATTTATGCAGGTCAGATTTTATTTTTTATTTTATTATTTATTTTATTTATTTATTTATTTATTTTGCATCTCATGTAATAATTTGAGTGTATATCATAAGCTCTACCTTTATAGACATACCAAGCATCGAACTGTGCATTATCAGGGTGAATCTTTGTTGCATGTAGAACATATTGCAATGGAAAACAAATGTTAAACTCTCTCGTGCGAGACTTTAGCGTACCCATCAATAAATTATATAGAGTCGAGATGGTTCGGACAGTTGAGGAGGAGGATTGTTCGCACAGTGTCCGAACTATCGCTCCACTATTACCAAGTCATGACCTCATCAAAGGATAACGCTACTTCTTGTAATCACATATATTTGAACACTTAGTGAAACATCATTCTTAATAGTTATCAGAGAATAAATATTTATAGTTTTGTTTTTTTTAACCTATTCCTCAAACTGTAAAATGTGGGAAGGGGTTTTACAACTTCTATTTCAGTTTTGCAGGCTACAATGTGCGTTAAAAGTCTTAAGTTGGTCAGTCAGAAATAAGGAAATAAATTATTAAACCAAGAGGTTAAGTTTCTTCTGAAGTCTGAAATAAGGCCTAGAAAGCGAAAAGTGAAGTCAATGTTCCACAGCGAGAGAGAGAGAGAGAGGCCAATTATGCATAATTTTGAAGCAGAAAGTAAGATGTTAAGTCTTATTAAGAAATATGGGGAAGGTTATTTCAGTGAGTGTGTTTTTTTTTTTTTTTTTAATATCAAGTGGTTCATTTGGATTCCAAAGTTGAATTTTGTACTTTGGGCAAATAAAATATTTTTGAATTAATAAATGTTAGTTTTTATGCAATCCAACTCATGTAATTGTAAGAAAATGCCGAGTAATACACGTGGCCGAACCATCCCACCCTTCTGTCCGATCCATCACCACTGGTATGGATGGTTTGGACGATTTAGTCACTGGTGCATCGTTAACTGTAGCTTAAGTCTAAAAAGTGCTAAGAATTTCATATTATCAGCCTAGACAGCCAAATGATGTGGCAACATTTCAACATAAACCTGGTTACACTGCTGCTTAAACCTGAATTTTTTAAAACATGTTTTTAAAAAGTGTCCTAACCATCACTCCCTCCCCTAACGGCTGCAGTATTACCTCTGTTAGTCTCATAAGTGTTAATAAATAAATCATCTGGCGTTTGCTGGAATGAGATACAAGTGAAGTAGTGGCCATATTAGGGCTTGTTTAGGCTTATTTGTGTAACCTTCAGATAATTTTATTTGTGATTTGTTATCCTGAACGTGTTAACCCATACAATTCATAGTGTCTTCTAAACTGACTAATATCATACGAAGGTAACAGGGATAAAAGGCTTTTATCAGAGTGAGGAGGTTCCCCGTTCACAATGCTAATACCAAAGCACCAGTTCTGAAAGAAACAATCCAAGTATGCGCAGTGGGTATCAGGGGCGTCATTTCAATTTTCCTTGGGGGGGGGTCATAGGCTATGTAGGAGGCCCCCCTACTCCCACCTCCCCACATGGGTGAGGTGGCGAGCGAACATTTTGAAGCCACATGCAAAGCTGTATTTAGAGAATTAAAGCAGTAAACAAATATATATACTGTGTATATATATATATATATATATATATATATATATATATATATATATATATATATATATATATATATATATATATATATATATATATTAATTATTTGTTAAACCAATTACTTCCTGAAAGACACACTAATGGTATTCTAGCATTTGGTAGTACTTCTGTGTGAAGCTGAAAATGTAATTCAAAGTGCATGGTAAAGTACATATCACTGCATTATGTGCTAATAAACTTGGATAATACACCAAACAGCAATTAAAATATTTATACTGGTGAAAGCTTAAACTGACTTCATTCTTAGAGCCTAAACAAAAGATAATTAATATAAAATTGAGAAAGAAAAGATATAAACTTGTAAATGAATTAAAAATGGGAAGCTTTTAGCTTACTAGCCCCCAAAATACCATGAGCCTTATAAAGTAATTTGAAAAAGTAAGCTCTACACTAAGAGATGGGAGAAATAAAATGATGATTTTTAAATTTGGAAGAGGCTTACGTAAGAAGAGTATATTATTTTAAGAATTCATTAGAGGAAATTGAAAATTAAACAACGTATACTTATTTCATTGAAAAATGAGTAAACTACTGCAACAGTGGATGTCTCCGTGATCTCTGTTTTGCAAAGTTATCAAACAGGGTGTTAAAGTTAAGAATTTTAACAAGTTTCTCTTCTGAGGCCATAAGTAGCAAGTCACTTAAACGATCATTTCTCACTGAGGTTCTTAGATATGTCTTGACTAAGCTAAGTACTGAAAAAAGTCGTTCATTGCCTGTAGTAGTAACTGGACGGATGAGAAGAATTGTGATAATTTTCGCTATTTCTCAATAGTACGATCTAATGGTTTGACTTCATATAATTAAAACAGATTCTTTGGCTTGTCACTCGTACTTAGAAAATGTCTTTTTGCAACAGATATTTGGAAAACTAGAAGAATTTCATCTATGTATATAACTTTGTAAGACTATTATAATAGAAAGCTTCTCATATTCTAGAAAGTCTCTGGAACTGCAAGCGAGTACTTTCTTTGCGTCTATTAGGGGCATGGTTTGTTTGAAACGAATATCAAGCTCTGAGGGAAATCTATCAAATAGGTTCTTTTGATTTCAGTCTTTGGAGTAATACAAGTATTCACCTCATTTCTCCCTAGAGCTGAATCATTTAAGAAGCTCTTTAGTCCAGATGATACCTTCTGAATTCTCTTAAGCTTAGGTCTGCTCAACTGATCTAAATTTTCCAAGTTGGTATCAGCCTCATGTGTTGAAGCAAAATCTTTAGCTTTGTCAAAAATATCAGAGAAAGTCGCGTCCGTTCTCAACGCCTGCAATTCCTTAATAATTGACTATGAGAGAGCAAGCTTTAGATAGTAAGGCTTCCTTTGCTTGAAGCTGTTCTGTAATATGTAGGTCTATTACGAATCTGAAAGACTAACTTTTTGTACAGTTCATTTGCTTCTGCCATAGCTTCTGAATCAGTACCCTCTGAAACTATGAAGCACTGATAGCAAACTTCCATAGCGAAGCTTAACCTTTGATATTGTCCTATAATAGTAAGACCATCTAGTTACAGTAGGTCCTTCTAGTGTCAAAACCTGAAGATCTGCTTTCCGTGCCACTGTGAAAAGTTGGATCCCTGTGTTACTATTTAAATAAATGTGTAAAGAGTGTTAATAACTGAAAAAAAGAAAATGAAGAGTGGCCACTGGTGTTCTTTATGCAGTTGCCCAGTACTAAATTCAGCCTGTGTGCATGGCAATGTATGTATACTGCTTAGGGAATTTTATCCCGTAGTTTTGCTTGAATCCCGCTAGAGCATCCACTCATTACACTAGCACCATCATAACACTGAGCCACACACTTATACCAAATTAACCAGATTGTTCAGTCTCCTTATATATTACACCAGCTAAACTTGCAGCATCAACCTTTTCCATGTGATAGGTTCTAATGACACGTTCTTTCACAATACCCTCACTGTCTTTCCTTTCAACAATAACTGCAGGCAATGAACGACTTTTTTCAATACTTAGTTCAGTCAAGACATATAACGACTTTTTTCCGTACTTAGTTCAGTCAAGACATATCTAAGAACCTCAGTGAGAAATGATTGCTTAAGTGACTTGCTACTTACGGCCTCAGAAAAGGAACTTGTTAAAAATCTTAACTTTAACACCCTGGTTGATAATTTTGCAAAGCAGATATCACGGAGATATTCACTGTTGCAATAGTTTATTCATTTTTTAATCTAAAAAATATACGTAGTTTAGTTTTCAATTTCCTCCAATGAATTTTGAAATTAATATATTCTTCTTACCTGAGCCTCTTCCAAATTTAAGAACCATCATTTTATTTCTCCCACCTCTTAGTGTAGAGCTTACTTTTCCACATTACTTTATATGGTTCATGGTATTTTGGGGGCAAGGAAGCTAAAAGCTTTCCATATTTAATTCCATTACAAGTTGACATCTTTTCATTCTCAGTTTTATAGTCATTATCTTTTCATTAGGCTATAAGGATGAAGTCAGTTTAAGCTTTCACCAATAAAAATATTTTAATTGCTGTTTAGTCTGTTATCCAAGGACATTAGCATATAATGCAATGATATGTACTTTACCATGCACTTTAAATTACATATTCATCTTAATCCAGACATAATGCCAGTACCAGAATATCCATTAGTATGTGTGTCAGGAAGTAATTGGTTTAACAGATAATTATATACAGTATATATATTTGTTTACTGCTTTATTCTCTAAATATAGCTTTGCATGTGGCTTCAAAATGCTCGCTTGCCATCCCACCCATGTGGGGAGGTGGGAGTAGAGGGGCCTCCTAAATAGCCTATGCCCCCCCCTCAAGGAAAATTGAAATGACGCTCCTGTGTGCAGCAAGAACTACTGAATTGACTGCTTTGCAGATGAGACACTGGGTTCATTACCGGGCTAAGCGTCAAAACTACAAAACTCTAGAAAATGCGTTTAAAGTCTGGCGACCCTAAAACTTTTATATCTCAGTAACCACTTGTGTTATTTTAATATTTTTTTTAATGTAGCTTATGGTATTTTCTTTATTGCAATAACCTCTGCTTTGTGCTATCTGTCATTAACCTTGATAATGTGTGAAGAAGTAAAATTGTGCCCCCCACTGCTGGACTGATCGGCTATGAAAATATTTTTATCCTTCAAATAACCAGTGCTGGGCAGGTGCGCAAACACTTGCGCAAAGCACAATTGTGCACCGTTGCGCTCCAGTGAATATCGTTTGTGCATTGCGCACCACACGAGAACATGTGCAATATTGCGCTTGCGCACATGCCATTTCATGTGCGCAAGTGCAAATTTAGTTGCACTTGCACAACTAAACTTGAGCTTGCGCTTCTGCCTTGCGCACCTGTCCTGTGGATTGCGCACTGCGCAGTCCAAGGGACACGTGGTCTTGGGAGCTTCCTGTATGCCTGGACAAGGAATGGGGGAGGCTCGGGCAGGTCGCGAGGGTTCTGCTGGGGGGAGGCGGGAGGGACGCATGGGAGGGACGGAGGGTAGTAGCATTTCTTAATATGCTTCAACAGAGATAATGTATTTTAATAGTTTTTGAATTAATATTAATAGTAGTAAACAACAATTGATTAAAAATACATTATTTATTAAGAGTAGCATATGCATTTCCTCACAAAAATCATTAAAACATTTTTTAAATCAAATATCCACAGCGTAATAATTTATTAGGCTGTGGATATTTGATTTAAATAATAAGTTTTAATGACTTTTGTAAGGAATTGCATATGCTATTGTATATCTATATTCAATTATTAAATAAAACGGCTTGAGAAATGCAGATAAAAGTAAAACTGGCAACATCACAGCCTTTGTTTCCCTGTCCCTCCGCTTTGCAGCCCACTCAGTCCCCTAACTGTTTGAACTTCCACGAGTGAAAAAGTTACTACATGACAGTACTGTGATACCAACTCTAATGTATGGAAGTGAAGCTTTGACCTTGTTGGAGGGACAAGAAGTCAGTAGTGAGAGCAGAGGAAATGAGTTATTTGAGAGGAGCATGCGGAGTTACATGGAGAGGCAGTCTGACAAATGAGGAAGTGAAGGAGCGTTGTGGGGTGGATGTGGATGTGATAAGAAGCGTTAGGAGAAACACATTGAGGTGGTTTGGTCATGTGAAAAGGATGAAGAGTGAGAGACTAACGAGGAGAGTGTGTGAGTGAGGTGGAGGGGGTGAAAGGGAGGGGGAGGCCAAGGATGAGATGGAGGGATGGAGTGGAGAAGTATATGAGAGAGGGGGGTGTCAGCTGGGAGCAGGGCAGTGAAATGGCGGCAGACAGTGAGACGTGGAGGCGATTTGTTGCTTGTTTGTGGCCAGTGGCCACCCCTTACGTGATTTAGGCGTCTAGCAATAGATAGATAGAATAATAATAAATAGAAGTAAGTATGCTAATTTTAGTTATCTCAATATTTTAGAGTAAGTCCCACAAACATATGCAAATGGTTTATGCTAGCCTTTAGTGATACTGCACAAGCTAAATATTAGATTGCGCACTTGTGCAAATTACAAATATTAGAAAATAATAAATAAAAGTAAGTATGCTATTTTATGTAAATATCTCAATATTTTACAGTAATTCCCACAAATATATCCAAATGGTTTGCGCTTGCGCTTTGCGACATTGCACAAGCTAAATATTTGTCAGATTGTGCATTTGCGCTTGCGCAGGATAGTGAATTGTGGATTGTGCTTTGCGCTTGCGCAAGGTCCTTCTTCGTTTGCATTGCCCACCACTGCAAATAACTACAGAAATACATCATAAAAAGTCAATAATATATTAGCATAATGTCCCAGGAGTGTCATACTGTGGAATAAAATCAAAGTTCTTTGACATAAGTATCATTATTTTCACAATAATAGCAGTTTAAAGGTCAGAAACTTTGTGTGTGTTTTTCTCAGAGTTCTTAATCACTAATAAACACGAACCACATCACAAACATCAAGAAAAATATAATAAATTATTATATTGCTGATAATAATAAAATAGTAAGACAACATTCAATGTATGAGGACATTATTAGAAAACCCCTGTAACCTGAATGAAAAAAAGAAAAAAAATGCTACGAGTACCAGTAACTTCACAAATACAATGGCAATAATAAAAATAGTAATAATGGTTACAAAATATTATAATAATAATGAGAATGCACCCGCAAGGTGGGTGAGAGAACAATATTGTCCCTTCTCCTCTCCCCTTCACAGCTGCTGGTGGGAGTAGTGTCAGGCATCAGCTTATTGGCTAGCTCCAGTACAACCTATCTGATCTGATTGGCCAGCTTCAAGGGGGGTAAGGAAAGGGGCTGGGATATAGCCCAGCAATGCTCTCACATTTCCTTCAACACCACGGGGAGTCAACATACGGAACATAGACAGGCTGAACTCATAGGAAAAGCAACCATACAGCTGGTGGAATTCTGGACCCAATCACCCGCCTTGAGCACTAGTGCAGAACTGGACAGTTTTTTTTTTTTGCTGTGTGGCGCGATGGTGCAACTCACATGTCTATTTAACCAGGATATTGACCTCTTTGTAGGTTGTTTCTTAGCACTTTTTTACCTCCAACGTATAGAGGGATGGTTTAGCTACTCGTTGGTGCATGTAGGTGCTTGGCAGCCATTTTGGCACTTAGCCCGGTAATGAACTCAGCACCTCAAATGTTCCAGTGTGAAGTCGTCAACATATACTGGTGCACCTAGGGATTTATATTGAGATCCAACAAATACTTTTTGAGATATTGAGGAAAATTAAAATGACTGCCTCATGCCTCAAAGCGCTAAATCGGAAATTATTTGGCTTATATTGACCAAACTCAGTGGAAATGTAGAGGGTCGTGAGTGAACATGATTTGCACAGTATGAATGACCTTGAGCTTGATCTCAAGGTTACAGATCAAAATCCGTACACATTGATAAAAGTATTTTCATCTGAAATGTGTAGTTCTTTTGATTATTGCTGTAGCCATTTCATAAGTCTAGTTATTATTATTATAATAATAATAATAATAATTATTATTATTATTATTATTATTATTATTATTATTATTATTATTACCATCAAGGATCTCCCGTATACAAATTTATTTAATCCGTCCAGCTCAAGTAGTTTCTCCCAAGATAAATACCATCGTTTCAACATATCTTCTTCCTTCTTTCACTCATTCGCTGGCTGATGTCTAAGGGGTATGGTGCATGAGGTGAGATGTATGATGATGATGAGAGTGAGGGTCCCTGAAACTGTTACTCCTTCCTACCAGAGTCTATAACATTCATGCACATCATCAAACATCAAGATGGCGGTGAAAATGATGATGAAGACGGCTACGAGAATGAGGATGAATATGAAGAAAATGAAACAATGAATGTGGTGGTGGTGGTGGTGGTGGTGGTCTCTTTCATTTGCTCCTTGCCACCTAGACCGTTACATTTTCATAGCTCTTACCAACAAAGTAGTCTAGCATTTTATGATTTTAGTACCGTAAACAGTTTTAAGAGGACCACGGCCACCTGCACGAATGGGAGTCGAGAAAAGGAGAAGAGAGGAGAGGGAGAGGGAAGGAAGAAAGTGACGGAGAAGATAAGGATGAGTACGGGGGGAAAAGAAGAACAAGCAGAAAGTGCTGGAGGAGAGTAAGGAGGAAAAGGAGGAAGGATATTATAATATAGGTGCAATTTAACGTCGATGTAGTGCTGCCTACTACTTCCTTAGCCTTTATCATTCTTTTTCTATACCTGCCCTTCTCTCTTCCTGTTTCTCCCATTTTTCCTGTCACTTCTTATTGCTTTTCTTTCCTTTACAGGTGGCTTTACATTGAGTGGCTAGCCAAATGGTTTCCTATAAGCCGAGAAACCATTTACAAAGCTGGGTGGTAACCATACAACCAAACTATACGTGCTCTCTACGTGTCAACAAGTGGGTTGGTGGAGGGTTAGTGTCCCTCCCGTAAAATAAATAACTCAAAGTCAAATGGCCACCCCTTACGGAATTATGGCGTCTGGCAATAGACAGATAGATAGATAGCATTTTAACGTCAAAAAAAAAAAAAAAAATCAAAAGGAGGTACGGACCAAGTACAACGGGTAGCTCCTTAAAACTTTCTCAGCAAGATAATGATAAATGTAGTGTGAAGAAAAACGAGAAGAGGAAGAAAGTGTGAGGAAAGGAGGAAGATAAGGAGAAGGAGGAGCAGGAGGCGGACGAGAAAGAAGAGGGAGGAAGCATGAGGAGGAGGAGGAAGAAGAAGAAGAAGACGAGAAGGAAATGGAAGAAGCAAAAGAGAATAAGGTACAGCCTTAACTCTCTCTCAGCCAGATCACGAGAGCTATCAGATGAGTAAGACCTTGACGATGACAAAGAAAAAGAGGAAGATGAGGAACAAGAACTAGGAGTGTAAGGTATGGTTCCTTCACCATCCCTGGGCTGGGTAATGAACCATGTAAAATGAGAATCCACAAGCTAACTTCCGAACAAAGGAGGCTGTGTGTCTCGGGCCTCAGGCACATTATGGAAAGATAAAGGGAAAGTAAACAAAAGGGGAGTGGGAAAAACAAGGTACTGCTATAGTGAACTGATGAGCTATGGTAGATGATGGCCACTGTAAGAGATATACTTTGTGAATTTGAACCCTATATTGTAAAGTATTCTGAAAGAAGAGTGGCTTGAGAGTGAGAGGACTAGCTGGAAAGAGGCAGTACTGGAGTGAATAGAGCAATGAAATGGGTCTTATCTTGGTTGGCATTGTATGTGGACTTAATCCTATACTGTAAGAAATTATAAAATGAGACTATATATAGATCAGAAGAAGGGGCACGAGGGATTAGGGAGGCAGTGCTGAAGGTAATCTTGGCTGTAGCAGGACTGTGTGTGGATCTAAACTCAATACACACCATGTTCACTGCTCTTCTTTGTACAGTACCTTCATCAACACGATATAAAAATACCTCCATTGATACGAGAACGCCAGATATGAATGTGCCATCCCAAATGTATCACAGCTCAAGCGATAGGGATATTTCAGTATTAAAAGTACCTGTACGAACCGGACACGGACAGGAGTCACCATGGCTGCGTTTGCCGCGATTAAAGTTAGGCGAGGCCACTACTAAACTTATCCATGGAGTTGGAAATGACCTGAATAACAAAACAAAGCTCTGTCTAAGAGAACTTATTTTTCATTCATGGAAGACTACTTTTCGTCTCATGAATTTTAAATCTGCTACCGTTAGAGTAGCGAAGAGTTCTGTGCTCAGTTTGCAACTGTTCACTGGCATTTAACCTCACTTTTTTCTTATTTATGCGATTTTATTGGCCACTTTACTGGACTATCATCACTGAATGGGATATGGTTGCCTTTGTGGTGTTACATGATCGAAAATCCTTCACAAGCATTATGGGGATGGAATGCCTGATCACCGGAGGGAGTAATTAAATGAAAAATAATCATAATAAGTTATTGTTAATCTATCTATCTACCTATCAATTGGCAGACACCTTAATTCCTTTAGGGGTGGCCACAAACAAATCGCCTCCATGTCGACCGATCCCCCGACATTGTGCTGCCCTCCTCCCAGCACACACACACCTCTCTCATATACCTCTCCACTCCATCCCTCTATTTCATCCTCGGCCTCCCCCTCCCTCTCCCCCTCCTCTATCTCACTCACACACACTATTCGTTAGTCTCTTGTTACCCATCCTTACCACATGGCCAAACCACCTCAGTGTGTTTCTCCTAATGCTTTCTGTCACATCAACATCCACACCACAATTCTCCTTCACTTCTCATTAATCACTCTGTTCTCCATGTAACTCCACATACTCCTCTCAACTCCACTGCTCTCACTGTTGACTTGTGTCCTTCTAACAAGGTTCAAGCTTCACCTTCATACGTTAGAATTGGTAAAACAATACTATCATGCAGAGCCTTCTTTACTTCCATGTTCATTTCCCTATTTCTGATCACTGCTTTCAAAGAACCAGCAATCTTTCTTCCCTGATGTATTCTTTCAAGTACTTCATCCCCCAAATTTCCATCCTTATTCATCACACTACCTAAGTACTCAAATGCACCCACATTTTCCATATCTTCTTCATCCAACCTCACTTTGCATTCAGTGACTTCATTTCTCTCGAAAACCAAAACTTTACTCTTCTCTACATTCATCTTTAGATTTCGTTTCTTACAGGCTCTCCCAGACTCATTCACCAGGCCCTGCAGTTCCCTTTTGTCTTCACTTAACAATACAGGCTTTGAAAAATTGAGAAACCCATTTTTAAAAGCTAAGACAAACTAGAGTGATAACTGTTTGCTCCTTTCGCCTTTTTTTAATGTTATGGGAGCTAAATTATCAGGGAACATATCACAATTCATCTGAAAACTCTGAAAGTTTTTCAGGCCACAACTAGTTAAGAATGGAATCAATTCACACCTGCTTGCCATTTCGTCTAAATTCCCTAAGGGTCTGTCCTTAAGCTCGTAATTGGGCGCACCTGGCATCTCGCGGGACATAACCCTTTTGTCTAGCTCTCCCATAAATGTCCAGGAGGTGAAGCCGTAGCTCATTCTCTCTTCTCCCTCAGCCCGAGACAGACGTACACCGCTGCTCCTCTGTCAGCTTCTACGGGAGTTCTCTCACCACTTCGTTTTTTACCTTCTGTAGTGAGTTAGTTGTCTTTCATCTCTCTCTCAGGCTTTCGGGAGTCTGAGTTCCAGTTTTCCTCAGCTATTTCCTGCTATTCTCTAGCTACCCGTCCTTACTTCAGGCGTTCGGGCCTCTTCTTCTTCTCTCGTTTCAGTTCTTGTGATGATGTCAGAGAAGTCCTGTGCCTACCCCAAGTGCACCGTTTCGTTCATCGGAGATGGCCTCCTGCACTGCATCTCCCACTCTTCCTGCATCCAGGACATGTTCTTTGACCCAGGTAGCTGCCCGGTGTGCTCCCTGTAGCTCTCCCGCCTGCGATCCAGCTAAGACACCGGAGAAGACATCTCTTCTCTTCAGGAGCCCCAGCTGCTGAGGTCCAGCTGCTACTCACCCAGCGCAAAAGTGGGTGAGTAGCAAAGGGTTCACCCTGCAATGGGCCGACCCCATCGTAGGCGAACGCCTGCACAGAATGAGAGGCAAGATGTCCCCAGGGGATGCCCCCCATAGCCTTCCCCTGGACAATAGGACTTGGACCCAGGGGGAAGACCCTCCCAGTCTCCTCCCGGTCCCCCAACCAGTCTCCTCCCTGCTTCCCTCGGATTCTTCCCCCCCCTCCCCTCGTCTTCACCGCTCCTGGCACCACCCCTCACCTGTGAACTTTGGAGCAGAGTGGGAGGCATTGCCCACCCAAGGGCTCCTTCCTGCTGCCTCCCCCTGGACACACGGACACCAACCCAGGAGGAAATCCCCCTCAGTCTCCCCTCAGGCTCTGCTGCCGGCACCACCCCTGGCAGCCACCTCCCCTCTTTCGTCAATCCCTTCCCTTCCCTTGATGGGCAGTTCAGCCGGGGGTGAGGGAGAGACCTCTAATCTTCTCCCCGCCTTCAGCAGCAGGGGCAACCTGGCGAGCAGCAGAGCTGATGCACCTCTTCTCGCTGGCCCAGATATGGCCCCATTCCCCCCCACTTTTCCCTGCTGGGGGGGCGGACCTGGGAACCACTATTGCTCTGATGGTGAAACAGTCCTTGGAGCAGTTTGGCTTTCCTCCAGGCCCCTCCAGAAGACAGAGGTGTAATGCTCCCCCCTCGTCTTCGCCCTCTTCCTCCTCATCTTCCTAGAGCTGCCCCTCGCCTCCCCCCCATGGCAGAGCCTGCCTCGCACGGGGGGGGGGGCAACTCCCGACCATTCGGGGAGCAAAGCCTCGCCTTTCTCCAACACAGGATTCCAACAATCCAGTACCACTGATTACTCTCCACTACCTGGACACACATAGCTTGGACATGCCTTCCACCAGGCTGGGCTGTCAGAATAGTCGAGGGTTGCCAATGCACAGGTTCCTTCATCCACCAAGAGGACTCTCACCTTGTCTTCTCACCAAGCTGGGACCTGGAGGTGCGACGAGTGGTGTCTGAGTCAGGAGAGGAGGTGTTCGAGTTCTGTTGGACCCCGCTATCCAAGCAGGAACTGTCCAGGGCCCCCTGCCCAGGTCCTCGATGCGGTAGAGCAACTGGCACCAGTGAAGGCCCTCAACCCTCTTCCTCTTTCCTTTGAGAAAATCGGAGGAACCACCCTGCCTCAGATCCCTTCCTCTTCCCCCTCAGTCTGGCCTAGGTTGGACTTCGATGGGGATCTAATTTGGGCTTCATCGGCGGCATGAGGAGAATCTCACAGGCTCTCCTTGCTCCTCCCCCCGGTCTCTCTGTTTTTGGGGGACGAGTCCATCTCACTGGAATGGAAGGAATTCTCTGGACCCCTCGCCTCCAGGGTAAGGACTTGCCCTGGCAGGCCTTGTCAGTCACCTCTGGCACCTTGGCCAAAGATGAATACGCCCGTCGTGTTGCTGCCTTCTTGATCTCAGTGACTACAGGCCTGGAGCTCATAGCCAAACGGACCAGGGCTATGATGGATTCCCTAAAGGTTTTTTCCAAGCAGGAGGTTTTTAATGTCTCCACCAATTTGGCGACACTTGCTGAAGCTATGGCCTCCTCCTCAGGCTACCTGATCTGCCATGCTATGGAGGCCACATTGGATGCCAAAATAAAGGCCAGGTCGGAAGCTTTCCAGTTTAAGCCCAAGGATATCAAAGCCGGCCTCCTCCGCTCGGTACTCTTTGCCACAGCACTCGTCCCAAAGAAACAGATTGACAAATGCCTTGCCTCACAGCCCCCCATGATCAGATTAGACATTAGGGGGCCCCCCTTCCTACCCCCCCTTACCAAGTCCACCCGCTCCACCATCAGGTATCCACCCAGGAAGAAAGCCCGCCACTCCTCTCCCCGATGCCCCTCCCCATCACAAGGAGAGAAACTCCAAAAAGAGAGACTCTGGGAAATGGAAAGAAAGGAAGCCCCTGCAAGACAAGGACCAAAGATGCTGAGGACCCGCCAGAACAAACACATGGCCGAAAGAATTTCATGTCCTGGGCCTCCTTTCTGGCTGGCACTAGGCATGGCCAAAGGGCACCTGAGCAGGCAGGGTGGTAAGGCGGGGCCTCACCTGGCCCTGGCTCTGCCCTTCCCCCTTGGTTACCTGACTGGCAGCCTCTGGGTCACAGCCACAGTGAGGGAGCACATGGAGGAGATGCTGAAAAAGGGAGTGGTGGAGCAGGCGACAGGGAAAGTGTTCCTTTCTTCCCTGTTCACCGTTCCCAAAAGGAACTAGACAAGGGCAGGCTGATCATGGACCTCAGCATCTTGAACGGTTTCATCGAGAACATAACGTTCAGGATGACTACACCTGCACAAGTCAGCCTGCACCTCTGTCCGGGCTTGTGGCTCGTAGCAGTCGATCTGCAGGATGCTTACTGGCACGTCCCTATTCATCCATGGTTCAGGAAATTCCTGACCTTCCGGATGGATATGGAGGTGTTTCAGCTCACTGTTCTTCCCTTCTGTCTCTGCATCGCTCCTCTGATTATCTCCCGACTCACAAAAGTGGTGGCTTCAGTCCTGGCTGCTCAAGGGGTCGACGTCATGATGTATCTGGACGACTGGCTACTCATTGCCCTCTCAGCAGCCGAGTTAGAGACAGCTGTAGAGAAGACCATCTTGACACCTCGCTCTATGGGCTTCAAAGTCAACCTGGAGAAGTCCTCCCTTTCCTCCACACAGTTCGTGCAGCCTTAGCACCTTCATACATGCTCTTCCCGGCATTCATCAGCTTCCCATTTACTCCATATATTCTTAATATTTTCCATATTCCTTTTATATCCACTCTGCCATAATGCTTTCTCCAAATACATGAAGGTGGTATACAACATCTTTCCCTTCTGTAGAAACTTTCCCCTAAAGACCCAAGGATGAATATCTGATCTACACAACCTCTTCCCTTTCTAAATCCTCCCTGTTTTTCTCCAACTAATTCCTCAGCTATTTCCCTAATTCCGTCAATAAATATCTTACCATATACTTTTCACATTATACTAATTAGACAAATGCCCCTACGATTACCACGCACATCTTTTTCCCTTTTCCATTGTACAGGGGAATAATTATACCTGACTGCCAATCCTCCGGGTCTCTACTGTACCTTCCTCCCAGTCCAATCTGCACATCATCCTTTATCATTCTACTGCTATCTCTCCTCCATGCTTCAGCATCACCACACACTCCATCAATTCCTGGAGCTTTCCCCATTTTGACTTTCTTCATTGCTTCCACTACTTCCATCCTACTGAACTCATCCTCCCTTCTCAACTCCCTCCTTCTCCCAGCCATTCCCCAGCCACTTATACTCTCATTACTTTCATTCTCTGTGTTTAACAATTCCTTAAAGTGTTCTTTCCATCTTCTCACTTTTTCTTCCTTGTCCACTATCAGTCAACCACTTTTGTCTTTCACTCCACTAATAACTTCTTTATTCCCCCTTTTTAACTCTTTTTTTACCTTCTTCCAGCCAAAATAATGTGCAAAATATTATTCAATCTGTCGTTGCTGCTGAATTAGGTGTGCTAAGCAGAATCCTGGGATGCAATAGAAAGATCCTGACAAAGGGTTAAGACGTAATTTATGGCAGTTTTTAACCTTCTTGCTACAATGGGTTTCTCTAAGCAGAATGAAGCTGTTTTAAGTTAGCCGTAGTAAATACATGTTTTTAATTCTCTACCCAAATGGTAGGCATCAATGGACTGACAAAATCAGGTGAGAGTAGGTGGACTAAATAAAAAAAATCAAACTTAACATCACTCGGCATTTTATTCCCTGTGATTACATCCGACAGTCCACTGTCATTCTCTCTTCACCACCTCCATATCACTCCCCCAAGCCCGTTTTCTCTCCCATTCTCACACTTCCAATCTATTCCTATCCTTCTTACCCCTCCTCATTGATCTATTCCTTTCCTTTCCTTCCTACCCCTCCTCATTGATCTATTCCTTTCCTTTCCTTCTTACCCCTCCTCATTGATCTATTCCTTTCCTTTCCTTCCACCCTTTAAGTCCGTCCCTTCTCTCCTCATTCCACTTCATTCATCACTGATCACTCCACGCTTTCCAAAAACAGTTTTTCTTTCCACGTCAGAGCCACTTCGCTTCCTATACCGCCCCTTCAGCCTCTCCTGTCCCCTCCTCCCACCTCTCTCTCTCTCTCTCTCTCTCTCTCTCTCTCTCTCTCTCTCCACCGAATATACTTTATAACCTTTAATGTCCTATCTCCTTCTCCAGCTGCCACCTCCACACCCCTTCTCCCACCCACCCTACCCCGTCTCTCAGACCCTATAATCCCCCAATCTCCCTTTTCTCTCCTCCTACGCAGCCCTCCTCTTACCCTGTACCGTATCCCACCTCCTCTTTATTATCTCTCGACCGCAATTTAATTCAGCTGCTGCCCACGCTCTACCCCCTCCCACTTCCCCTACCTCCCTCTTTTTCATCCGAACCTATTCCACCTTCGTTTTTTTATCTCCCGTCTTCCTATCCATCTTTCTGCCTTTCTTCTCCCTTTTTTCATTCCACTCCTTTTTTTTACTTCCCACTCCTATTTTCCTTCTTTCTCTTTCATTTCCTTCTTTCTTTTCTATTCTTACATCTTCTTCTTTCTATGTCCCGGCATCTTATCTCTGTTTCCTTCATCATGTGTTCTCTTTTATCTCACTCTTTTCTCCATTATTCTCTGTTCGTTTTTTCCTTCTTCATCTTCTCTCCGCTTTTTTTAATATCTTTTCACCTCTCTTAAACTTTCTTCAGCTGTCCCCCACATCCAGATCCCCAGCTCACTATCCCAACATCCCCAACCCCTCCCCACCTCCGCTTTTTATCTCCCTATCTACTTTCTCTCATTTCTCGTCTGTATGTTTTCATCATCATCATCATCATCCGGACATCCTTTCCCACCCAAGGGCAGGGTGAGGAGTAGCAATATCCAGACAGCCCAAATTTGCCCAGTCGAATGGGCCACGCTTCCTTTCACTCATCATTCAAGCCCTCGGATTCCTGGCTCTATCGGGTACGCCAAAAACATTGACCACGTTCTGTAGCTTCACATAAACGTATCCGATTGAGTCATTCCGGACGCTGCCATGTTAAAAAGGGGTGCCAAAATCCATGATCATGCTCGTCTCCTCACAACATTCATCCAGCCAGCTCGATCTCCTGTTAGTTCCCTAGCCTCATCGACTTCCAAACCTCTCTTCCTCACACAGTCATCCACCATATCTCCCCGCCTTCTCCTCGGCCTACCTCGCCTCCTTCCTCCTTCAAATTCGCTCAGATATACCTTTTTCACCACTCTATTGTTATCCATTCTCTCCACATGACCATACCATCTCAGTACACCGACATCCTCACTCCACACCTTTCACGAATCACATTATTTCGTATCCTATCCATCCTCTGTACTCCACATACATTCCTCAGTAGTCCTATCTCCACTGCTCTTACTCTAGACTTTTCATTTTCATGTCTCACATCCATATGTTAAAGCTGGCACTAACACCTTCATGTAAGCCTCGTGCAGCTACAACACTCAAGCCTGTTTCTTATCAAGACCTTCATTGCATCAGCTACTATTCTTCCCTGTGTCACTGTCACTCTATTTTCAACTTCTTTTGCACATTTTCCTCTCTGTTCTATCACTGTACCCAGGTATTTGAACTCTCACCGATTCCAGTCTCTCTCCATCCACTGTAATATCACACTGAGAGTCACCTTTCTCCTATTCGTTTACCTAGTTATATTTTCATTTCCTCTTGTTTTCAGTTATTTTTCCACGTTCTTCTTTCCCGTTTTTTCTCCACCTTTCCAAACCATCCCCTGCCATATATTTTGTCGTATATGGTAAATAAAGTAATCAGTTCAGCACCTACCTCCTCGACGCCTAGTGACAGGTAGACAAAGCAGCACTCACCTGAGGGAAGAAGAAGAAGAAAAAAAGATATTCAACGTATGTACTACAATCCTGGGCGCATGTCTATGTGCGTGTGTCGCGCAACCGAGACTGGGAAAAGGATTTCATTGAATCTTTGGAGAATGGTTGCTACTGGATCACAAATGGGCCCATTTCTGTTTCATGCTGAGTGAAATTTGCTAAAGGGCTGCCTTGACCTCTAATTGTTTCTTTTGGCTTTGCAAATGAACGGCCCGAAAAGGCCGCGAAGCACTTGCTCGTGTGTCGAAGAATAAATCATTCATCTCAAGGAAAGCTTGGAAACGTCTGTCAGTTGAGCAAGTGCTGATTGGACCGATAGAGCCCCCCAAAAGTTGCATATTACCATGATTATGCCACCCACCTCTGTAGTAAATATAAGCTTTCCAACAATATTACGTGATCTTTCATGACATTCTGTAAAGTTTGTTTAGCACAGATTATAATGCCCCAGGCTTTCAAAATGTAATTTCTAACTGTCACATCATATGCTGATGTTAATGCCAACTACTAGAGAGAGAGAGAGAGAGAGAGAGAGAGAGAGAGAGAGAGATGGCTAGATACATGGATATATAGATAGACAGACAGATAGATTGGTATATAGATAGATAGATAGATATAGATACATAGATAAAAATACTATATATATATATATATATATATATATATATATATATATATATATATATATATATATATATATATATATATATATATATATATATATATATATATATATATATGGTGCAAAGGCTGCAGTGCGTGTGGATGGTGAACTAAGTGAATTTTTCTCTTTGAAGGCAGAGTTGAAACAGGGATGTGTCATGTCTCCATGGTTGTTCAATCTGTACATGGATGGGGTAATAAAAGAGATACAAGGTACGGTAGTGGATGTTGGAGTGGCCCTGGTGAGAGAGGATAGTGTTTGGAAACTCCCTGTACTGTTGTTTGCAGATGATACTGTGTTGTTAAGTGAAGACGAAGGGGAGCTGCAAGGCTTGGTGGATGAGTTTGGGAGAGTGTGTATGAAACGGAATCTAAAGGTAAATGTAGCGAAGAGTAAAGTGATGGTCTTTGAGAGAGGTGAAGTCAGTGAATGGACAGCGAGGTTGGATGGCGAGGAATTGGAAAATGTGAGTACGTTTAAGTACTTGGGTAGTGTGATGAGTAAGGATGGAGGTTTGGAGGGTGAAGTGCTTGAAAGGGTACAGCAGGGAAGAAAGGTTGCTGGTTCTTTGAAAGCAGTGATAAGAAACAGGGAAGTGAGCATGGAAGTGAAAAAGTTACTACATGACAGTATTGTGATACCAGCTCTAACGTACGGAAGTGAAGCTTGGACGATGTTGGAAGGACATAGGTCAAGAGTGAGAGCAGTGGAAATGAGTTATTTAAGAGGAGCCTGTGGAGTCACATGGAGAGACAGGTTGACGAATGAGGATATAAAGGAGCGTTGTGGTGTGGATGTGGATGTGATAGGAAGCGTTATGAGGAACACACTGAGGTGGTTTGGCCATGTGGAGAGGATGGAGGGTGAAAGACTGACGAAGAGAGTGTATGTGAGTGAGGTGGAGGGGGGAAGAGCGAGGGGGAGGCCGAGGATGAGATGGAGGGATGGGGTGGAGAGGTATATGAGAGAGGGGGGTGTGAGTTGGGAGCAGGGCAGTGAAATGGCGGGGGACAAGGCGACTTGGAGGCGATTTGTTTGTGGCCACCCCAAACGGGATTGAGACGTCTGGCAATATATATATATATATATATATATATATATATATATATATATATATATATATATATATATATATATATATATATATATCCAGAGGCAGGATTCCACTGCTACCTGGTTCTTCCCAGGTGGTGGATAGGGGAATATACGATGTACGGTCTTGGACGTCTGGGACCATAGGGACTCCCTTTAGATATATACCGCTCCATTGCATATTCTGAATAGGGTGCATCAGAAATTACGTCTCACCTGAAACTATGTGGCAGGGAGGTAAGCTTATTTGCCACAGTGCCCCCAACCACCCATGAATTCTACTGGTAATGATTAAACGGGCGTTCGTTTTGGATTATTGTCTACTAACGGTCCAGCTACATTGCCTCCTCTGCTTACTTGCAGCGTGCCACCGAAAGTGACTATGCAGTGTCTCATCAAATCAGAAACCAGGACATTAAACGTAAATCTACACATACATTATATAAAGCCTCACAGAAAAATACAAACTTTATACCTTAATGACCGAATTAGAGAACGTTAGTTGGGATGTTACTGATCTGAATTAGATCCATAGAAAAGGAGAATATTTAATGCAGCTCGAAGACAGCAACCACCTATTTTATTACGGAGGAAGTCAGAATGTAAAGGTTAGTGTTGTTGAATTTGTAATTAGCAGATATCTTGCTGAGAACATTGTTAAAATCAGCAGTGAATCTGACAGTAGCATGGACTAATCAGACAATGCAAAAGACACCCTAAATGAAATACAAGTAGCCTATATTCACCCACTTCTCAAAGCACAGATGAAGAAACAGAAACACTCTGTGATGACATCTCCCAAATTATGGAAGTAGAAAAGACCAGCTATACTATACTCATGGGAGAGTGTAATGCAAAAGTTGGCAAACCGAAAAATGAGAAAGCATCTATTGTAAAATTCAGAGTAGGTGAAAGGACTGACAGAGGTGAAATTGTGATAAATTTTGCTGAAATGCATAACATGAGAATAATATACACATTTTCCCACAAAATACAGAAATAAAATGGACCCGGCGAAGCCCAAATAGAGAAATAAACAATGGAATCGATAAGAACAAAATGATCTTAATGTCACAGTTATCAACAATGTAAATATAGCAAGTGACCACACAATGGTAGGTTACAAAGCCCAGCTCAGTTTCAGAAGTGAAAAAAAAAAAAATGATAGAAAAGAAATAGGATATGCCCAATATATGTATCCGAAAATAAACTTGCTTTTCAGTTAGAAACAGATTTCAGGCTCTAAGTTATGCTAAGTGTGACACTGATGAGTAGCATCAAAGATTGACAATAGTGTTATGGGAATCAGCAGAGGTAGTAGAGAAAGCATGTACGACATTGGCCAAAAAATATTCAAAAACGACCCTCTAACTCATGAAAGATGAAAGAAGATGAAAGTAAAAACAAATAAAGATGAACTAGAAAGAGCAGAATTAAACTTATTAACAGGAGACAGAAATGATGAAAAATGTAAGCCAGATATGGATCAGATCAAAGACACTGTCAGAAAAGTAAAATGTCTGAAACAGATCAGAATCAATGCCGCACTAGGAAAGCAACAAATTATGTCACTGAAAGACAAGGATGGTAAAGTCTTTAAGTGCAGAGAAAGGATGGTGAAGAGTTGAAGAAATATACAAGGAACCTAATTTACCAAAGACTGATAGGTAACTTTTCAATTGACACAAGTGAAATACCAGAGATAACACCACATGAGATAAATTTCGCTCATGAAATTATTCAATGATGAAAGCCACAAGAGTAGATGGAATAGTAGCAGATTTATTATAAGATGCAGGAGTAGAAGTTGAAAACCGACTAACCCAATAATTTACTCAATGTATAAAAAGCAAGAAAATTCCCAAAACATGATGTAATCTATCTATATCTATATACCTACGCTGCTTCCTCCATGGAAAGGGAGTAGCCGAGACTGGACGACACACTCCCCATTTACTCATCCATTCAAACACAGTCATTCGCATCTTAGCCCCAAAGGGGAGAAGGAACAGATCCTCACCGCACCACACCACACATGGGTCAACTGCGCAGTGCAGTCATTGACATCCGCAGCAGGGCCCAACAGCAGAGCTGGTTTACCCCTGCCACATCAAAATAAACCCATCCCCTTACTCGCACCTGACCTGACTAGTTAATCAGACCAAATGCGGGAGAATATCCCCTCAGGGCTGCGTCATCATTTATTCATTCACAATTTCTCTCCATTTATTTCTGTCACACACAGCCACTCTTCCTTGCTCAACAGACATCCCTCTCGCATCCAGCGCTCTCTTCACACTGTCCATCCATCCTATTCGTGGTCTCCCTCTCAGCCTTACACCTCTCACATCAGATCTAGTTATCTTTTTCACCAATTGTTCATTATCCATTCTCTCTATATGCCCAAACCATTGCAACACCCTCTGCTCAACTCTACCAGCCATCTCCCGAACAACTCCAGTTCTCCTTCGCACTTCATCATTTCACACTCGATCCATACGCGTCACTCCACACATACTCCTCAGACATCTCATCTCCATTACATTCAAACTTTTCCTCTCTGCTACACCCACATTCCATGTTTCAGCCCCATATAATGCAGTCAGTACCACAACACCCTCATACAGCCTTCTCTTTACATCCATTCTAAGCGAACGACATTTAAACACTTTTTTCATTCCTCCCAGCACCTTTCCTACTTCATTTATTCTAAACTTCACTTCTGCATCTATTCTTCCATCCACAGCAACATGTGACCCTAGATATTTAAAACAATCTACCTCCTCAAGCAACTCACCATTCAAAACTATATTCATCCCCCTACCATCTATCAATCTCGTACACTTCATCACTTTACTCTTATTCTCATTTACTTTCAATTTCCTCCTTTCACACACCCTTCCAAACTCCTCTACCAACTGTCTCAATCTCTCCTCTGAATCAGTCACCAGTGCAGTATCATCTGCAAACAGCAGCTGCTTCAGATTCCACTCTCCTCCATCAACATTTACCAGACTCAGACCACCTAAAACTCTTGCATTCACCTCCCTTACAACACCATCCATGTAAATATTCAACAACCAAGGCGACATCACACATCCCTGTCGCAGCCCCACTCTCACAGGAAACCAATCACTCACAGCATTTCCCACTCTTACACACGCTCTACTATTTACATAAAAACTTTTCACCCCTTTTTGTAACCTACCATCAAGTCCATACAATCTTAAAACAGTCCACAAAGCCTCCCTATCAATTCTATCATACGCTTTCTCTAAATCCATAAATGCCCAAAACACATCCTTGCTTTTCGCTAAATACTTTTCACACACTTGTCTCACAGCAAACACCTGATCAACGCATCCCCTCCCTCTCCTAAAGCCACACTGCTCATCACTAATCACTCCCTCTGTACCCTCTCTAACTCTCATAATTAACACTCTACCATACACTTTACCTACAACACTCAACAGACTTATACCCCTAAAGCTAGTACATTCATACTTATCACCCTTGCCTTTATACAACGGGACCACACAAGCACTTGCCCAGTCAATTGACACCATACCTTTCTCAAAGCACACATTCAACAATCTTACTAACCAGTAAGATTGTTGAATGTGTGCTTTGAGAAAGGTATATATATATATATATATATATATATATATATATATAATCTGTCTATCTATCTATGTATCTATCTATCTATCTATCTATCTATCTATCTATATATATAATCTATCTATCTATCTATCTATCTATCTATCTATATATATATATATATATATATTATATATATATATATATATATATATATATATATATATCTATATATATATATATATATATATATATATCATCATCATTTGGACCTCCTTTCCTACTCTAGGGCAGGGTGATAAAGTAGCAACGTCCAGGCAGCCCAAAGTTGCCCAGTCCAATAGGCCATGCTTCCATTCACTCACCGTTCAAGCCCCCGGAATCCTGGCTCTATCTGATAGCAAAAACCATTCACCACAACCTGTAGCTTCACATATACTTATCCGATAGAGTCAGTCCGGACGCTGTATCATTAAAAGGCGGTGCCAAATCCCTGCTCATGTGCTTCTCCTCACAATATTCATACAGTCAGCTCGATCCCTTGTCATTCCCCTAGCCTCTCTCCTCCTCACACACTCATCCACCATATCCCTCCGCCTTCTCCTTGGCCTACCTCTCCTCCTCTCTCCTTCAAATTAGCTCAAATATACCTTTTTTGCCACTCTATTGTTATCCATTCTCTACTTGACCACACCATCTCAGTACACTGTCTTCGATTCTAGTGTCCACAGACTTCCCCACTCCATATTTTTCACGAACTGCATTATTTCGTATCCTATCCACTCTCTGTACTCCGCCTACAGTCCTCAGCAATCCAGTCTCCACTGCTCTCACTCCTGACTTTTCATTTTCATCCCACATCATAGCCTCACATCCATATGTTAAAGTTGGCACTAACACTCCTTCATGTAAGCCTTGTGCACCTGCAACACTCAAGCCTCTGATTCTTACCAAGGCCCTCATTGCACCTGCCACTTTTCTTCCTTGTGTCACTCCACTTTCCACTTCTTTTGCGCATTTTCCTCTCTTTCCTGTCACTGTACCCAGATATTCGAACTCTCACCATTTTCAGTCTCTCTCCATTCACTGTAACATCACAATGGGAGTCACCTTCTCTCTCAATAACCATTACTTTACTATTTTCAACATTTACCCTCAAGGCACGACACTCACAGACATCAGTAAAACTCTGCACTAGTCTACAAAATTCTTGTCCGGTACTTGCAAGTAGTACTGCACCATCCGCATACAACAAATTTGAGATATTCCATCCACCACTATTTATTACTAACGCCCTTTCCCTCTCCATTACTCGTGTTTTTACCTCTCTCATCACCCCATCCATATATGTATATTGAACAATCACATGAACATCACAAAACCTTGTCGCATGCCCACACCGATCGTGAACCATTCACATAGATGCCCATTTACCCTTACACATGTTTCACTACCACGATAAAAACTCTTCACGGAACCTAGCAGTTTACCATCCAAACCATACATGCTCAAAACCTTCCACAATCCTTCTCTGTCTACTTTGTCTTATGCTTTTTCCATATCCATGCATGCCATAAACACCTCATAGTCTTTCTCACAAGCCTTCTCCGCTATCTGTTTTACTTGAAATATTTAATCTACACATCCTCCCAAAGCCACCCAGTTCATCACTCACTAGGACTTCTGATATCTCTCTTACTTTCTCTATAATAATTCTTCCATATGCCTTCCCTAACACATTCACTAATCTTATGTCACGATAATTCTTGCATTCACTTCGCTCATCTTTATTTTTGTACAGGGGTACAATCACAGCCTTTTTCCACTCCGCTGGCACAGTTTCACTCATCCACGCCTTCTGACATAATTAATTCCAACAAGCACTTCATTCCGTTCTCTCCACTACACTTAATCATCTCTGGATACACCTCATCAACCCCAGCTGCTTTCCCATTTTTCAGCTTTTCACAGCTTCCGTCAATTGCGCGAGTGTTACCTTTCCCATCACTGCATTCCTCTGCATACCGCCAGAACCAATCATGTTTATAGTGGCTTTGCGCTCTCTATTTCCATTCATCACGCTTTCAAAATATTCTTTCCATCTGGTCCTTACTTCATTCTCGTGGGTTAATAATCAACCAATTACATCTTTCACAGTTTCACATTTCTTTCCTCTGCCTCTTCTACATTTCTGCATCTCTTTCCAATATAACTTCCTATTTTCAGAGTAATTTGCATTCATTTTTCTTCCTAGATCATGATTTACCTCTATCTTTTTCCTCTTCACTAATCTCTTTACATGCTTCCTGCTCTCAAAAAAAAAAAAAAAAAAAAAAACTTGTAACCACTCTAGCCATTTCTTCCGCTTTTCCTCCACCGCTTTCTTAACCTCTTCATCCCACCATGCCGTACCTTTCTTCTTTGCTGTTACTCTTGCCACTCTACACACCGCTTTAGCATTCCTAACTAAGCATCCCTATATGCATTTCACAGGCTGCCCCGATTCATTTCATTCCAATTCACTGATTCGAGCTCCTCCCCTGCTTTGGTCCTGTATTCATCTGTCATTTCTTTGATCCTCAGCTTCTGGACTTTCAGTCTTTCTCCCTGATTGCTCCTCTCTCTCTTGGTCCACTTCACTTCTCTCATCTTGATCTTGCATACCACAATCATATGATCTGAGACCTCCACATCGTCCTCTCACGGCCCTCGCATCAGCATCCGTTCCCAGCATCGACCTCTCCACGAGCACTTAATCAATCAGGCTCCTTTGAACACGATCCCTCTTCCCTCTATACCATGTTATTTATGTGCATCTTTGAGTACGAAATACCAGTTACAAATGCACAACCTTCTTTCCTGACACATATCTGTCAGTGGCTTCCCCTTATCTTCTGGCACTCTATTACAACCCATTATATATATATATATATATATATATATATATATATATGGTATAGCCCCCCTTCAGACTAAGGAACGAATGAATGTGTGTATGTGTGTGTGTGTGTGTGTGTGTGTGTGTGTGTGTATGTGTGGATGAGTAAACTGGGAGTGTGTTGTCCTGTTTGGGCTACTTCCCTTTCTTTGGGGGAAGCAACTCGTGTGTATATTTTAACCTGCCCCGTCCCGACCGATTTTCCATCACTGCCCCCCCCCCCCAATCCTGACCAATTTTGGAAAAAAAAAAATTCTGGCTCAAACCTCCGGTTTTGGTGAGAAACATCGAAAATTCATCGAGAAATCACTCACCTGAGGTTTACAATACTGGATACTCCTTACCTTACTGTGTTTTCTATCAGGTTGACTTCAAAGAAAACGAGTTCTATGGGAGGGTAACTATTTCACCGCATTTATTTATTTATTTGGTACGAATTTATTTGTAGTATGAGAGTATATTGGTTTTCACACAGTAATACAGGCAAAATAAGCATTATTTCACTCACCAAACACATCAACATACCTAAAATTTTTCAGCAACATTACCTGATCATCATTTCTGACCGTTTCTTCCACTAATGCTATGTAAACTTTGTCCTCCACATTGTCATCGATTGGGGAATCACTCTGGCCTTGAATTTTGTACCGTGGCACAACATGTCTCTACTGGCCAGGTCACTGGTAACAGGTGAATTGCCGAGACAATGGTGTGTGTGGGGGGGAAGGTCATTCCGGGTAAGGCATTGACCCTGCCTGGCATCTTGTAGAGGAAAGTGTCCCGTGTATACTTACAAAAAATCATGTGCAAAATTTGAAAATTGTGCAAACTAGGGACCTTGCAATTCCTGCGCGTTTATATACGCCAAGGGGAGTCACAGTGACAAAACGTGTGGATGTATATATATGTCAACGGGAGTCGGTGGGTTAAACCTCAGGTGAGTGATTTCTCTATGAATTTTCGATGTTTCTCACCCAAAGCGGGGTTTTGAACCCAAAAATTTTTTTTCCCAAATTGGTCGGGATTGGGTGGATGTTCAGTGGTGGAAAATCGGTCAGGACATGGCGGGTTAAGGTTATAATAATTTTGGCTCAGCTCAGACTTTCTTTGAAAAACTATTGTTTAATGTGGTAATTGAGAGCAATGGAATCAGGAGGATAGTTATATTTCTCTACTATTTGTAATTAATTATACCTGAGTAACTACCACAACAAAAATGAAAATAACTGTTAAGACAACAACAGTTGCAGGAGCAACAACAACGACAATTTATCATACCATAATCTTGGATGTGTGTGTGTGTGTGTGTGTGTGTGTGTGTGTGTGTGTGTGTGTGTGTGTGTGTGTGTGTGTGTGTGTGTGTGTAGTGCTGCTAAAACCTGAAAGAAGCTTTTGATGAACTTGACAAGATGGTTGAAACTGGGCCCTAGATGTGGTATTTTCAGATTCACGGCAACCGAAATTTTCTGAAGGGACGTTTTGGCGCTTAGTACTTGTACCCATTCGTGTTACAATAAGACCTTATGGAACAGCCAGCAGGGCATTTCCATGGAGTTTCTAAGGTTACTGCAGAGAGAGAGAGAGAGCTGGGGTTGGGGGGGATTGTACTTCTACACTACAATGTCTATTACTTCACTGATTCTACGAAGAGACGATTTTCTTGAGGAGAAAGTGGATTATGGTGATGATGGTACAGTATGTTATCAGATGAAAGCACACTTCAAGTGTTCCAGGTGCGTTCTGCGAAGGTTCGTCACCCTGCCTCCCGTAGTCGATATGACCCTGCTTACGACTGTTAAGTACCCATAATTAGTGATGGTTTGGGGGTGTTCCTCAGGTGAAATGGGAAGGGGAGGCCTCTACATTGTACTTTCTTCCTAAGAACATGACGATGAATGGTGGCTGGTACATTCAAGTTCTGAAAGTTCATTTGTTAACTTTTTTCCTAATCATTGGTGCGACTTTTTCATGCATGCTTCAGCTCCATGTCACAAGTCAAGAAAGGTGACAAAATGGCTTCAGGATAATCGGATTGAGGTCCTCGACTGGCCTGGCAAAGTCTGGATCTAAATCCGATAGAAAAGTGCTGGGCAAAGATGAAGAAAATCATGGCAGAGAAGAAGACACCCAATCTGGACAACCTCAAGACTGAACTGACAAATGTTTGGTGCAAAGAAATGTCCTTAGATTACTTTAGAAATCTAAGTGATTTCATGCCAAAATGCATCCAACTGGTCCTGAAAAACAAGGGAAACATGATTTCATATTAACGAATGGCATTTCATGAACAAACATTGTGATATACTATGATTTCTGTGTTTTTTAATACCTTGTGGGGGGAAGGTCCTAAGTCAATTTGCGGTAGCTGTAATTGTGATGATGATGGTAGTCATGGTTTTGGTGGTGATGGTAATAGTTGTGATGATGATGGTGGTAATGGTGTTGGTGGTGGTGGTGATAGCTGTGAGGATGATGGTGGCTTTGGTGGTAGCTGTGATGATGGTGGCTTTGGTGGTAGCTGTGATGATGGTGGTAACTTATGATGATGATGGTGGTAGTTTTATGGTGGTGGTGGTAGCTATGATGGTGATTGTGGTGGTGGTAACCATGATGTTGAGGGGGGTAGATGTGAAGCTGATGGTGGTTGTTATAACTATGGAGCTATTCTGGCGGTGACGCTGATGATAGCTATTATGATGATGGTTGTGGTGGTAGTGGTAATGATGATGGTAACTGTGTTGATAATAATGGTGGTGGCAGTGGTGGTAGCTGTGGTGTTGGTAGTGGTGGTGGCGGTTGTAGTTGTTCAGGAACGGGTCATGTTTGGGGAAATGCTTGGTGGTGGACCACAAGCACTTGCTCCTAAGTGAAGCATGGGTCAGAAACGGCTTTAATTTCAACAGGTGCTGAGCAGCTCAATATGGCCGCAAAGTTCTTATCACAATAATAATAATAATAATAATTATTATTATTATTATTATTATTATCATTATTATTATCATATAATAACAATAAACTCTTAAGTCTTGTCTTTCAAACAACAATAGTCTTCCCCAAATGGGCAAAACTATTGTCTTTTCCTATGCTGGCATTAAAATCTCCAAGGCAGGATAAGTCTCTCATTATGTGGTACTGAGCGAATGATAGCAGCCATAGAAGCTTAAAACGAAATTTTGACGGTGTCCTCAGAGTCAAGCACTGGGGCACAGACACTGATGATTATTGCATATTGGCCTCTGTAGAGTAATATGTGCCAGGGCATCAGCCTCTCTGATATTCCAAGTGGTAATTGTTGGATCTTCTGTAGTAGGTTACATCAGACTGTAAAGCCAATACCATGGTTTTTTCATTGACTGGGTATCCCATTCAGAAATAGGTATACCCTTAAGGTGCCCTCTCCTGAGAGGCGAGTCTCACACAAAGCAACAATGTCAGTTTTATAACTTTGCAGTTCATGGGGAATAATGGCAGCTCTACAGCGTGGTAGTGTATCCTGGTCAGTATCAAGCAAAGTTCGTATATTCCAGGTAGCAAGAGTCTGAGTGATTCTTTGGGTTTTTCGATCGTAGTGTGGGATGCCTTGAAACGTGGCTATTTGCCCAGGTGGTGTGGAGCGGCAAATGTTTAGGTTACCTTTTCTAAACCCCTCCTCATCAGGTAAGCAGTTGGTCTTCAGTTTCCAGCTGCTTAGTTGCACTGGATCCTGTTGAAGACATTACCTGCTCCTATGCCATCATGCCAGCAACCACTGGGCCAATACTGCCTAAGTGCAGGACTCGAGCTAGCAACGTCCAGCCACATCCTTGACCTGTTACCGCCACACTACCTTGTCGCCCGAAGTCTAATGATTTTGATGAAAGAACGAAAGGGGAGTTGAGTATAGCAGATAACTTACACAACGAATGGATTTGATGATGGTGAGGGTGCTCAACCCTTACCACCACTTGACTTGGCCCTTCTGAACTTCCGATGGTGGCATGAAGATTCACGATGACCATCTACTAAGCAGGATTGCAGGGGTCTGCCGGAAGCTCTGGCTGTTTAGCCTCGCCTTCCGTGGAACTCCAGTCACAGAATTTTTGTGCAGGGTTCACTCCCGTACCCATAACCCAAGTAAGGGTATTCCACAAGGCACTGGACCTGGAAACACTTAGTCTGACCTCTCACTGATGGCCCTTCCTACATGGGTAACCCTGTTCTCCTGCTGAGTCCAGCAGGGAAATCCCCCACTGGTATGACCCGCCAGATTTACATCTGATTTACGGGGTACGGAAGCCCCTACCAAGATCAGGTGGTTCCCATGAGGACACACACACACACACACACACACACACACACACACACACACACACACACACACACACACACACACACACACACACATGGCGAGCAAAACACAAAATACCCGCTCTCGCTTCGTGAGCGAGGATATAATGAGAAAACCCACAACAGAGCCTAGACTGACAAAATCGATACTCAAAGAAATTCATACTATAAACAATATATAAGAGAAAAGAAACTATGAAAATGACACTAAAAACAACAACTTAAGACGTAATACCAAAATAAACATCAAAATCAAACCAAAGGCAAAAGCAAATTTAACAACAGAAAATGCAACACCCCGACCATAGAAACCATGTAACCAGGGAGAGAGAGAGAAAAAAAAAATGGAGAAATGAATTCCCCGACCTAGGCAACTAAGGCCATATAGCCCCACTGGGGTTACAGGAGGGAGCTACCCCTCCCGGCAACGGTAGCCCGGGCGAGGCTCGAACTTGCGACCTCCCGATCACAGGCTCAGCGCGCTACCACTGTGCTACAGCGCCCCCCAGAGAAAGAGAGAGAGAGAGAGAGAGACGCAGGAAGGTTGAAGAGAGAAGGAAGTGGGGATGGTGAGGGAAATGTGGTTAATTAGGGGGAAAGGGAAGGGGAGATAAGGATGATGAATGACATGAAAGGGAGAGAAGTGGGGGAAGATAGGGGTGAGAAGAGAGAAAAAGGGGAAATGTTTAGTGAGGATGAGACTCGATGGGATTTAGGATGGACCAGCTGGATGCGGTATAGAAAAGGGCAGACATGAGGAAGTAAGGCCGAGGGAAGAGGCAAGTGTCACGGGTGGACCCAGGAGATTCGAGTGAGGGTAGGACTAAGCTGTGAGGGGAGAGGGAGGAGGGTTGGGGCCAAGAGGAAAGAGAGGGATGATGCAGCTGAGGGGAGAGATGAGGAGAACAGACCTGAGAAGAGACAGGGAGAACAGTAACGAGGGATGGAAAGAGTAGTGACTGACCCGAGGGTTGAGTGGGGGCTGGTAGCCAGGACATTATAGTCTGACCTGGAAATGATGTGGAAGGAGGCCAGCAATGTTGAGAAAAGAAGGATACAGATAAAACAGATGACAGATGCACTAAACACTTGGGGTATGGATTGTGCCTTTATCATATCTAAGATGTAATGGAAAATTGGTAAAACTGATGATCAGAGACCATATTCATAAACTCTTAACACTTCACTCCGATGACGTACGTTTAATTTTGTTCTTGTCACCTTGAGATGACTTTATTCAGCTTTGGGGAGATTAAGTTGAAGGTGTAGATGTAGCCTCTACGAACCACTTCACCGCTAGAATTGTCCTTAATTTCGTAAAATCCTCTTGTGGAAGCAAGAATATACTGAAGATACGACACCTGACTGACGAACCAAGCTTACGTTGTGCATATTTTGTGTTTACATAGGATTCTTGTCACTCACATCGTTATCAAACGCTTAAAAATAAATCAAACTAAAGTGGTCATCAGTGAGCCAAAACATGTAAATCGAAACGATCTTTGATCGTAGTTAACGTTAGGGAAACTTGTTTTATCTTAAAGATTGGATAGGATCTGTTATGAATACGATCTGAGTCTGGCAGAGCGCTGAAAAATGGAGAACGAGAAAGCAGAAAACACATCATAGGTTTGGAAAATAGGAAGTGCCTTCATGGTACAAGTAAAGTAACAGACAGTTAATAAAAACGGAGGGTGAAGGTTGGTGTAAACGTCGGAAATAAGGTGTGAGAGTCCAGTATAAAAAAAGAAGGGATGAAGTAAAATAATAAATAAATAAATAAGATGTACTGCAGTCATTGGAAATGGGGTGTGCCGTCTTCATACATATGGTGCAATTAAAAATTTGTAAAAGTGATGATAAACCAGAATGAGGTGTAAAAAAACTGGCTGTAAGAGAAAAAGCACCGAGAAAAATGAGGAAAGATATAGTGGACGGAGAAGAAAGATGCGTTTGGATGCTTGGGAAATAGGTTACGACGATTATCATTCACGCGAGGTTATGGAATATTGGCAATGATGATGGTCTGGCAGAGGTATAATAACTGTGGTGTGAGAGGTCCAACATGTAATGAAAGGATGCAATCACAGCAAAATGGAAGACGAATTTTTTTTAGGTTTGGAAGTTTAGACAATAAAGTGTTCCTTCTACACAAGTAAATGGGAATGAGAAATTGATAAATATTATGAAGATCGGAATGGTTATAATAGTTTCGTTTGATAACTTTCTTAAAGTGGGAATCCAGGAAACAGTGCACACTATCCCACTTAGATACATTATGTTCACTTTAACACGGTCTAAATTAAAACATAGCAGTCTTGAACGCTGAACATCGACTCTGATGTTGGTCACGCAGAAGTGCTATGGAAAGGATACAGAGTCGCTGTATTTTCTATTAATGAGCTACAGGAAAGAAGTTGCATAAGGACAAAAATTTTCCTTTGGACTGACTGGACGAAACATACTTATCCCTAGTCCACCTTGGCATTCCCATCCTCCCTCAGTTACTTACCTTCCTTCCATTCCAGTATCTCCCAGGTACCCTCCCTCTCCACCTCCTTTACCCCACTACACTCAAGTACTCCCCACGTTTATCATTCCCACGTCGCTCTTCCTGTTCCTCTCTCTCTCTTTCTCTCTCTCTCTCGTACCAAGTCTCAAGTGCACGTATTCCACTTGGTATTTACCCTCACCTAAGATTATCAGAACAGCTCTCAAAACTGTAGTTGTCGAGAGAAAAACCTTCTCATCCTCTCCTTTCTACTTTCTGGGGCTTTCGCTTCATTTATCCTTCATCTCCATCCCTACTCCTCTTTCTTGATCACATTCCTCTCATAACTATTCTTTCTCAGTCCTCCACCTCGTTTCTTCTCTTTTTCCTTGTTTTCCGCCTACTTCCTCCCACTATCGTTCCTCCCCTCTGCTGTTTGTTTTCTCTAAGTTTTCATCGCTCATCCATTTCTCCGGGTATATCTCATCCTCTTTCCCATAGTTGTAGTTTTTCCTCCTTTTTTTTTCCTTTTACTCCTCATCATCATACTCTTCTTGTCTCCAAATCCTTCTCTGCTCCATTACTGTCCCCTGCCTCTTCATTCCTCTTCTCCCTAGTTAATACATTTTCCTTCTGAATACCTTTTCCTCCTTTCTACTGTTATTTTTCATTCCTTTTTCCTTTTCTTCTCTCTCTCTCTCTCTCTCTCTCTCTCTCTCTCTCTCTCTCATCATAATCATCATCCTCTTCCTTTTTCTCCTCCTTCTCCTCCTAATTTCCTTCAACTCTTTCCTTTCAGTTTCAGTGTTTTTCTCTTCTCTTTTCCCTCCCTCTATTTCCTGTTTTCCCTTTTCCATCTGCCTTCCGTCGTCTCGTGTCCTACATTTTTAAAATCCATCGCTCCACATACATTCCTTCTCCGTCGTTCGCTATTTTATGTCTCCCGTTATCTTCCTTATATATGTATATCCATCCATCCATACATCATCCAATCCTACGTATATATATATATATATATATATGCTGCCTCCCTCCCCCTCCTCCTCCTCCTCCTCCTCCTCCTTCTTTTGATCAGCTCATGCTGCCCTTACTGTTAGTTGCGTTTTCTTGCTTGGTTTCTTTTGGGGGGCTTTCTTTCTTGCTTAATTGTCAGTAGAAATAGTAATAATGGGCTTTGAAAGCTCTGACTTCCTTATGCGTAATCTTCAGGTCATTCCCTATCGGAAGTGTGCCATCCATTTTCCTCTCTCTCTCCTCTAGGTTTCGATTGACAACTCGGCGAAGACTGGCCTCAGCGTCACTAGCAATCAGTACCGGTTTTCAAGAATGCTCCCTTTCCCAAGCAGCTTGATGGAATTAAATGAAACACTGCATGCTTAGAGACAATGACTAGGACTACAACATTCTACTGTACACCTGTGTGCTACATTGGACAAGTCAGGGGTCTAAGGTCATCAAATGCGAAAATGGTGAAAATAGCTAAAATCACGACTATGCTCACACGAAAGGCACCCAAGATTATTAAGCCAGGGGCCATGATTCTTGGGTGGAATGTTGCACAGGAGTACATCCATTGAAAAATGACATTTACTTTCGAAACTCACTTCCGGTCCCTGGCAGTGCCATCTAAAAGTACCTTTGGTGAGCCATTCCGCGAATTTCAAGCTCCCTTGCTCCACAGTGGGTGGATGGAATCGAATGAAACTTTGCATGCTTATAGACGTTAAAGAGTTCTACAAGTGAACTTCGTACATGCTTGACCTATATCCGCCAGGTCAGGGGTCAAAGGCCATCAAGTGCCGAAAAAATGAATCATCAACATCATCATCATCCGGACCTCCTTTCCTACCCTAGGGCAGGTTGAGGAGTAGCAACGTCCAAACAGCCTAAGTTTGCCCAGCCCAATGGTTCACGCTTCCATGCACTCATCACTCAAGCCCCCGGAATGCTGGCTCTGTCTGATACGCCAGCAAAACTTTCACCAAATACTGTAGCTTCACATAAACATATCCGATACAGTAAATCCAAACACTGCCACGATAAGAAGGGGTGCCAAATCCCGGATCATGCACTTCTCACAACATTCATCCATCTAGCTCGATCTCTTGTCAGTTCCCTAGCCTCACCGACTTCCATACCTCTCATCCTCACACACCAATCAAACATTTCCCTCCACCTTCTCCGTGGCCTACCTCGCCTCCTCTCCCCCCTTCAAATTCTCTCAGATATTTTTTTTCACCAAATTATTGTTAACCATTCTCTCCACATGACCAAACCATCTCAGTACACTTGCTTCGATTCTGGTGTCCACAGACTTCTTCACCCCTCATCTTTCACGACTTACATTATTTCATATCCTATACACTCTATGTACTCCACATACATTCCTTAGCAATCCCATCTCCACTGCTCTCATTCTTGACTTTTCATTTTCATGCCACACCATAGCCTCACATCCACATGTTAAAGTTGGCACTTACACTCCTTCATGTAAGCCTCGCGCAGCTGCATCACTGAAGCCTCTGTGTATTATCAAGGCCTTCATAACACCGGCTACCTTCCTTCATTGTGTCACTCTACTTTCCACTTCTTTTGTACATTTTCCTTTCGTTTCTATCATTGTACCCAGGTATTTGAAGTCTCTCATCAGTTCCAGTCTCTTTTCGTTCACTGTAATATCACACTGAGAGTCACCTTTTCTCTCGATTACCATCACTTTACTCTTTTCTACATTTTCTCTCAAGGCACGATGCTCACAGAAATCAGCAAAACTCTGCACTGGTCTACAAAGTTCTTGTTCGGTATTTGCAAGTAGCACTGCATTATCAGCATATAATAAATTTGAGATATTCCATCCATCACCATCCATACCAACGCCATCCCTCTCTCCACTACTCATGATTTTGTTTTCTCTCATCAATCCATATTATATATATTGAAGATCCATGGAGACATCACACAACCATGTCGCACCCCAATATTGATCGCAAACCATTCATGTAGATCCCCCTTTACCCTTACGCATGGCTCACTACCATCATAAAATCTTTTGACAGTACCCAGCAGCTTGCCATCTCTTTTTTTTTTTTTTATGCAAGAAAAAAGGAACCAAAGACCAAGAGCCCACAAGGCGTTCCTTCCAAGAAAAAAGCAAAAACAATACAAAAGAGCCAAATTCAAGATCAGTTGATTTCGAGATGCCTGGACAGTGGACACACTGCGTCTGAAAAACTGGAGATCATAGGAAGTAGGAAATACTGACATAGGAAGACAGTTCCATAGTTGACCTGTTGCATAAATTAAGGACTGGAAGTAATGGTTAACTCTTGCATTAAAGAGTTGGAGAGAAAAGGGATGAGAGTTTGTTGCTAGGCAGGTGCCATGCACTCGTAGAAGAGGTGGAGGGATGCAAACAGACAGTTCAGAGGAGCAGTGACCATTGAAGCAGCAATAGAAATGAGATAAAGATGCAACGGTGCGGCAAAGAGGCAAAGGTTGAAGGGAGCCAGTAAGAGAAGGAGAGTTGATGAGACGAAAAGCCTTTGGCTCTATCCTATTGAGAAGAGCTGAATGCGGGGAGCCTCCCCACACATAAGAGTTGTACTCTGCACAGAGGCGAATAAAACACATGTATAAAGTCAACACCTGTGCGGGGGTAAAGAAAGTACGGAGTTCGCTTAGGACACCCAGTCTCTTGGAAGCACATTTTAGAAGAGGTGTAATATGATCTTTCCAAGATAAATACCGAGAGAATGAAACCCCAAGCATGTTTAAGGATGATGAAGGATTGAGCTGGATAATATTAAACATTATCTGGTATTCCTGTGGAAGATTTTGTCAGGTTGATAGGTGTAAGAAATGAGTCTTTCTATATATCTATCTATTGCCAGACGCCTTAATCCCGTAAGGGGTGGCCATAAACAAATCGCCTCCATGTCGCCCTGTCCCCCGCCATTTCCTACCCTGCTCCCAGCTCACACCCACCTTTCTCATATACCTCTCCACTCCATCCCTCCATCTCATCCTTGGCATCCTCCTCCCTCTCCCCCCCTCCACCTTACTTATATACACTCTCATCATCAGTGTCTCACTCTATCCTGTCAACATGCCCAAATCATCTCGGTGTGTTTCTCCTAACGCTTCCTGTCACATCCACATCCACATCCAGATCACAGTGCTCCTTCACTTCCTCATTTGTCAGTTTCTCTCCATGTAACTCCACATGCTCCTCTCAGATAACTCATTTCCACTTTGATGCATTAAAAACAACAAGATTACTTTTACCCCAGCCAGAGATGAGAGCCAAGTCAGACATTAGGTGTGCCATAGCCTCATCCCTTGTTTGTTGAAGTAAGTGCTGAGATGGACGTTGCGGGAATCGAAGGGAAAGGTGAAGAGAGGAATCAACGTATGAGAGGATAGGATTAGATGTACAGCTTAGAATGTCGTTGATGAATAAAAGAAAGAGAGTTGGTGATAGGACAGAGCCCTGAGGAACACCACTGTTGATAGATCTAGGAGACGAAAGGTGACTGTCTACATTGACAACTATAGAGCGACCAGGAAGGAAGCTATATAGGCACAGATAGAAGGCTAGAAACTGTAGGAGGGCAGTTTGGAAATTAAAGATTTAAGTTAGACTCGATCGAAAGCCTTTGGGATTCAAGTGCAATGACAATGGTTTCGCAGAAGTCCCAGAAGGAGGATGACTAGGAGTCTGAAAGGTAGGTGAGAAGATCGACAGTGGAGCATCCCTGATGGAACTCATACTGACGATCAGAAAGAAGGTTGTAATAGGAAAGCTGGTTTAAAATTTTTCTGTTAAGGATAGACTCGAAAACTTTTGAGACACAGGGGGTTAAAGCAATTGGGCGATAGTTAGAGGGTTGGGAATGGTCACCCTTCTTTGGGACTAGCTGAAAGAGAGCAAACTTCCAGCTAGAAGGAAAGGTACAAGTTGATAGACAAAGGCAAAAAAGTTTACCTAGGCAGGGTGTAAAGACAGGTGCACAGTTCTTGAGGACAACAGAAGGGATCTCATCAGGCCCATTTGCCTTTTTGGTACTGAGGCCAGTGATGGCAGAATATGCATCAGTTGAAGATAATTCTAATGTCAGCCATGAGGACGTCAGAGGGTGGAAGTGATGGAGGAACAGCACCAGAATCGTCTAAGGTGGAATTGGAGGAGAAAGTCTGAGCGAGATCAGCTTCATCAGTAGAACAAATAGCTACAGAGCCATCAGAGTAGAAAAGAGGAGGGAAGGATGTTGAGTTAAAGTTGTCAGAAAGGTTCTCAGCAAAGTGCCAGAAGGAGCGGGAAGAATATGGGTTGGAGAGTTGAGAGGCATTTAGTACTGATGAAATTATTTTTTAGCAGAGCGAAGAACAGACTTAGGACGATTCCAGGCAGAAACATAAAGATGTAATTCAGGAGTGGGTTGGCTCCAGTACCTTTTATTGGCTTTCTCCTTACTGTGGACAGCAATAGAACAAGTGTGATTAAGACAATGCTTTTTTGCACTAGTTAAAGGATATGAGAAAGGAATGTATGCTTCTACGTCTGAGAGAATAATCTCCATAATACGCATGGCACACTCAGGTGGCTCTCTGCCATGGAAGTAAAATCATTCCAGGGAAAATCAAAGAAGTACTGCCTGAGGGCCTCCCAATCACCAGCTCCAAAGTGCCACAACCAGTTTCTTTGAAGGGTTCACAGGCAGTACTGGAGCGATAGGACAGGTTAAGGTAATAAGGTTCTAATCAGAGGAGCCCAACAAAGAAGAAAGATTAACAGTGTAAGCAGAAGGATTAGTTGTAAGGAAGAGGTCAAGTATGCTGGAACTCTCTCCAAGGGGATCAACGATACTGATAGGGTGCTGCACAAGCTGCACTGGGTTATTAAGAATAGAGAAGATGTAGGCCTGTTCACCAGGTGGATCAGTAAAAATAAAGGAGAGCCAAAGGTGGTGGTGACCATTGAAATCTCCGAGAATGGAGATTTCAGAGAAAGGAGGAATGGACAGGATGTGTTCCATCGTAGAAGCAAAGTAGTCGACGAATGTTTTGTAGTTAGTAGAATTAAGGAATAATTAAACAGCACAGATATATTTAGTCAGAGAATGAGAGGAAAGCCGAAGCTAGATAGTAAAGAATTCAGAAGAATCAAGTTCAGGAATATGAGAGCAAGATAAGCCTTTACTTATATATTGTATACAAACAGCCACCTTTGGCTTTGTAATAAGTATAGAGAAAGTAGGAGGATACAGAAAAGGGTTTGCTATCAGTTGCCTCAGACAGCTGAGTCTCAGTTAAGAAGAGAAGATGAGGTTTAGAGGAGGAGACGAGGCGCTCAACATAGGGAAAATAACATGAGAGGCCGCGAATGTTGTAGAAATGAAGAAGTGAGTCAGGCAGTGGTTCCAGGCCGGTCGTTGAGTCGTCTCCGGGAGAGGGACGGAGGGTGGGGGCATTTATGGTCCCCTCCCCCCCGGGGACTCTGAGGCTTGGTTATTAGAAGCCTTTTTTTTTTTTTTTTTTTTTTTTTTTTTGAGAACGAGGTGTAGTGTGTAATTTGCATGTAGTTTGGTGTTGACAGTTAGAGAAAGTTGTACTGGAGAGCAATGTAGCATACTCTCTGTGTTACTGAAACACTGAAAAGTTCAGCAAAGGGGGATGATCAGGAACTAGTACCGAGGGCTGATGAAACGGGAGCTCCAACTCTCCTTGTCATTAGCTTTCTAACCACCTTGGGAGTATGGCCCTGCTCGACTAGTGCTACAGTCTACACCGTATATACGCAAATCCTTCCACAATCCTTCTCTGTCTACTTTGTCGTATGCTTTTTCCACATCCATAAATGCCATAAACACCTTATAGACCTTCACAAGCCTTCCCCACTATCTGTCTCACTGCAAATATTTGATCCATACATCCTCTGCCACTCCTAAAGCCACCCTGTTCATCACTCACCTGGACTACTGATATCTCTCCTACTTTATAATAATTCTTCCATATACCTTCCCCACCACACTCAATAAACTTATGCCACGATAATTATTGCACTCACTTCGTTCACCTTTATTTTTATGCAGGGGTACAATCACAGCCTTTTCCCACTCTGCTAGCACAGTTACACTCATCCAAGCCTTCGTACATATCACAAACAAACGCTTCCTAACGCTCTCTCCACTACACTTAATCATCTCTGCATACACCTCATCAACCCCAGCTGCTTTCCCATTTTTCGGCCGCTTCACTGCGTTCTTCACCTTGGCAAGTGTCACGCTTCCTGTTACTGCATTCCTTCTCTGCACATCGCCAAAGCCAATCATGTTTACAGCAGCTCTGCTCTATCTATTCCCATTCATTAAACTTTGAAAATATTCTTTCCCCCTGGTCCTTACTTCATCCCCATGTGTTAATAATCTACCACTTACATCCTTCACACTTTCGCATTTCTTTCTGCTGTCACTTCTGTATATCCGCACCTCTTTCCAGAATAACTTCCTATTTTCAGAGTAATTTGCATTCATTTTTCTTCCTAGATCATCATTTACTTTTTTTTTCACTAGTCTTTTTACGTGCTTCTTGCTCTCACTATATTCAGTTCTTATTTCAACTGAACCCCTATCCAGTAACCACTCTAACCACTTCTTCCTTGTCCCTCCACTGTTCTCTTAACCTTTTCATCTCAGCATGCCGTACCTTTCTTTTTTGTTGTTACTCTTGCCACACCACACATTGCTTTAGGATTCCTAATTAATCAATCCTTATATGCATTCCGCAGGTTGTCCAGATCCACTTCATTCCAATTCACTGATTCCAACTCTTCCTCTACTTTGGTCCTGTATTCATCGGTCATTTCTTTGATCCTCAGCTTCTCGACTTTCAGCCTTTCTCCCTGTCTGCTCCTCTCTCTCCTGGTCCGCTTCACTGCTCTCAGTTTGATCTTGCTTACCAGAATCATATGATCTGATAGACCTCCATATCGTCCTCTCACTGTCCTCGTATTAGCATCCATTCCCAGCATCGACCTCTCTAAGAGCACGTAATCAATCAGGCTCCTTTCAACACTATCCACGTTTCCTCCATGCCATGTATATTTATATGCATCTTTTGTGTTAGAAATACGACTTACAAATGCACAACCTCCTTTCCTGACACATATCCTTCAGTCTCTTCCCTTTATCATTTTCTCTGGGTACACCATTACAACCCATTATGTCATCCTCAGGACCAGTGCTTACTCTTCCATTCATATCGCCCATTACGATCACTTTATAGCTCCTGGGCATTTGTCCTACTGCTTCATCCAGCTCATCCCAAAACCTTTCTCTCTCTCACCCCTGTCATCACACTGTCCATACGCTATTATCACTGTCACTTTCACCTTCTCAAACTTGAATTTGATATACATACATCTCGAGCTGACACATTTGTAATCTCTCGTTCCACTCTGCCACACCTCATTCATCAACAAAGCAACCCTTTCCCTGCATCTTCCTCGCCCATTCATGCCCGATCTTACACATTTCACACCCTCCCATTCCTCCATTTCACACCCTCTCATCTTTGTTTCACGCAGTGCCATCACGGGATATCTCGCACTCTTGAACACATTCATCATTTCCACCCTCTTGCTCTCCTCATTCACGCCTCTCACATTCCACATGGCCATGCAAATCTGCCCATTTGGTTGGTGCCCTGGGCAGGTATTGAGCCCCCCGAGGCTCTCCGAAACGTCTGCCATGATTTTAGATAGAGGACTCTGGGAGACACTTAACCCTGCCAAAACCCCCTGCTATATGGTTACCACCCACCGTAGTAAATGGTTTCCTGGGTGCAGGAAACCATTTGGCTTGCCACTCAGTGTAGAGACCATAAGGCATCTCTACAATGAGTGAAAATATGAAAAACGTTTAAATTACTATCTTGTTCGTGCGAAATGCTAAGGGTCGGAAGATTATTAAGCCAGGGCCATGATTCTTGTTCAGATTGTTCTTTCCTGTTAATGAGATGTATCTTATTCGTAAATTTCATTCATTAATCTATTAAAAGTATGAAAATAATCAATCTATTGCTAGAACTGCAGTTGTTTCTCAGTTATATTAGATCTTTTACCTGTACACCTGTGAGAAGATTTTGTCATTTTTTACATAAAACTGTAGGGGGCGCTCAGTTAATACTGTCGCAGTCAGGGAGGGGGGAGGTCATGACTAGTGCGAATTCTAGTACTCTACTAAATTAATATACAAAATAGTGTGAGCGGGAGGAAGGGGGTCAAAAGAAGCCGAAAGTAGTGCGAACGAATTTGTGGGCAGGCGGTGGCTCAAACGGTAAAGAGGTGGCCTGCAATCCTAACCGACCCCGGTTCAAATCCCCGCTGGGGCAAGGAACTGTTAATGGATTTGAAATTCATAAAAAACAGATTTTACTGATCTACTAGAAGATCCATCAACATGTAAAAATACCCTCGCTAACACTAGTACAACAGCTATAGCATGTATTCATTCTGGACGGTGGGTGTTAGCGCCGAAGTGGTGAGATGTGGAGATGTAGGAGGACTACTGGGCCTTGGGGATATGCCCTGGGGATAGGCCCTGAAGTCTTTGTCCAGAGTCGGACACTAAAAAAAATAAATAAATAAATAAATGAAAAATCGTGAATGACCCATCACCCCGAAGTCTTGACATTAAATATGCCCTCAATCACTACGATGATGATATCAGCTGTGTGTGCCCTAGTGGGGATGTAAAGGGTTAGCGGAGACCCGGGACTGAGGGGGCGGGGACTGAGGGGTCAAAACTGCAAGTCATGCACATAGTCAAAGTGGATGGATGCTGAACTACATCGTTAATGACTACTATAACTGTGCGTCACAAACCCATGACCTATATCCGCCACGTCAGGGGTCAAATGTCATCAAATGCACTTCAGCGGAAAATCACTAATATCACAACTAGGGTCACGCGAAATGCTAAGGATCCGAAGGTTATTGGCCTAGAGCCATGATCCTTGGGTGGGATGCCGTGCTTCGATACCGCCATATAGGAGTGACTTTTCATACCGAAACTCACTTCCGGTCGCTGACGAAGCTTGGTCCGTTTACAGCTGGCCATCGTCGCCTACCGGCTTGTTCTAGTAGTTATATCATTCATCCTCCTTTTCACTTCTTCAAATTCTGTCATTGTACTCTGTTTCCTTTCCCATCCCTGATCCATCACTTCCTTCTCTCCTCTCTACTGTTGTTTTCGCTTTCCAGTTCCTTATTTCTCCCTCCCTCCCCACAACTCTCTCTCTCTCTCTCTCTCTCTCTCTCTCTCTCTTTTCCATGACTCCTCCTCATCTCTTTTCTCCCCACACTAAGATCCTTTCTCCTCCTTCCCTTCCTCTGTTCGTTCCCCTCCCGCCACTCCTCACATTTCTGTCCTTCTCTCCTGTTCTGCTCCACTAACTGCCTTCTTCTTTTCCTCTTTCGCGTACGTTTGTGTGAGACTAAGCACAGCAATGCCTCTCTCCCAGATGAAAGAAACACACTGTCTCCACAGGCATCGTGTCTCTGAGACAGAATTCCAATATTTCATTTTTTCAAAAACAACAGATGTATAAAACTAAGGTAACGTCAGTACGAATAGTGCTTTAAAGTCCTAAGTTAGATATAATTCTGTACTTTCTTTTTCTTACTACTACCAAAAGATTTAGCTCAGCTTATTAGTGGTTGCCTGTACTTTCAGGATTAGTCTCAGGACAGAACCATTTCAGGATATGAAAACCTTGAACATTTTCTGACATCTACACACGATTTTGTTCTGGTTATCAGTAGTTTTCCTTCTAAGGATTATACATTTCGTCAAATGTTCATTATCTTCTTAGGCTACAAGGCATTTATATATTATTACCTGAAACACATTCTGGACTCTGAAAATAGTTGATTGGATATTATGGTAAAGATGCAGGAATAGTAAATATTGCCTGTATACCTAACATATAGCTTTCTCTGTACGCTAAACTGTTTTAAAGCCAACCAGGTCGGTCTACTAATCTCGTCCATAAATGGCTATCACAAGTATGCTTGCTTACACGTTTCCGCTGTTAGCCTCAATATTACCGCTGTAAATGTGAAAATGCTTACACAAACAATATAAGCACATGGTATGCCGTTCAGTTTTTTTCGGATACTGTTGGAGTTCCTTACGATAACCGTGCTATTATTTTATATTACACTTTTCCTGCATCAGAAATCGCATCCAAGATGCTAAAGGTGGAATGTAGAGGGAGAAATGGGCAGGCGGTGGAAACTCGGCTACTTGTGTATGCTGTAGTGAGGTAAAATGTGAGAGGCAGTGTACGTGTGAAATGGAAAAAGCGAAAAGAGTAAGAGAAAATGGAACAAAAAAAAAAAAGAAAGATAAAGGGAAAGGAAGAAAAAAATCATACTTTGAATCTACACATCAACAGATAAAGTAAATGTGTCTGCAAGGGAAATATATATGCTCATATGAGCAGGAGGGTGTATGTGAGTGAAGCGGAAGGGAGAGAAATGGATACCAAGGATGAGGTGAAGAGATGAGTGGGGCAGATGTAAGAATGAGAATGAAGTGTGATCGGGGTTTGTGGTAGGTGGTGGCGACCATCATCCACTCACTTGCTGTAGTGCTACCTACTTCTTCCTTTACCTTTCTCTTTCTCTTTCTGTGTCTTTCCTCCTCTTTTCCTGTTTCTCCCATCTTTCTGTCAGTTCCTATTACTTATGTTTCCTTTTCAGGTGGCTTTACGCTGAGCGACATACCTAATGGTTTCCTGTAAACCAGGAAATCATATCCAAAGCTGGGTGGTAACCACATAACCAACCCACACGTGTCCCCTACGTGTTAACAGGTGAGTTGGCGGAGGGTTAGTGCCCCTCCCCGTAAAACCACTAACTCAAAGGCGAACGGCCACCCCTTACTGGATTATGGCGTCTGACTATAAATAGCTAGAGATCGAGGTATAGCAGCCTGATGGCAGAGGAAATGGTGATAGGGAGGTAATATGTCTGTAGTTACCCCATCTGGGATGGCCTCTGTTTACATAACAGAAAAGTAGATAGTGTCAACAGTACCTTGGCATTGCAGATGCTCCCGCGTTCATGTTACGACTAAAAGCATCAACAGCTGTATACAAGAACACTGACAACACATACAGTTCACTATCAACGTTCCTGTACACCATATCCTAACCTACACCACAATCAACACAAACACACGAACCACGTTCTCCCCCCCAAAAAAATAAACACACAATCTGCACACTGCTTTTAATTTCTCTTTACAGATTCACCTCACAACTTGGCGGGAGATTGTCATTAAGTCGAAAAAAGGCCCCAAAAGGCCCCAAACATTTCCTACTACGCATGCCTCACCCAGCAAACTCGATCCCTCGCAATGACCCAAGCCTCATTAACATGTACAGTATATCTCGATTTCTCACAATATTTTTTCTCCTTCCTTCCAATCGCTTTCGTCCCCTCCTCGTTAATAGCGACTTTTGGTATCATTTGTGCGAGCGCTACGATCATATGTGAGTTACTGAATAAATTATCTTGTGGAAGGTGGATTACACGCAAGATCAGCTCAATACTCGTAAATCGTCTTGCGTTGGCTTTGATAATGTTGAAGGGCAGCTGAATAAAAATATAGGACGTTTGCTCCATAAGACAATTCGAGCTTCGCTGAAGTCTTGCATTAACCTATATGGAACACACACACACACACACACACACACACACACACACACACACACACACACACTATCAACACATAAACACCTTTGCTTTCCCCACAGCAGCAAATTTTCTTCATTACATATTACGTCACCATCATCATCATCATCATCATCATCATCATAGTCATTGCAAGTCTACTGCTGAACAAAAGCCTTCCCCAGTCTTTTCCACAATTTCCTTGACTGAACCAATCTCTGCCATGTTTTATTTGCAAACTTCTCTATCTCATCTCTTCACCCCCTGTCTAGATTTTTTCTACTATACTTAAAACCTCTGGAGTCCAGTCAGTCAGCATACTGTAGTGCTTCATCGGTTATCCCTTATTCTTGCTACATGACCTGCCCATCTCCATTTCTGTTCTTTATAACAAGTATATTATCTTTGACTTAGTCTGCCCAGTCACCCAAGTTGATCTTTTCGTGTCTCTTAATAAGGGCGTTTACTACAGATTATGTTAAAAGGAAAAAGACGGGTTTGTAGTGAATGAGCAGTTAAGATTCTTAGCCAGTATCAGTAACTAAAAAAAGTAATTGGACTGAAGGGACTCATCTTCTCTCTCTCTCTCTCTCTCTCTCTCTCTCTCTCTGGGGTTTTCGGGCTTTCGTTTTTTATTATCATTTCAGTTTTCTTGCTGATATATTTTTACACCCCGCCTCAAATATCACCCACTTTTTAAAATGTAGTGGCGATAGTAAGGCTTAGTAATGCTTTCCTAGCTAAGTACTGTAGTCTACTGTTACTTGTCTGATGTATTGGGCTTGTCATTAACTGCTTCGCTCGTTCTTTTTATTACCTGTTGATACGAGTAAAAGGACAACTGAGTCAGATCCTCATCCCTTCCACGAGGTTTGGTCCAGATCGGAAAAAAGTAGCTATTTTGTTCAACCACACACACACACACACACACACACACACACACATGTAACTTGCATACTTTGGTAATAGAAACTCCGTGTACAAACAGCTAGATAAGGAGTTTATTACAAGCTCACAGTAAAACAGTCTGCCCGTCTTGGCTGTCTGGTATCAAATGATGCAATAACGCCGTCTTCAGGCGTGGGAAGGCATGCTGACCTAGCAAGTTTAGTGGGGGCATGTATGCACTAGGGGGGGGACATATATACATCGGGCGTAGACATATTGTGGAGGGGGTACACTACTCCCCCGGGTAGCTGAGATGGTGTCTCCTGACACCAGTAGTTAAATGGTGGTCGATTATAGTATTAAGGGAAGGGCGGGGAGGTTTGTACAAGGGATAAGTATGATACAGGGGCAGTAGGGGAGACATGGCCATGTTGAGGGGAGGGAATGAGAAGGATATATACATATAAGATATACAAGGAATAAGACATAATGGGAATTATACAATAATAGTTTGATACATGATAAACAAGGAGTAGATATGAGAGTTCTGTTGTTGGTCTTCCTTCATTTTTTTTTTTTTTGTATTTTCTGTAGGATACACTGGCACTCAGTAATGCATTAAAGAAATACCATCATTTTCTAGTAGGCAGAGTTCTGTTCACAGTTTGGTTAATTGTCAGATGGCATTGGTAGTCACTGAATGTGAGGGCACTAAGTACGGGGAGTTTCTACGTCGTGTGTAGGGCGTACTATGCCTGTAGCGACTCTGATTTCCTGGAGTCGACGTTCCATTTTTCTGACACAACAATGCACTGCACAGATGATGAGTAGAAAACCTATGAAAGCGATAACCACAGGGGGAGACACAACTGTTGGATGAACCCATGAACGGCTGAAGGCCAGAGAGAATTGATCCATAATGAAATCACTGTCATTGAGGAAGGTTAGCATGTGCAAGTTAGGGGAGGTGATGGTAATGTTGGCAGATGGTAGGGGAGAAGGCATGTCGAGTGGTTGAAAGATGTCATAGGAGTGATTACGAACAGCCTGGTGATGGCGAGTGGCGTAAGTGATGACGGACTCTGATTTGACGGTACAATAATCAGGTGCTTTGTAGAGACCACTAGCGGGGATGGAGCGAACGGAAGAACCAGGACACATGATTGTGACAGAGATGGGAACAGCAAAGAAGAAATACTGGACATGGTTGAGGTGAGCATGGTGGACCGGGAGGTCAGGAGCTGGGACAAAAAAACAGGCCGAGTACACAGAATGGTTGCGAACTAATGCAGACTCACAGGGTGTAGCACTGCTAGGGAAGATAGCGAAAAGGTGGGCAGCACAGAGACGAGAGGTCAGAGTAAGGGAGGAACATTGCTGGAGGTCCGTGGAAGAAAGGAAGGCAACGGAAAGATGATCATGGAACAGGAGGAAATATTCTGAAGGAACAGATACCTGTAACATGGAGTTGTTGAGGCGGAAAGGGAAGGGAATGATGTGGAAAAGGTTAAAGGTTATGGCAGAACGGAGAGGAATATGGACGACGACGTATGTGGGGAGAAGAGTGGCTTTGAGAACAGGATAATAATATTCAAGGGAGGAGTAGGGGAGGACTGGGGAGAGACCAAAGGGGAGTGAGCCCATTCCAGGACAGAACGGAGAGCTAAGACAGGTACTAAGTCGGCAGTGACACGTCCATTGATAGCATCGACCAGGATACGAACCAAGGCAGAGACTTGAGACAAGAGAGAGTCAATGGCTAGTTGGAGATTATCCATGTTGAGTTTGAGGTAGAAGAACTGAGAGATAACGTTGAGATCTGAAAGGTGGCGTTGTAAGATATCGGTGAAATTGTTTAGAGTGGACGTGACTTCATTGAGTTGGGTTCCAGTGAATCTGTTACTTGTGTATTGCAATTGCCAGGAGAGTGGGAGGAAAAGGTTATAGAGATACTCATTCGGGTTGTGTGTCCCCATGAGGGCCGTGAGATGGTTCCTGATTCCGCGGAGCTGGTGCGCGTAGGCAGGTAGGGCAATGGCTACGTCGGCCAAGGGCGCAAAATCGTAGCACAAAGAGGCTACGTCTTCGATAAGCATTACCTTGCCTCCCGAGCCGACCAAGGCCCCTGGACGTACTCCACCATCGTCCTGACCTGACCCAGACCCCAGGAGGGTCAGCACTGCCAGCAGGGAGATCGCTAACATCGTACCTAGAAAATCAGGGTAGAGTTAATGGGGGAGGTCGGGAAGAGGTTGATGGGCAGAGCGCAGTTTGGACCGATATTAATTGATTGATGAATGAGCAGGTGGAGGTGGAGAGGAAGGAGACTGAGGGATAGGTGGAGACAAGGTAGGCTGAGGGATGGGAGGAGGGGAAGAGGGGGCAGGAGGTTGTGTAAATGACTCTGCCAACACGAGGCCACGGGGTGCTTGCTTTAAGTCATCGACGTGGACCCATCTGGTGTCCCTAGTGGACAGGACCTGGAGGTGAAATTTGTTGCCTTGTTGAGTGAGGACTCGGTGGGGCAATGTAAATTTGTCATCCAACTTTGAGGAACGCGTATGGGAATGAGCAAAGACAAGATCGCCTACATTGATAGTGATAGGAGAGGGGGATTTATGTTGGCGCTGCAGCATGTCCTCCTGAGAGGAAGCCAAAGTGGATTGGACAGACTGGTGGATATTCTGGAAGTTGGCCAATTTTAGTTTAACATAATCATCCATGCTGTAGATGGGTTCTGGCTTTGAGGATAAGAGAGAGTATGGGAGGTCCTTGTCAAAGCCAAAGAGGACGAAGAAGGGAGATTCAGCAATGGATGCATTGATGGAACTATTGATGGAGGATGCCACTTGGGGAATCCAGTCATCCCAGGACGAACTATGGGAGCTTAGATGTCTGAGGCACTCTAAGATTTTTTGGTTGTGGTGTTCGACAAGGCCATTGGAAGCCAGATGGTTAGGCACGACATTGCACTTACTGATATGAAAGAGGCGACAGATCTCATATAGAAGGCTATTGTTGAACTCTGTACCGTTGTCAGTAAGAATGGTATGAGGGGTACTGAACGGGCAAATTACGTGATCTACAAGTGCACGTGCAACGCTCTTCGCGGTCTTGTCGGAGAGGGGAACGAGGACACAGTAGCGGGAGAAGTGGTCGACTGCTACGAACAAGTACTCAGCGCCAGATTCTGTGAGAGGGAGTTTTAAGAGACCGATTGAGACAGTTTCCCATGGTCGTGACGGGATTGGGTATTGTAAGAGAGGTGCTGGTAAGCCGGTTGATCCTTTGTGGCAGTGGCAGGAGAGGCAAGAGTCACAGTGGGCATTGATATCGCGGTGCATGGTTGGCCAATAGTATTTGAGACGTGCTTGGCGCAAGCATCGGTCTTTACCTGGATGGGAAGCCTGAGGAGTATTATGAACAATATGAAGAACCTTTGGTATTAGGGCAGTGGGGACAAGTTGGCGTACTTTGCGATTGGGCATATCCTTGCCTGTGAGCAGTGTTTTCCTGTACAAGAGATCATCATCTAGCATGAACTCATCTAGTGATACTGGCAGAGTAGGTAAGGTCGAGGCATCGCCAGATTCTAGGAAATAAATGACTTTGGACCACATGGGGTCTTGGCGCTGAAAGTTTCGAACAACTTCTGACGTTAGTGTAGTGTTTGCAGTTCCTTCAGGCTGCAGTGATGTTATAGCTGCTGCTACGTGACGTGAGAGTGCGTCTGCAACTACATTCAACTTGCCTGGTACATATTGAAAAGTGGGATTAAAGTCCTGGATGATGACAGACCATCTAGACAGTCTACCTGTTAGGTTGCGATTCTTGAACAAATCACATAGTGGAAGGTGGTCTGTTTGGATATGCACTGGATAACCAGACTATATCTCTGAAATGTTTCAAGGACCAGATTACTGCTAGCGCTTCGAGATCTGTGACACTGTAGTTACGTTCAGCGGCTGTAAGGGTGCGACTAGCATATGCTATTACGCGCTTCCTTGATGCTTCATCGAGTTGCATCAAAACGGCACCAAGTCCAGTGCCTGAGGCGTCTGTGCAGAGAAGGAAGGGTGTGGTATAATCAGGGAACGCTAGAACAGGGGCATTTACAAGAGCTGTCTTTAGCTTTTGGAAAGCCTGTGACTGGTCGTTAGTCCAAACAAAGGGCACTTGAGTAAGTGGGTCAGAGGAGCGGCGATCTGTGCATAATTCCGGATAATAGCCACGATAACAGCCACTGAGGCCCAGGAAACTTCATACAGCTTCGGTAGTGGTGGGTTCTGGGAAGTTAATAATCGCCTTAGTTTTATCCTCAATAGTATGAATGCCTTGTGCATCTACGACATGGCCAGGAATTTGATTTTCTTTTGCAGGAAGTCACATTTACTGAGATTGATTTTCAGGCCTGCGAGCTGGAGACGTTTAAAGACTTGCTGGAGTTTGGTAAAATGATCAGGGATGGATTTACTCACAACAATGATATCATCTAGGTAAGCAAAAAGAGAGTGTCCCAACATACCGCTGAAGACTGAATGGATAAGTCGCATGAACACGGAAGGAGCATTTCTCAGACCAAAAGGGAGTCTCTTAAACTGAAAATGTCCGGAAGGGGTGCTAAAGGCTGTAACTGGGCGAGAGGACTCTTCCATTTCGACCTGCCAGTACCCGCTGAGGAGGTCTAAAGATGAAAAGACTACGTTATTGTCACCAAGGGATCCTAGCAAATCAGTGAGGACAGGTAATGGGAACGGTCTGGAACGGTGACAGAATTGACCTTACGATAGTCGACTACTGGTCTAAAGTTGCCGTCCTTCTTTGGTACTAAGAAAAGTGGGCTATTCCATGGACTGACGGAGGGTTCAATAATGTCTTGGTCTAACATGTTCTGTACCATTTGATCTGTCTGCGTTCTCTGGCTGTGAGGAAATCGATACGCTGGTATGTAAATCGGCTGAGTTCCTGGTAGCAGTTCAATCGTATGTTTGACAAGGTCTGTTCTACCCATCGGTTCACCGGGTAAGGCAACCACGTTTCTGTACGAGGTCAGAAGGTCGAGGAGTTGAGGCGTATTTTCTGGGAAGTCTGTGCAAGTGAGATGTGAGAGCATATCGGTGAATATGTCGGCGCAGATCCCGTAGAGTTAATAGTACATACACCGATTGGCGTATCATCAGTCTGAATAGTAGGAACTGAGGAATCCTGGCACACCTTTATGGCCGCTGGGTATACTAGGAAGTCTCCAATCTTTACACCACTTTTAAGTTTTAGCGGAGCATCTGTGACATTGAGCAAGTACAGGTAGCATAAACTGTCCTCTAAGACTGTACACCACGCTGACTCATAAGTCAAGCCATTCACACAACACGTCTCAGGTAGGGTTAGTACATCCACTCCTTCTTTCGCACCGGCAACACAAACAGAGACTTTGGTGAACTCATGCGGTAACAAAATTGTGCACGTATTCGTTACTGCACGTTTCGTCTCTGCGTGTTGGAGAAGATCATTCAGACTGTGTGAGGTAGGTAACTGAGACATGTCTGAGTCACCGATAGTGTTGTCGGGAAAGGATGTAAGAGCCAGGTTCGAGGGCTGAGATGATGTATCAGGAGACATTGAGGAATTTATGTCCTTGCTCGCAGTCAGTCAAGGAATGATCTCTGTATTCTCAGATGATGATAGTGGTGGTTTGGGCTGGGTTGGACTCTTTGGTAGTGATAGGGACAGAGGTAATTGAAGGACTGATTTGATCGTAAGAACAGGATGGGGACATTCCACAGTGTAAACCGGGAATCCAGAAATGTCTATACTACCACAAGCAGGTAATAATGCAATGGAGTGTTGTGCCATGGTGGAGAAACCAATAAGGGCATCTGCGGGATACTGCAAGTCATTAGTGACATGAAATTCAATGGGGATAGGGGGCAAAGCTCTGTGGAGTTTGACTTCAAGGGTGACTCTTCCCTTAACCTTAAACTCTGAGCCGTTGACACCACATAGGCGAATGTCTGGTGGTTCTAGGAAAATGACGTGGTTGTGATGGCGATGAATAATTTGTAAGGAATTTTCGGCGATGAGATTTACTATAGATCCTGTGTCCAAGAAGAATGACGTTGGTATGTCATGACTGCTGCCGAGAATGACTAAACCCGAGGATGTTATGGGACCTACATGGCGGATGGGGAGTTGGGTGTCTGGTTCTACGTGATATTGGTCCGATACAGGCGCGGCGCTTCCCCCGACTGTTGGCGGTTGAGGTAACGACATTCCTCAGTGGTGTGAGTCGTGCTTGATTTGTGGTATTTGCAGTTTGGACGACGTGAGCTGGAAGGCGTACGCTGTCTGGTTTGGGAGTGAGGACGTCTGTATGTACGGTCGCAACTGGATGCTCGATGTCCAGGATGACCACAGTACCAGCAAAGAATCGAAGATTGTCTCTTCCGTCGGGTGCTAGATTGATCACGACCTGCGGTAGGAGAACGATGTGTGGCAGGTCTGCCGCGTGTGGTGGGACGGGAGCGAGATTGGTCTGGGTTAGTGGAGGTGTGACAGACTGAGGAGGCCAAGGGTTGGGTGGTGCCGTGACGCGTGTAGTTCGAACCTGTTCTTTCATGAATGGCTTTAGTGACCTGAATAATTTTATCTCCTGGATTGAAACCGATTTCCAAGGCTAGCTCTCGCTGTTTAGGAGTAAGCCAGTGAAGGAATCTGAGGTAACCAATTAAGTCAGCAAAGTTGGTGAGTGAAAGCATTGGAACGCCATTCTTGTCTTCTAACCATTTCGTGCCTACCAGTAATTGGAGCATCTCACTACTAGTTGCTTTCATGGCGGTGGCAGCTTCGCGGAGCTTGGCATATTGCGCTGGGACGCGCAAGTCCTCATCTAGTTGGTTTAGGAGATTAATGAATCCCATGAGAGACACGGTATTTGAATGCTGGCAACAAAGGCTGATGAATTCCGTACGAAAATCAGCAAAGGTACGAATGCTATCGAAATGTCCTGCACGGATCGCAGATCCGATGTCCGATTTACCGTGGTGCAAGCGACCAAGGAGGTAAACTACTTTGAGCGATTCCTCGGTTATTTGTCTATTGTGTATTTCTGTGTCGACTTCTCTGAGGAAATCATAGACAGACCAAGTTGGGTCCTGGCCGGTAAATTTGGGACGATTGACATCGTCGAGATAGATAGACTGTGGAGGGTAGGCCATGGCTGGAAGTGGAGAAGTGGTGGCAGGAGAGGTGTGGGAGAGAGAGAAGGTAGTGGCAGTTAAGGGCGAGCAAGACAGGGAATGAAGGGAGGCAGGAGAGGGAACGACAGGGGAAGGAGTAGAGAAAGAAGAAGGGAGTGTAGAGGCAGGAGTAGAGGAGGAGGTATCTGGATTTACGAGGGTAGGATGGGTAGTAAGTGATTCTGCGCGAAGTGAAACGGGAGTCTCAGGTACAGGGCGGTGGTACTCTTTGCCACTTCGTAAATGAGTGATTGCGTTCGAGTTGGCAGACGGGGTAGGATCAGGTGATGTTTCCGGGTCAAGAGGGCTGGTATTAAGCGGTTGACGTGGGAAAGCATGGGCTGGCGTTAAGCAGTTGACGTGGAAAGTATGACATTTAATGCGGCAATGGAAGATGAAAGGATGAAGATGGATACGTAGGTGGAAATGTATAATATAACAATGAGAGAATGGAATACACGAGTAGGTGTGAAAATGAATGAAGGTGCGGGGATGGATGGCTTAAATAAAATGCGAAGGATGAGATGGAGTATAAATAACGTAGGTGAAGATGAAAACGGGGTAATGGAAATGAGATGGAATATGTACAATAACCAATCTGTAGAGAAAATCGAGGATAATCTCTATAGAAAGGAAAGATATACTATAGTTACACAGTAGAGATGGGAGTGTTGAGATGTATGACGTGCAGGGGCGGCTGGGCGTAGCTGGGCGGGGCGGGGCGGGGCTGGCGGGGCTGGGCGGGGCGAGGCGGGGCGGTGGTGGAGAGACAGCTGGGCGGAGAGGAGAAGAGATGCCGCGATGAATCACCGGCAGGGAGTGGCGGACTGAGGAGGCTCCGTAATGCAGACCAGATGCGGGCGACGGCGGAGGCTGGTGGTGGGTGGTGAGGGCAGATGTTGGTGCAAGGCAGGTGTAGAGCTGTTGAGTTGCAAATGCAGGGAATGGTGGTGGGCAGGCAGTGGACAGACAGTGATAAGTGGCACTGTGGGGGCAGGAGTTATGATGAGTTCGGAACAGGTGCTGGGAACAGGTGCAACAGGTGCGTAGGTCAGCGACGGCGACACGTGCGGTCAGGAACAAGGCGTATGGGTGCGGTTGTTTGAGAGGTGAGCACTGGTGAGAAAAATTGGACACTCAGAAAGCACAGCCAGGTATTACACCACTAGAGGCACGGAGGAGGGGCGAGACTGGCAGATGCGAGACGTCGTGTATCTTGCTGTATCACTAAAAATCCAAGGAGGCGGTCAGAATCTGATGGTTTGAAACACCGCTGCTACCAAATGTAACTTGTAATACTTTGGTAATAGAAACTCCGTGTACAAACAGCTAGATAAGGAGTTTATTACAAGCTCACAGTAAAATAGTCAGCCCGTCTCGGCTGTCTGGTATCAACTGATGCAATAACGCCGTCTTCAGGCGTGGGAAGGCATGCTGACCTAGCAAGTTTAGTGGGGGCATGTATGCATTGGGGGGGGACATATATACATCGGGCGTAGACATATTGTGGAGGGGATACACACACACACACACACACACACACACACACACACACACACACACATACATACATGCCCAGCTAAACAGTATCTCACTTTAGGTTTGCGAGCCCGGCTGTAATACTACTACTGTAATTAAATCACTTGGAGGTATTAGCTGGCCTCTGTCAGTTCTTCTCGCTCCTGTGTACCCAGCAGTATATTGTAGGCGTCTCGATGTAAATCAACTGCTGTGAATCGTATTCAAGCGTATTATTTGGACTTAGCAAAAACTGGTTATATACCTTAGCTCCTTGAATATGCACAAGTAATTTCCATTTTCATGAGGCTGACACTAACAGATTTTACAGTACTCATTCAGAGCAGACCATGCAGTGAACGGGTTAATAAATATTATATTCCGCATTGAAAATTTATTTCTAAGCTTAAGATAATCGTCTAAAAAATATATTAAAGTTTAAAATACGTCATTGGGCTGAATGGAATAAGCCAGTCCCTCTCAATTCCAGTGGAGAAGTAGGGGGGGGGGAGAAGATGAGGAGAGGGAGGTAAGTGGGAAAAGGATGGACAGAGAGTGAAATAGTAGGGAAAGACACTGGTTGGGGAGAAAGACGGGTGCAAAGGTAGAGGTGGGGAAAGAGTATGAGAGAGAAAATGATGCACGAGGAAAACGGATGGTGATGGAGGAGTGGGGATGGGACGGGTAAGGATGAGAGGAGAGAAAAGGTGAGGAGGTGAGTAGGAGGGAGATGGATCATTAAGGTATTAAGAAAAAATGAAAACAAAAAGGTAACGGGAGGGAATGGAAGGGAAAATAGTAGTAAAATGAGGCAGAGGTGAGAGGGGCGAGGAAAGGGAAATATAGAAGAAGGAGAGAAGGGCGGGGAAAGGGAAATGTAGAGGTAGGGTAGAGGAGTGGGGAAGGATATTTAAGCAGTTAGAGGAGGAAGGGTGTACTGTAGCTGTTGTGATTTCTAGCGAACGACGGGAAACAGAAAAGGGATTGGGAGAGGGAAAGTAAGGGAAAGAAGAATGAAAAGAGGGAGGGAAGAAATTAAAAAGGATATGAGGGAGGAAACAGATGGAGGAGAAGATAGTGTAATCCCAGAGAATAAAGACACGGAAGAAAATAGGGAAGGGAGAGAAGAAAATGGAAAATGGGAATGAAAGAAGAGGAGGTGGCGAAAGCAAGACGTGGCGGTACAGGATTGGAGTTGATAGGGGTGCAGTGTGAAGCTTTTGTAAGCTTTGCAAAAAAAAAAAAAAAAGAGCAGAGCAGAATAAGGAAACCAGCGGCTGGGCGGGAAAACCACACCCATCCTGCAATTGATCCATCAGGGCCCGGACAAACGAAGGAAATAGACACACACAAAAATCTTCCTACATGTGTACATTGTTTTACACACACACACACACACACACACACTGTTGCACTTGTACACAAGCACATACCTACTGAGCCACTCGGAGAGAGAGAGAGAGAGAGAGAGAGAGAGAGAGAGAGAGAGAAACTAAATATAGGGGAGATACAAAATATAATCTCCACTTTCCTATCCACCAGGTACCGAACCCGTCTTCTGTTCTGAATGACTATGCCACCACGATGAGACCCAAGTACCACCAGGCCATCAATGACTTCATCCACCACTATCGCTGGGATCACATTATTTACCTATACGACTCACACCAACGTCAGCATAAACCCCTTTTGCTCCCAGAGGTCCTATGCGAGGGATTTTGCTGGAGGGGTGCTAGGCGTACCGCCCTCTGCCTGTCGGCTCATAGTCGCGAAGCTCATAGGTTTCCCTACCCCGGGGTTCCCTTTACTAAATTTTGAAAATACCCAGTTCCGTCCCATACTGGGGACACGACGTGCAAATAGGTTAATGCATTTTGCCATAGTTAGCCCATCCTCCGTCAACATTCTGTATTGTTGGTGGTATTTTCTGCTTACTTTCTGAAGATTATGTGTTTTTCATTAACGTCTACCTCTCTGACACTCACGACGATCAGTGCTGCTGCCTTTTACCATGGTTATCACCTGACTCCTCTTTTTTTCCGCATAGTCTTTTAGTATTAGGGTCTTTTAATTGTGTTGTTGTTACTGAATACCTGTTCAACAACCTAAACCTACTCCCTCGTCTCTATTTGCGATTCCGGCTGTTAGCTTTTATGACTTATTCACGTTACCACTTCTAACATACTTTTCATTTCTGAATTTTTTTTTAATTTTTTCTACAAGTGATCCTACTTTTTTTCTTATTCCTTGTTTTTCATCTTTTACTGTTATAACTCCTATGACCATCATGTTCTTGCCTGTTACCACAGTTTCCCCAGTTTCTTTTTACCGTCCTCCTGACAAAGTCAGATGAGAATGTTGTTATCACTGGGATCAATAGGTGTCTGTCCATAGAGCTGGGCGGCAGGGTGGCTGGCCGGGAGTAGAGATTTCATCTCCAGGCCAGGACTCAGAAAGTATTCACAATAGATTCATGAAATTTCACATAGTGTTGTCAGGTAGTGAATTGGTGCCTTTAACTCCTTCATGGCTGTGGGTCCAGAATTTTATGTGTACCCCAGGCCGACGCTGGGACCATTTTCTGAGGTTTAGAAAATTGATATATTTTTTTTTTTGCTATATTGAAGAGAAAGTTCAGATGCACCTAACAGTGCAAATCCCAGCTTCCTAGACGTATTATGTGGCTTGCAATGGAGCACGAGTGTTACAGAAAAATCGGCAACTGATACTCACCACCGAAAAGTGTTGCTGCACTGCAACATCGTGCGTGTCGTTATAATTTTTTTTTAACCCCCAAAACAATGTGACTAGTGCTGAAATGTTGCGCATATATTACATATGATATCGAATGATTTCGGTACATAGTATGTTAGGATTGGCTCGAAAAAAAATTATGAATATTTTTTCACCTTGACATAAAATATGTATATGGTAGTGTCGAGTTATTTTTTACGTTATCGCTGTGCCCATGCTTGGAAAAGGGAGAAAAAGGGTTGAATTTTCAGTCCTAAATGAGAAAAATGCCCATCCCCGAGGCTAGGCTCTCCCACGGGAGATGAAAGTGGAGGGTCAGATCCGATTACTGTAGAAATAGGAAGTTGAGTTGCAACTTGCCGCTCCCACACCACGTGCCTGGCTAAAAATAGAATCATAATGTAGTTTCAAAACTACTAATAAGTCTAATTATTACAAATACAGAGACAAAGCAGAAATAAATTCGTTTACAGATGGGGGAAAAGTAGTTTTTCCGTATTAACACGTTCACCTTTCTCTATCATTTTACCTTGTTATTTTCGCAATATATGTCGCTGCCTGTCTGTCATGAGTGTGAGAAAGTATGATATTTTCTGTCTGGGTAAGGAAAAAGAATACAGCTGGATGTTTCCAAACACTTAAGACCGTCAGAACTGCGAGACGACCTGCTATTTGCACCTCGCACGAGCTGATTAGCAGGAAGGGTAGGAAGTTCTTTTCACTCACAATAGCATCACGTGAACACAGAAAACTATCCTGTTATGCTTGTTGTCACGAATCAAATTCGCGACATTTTCCTTTTGTGAGAAACCACGAACTATTAGTGGAAAACTCACTGTGTATCGTTCAGTTAACCGTTTCTCTCTCCATTTCGGTGGTATACTTTTCAAAACATTCGTCACTGTTTCAAAAGTGACCGATCTAATGCACGTCATTAAGTGCTCTACTGAGCGATATTATTGTTTCTTTATTGTTCGCCCCTGCTTGCCTCAACCGTTGGCCATGCCTTCTTCCGCTGGCCTGTACAATATCCTACCACACACATCGTATTTGAATCAGTCTTTTGTCTGTCGCGACGGAGTGTGGTTCTGTGCTCCAGTAGTGAGAGTGAGAGAGGTCATCTAGCACCCAGACTCCACTAGACTACAGTTCTCCAGGCTCCCACCCTTCCTTGGTGATAAGCTACATTGACCAGTATTTCCTCGTCGTATTTTCCTAGGTTTAAGAGGTTAGCTTCTGAGTGAGCGAGTGAGAGTGATCTCTTTATTTTGAATTCATTTTGAAATGTAACGTTAAATTTATTTCTTTGTAATCAATAAATTTAACAGTTCTTTTTCTCGAGCTTAATGTAATGTAAACTCGTGTTTCATTTCTCCATAATTAAGCGTATTTTCCTTATAGCTCCTAGCTTGCATAAACGCTTTGTTATTCATAACTGGTACTTAGGCCAGTCTTGTTGTATTAAGCTTAAAATCCGTTGTGCCTTCTAGGAGTTACGCATCAGCAAGAACCTGATATTATTGATAGTATTAATTATTTATTGCCGGTAGTCACTTTCTCCAGAGGCTAACAGTACTAATAAACAGCAATTGTGAGTAATTAGTCTCTGCTGTGTACTGTTGAGAAAGTTTACAAATTCTCGTTCTGAGAGAGTCGGTGAAGCGGGCCGGCATAATCATTGCTTGATTTAGCAAGACAATTCATTGTCCCTGCTCTCCAGTATTACTGAACATTATCATTTAATAATTGTGTTTATTTCAAAAACCCCGTGACACTTGTAAAATGCAAAAGAATATGTAAATTGATTCAAAACAGTGCAGCAAACCTGAGCAAAAAGGTAAAGATGCCAAACATTTTTTTTTTTTATGCCTGTGTTTATTTATAATCGTAAACAGAGTGGTTGTGTATATTTTGCAAGGGAGGAAAAAAGATGATATTTTCTGTCTAGGCCGAGATAATGGATGTAACTATGTGTGTTTAGGCATGGCCAAGAGCAAAAAAATCGTGCAACCACTCGTCACGGCAGCAAGTGGTAAACTGACATTGACAGATGAGGTGGGAGAGCATGAAGGTCAGTCTCGTCCCAGATGTTCGTTCACTTCCTGAAAGTTTTCACAGTCTTCCACTGTACAAGTCGCACTGAATCGAATGATCCAAACCAGTACAACAAACCTGAGCAAGTAGGTAAAGATATCAAGACAAAAATGTATTTTTCACTTATCATGTCTTTTTTTTTTGTGCCTGTATTAATTCATAATCATAAACAGGTGGTTTTGTGTGTTTTGCAAAAAAGGACAAAGATATTTTCTGCCTGGGTCGAGGTAATTGGTGTAGTTGTGCTTGTTTAGGCATGGCCAGGAATGAAGAAATCGAAAATCCACTCATCACAGCAGCAGGCTCTGAACTGCTTGATGAGGTGTATGGAAGTGTAGTGTAGGTCAATCTGAAGATGTTCAGAATGTTCGTTCACTTCTCAAAAATTTTAAAAGTTTTTTATAGGCTGCACTTAAATGAAGCCTGTGGCCATTTATCGGCTAAACGTCATTCGATGCCAGTGGCCATTGAGGGGTTACAGAATTAGAATGCTGTGTCTAAATTTTTTTTTTTTTTTTCGTACATTAACAGGACAGATGGAAAAACAAAAGAATAAAAAAAAATAATAATCCATACACCACATTACAGGTGTCTTCCAGTCATGATAAATACGTAACAGTTGGACTTGCACAGCCATTGGTTAAAGTTTGGGGGTAGACCACTCCGGGGAAGCGAGTTCCAAAAAGATGCAGTTTGGGGAGTAAAACAATTCTGATAGGCATAAGTTCTGCAATATGGCAGTGTGTAAGTCATGAGCTCTACCAGCTGCCTGTGTGGTGTGGGGAAGATGGGTTGTGAAGGCATTTGCCATAAAAGTACCTGTATTATTAACGCAAGGGAGGCAACATTCCTTCTTACCTGTAGGATAGTTCATTTGTAATAGTAGGGTTACTAATAATTCTACTAGCTTTGTTCTCAACTTTGTCCAGCTGATTTAGTGCAACCTTTCCACATCCATTCCACAAGGGTGAGTAATATTCCACCTCTGAGCGCACATGACTTGTAAATGATAGCAAACTACTCGTCAGTGAGGAAGTTATGGACTCTGTACAATAAGCCAATTGTGTTTGAAGCAGTTTTAGCAAGTGACCTAACATGGCAGATCGAGATACGAGCACTGTCAGTGAAACACTGATAATTTCAATACATTTAGAGACAGAAATATTAGTAGCATTGGAGGTAGAACAGGCATGAGGCAATACCCGTGTAGTAGTAAATTGTACTGTATATGCAACATTAAATAATACAATGTTATTTTGTCCCCATTCAGTGATCTTCTATAAGTCTTGATATATGGAGATTGCTGTACTGGGTTGTGAGTGTGAGATATTAAACTTTGTGAATGGGTGTTTAATTGTGAATGAACTGTGACATGTTAAATCATCTGTATATGAATGAATGGAGTTATGGATGACAGATAAAGAGATCAATAATATGAATTAGGAATACAGTTGGAGCCAGAACTGATGCTTGTGGCACACCGGCATTAACTGAGTGGAAATTGGAATATAAATCATCTACTTTTACTCTTATCTTCATGTTGCTGAGATGAAAGGAAAAAAGAGGAACCAAAGATGAAAAAAAAAAAAAAAGTACTGAAGAAAAAAAATAATACTAGTTTCTCCAGAGATTTGAATGCGACTGGTGCAAGAAATCTGAAGAGCACAGGTTGTGTCTTCAAGGTGTTCTCCTTATGCCAACCGTTATAAGAAGAGATGGGGGGTGAAGGCCATTATGCGCTTGGTTAGATGTGCTTGGTCAGGTGGAAGGTTGCAACAGCAGAGAGTTGCCTATACTTGTTTATATATCTTCCCCTAGGTTCTTTTTGTAATGAATTTTTCTTCGTTTTGTATCGTTCTATTCTACAACTCCTACGACTGCCTGTGTGCATACCTTTTACCTTGGCTTAATTCCGTTTACTTTTTTTTCTCAGCTCTTTTTATTCTTGTTCGCATATTTTCACTTTTTTTTTATTTATTCCTTACAGACTTTTATGAATTAATGATTTGACTCTGATATTCATCTTTCATCTTTTTAACCTTTTTATCCCAGTGACTCTGTTCCTGTTTTCTTATTATTGCGACGAACAGACGATTTTGTTCCACATGTGAAACATCTTTACTAAGAGTATTAATTTAAGCTCCATCCTATCCCATCATTTCAAAATATCCTTCAAGTAATGCATAAAATCTCCTGTTATAGTAAGATAAAAATATGCAAGATGTTATTCAACTTTGTTGCTTAAGAGAAACAAGTACTTGGTGTGCAGGTATCATGAATTTCCTTGTCTCCAGCCTCCATTCGCTCACGCTCCCATCTGATCTTGCAAACTGCGTTCTTCCATTTCATTTCAGGCATGAGCCATTTTACTGGTACATGGCTGGGTGTTGTCCTTTAGCAGGTAGTTTAAGGTTATTACTTGTGCTCACGTACATTTGTTATCACTGTGATTGTTCCATAAACCTGTCTACGGACCGTGTTTTGGGTAGTATAGGAAGCTTCGTGGAACTTTTTTTTTCTTTTTAGTAATATATTTTGCATATAAGACATTAACTTTCACTTCGGTTTATGTCAGGTAAATATCGATATAGTTTCTATCAATAATAATGCTAAAGAATAATGAGGCATAATTTCCTTAATAAAGTGCAGGAGGTATAGATGTTTCAAGAACTTAACTCTCACACCATCTCTCACTGTTATGTATTTACTACCCAGATTATGTTCTTGTACTATGTTCCTTAAAGTGTGCGTTTTCGTACACTGAAGAACGAGGGTTCGCGCCTTGCCAGGATAATAAACTTTGGGAGTGTTCTTCTGGCCACGTACTGCATTGGCGAACACAAGGGATGCTGTGGTTGAACCAGTGTTGCATACTAAAGTATGCTTGCACCTAGTCGGCTTGCGCGAACCGATAACACTTGGTTCACAGGCTACACACACTTCCAAAGCCACTCCAACACAACAATTACACTTACAAACACTTCTCACCCAACATACAATCTCTACCAGACAACCTAAACTACTTGGTAGAGATACATTGGCTGTATCGTCCCCACTTCGGTGGGGATAGGTCGGTCCTGCAATGGACACTCAAACGGCTAATGAGATGATTTTATATATATATATATATATATATATATATATATATATATATATATATATATATATATATATATATATATATGTATGTATATATATATATATATATATATATATATATATATATATATATATATATATATATATATATATATATATATATATATATATATATATATATATATATCATCTCATCATCTGTCATTGCAAGTCCACTGCTGAATAAAGGCCTCTCGCAACCTTGTCCATGAATTTCTTGACTGAGCTAATCTTTACCAGTTATGTCTGCAGACTTCTCTGTTTTATCTCTTCACATATATATATATATATATATATATATATATATATATATATATTTAAATAATCATCTGTCATTGCAAGTCCACTGCTGAATAAAGGCCTCTCGCAACCTTATCCATGAATTTCTTGACTGAGCTAATCTTTACCAGTTATGTCTGCAGACTTCTCTGTTTTATCTCTTCACGTCTTGTCTGTACCCTATTTCTGCTATGCTTGCAATCTCTTGGAGTCCACTTTGTCATATATATATATATATATATATATATATATATATATATATATATATATATATATATATATATCTATATATATGTGTGTACTAAATAATCAATGGAGGAAGGAAAAACAAAGGAAAAAAAAAAAGTCCATGTGCCTAAAGGCATCCTCCATTCATAAAATATTTATAACAACTGGATTTAAATTGAAATGGATTTAATGTTTGTGGGAAGCAACTCCCAGGAAGTGAATTCCAGAGAGTAGTAGTTCTGGGAATAAATGAAATTTGATAAGCGGAGGTTCTGCATTGCGGGGGAGAGAGTGTGAATTCATGGGTGCTCCCAGCTGCCCGTTATACTTTGGGAGAAAATGTGAAGGGGAGGCACAATTGAAGCCAGTTCGTTAGAGCACTTACGGTAAAAATATCGATAAAACAATGCTAAAGAAGCAACATTTCTACGTACTGATAATGGAGGATGGTCCTGCGTAATGGCAGGATTATTGATTAATGGCTTTAATATGAATTTTGTCCTACTGCCCCAATGCAACCGCTCCACATCCACTCCACAGTGGCGAACAGTATTCGATCTGAGAACGCACATAACTTTTGTATATTATGGCCATCTGCTCGTCAGTGAAGAACTCTACGAACTTTGTACATAAATCCCAATTTTTAAAAAGCATTTTTTAGCAAGGGATTTAACATAAGCTGTCCAGCTTAGGTTGGGGTTTAGAGTAACACCTACTGTAGGATATCAATTGTATTGGATATGGGAATACTGACATCATTTAAAATTATGTGATTATGTGAAAGTCTGAGGGATTCTTTCTGTTGGAGAAGTTGATGTATTTGGTTTTCTGAGCATTAAATGAGACAAGATTTGTTTGTCCCCATTGATTAATTTTAGAAAGGTCCTGGTTCAGAGAAATTGTTGTTTATTTGGGAATTTAAAATATCAAATTGTGTAAAGAAGGTACTAAATGTGAAAGAACTATGAAGGGTCGAGTCATCAGCTTAAGAGTGTATTGGGTTGTGAGTGAAAGATAGGTCATTTATATGAATGAGAAAGATGGTTGGCGCCAAACCTGATCCCTGAGGTACGCCAGCATATATATATATATATATATATATATATATATATATATATATATATATATATATATATATATATATATATATATATATATATAATCTCACCTCATCAGCCATTTGAGTGGCCACTGCAGGACTGGCCTATCCCTACAAAAGCAGGGACGATACAGCCAATGTATCTCTACCTAGTGGCTTCGGCTGTCTGGTAGAGACTGTATGTAGGGTGAGAAATGCTTGTGACTGTGGTTGCAATGTTGGAGTGGCGTTGGATGTGTGTGTAGCCTGAAAACCAGGTGTAATCGGCCCGCCTTAAGCCAACTGGGTGCAAGCATACTATGATGCGTCACTGGTTCAGTCACAGCACCCCTTTTGTCTGCCAAAGCAGTAAGTGGCTTGGTGAACGCTTCCCAAAGTTTTTATATCGCAGGCGGGAGGTAAACCCACGTCCACCAGCGTGTGAGACGCGCACTCTACCATTGTACCACAGAGGCTATATATATATATATATATATATATATATATATATATATATATATATATATATATACACACACACACACACACACACACACACACACACAAGAACACACGCGCCAGGGGCAGGATCCCACTGCTACTTGGAGTGTCCCCAGGTGACAGATAGAAGGCCTTGCAGACATACGAGGTACCATCTTAGACAGCGCAGACCAGGGGACCCCTTATACAAATATAGTGCTTCACCTAATATAATGAATAAGGTGGCACAAAAATTACATCTTACCAGAAACTATGTGGCAGGGAGATGAGATTATTTGTCACAATTCCCCCGAATCAAATATGAATTTCACTGTTAATGATTTCACGGGCGTTTCTATTGGATCATTGTCAACCAAAGCACTGCCTCCTATGTTAGGGACACTCTGGCGCCGAAAGTAAGCGGGCACTGCCTCGGCACATCATAAACCACGACATTAAACAAACCAAAATCCACGAATGATCTACACGTACAATGTATGAAGCCTCACAGACGATTTCAAACTTGATACCTTGGTGACTGAATTTATAAACCTTAGTTGAGATATTGTTGGTCTGAGTGAAGTCCACAGAAAAGAAGAAAAATTAAGTCAGCCCCAAGATGGCAACCACCCATTATACTACAGAGGAACTCAAAATGAAAGAGTTAGTGATGTTTGATTTCTAATTAACAGAAGTCTTCCAGAGAACGTTGTCCAGTTCAGCAGTGTATCTTACAGAGAAGCATACATTTTATTTAAATTAGACAAAAGATACACCCTGAAAATAATACAAGTACATGCACAGGAATTTCAAAGCTCAGATGAAAGAAACATTCTCTGAAGACATCTCCCAGATTAGGAAGAAGAAAAGATAAGATACACTGTACTCATGGAAGACTTCAAAGCAAATGGTGACAAATCGTAAACTGGAGAAGCATGTATGGGAAAATATGGAGTACGAGAAAGGAACGACAGAGGTGAAATTGTGGTAAATGTTGCTGAAACGTTTAGCATCAAGAATAATAATTACCAAATTATAATCAAGAATATAATTACCAAACCGAAACTGTTTGGTAATTATATTCTTCGTCTACAAGTGTGGGTTTTATTCACCGTCTTTGATTATCACGCAAGAGTGATTCATCCACCCAATAATTAACACATTCTTTCACAAAAGAAAAGGGAGAAAATGGACCTGGAGAAGTCAAAATAGAGTAACAAAGAATGAAATAGACTTCATATTGGCAGATAGGAATAACAGGATCACTAATGCCACAGTAATCAACAAAGTAAATATAGGATGTGACCATAAAATGGTGGGATGCACAGCCTGATTCAGTTTCAAAAGTGATAGAAAGAAGATGATTAGAAATAAAAAAGATATACCCAGTAAAAGAAAGAGAAAACAAAGCAGCCTTTCAGTTAGAAATAACGAACAGATTTCAGGCTCAAAGTTATGTTGAGTGTGATACTGATGAGTTGAATGATAGACTAACATAAATGCTAAGAGAATCAGCGGAAGCAGTAGGTAAAGCTAATACAACTAGAGCCAGCAAGTATCAAAAATGACCCTCTAGCTCATGAAAAGGAGATAGGAAATAAGTAAAACAAAGATGAAATCTGGAGAGCGGAATTAGATAAGCTTATCAACATTAGACAAAGAGAAGGAAAAAAAAAAAAGATAAACATGGATCAAATCAAAGAACCCATCAAAGAAGGAAAAAGTCTGAAGCAGGTCCAAAGTAAAATGGCACTAGGAAGGCAATAAATCATATCACTGAGAGATTAAAACGATAACGTCCTTAAACTCAGAGATCGGATGATGAAGAGCTGAAGAATTTTAGAGACAACTGTGTACATAAGAGACAACTTTTCAGTTGGCACAAGTGAAATACCTGAGATAACATCAAACCAATTAAGCATTTCTCTTAAAGGTATGAAAAGAGGGAAGGCAAAAGGAGAAGATGGAATAGGAACAGATTTACTGTCGGATGCAGGAGTAGAAGTACAAACCATTCTCATTCAATGGTTTAGTCTATATATAAAGAAGAAAATTCCCCAAAGATGGTGTAATGGAATAGCTATTTTGCTCAAAAGATCTTAGTAACTGTCGACCTATTAGCTTATTATCAGTTATTTACAAGCTCTTCACTAAGGTCCTTGTGAACAGAATAACAACAAAATTGGAAAAAAAAAAAAAAAAAAATCGCAGCCAGACAGGATTTCGAAGCAGGTAATCGACTACTGATCATTTAGAAACATTGAATCAGCTAACTGGGAAAACCACAGAATTTGATAAACCACTGAGCTTAGGTTTTGTTGATTACGAAAAGGCTTTTGACTCATTGGAGCACATAGCAATGATAAATTCATTGCGGGAAACAAGGAATAAATGAGAGCATTGTAAAGTTGCTCAAAAATATATAATTATAAAGAGGGGACTGCTACAGATATATTACAAAAAGATTAAGGAAAATTAAGATTGAGAAAGGCGTGCATCAGGGAGATACAGTTTCACTACAATTGTTTACAGCATGCCTAAAAAGTATTTTCAGAAAGGTAGACTGGGATAGCGAAGTAGTAAACACAGAGAAAACCTAAACCATTTAAGATTTGCGGATGGCATTGTCCTAATCTCAAAAACAACATAGACATTGCAAGAAACGTTAAATGATCTAAACAAAGAAAGTCTCAAAGTTGGGCTAATGATTTACAGGATTAAAACTAATGATTATCCAAATACTGTACACCAAAAAGGGTCATCACAATGAGCGAAGAAATTCTTGAAGAAGTCGAGGTGTATTTATACTTCGGGCATACATTAAGACCAACAAAAGACCATGATAGTGAAATGAAAAGACACATTAGAATTGGATGGAAAGCTTTCGGTAACCATATAGACATCATGAAAAGCAGCTTGATAATAGGTATGAAACAAAAAGCATATAACGAATGTATGAGTTTAGCAATGAAGTATGGTTCTGAGACCAGGAAACAAACAAAACTGTTGGAAAATAAAAAAATCCGTTTTGATGGAGCATTGGAAAGGTCAGTTTTGAGAATATCTTTAAGAGAATGGAAACAATCCACTTGGAAGAAAGAGCAGACTAAAGTGAAAGATATTATAGAAGTTGTAAAAGAATAGCAATGCAGATGGGCAGGTTGTAGCAAGCATACGGGATACTCGTAACTGACGGAGCAAGAGGCTGACTGACTTTACTCCAACAGACAGTAACCATTGCAGAAATAATGTCAGATTGGAGGTAGAGAGAAGAGATAAAGACGTTTGCAGGTAAAATCTAGCAGATTGGCTTAGTCAAGGAATTCGTTGAGAAGGTTGGTGGAGACCTTTGTTCAGCAGAGGACTTACAGTGCCTAACGATTATATATATATATATATATATATATATATATATATATATATATATATATATATATATATATATATATATATATATATATGGAGCCACAGTGGTAGAGTGTGCGTTTCGTATGTGTGTGTGTGCGGGATTCAATGAGAATGAGAGGGCAAGAGAGGGAATATGTCTGATGATAAGCAAGAAGTGGAAGGAGAATATAAGACAGTGTGGAACAGTGGGTGCAAGGATTGTATGGGTGAGGATGAAAGTAGGTATACAAGCGTGGGCGATTGTATATGTGTATGCCCAGACAGAGGAAAGATGAGTTTTGGGCGAGAGTAGAAGCATGTATGGACAAGTTTGAGAGGAGCGAAAGAGTGCTGTTGATTGGAGACATGAATGGCAAAGTTGGGAATGTACGAGTGGATGGAGTGGTTGGTCAGTGGGGTGTGCCAGCTGAAGTAGATGGGAATGGAAGTGTTTTGGTGGACATCTGTGCTTGTAAGGGGTTGGCAATAGCCAACACCTACTTTCGTCATAAGATGATCCACGGGGATACATGGAGAGTAATGAGGAGGATGGATGGTGAACTTGTTGAACGAAAGGCAATGATTGACTACGTGTGTGTGGATGAACGAATGAGAAGACAAGTGTTGGATGCAAGAGTGTGGAGAGGGTGGGGGAATGGAGTCTCGGACCATCACTTAGTGATGGCCAAGGTAGAGCTGCAAAGAAAGTGGTTGAGCTGCAAAGAAAGTGAGAAGAGTGGAGAAATTGCAAGATAGTGAGAAAATGAGAGTATAAGAGCATAGTGGAAGAAAGATTGGGAAGGTATGAGCTAGAGCAGATGGAAGGGATAGGCACAGAGTGCGAGGCGGTTTGTGGAGTGAGGAGGAGATGCAAGGGTGTGCAAGGGACAGCACGGTGGAATGATGAGGTGAAACGAGCTGTGGAACAAAAGAAGAAGGCATATTGTGAATGGTTAGCGAGTAGAGATAGGGGAGAAGATGAGAGAGAGAAGAGAGAGGTATATGTGAGCAGGAGAAGGGAGGTTAAGAGACTGGTGAAGCAGAGTAAGAAGAAAGTGGATGAAGAGTTTGGGAGGAATCTGAGTGTGAAATGGAGGGAGAGTAAGAAATTGTTTTGGAAGGAGGTAAAGAAAGTAAGGCAGTGTGAAAGGGGAAATAGTAGGAGAGTGAAAGATAGGAATAATAGATTGTTGGTGGAGAAGAGAGAGAAATTGAGGAGATGGAAAGAGCACTTTGAGGATTTGTTGATTGTAGAGAGTGAGAGCAGTGCGAGTATAAGTGGCTGAGGAATGGCTGGGAGAAGAAGAGATGAGAGGAGGGAGGAAGAGATCAGTAGGGCGGAAGTAGTGGAAGCGATGAAGAAGATTAAGTTGGGAAAGGCCTCAGGAATTGATGGACTGTGTGGTGAAATTGCTTAAGTATGGGAGTGAGATTGTTGTGGAGTGGATATGGAAGTTGTGTAGATTGCTTGGGAAGAGGGAAGGGTTCCAGAGAACTGGAAATCAGGTATAATTGTTCCTTTATACAAAGGAAAAGGGGAGAGAGAAGTATGTGGTAACCATAGGGGTATTTGCCTTCTTAGTGTAACTGGAAAAATATATGGTAGAAGACTCATTGATAGGGTTAGGCATATAACAGAGGAGCTAGTTGGAGAAGAACAAGGGGGATTTAGGAAGGGGAAAGGGTGTGTAGATCAGATATTTGTTCTAAGATGTTTAGTGGAGAAGTATGTAGAGAAGGGAAAGAAAGTGTATGCTGCCTTCATGGACTTGGAGAAAGCTTATGACAGAATAGATAGGCAAGGTATGTGGAA